>NC_047579.1:48453441-49170316 GCF_011004845.1 Esox lucius
TAAGGATTCAGTAGCCAGTGTTCTTCAAATTCTCATTTGTCTAGCATTGATGAAGACATGGTCACTGGATCTCTTTGTTGTTTATGGCTGATAGGAGAGAATCCAGTGTGGTTGTCTGTCGCAATAGCCCATACTTGAATATTGTGTTGCCCACATAACAGTGATGAACTGCATGTTTTTTTGTTTGTTACACCCTCCCTTAGGAAAATGTTGTTGGGCATGAAAAGCTCAGGAAGGAGACTGTTTGAGATACTGGAACCAGAATTCTGGTCACAGAACATCAAAGATGCTTTTTTCACTTGTTAAGCCCATTCTTATGTGTTTCTATCAGTAATTAACGTAATTGTTAACTCACATGTGTTGTGTTTTAACTATGATAGGTTCCCTTATGAATTTACTTAGCATTTTCAAAAAGTACTTGCTAGAAACAATCAGCAATAAGCGTGATCAGCTGGAGCGTGATCTAAAATAAAAATAAATCTACTGTAACAAACTGTTAACCATCCTGCAAATCTTTAATTTGAGCAGGCAGGCTTAAGCAAGCAAACAATTCAAGAGATAAGAGTTTTAATGTTAATTAATGGTAATTATGCCAATGTACACTCACCTGAAGGATTATTAGGAACACCTGTTCAATTTCTCATTAATGCAATTATCTAATCAACCAATAACATGGCAGTTGCTTCAATGGATTTAGGGGTGTGGTCCTGGTCAAGACAATCTCCTGAACTCCAAACTGAATGTCAGAATGGGAAAGAAAGGTGATTTAAGCAATTTTGAGCGTGGCATGGTTGTTGGTGCCAGACGGGCCGGTCTGAGTATTTCACAATCTGCTCAGTTACTGGGATTTTCACGCACAACCATTTCTAGGGTTTACAAAGAATGGTGTGAAAAGGGAAAAACATCCAGTATGCGGCAGTCCTGTGGGCGAAAATGCCTTGTTGATGCTAGAGGTCAGAGGAGAATGGGCCGACTGATTCAAGCTGATAGAAGAGCAACTTTGACTGAAATAACCACTCGTTACAACCAAGGTATGCAGCAAAGCATTTGTGAAGCCACAACACGCACAACCTTGAGGCGGATGGGCTACAACAGCAGAAGACCCCACCGGGTACCACTCATCTCCACTACAAATAGGAAAAAGAGGCTACAATTTGCACGAGCTCACCAAAATTGGACAGTTAAAGACTGGACTGGTCTGATGAGTCTCGATTTCTGTTGAGACATTCAGATGGTAGAGTCAGAATTTGGCGTAAACAGAATGAGAACATGGATCCATCATGCCTTGTTACCACTGTGCAGGCTGGTGGTGGTGGTGTAATGGTGTGGGGGATGTTTTCTTGGCACACTTTAGGCCCCTTACTGCCAATGGGGCATCGTTTAAATGCCACGGCCTACCTGAGCATTGTTTCTGACCATGTCCATCCCTTTATGACCATCATGTACCCATCCTCTGATGGCTACTTCCAGCAGGATAATGCACCATGTCACAAAGCTCGAATCATTTCAAATTGGTTTCTTGAACATGACAATGAGTTCACTGTACTGAAATGGCCCCCACAGTCACCAGATCTCAACCCAATAGAGAGAGCATCTTTGGGATGTGGTGGAACGGGAGCTTCGTGCCCTGGATGTGCATCCCACAAATCTCCATCAACTGCAAGATGCTATCCTATCAATATGGGCCAACATTTCTAAAGAATGCTTTCAGCACCTTGTTGAATCAATGCCACGTAGAATTAAGGCAGTTCTGAAGGCGAAAGGGGGTCAAACACAGTATTAGTATGGTGTTCCTAATAATCCTTTAGGTGAGTGTATATTACAAATTCTCCAAGGGTATGCAAACTTTTGAGCACAACTGTACATTTAAGCATTTTTTTGGGATGTACCAAAAGTAAGACAACATTTGTTTTTGTCTCTCTACCTTGAACAGTTCAAGCGATACTGTTTTAGGGTATCTACTGATAGATACTGATAATTATGCAAATGTAAGCACATGTATTTGGACAGAGTCAACAGACCCAATGGATGTTTTAAAGTTTGAATGCTGTCTCTAACTGAAAATATGTGGGGGCAGTGTGCTACATAATAAGAACTCATTTGAAGACTGAGACTGGGTTTCCTGCTTCACAAGCCCATGAGTCAGAGAGACGTGGCATGTGAATAGACCAGTGTGTTACACCCCTTAGTGTCCGAAAGGGCTCCACAGTACAGATAGTTCAACAGTGTGATGGCCTGGGATGGAATGTTTTTCAGTCTCTGTCGTGGCAGTGATGCTCCTGTAAATGCTCCTGTCAGATCGTGGTGGCATGAACCCCCAATGATTGGGGCTGGCTGCACTATGGAGACGTCCTGTAGGCCATGCAGGGTTTGGCTGACCTCGCCACCTTCCAGAGGAAGGACAGTTGCCAACCCAGGCTGCTATGCAGCTTCAGAGTATGTAGTCAAGAGCATCTGAAGACGTTTGTGAGTGTCCTTGAGGACATGCTGTATTTAGTCAGCTGTCTGAGGCTGCAGAGGCGCTTTCTTCACCTCAATGACAGTCTGGTGGGACAATTTCTGGTCCTTGCATGGGGCTGTGCATGCTTCCCCTGTTTTATGTATTTACATTAAAATATATATTTTTTTATTTTTTTAAATAGTGGCACCATTCAACGTGGACTAACCCAGGGGTTCTTAATCATTTTCAGGGACCCAAATTTGAAAGTTTTTCCAGGGAACCAAGCTCATGAAAACATTGATGCGTAAACACTTGTACATTTCAGTGGAATTGTTTAGAACACACACATTTTGATTTGTGAGTTTCGAAAGAGAGATTAATAAGCATCAGAATGCATTGGCGCTTATCATGATTTCTAAAGGTTTGAATGAACAATAGGGACTCATTGCTTTATTTCCATTTTGACGACTGAACAGGCAGAGAGCAATCTGTAAGGACACGACTTGCTCATCTTAGCCACTCTTCATCTTAATTCAATAATTACATAATTTTTTTATGAAAGCCTACACATTATGTTTATAAATAAACCAACAGAATTCTCACAAACTGTTTCAGTTTCAATGTGGTACCCATTCACAGTAAACCAATGCAATTTCAATTTAAGCCCTTTCTATTCTCCTTTTTCAATTTTGTCGAATTTCTTGTCCTGCCAAGACATTCTCACATGCCAGCCCTGGAATGTGTGCCTTATTATGTTGATGCTATAAAAAGGCCATAATTAGCCAATATCCCACTCAAATGCTCATAGCTTGCTTCGTTAGCGTAATAAAAATAAGACCAGCTTGAAATAAGAGCTCCAACCAGGGGGAGCTGTTCTCAGCTTGCTTCTTGAGAGACACTTTTCGTGGCAGTCACAGCTTTGAGTGTTTTGGTAAGTATGTACTGGCTTTGCATGCAATGTTGGGAGTGTTTTTGGCCCATGCTTCTTTGTGGAGTTGTTACAGATTTTTTGGGTTGGTTGGATGACACACACACAGATTCTCAATGTGACTGAGATCAGGATCTTAACTGGGCCATTGTAGGACATCCAGCGTTTTGTTCTTGAGCCACGCCTATATTCCATTGGCCCTGTGCTTTGGCTCAGATGGCCTTCTGTTCTCTGTGGCATTAAAGGGAGCCTGTTTAAGGCCAAAATGTGGCCCTATACATTCTGTCAGTTATGCCTATAGACATGAAAAATGTGTCAACAATCCTTCCTCCAAAGGACCCTTCAATTAACTGAATGTTGTGTTCCTGGGAATACAGTTTCCCAGGAACCCCAGTAATGCTTTCCAAAAAGTGCTAAGTAGAGAAGGTGAAAGGCTGTAATACCATACTGATCCCATCACAAACCTACAGTCACACAAAAAGGTAACCCCCCTCTTTTGTATTTTGCCAAAGTTTTTCAGATATTCAACCAAAACCCAATACCAGATAAAGGGAATATCAGTGAATAACACAAAATGTTAATATTTATTAACTATTTAAAAATGTAAAAAGGTATGCATCATCCAACCCCACCATATGAAAAGGTGCCCATCACACTGAATAACTGGTTGTGCCACTTTCAGTTGTGTCATGACTGAAACCAAACACTTCTCTGAATGAAACAAACATTAATTTAGGTTGAGGAAACCTGTTCCACTCTTCTACCCAGGACTAAATAAACTCAGAAACTTGTGTTTCTTTTTTATTGTTCAGGCCGGTCTTCCGAAACCATTCCACTATTGGGAATTGGACTATGTATATGTCTAACATGTTTCCCACTGAAAAAAAATCGGAAAAGCAAATCCATACCATGGAAGAACCTGGAAGCGTTTAAAGACAGTATGAACACAACTGACGAGATTGGATCCAAACATCACACTACTCATTTCACATATACTCTACTTTAAAAAATTGAAAATTCTTTGCATTAATTCTAACATGCGCATATTCAAACAAAATGTGCGCTAGGTGGAACACAGGAAGAACAAATTTGTAAAGATTGAGTGAGAGAAATAACTGGAGTCTTGGCCACAACAGTCATTTCAATGCACTTTCTTGATTAAGGTAATATATTTTGCTCTCTAAATAGTGTCATTGAGGGATAAGAGCAGGCACACTTGCAGATATTTGGATGGGATACAACCCAGCATCCCTGCAATCTTAGAGTGCATATTGGGTGTCCACAAAAAGGGTCCATCAGTGCTTTCAGGTGAGCTTTCTACAGAAACCTTTCTTCATAACAGACAAAAATAGACTCATGCTATTCTGTAACTGTACATCAAGCTCAGACCAACAGCCAGCCAAAACCCTTCAGCATTTTAAAGAGCAGGGCCTGAGCTCTCGGCTTCTCAGTGCTGAGGGACAATTGCTGCTTTCAGATCTTCCGATGAAGACCTGCTTTGTCTTTTGGATCACTGTCTTTCAGCATTATACAGATGACTCTCTCCTTCAGAACTCTCTGATATGGAGCAGAATTAATGAAGGCAATCAGTCCAGATCCTGAGGAAGAAAAGCATCCTCAAAACAACACAAAATCAGGTTCATACTGCGGGACGCAGCACTAGATAGCCGACAGTCGTAATGCTTGCAGTATGCTGGAGAACAAAGCAAATCTACAGCAGAATGGCTGAAAAGCAATAGAAAAATGTGGAACGGTCTAGTCAAAAGATGTCGTAGCAGGAACTACTGCGGACGGTTTGGTGTTGCATACCATTATGAAATACATTAAATAAGAAAACGTGGTATCATTTACTGCCTGTTCCCTCTATTTAAAATTTGGTTTTGGTTGAAGAGCTAAAAACATTTAGTGTCAAAAGAAATGCACATTTTGTATTTTGAAAATCAGTCACACACACAGCATAGTAACACACACACACACACACAGCATAGTCACACTTACAAACAGACACACAGCATAGTCTCACACACACACACACACACACACACACACACAGCATAGTCACACACACAGAATAGTCACACACACACACACACACACACACACACACACAGAATAGTCACACACAAACACAGAATAGTCACACACACAGAATAGTCACACACACACACACAGCATAGTCACATACACACACACACAGCATAGTCACATACACAGAATAGTCACACACACAGACACGCACGCAAACATGCACACAGACAGACAGACAGACACACAGACAGACACAGACACACAGACAGACACAGACACACAGACAGACACAGACACACACACAGACCGACACACACACAGACCGACACACACACAGACAGACACACACACAGACAGACACACACACAGACACACACACACACAGACACACACACACACACAGACACACACACAGACAGACACACACAGACAGACACACACACACACACACACACACAGACACACACACACACACACAGACACACACACACACAGACACACACACTCTCTCTCACCTTCCTCCCGCAGCAGTAGCCCAGGCCCTGCATGACCGGGTCGATCTCGGCCTCGAACACCTCGGCCAGCTTGGAGCAGTACTTGTAGACGCGGGACGTCTTCCGGTTGTAGAGCCAGGCGTTGTTGAACATGAGCCAGATGTCATCCACGTACTGCCAGGGCTCCTGGTACTGACCCGTGTCCAGCTTACGCTTTATAGTGGACAGGTCTATGGGGTTCTTCACAATGTCAAAGTAGTCCTGAAGGTGGCCATGTCCAGGTGCCAGCGATGTGCATGGTTCCGCCCAGTGAGGAGGGCCAGGATGAAGGGATGGAAAGGAAAAAGTGTGATCGTCAACATGGGAGAGGGAGGGGAGGCGCAGGTGGGGAGGACCGGGGTCATCGTCACAATCATGGTAGTTGAAGTAGCAGGAGTGGCGGCAGGCATCCAGGTGGAACCAGAGCAGGGGAGAGAAGAGGGCAGGCAAGTCAATGTTGAGGCCTCCAGAGGTTCGTGTGCATATACAGAAACATGACAAGATGTCTCCTTCACCAGTCAAAACGTTGCACCCTGTCTGCATGAATTGGGGAAGGACAAGGAAGGACACCGGACTGGGCCAGGCTCGTCCTCCACCATTCTGCCCAACGTTTACATCTAACCGGTTATCTGAAAGTACAGGACCACGCAATTGTTGGGCGCTGTACATTTCCCCTTTTTTTTTTTTTTGACAGTCAAACAGCTCAGCCACTGCGCTCATCGACACACTGTCCGAAGGAGGGCCTTTTCAGGGCACGAGCTAGGGTGCCAGCGGAGGTGAGTTGAGCTGTCCAGCAGTAACAGCAACACACTGGTAAACTGGCAGCAGCAGGGCATTAACTGGCCACGGTGCGAGGGGCAACACGGCACAGTCAAAGCGAAAGGGAGTCAGAGACAAGAATCTCCCCCCGTCCCTCTGGAACCGGAAACAGGACTCGACTTCAACCCAAAAAAAAAAAGGACGACAGCCAAGTGGTGCAAAAAGACACGGCACAATATAATCTGAGTTTATTTACAATCCAGTCAATCTGAGTTTATTAAAAACAATGGAGCTGGTTTCCAAGAGGATACTGGAAATAGAGGAGTGATAATCACCTTCAAATAAACCACTCCACTCAAGAGTTGGTATTGCTGGTTATTTGATGAATTTTAAGTATTTGACCTGTCTTTGAGCCCGGCTGTGTGTCCATGTTAAAAACTGGTGGTGTATCTGAGGTCAAGCATTACATGGAGAGTTACTGAGGAGAAGTGTGCCAATGAAGTGTGTTTTTACACACTGGCCCAGAATTATGAGTAAACTATAGTGAGGTGAGCAAGATAAAGCCTTCCTAGATGGTCTTTAAACAGGCACTGTAATAAGAGCCAGACATGTGTGCCTGGGTATCTCCTCACAGATGTTTAATAAGAGATCTGAAAGACTGGACTTCCTAGCTATTAGTAATATGAGACACTACTGCTGTATTTAAGGCATTGGCACAACTCTTCACATAACCCAGAATCACCTACAGCACAACACTCATTACTGGTGAGGAACTGTCTCAAAAGGGTCTACTATGGATAAGCATGTGGGACATAAGAACACAGCTAAATCATATTTAAACAGGACTTTTAAAAGCATAAAAAGTCTAAAGGAAGGCAGAATATGACAAAAGAAAGCAATGAACTATGATTTATTTAGTTTTGCTGTTGAGGAATACTTTCCCTTTAGTGACATGCCAGTAATAAAATGGGTGTTTATTTTAGGGATTTAGATTTTCGATGAAAGACAGAAACAAATTGTGCCATTGATATGACCTAGAAAACTGACGTCCAGCGCCAGTGTTTATCAAAAACTAACCTGTAGAAACCGATTAATAATTTAAGCTTAACATGTATTTCTCCTCGATATTACTGATAGACTTGCAAATCTAAAATCTGTAAAAATAATAATAATAATACAAAAAAATCATACCATTGCTTTCTTTTTTCAAGGAATTTGTTTTGGTGGTGAAAAATAATTCCAGAGAAGCAAGCAAATGAGCTCACACACACACACACACACACACACACACACACACGCGCGCACCGATCCTAAAAACCTATGCTAAAAGCAACTGACCTAGGTTAGATGTACTGTACAGTATTACTTGGCCTGAGAAAAAGACAAACTAATACATTCAGGATCGCTCTCACTCACACGCAAACACGCACCCAAGCTACTGCCAAAACGTCACCAGCAAACAGTCCCTCTCTCAGTCGCTCTTGCACACATGTAAGCTGGGTAAAGATGAAGGTGCGGTGAAAATAGACAATGCAAAACAAAAAATATACAAAAAACAGACAGAAAAGGACAGAAAGGGGAACTAAAAAGAACAATGAGAAAACTTTATAGAGGGAAGCAAAATGGAAGCCAGCGCAGTCCCTTACCAGGTTAGTTTTGTTACTAGTTCGAATACGTACGGGTATTCCCAGTAACTGGGGGTCCACAGGTTGGCGGAATGGCAAAGACTCAGGGTCCTGGCGATACAAGGCCTCCAGGGTGGGCATTAGAGTCTGACGCAGCTCCTCAGGTTTAAAGACTGGGGCAGGGGACAGGAAGGGAGGGGGGGGACAGGTAGCACGTGTAGTGGAAAAGGAGGAGCAAAAGAAAAGGTTTGATTATTTGTTTTTAATCAGGAGTGGTCCAGGAAACTACAGGTTTAGCTTCAAAAGGCGTATCCTTGGTCAAGAGACCATGTCCTACTTTCGGTCTGAAAGCGGCGTTTGGGAGATGTTTGCGTATTAAGACGAGGGATATAAGGACATTTACTCTCGTAAGTATAAACATTTGCTTACTCTTCCTCTTGTTCTGAGCGCTGGCAGGGGAGCTCTGTGTGCCCAGAGCGCCCGATCCCTCCTCTTCCTCCTTCGGCTCAATCTTGACTTCAGGCTTCCTGTCTCGGTCCTCGGTCTTCGGGGTTGTTAAGGACGTGTCCATTGGCTCACCCTTGCATCCGTCGCCTGAAGGCTTCTCCATTTTAATCTGAGAAGGAAAAGCTCGTGCTCAATACCTCACACATTCTACCTCACATCCGGAATGAGGTAAAACGATAGCCATGTACCAAGTTGTGTCCACCTCACTGGCGGTCATGTACCAAGTTGTGTCCACCTCACTGGCGGTCTTTAGTTTAGGACCCTGCTTTTGAAAAGACGGGAAGCCTCACCTCAGGTTTCTCCTCTGACTGGATGTCTGCCTGTCCCTTGCCCATCTTCCCAGAAGCTTTCCCGTCCTTCCCCTCGCCCTGGTCCTCGTCATCAAGCCGTTTCGCCTCCATCTTGGTCTCAGTGGGGGCGTGGACGTCAGACGGGGTCAGTTGCGAACCGGGGTCCACACTGCTTACCGAGGCCGGAGTAGAGGCCTGGCCGTCGGCCGTCAGAGAAGACTTCTGAGATAGCTGGGTAGAAGGACGTAGAAGAATTAAAGGAAGAAAAACTAAACACCATAGGAACAGAAAAAAAGCAGGTTAAGAGAAAATCAAGGAAGACCAATAAGGAACTGAATAGGGGCCCTAACAACAGTGACTGTGTCTGCTCAAGCTACGCCCGGAAACCTCAGAATGAACGGAGACGTGGGATCAGCCTAAAGATCCAACTCATGAAAAGCATTACTGACAACCATGTGGAGGTGTCTTAATGAAGGAGCAGTAGCGGGAGAACCTACTCACCGGAGTCTGTGGAAGCTGGGGGGGCGCATGGGCATTCTGGGTAAGCACAGACTGAGCCGGCCCGGTTTGGGGGCCTCCAGAAGCTCCGCCTCCCTCCGTTGGCTGCTGAAGTTGATTGGTCTTCTCGGAGTGAATCCCTGGTCCCGTTGGCTGCCGCGACACCAGCTGCTGCGTAGGCGGAGGGGCGACCTGGGGCGGGTTTGGCGTTTGAGGCTGGGGGGTTTGGGACCTGGGCAAGCCCGGCGGAGTCTGGTGAGGGGTCGGCGTCAGGCTGCGTGACGGGGATGGGGAGTTTTGACGGACGGGCGGGCAGTGAGGGTGCAAGTTTGTCTGGGAGGAGTTGGGCTGCGGCAGGCTGGAAGGAAGGCCTCCACCCACGCTGCCCGGCCCCACGGGGCCCTGGGTGGCTCCTGGCCCTGCCACCGAGCCTGACGGAGCAGCGGGGCTGCTGACTTGGAGCGAGGGCGGGGTGGGCATCTGGGCTTGCTGAAGAACACCAGAGAAGGCGTGGTTAGGGTCTACTCGCCTTATGGTGCCCCGCCCACTATCCCCAGTTCCTTAATGAGCATGATTGTTTTTCCACTTCCTGGCCCCATTACAAGCTAGCAAAACACTCAAACATTAATTAAACTGGTAAAAATAATTAAAGATGTTTTATGGTGACCATATTAAAGATTATTAAAGCTGTTCTATGGTGAGGAACATTTTTGAACAAGTAATCAGAAGGCAACAGCATTGCACTTTGATTGAAAATGTATACAGCCAGTGTGAACACGAAATATTAGTCTTATGTGCAAACACAGCCAAACAGGTTTCTGGTATCATCTTCAACTGCTTATGCCAACTTTAAACAAATATTTAAATGTTTTCAATACTTCTACTCTACATGGAACTAACATTGCACATTTTTTAAATATTGAATAATTCAGTTTGGATTTCACAATGTTTTGCATGCTTATGACAGAAACAGGGAAACAATCACCAGATTTGAATGCCCTTGTTGCCTGTCTGAATTCATAGCATTGTTTCCAGCATGCATTTACCTGTGTCATGCCTCCTTGTGGCCCAGGCTGACTCATGCTGACTGGGCCAGGCCCGAGGCCAGGACTGGACCCAGGGAACGGACCAGGAGGTAGATACTGGTTCTGGTGCTGGGCCACGTTGGACTGCCCCATTCGTGTTGGCCCTATTCCCAGCTGAGAACGACAGGACGAAGTAACTATTTACTACTATTCTAATAAAAACACAGTTATTTCCTATAATCACACTGAGAAACTGTTGAAATATAGCTTAATGTATATACATATTGAATTTAGTTATTATCCAACTTCACTTGAAAATGAAATGAGGGCAACAAACCTGATTTAGGGGTGCTCCAAGTGGGAGGGGAGGAGTTGCCCTCTGACCTAATGACTGCATGCCCATTTGACCAAACTGATTCATCCCTGAGAGACAGGAGAGAGCCAAGCAGAAACACACATATCATTCAGACCAGTTCAGTTTTGACACGCAGCAAACCGGACTGAGGATGCATGACAGTGTGAGGAGCCTACCTGCAGGATTCTGCATCCTGGTCACCATCTGATTGGGTCCGGTGGGGCGCACCATGGAGGGGTCAGCATGAGGACCATCTGAGGGAAGAGAAACGTTTAGCTAGATATACGCAACATACGTTCCCTGAGGGAATGTGTGAGGAAGTGGCACCTCACCTGTAGAGACTTTCTGGTTAATGTTCGCAAAGGATCCATTTAAGACGAATTTTCAATTTATTAACGAACGCCTTCAAAGGTTTCTCAATCTTTGCGTTAAGCCTATTAATTGACGGAGTTGGGTCGACTCTTATACAGAAGCAATGGGTTACAACTAGGGGTGTAACGGAACGCAAACGTCACGGTTCGGTTTATAACGAAACTTTTAAGTCACGTTCAGTACGATTTCGGAACAGAGGAAAAAAACATGCTATATTAGCTTGCAACCAGGAACCCAAAGCTAACGTTAGCAAGACTAAGAATAACGTCGAACTCTGAGTTAGCGCTTTTTGAAACAGGTAATTCTATTTTTCATATTATCATTCGGGACGTCATTCACTATCGGGCATTGGTGCGGAACCGCTTTCTGACCGGTGAGTTATTGCAAAATGCTGTAATCGGTAAAAAAAAAAAAATATATAAGAAAAATCCAACCTACTGCATGCTTTACATACAATGGCAATGGGCAAAGTTTATAACTTTGAAATAAATTAAAATATATATGTTATGGGGTTTTTTCTCCACTTTACCGAAATCATACTGAACGTGACAAAAGTTTCGGTACGTACCGAACCGTGACTTTTGCGTACCGTTACACCCCTAGTTACAACACTTTAGGTTTTGCGTTCATCTGGCACACCTACCGAACACTGAAGAGAACAACTGTCCTCACTAGAAGACACACCTGTCAGGACCCAGAACCGCTCTACATGGCTCACAGGGACCTAAGGCTGACGAGGGGTGCTACCATTTCCTCCCTCAGGGAACAGGAGTTACAATTGCAACTAAGTCGGTCACCCTGGAACTCTAATTTTATAGAATGACTCCCAAGACCAACCAGCGGACAGCAGACCAGTTGGCCAGACGCAGCCAATCCCAGGACACAAGATGAATCACAGCAACCCAGGGTCAAGTACCTAGTCAGCCCCTCTAGCCCAAAGCACGCTAAATTCCAGGCCGGTAGCCTTCACACAGTACTTAGTTTTGTTAGGGAGCACTGGCTGTCACATTTCCTTTTTACAATCTCTGAAACATACAACCATGCCTTCATAATGCAGAGACATTTTGGCGTCAAACCAACAGCGTTGTACAGAGCGACAAACAAAGGGGAACACATCCATTAGCTTTATCCATGGCAACACTGAAGTAAACAGAGCCCAGCGATTGAAGTCATCGCACCGATCCTGCGTTGAAATAGGAGCTGCTGTCAAAGGTGTTTACAGTGTCCACTCACTGGTTGGCTGTCCAGGGCACAGGGGGGATGGGCCCATGCCAGGGGGGCCCATGCCAGGGGGGCCCATGCCAGGGGGTCCCTGTGGCAGGCCTGATGGGGGCATGCCCGGCTGTGTGGGCATCATGCCCTGCTTCTGTAACCGTGTGCGCCTCTTCTCCTCAAGCTCTTTCTGGATCTTATATATCTTCTCAGCCAGGAGGTGGTAGTACTCCGCCTAGCAGGGAACAACAAATTAAATGAAACTATTCAAAGAAAATCCATTAATAAAATTATATAATAATATTGATTGTAGAGGAGAGAAAATCTATTATTTATATCTGAATGCTATTATTTGTACACCATGTTATGTTTTTATTGATAGAGAGTGTGAGCTTAAACAGCAGGTCAGAACCCAACGCTTTTACTGTATCAGAATGTGCTTAACGGAGGCAGTGGCTCAGAACGCCACACACACACACACACACACACCAACACCTGGACTTTAAAGAAACCCCAATTTTAACTATAGAATCAATTGTAAGTTTGACCCTAAACCCTGAGCTGGAAATTGACTTCTGCCTCACAGGGACCGGACATTTGGTCCCCATAAGTTCAGTAAGACCTAACCCAGACACACACACACACACACGTGCAATATTAACGCATTACCTTTGACAGCCCTAATTCATACACATCACAGGGGTTTTTACTGGATCAAAGTGGGGCTCAAGAGGTTAGGGGTGTGACCAGGGGTCATAGCCAAGGGACTGACAATAGGCGAAGTTGACCCATCAACCCACAGAACATACACTTTTGACGGGCCCCTCTCCATTCTGACAATGTTTAAGACAATTTCCTTAAATTCCATTTACTGCTCCATGGAGACGACAGAAATGTTGCGATTCTAAACACTGTCCCATGGATCTGAGAACCACAGCGCTGAAAACATGCCTCACGCATTCAGCAATTCAGAAGCTATAGTATCCTATATAATCATCGTTGCAACAAAGTGTTCTGACAACAGCCCATCAGCCCTCCTAACTAAGAGTTGGTACGGCAGAAAAACCTCAGCATTCTCTAGTGGACATAATCGGGTGTGGTCAATTATAACCACTGTATTACATTAGTTATTAGTGTCGTACCGGAGTAAGACCAGTCTTTGCCCTGAAACCCTAATGGGTCAGTTCTTACCCTGCTGTTGGCTGACTCGTACATGTCCCCCTCTACTTTACGAGCGTAGGCGACCAGGTTTTCCATCCGCCGGTCCTTCAGCGCAGCCGGGTCCGGGGTGGGGAAGATCGCCTGAACACTGCTCACCCAGCACACGGATAAAGAGATACAGAGAGATAAGCCAAAACACACTGAGAGCCTGCCGCACGCTAACCTGCGTGTTGAGGGGTTGAAGTCCAGAGTCACAGCAGCGTCAGAGGTATGAAAGGAAACCAAACACGCCATGTCCTGGGTGTCTCTGTGACTGGGGCAGCTTGGGCACACTCACAGCTTGTGGACGAGGTGGTTGCGCAGGTCTTGGGTGATGTCCTCGTGCCAGTTCTTTCTCATGCCCGCAACCGAGGGCGGTGTTGCCGTAGGCATGGAGCCAAGGTTTCCCAGCCCGCCGCCATCATTCATCAAACTGACAAATGAAGAGAGGGATGGAACAATAGCGCAGAACCTGAGTAACGCTCTTAACCTAGCGAGAGTGTTGGTGCTTTGAACAATAGCGCAGAACCTGAGTAACGCGCTTAACCTAGCGAGAGTGTTGGTGCTTTGAACGACGGGGAACGCTTTCAGTCTTAAGAACTGGTAATAGCATTGAATGCGTTATGAATTCCGTGGACAGGACAGTGATTTCGGGGATGTGAGTGGGTGGTACCTCTGTGCGTTCACATTGTTGTGCAGCATGCCATCCGGTAGCAGGTTGGACTGATTGGAGGGCTGCACCCCCACTCCTCCATTCATACCCATGGGGTTCCCCCCTATAGGTGTAGAGAAAAAGGACAGTCTCAAAGCAGTTCCTATTCACTAAAAAACGCTGTTCACCATCAAAAGGTTCTCTGGCGCGACCGATAAATAAACGGAGATGTGGGCTACATTTCCTTTGACCCCAGCGCCACTCACCCATGGCTTTCAGCAACCTTATGCCAGGCTGGCCCAGCATGCCTGGGTTGGACTGTGGAGGCTGTTGAGGCATCTGGTTGCCCTGGTAAGTGAGGCCCAGAGCAGCGTAGGCCCTCTCGATGGAGCTGGGGTCGATTTGGCTGGGCGGGTTAAGGTTAGGGGTGCTTGGCTGACCCCCCGGCACTGCCCCTAGAGAGTTGCCCAGGCCAACGCCGGCACTGCTTAGTAGAGCTGTGAAGATGGTGAGGAAAAGAGGGGAGGGAACATCATGAGACTTGACGTGACGTGGTATGCTCAATGATGGAAATAAACTGATGGTTCTTGGTTCCAAGACCCGTCTGACATCCCAAGGCTCAAAGCGGACACACAAGCGGACACTCACACTGCTGGTTTCTTTTGTCCCCGGCGTTCTTGAGGGGCAGGCAGACGGGACAGTCGTGCCGAGTGCAGTTCTTCCAGTGAGAGATGATCTGTCGCGACGAGGCACAGTGCGCCACTAAGCGGGAAACAGGAAAGAGGACGGAGAGTGTGTTGACGGACAATGTGGCACATTGGGAAAGAGGTAATATGAGCAGTATGGTGACATTTCATTTAAATGTACTTATTTTAGAAGCTGCGTCACAAACGAAAACAATTATATATATATTATATATATAAATATGTATATATATATACAGTGGCCTTTTTTTTCTCTTCACATTAACCTTAACGGTGAGTAATTCAACTGCAAAAACAAGGGAAGACACAGGAGGCCCGATGGGGCGAAAAGACCATAACCAGAAACAAATAAACTACGGTTAATTTGAAGCAGCTTTTAAAGGAGTCTTGATGAAGTGAAAGTAAATCTTAACAGTCTGAGGTGAAATAAAAAAAACACAAATGACATCAACAGAAATCGGATTCTGCTCCACAACCGGCCACACACTCACCCTGGCAGGACTTGCCGGCCTGGCAGTGGGTCATGTGGTTCAGCACGTTCTTCATGGTGCGACAGTGGGGCAGGTTGCACTGGCGCACCTCGCCCTTGGTCTGCTCCCGCCGCTGGCACTTGTGGGCGTGGAGCAGGAGCACCAGCTGCTGCTGGATTAGCTTGCGCTTCTCCGGATCGGCGGTGGGTGGCGCCTGCCCGGCGCCAAGGCCAGCCTGGGCCCCAGCACCGCCCAGGGCACCGCCCACCGAAACCGACCCCACCGCCGAGGCCTGCTGGGAGGCCTGAGGGCACAGGAGAGAAACAGAAGGAGCTAAAAACACGAAGGGACGATAGATGGGGGGGGGGGGTGTTCACAGCTGACTGGGATAGAGAGAGGGCCTTATAAGGGACAGCATGATGGACACGGTTAGGATGGGCCTAACTACATAGCTGTTGGTTTACCAGGCCTTCAGACTGCTACCAAATGCTCTAGTTGTGCCTGTTCTGTGAATCTGGCGCGTGTGAGCCACTCTCTCTCCCTCCTCATTCACCCCTCCTCCTGGTGAGGGAGTAACAGTGGCTCCTGTTGGTGTGTAAAGCATGTCCTGGGTAGGCAGCTACTGCCTGGCACAATGCACAATGACAGTTTTGTAGATGGAATGGCAGAAGAGGCAGAACATTAGAGTAAACCAAGCGAGCGGCGAAAAAAGCCGAAATTGCAGCACAACATGCCCTGTAATATTGCCAAATAGATCACGCCATTTACAAAGTTCAAGTCAGAGATCATTATACCAAAAATTGGCTCCATGAATTTAACGCATGTTCAAAACAACGTATGCTCGGTTTATTGGCATCACAGCAGACAGTATAAAAGAACAAGATGCCAAGTCTTCCTACATATTAGGTTATTTTTTATTGTTCTGAAGAAGCGAACTATATGCTCATCAATCTCACAGCTATCAAGCAAAACACTTTACGTTAAAGCTGCAACTAGACCTTGTTTTAAATTTATGAACATACATATCTGGAAAAAATTAAGAGAACACTGCACGTTTTTCTTTCCTTAACAAAAAAGTTGAAAAGGAAGGTTTTGAGTGAGGAACAGAAGGGTTAAAATTAAGAGACTTGAACAAATTGAACGTGTTCTGTTCCTCACTCAAAACCTTCATTTTCAACTTTTTTGGAAAGGAAAGAAGGTGCATTGTTCTCTTAATTCTTTCTGGAGATGTATATTGCTAAATCAACCTATGAAAACTCTAACGTTCACTACAATTGCAGTATTAGGTGTAACAATGATTGGATTCTTAACAATAAAAAAGACCTCAATGCCAGTAACCTAATCATAAATGCAAAGGACAGCATTCTAAACATAGAATATAATGAAATGACTGACTTAATCTTTATGCATAAATAAACTAACATGCATATTCTAATGTCTACTTTTTCTTTTTGGTGGGGTGTGAACAAATCATGTGCTGGTGCCACCATCTGAAAAACGGCAAGTGGGAAAGTGGGAAATGTTAGTAAAGACCTCTGGGGTTTCTCATTTCTATCTGTGGTCTTATTCTCACATTCAAGGCGTGTAGACGATCCCCCAATTTTGAGACATTGCATTGTTACAGAGAAAACAGGCACGTCACCAAGTTGTCAATTGCCAATGAATGCAAATGCATTCTGAAAACGTGTGTCTAAGAAGGTTAAAAAAATGCTTTAAACAGAATCTCATTCTGGATAACACCACTGCCACTAAAATACATACTTGCAAATGTGGCAGTTGGATTCACGACAAAGTAAAAAAAATATTAAGTGCAGAGGCATTGTCCTGAATAACAATCTGATGTAATGGGTTAGTGTTTTTTGGAGCCTATTAATTATAAAACGCGTAGTTACACTGACGCATGCCATCAAAACAAACAGCCATCTGGTCAAAGGTATTTGCCCCTACCATTCCAGCCATGCCATGAACTCCCTGCACAGGCGGTGCCTTCTTGTCCACGTTAAACTGGGCCAGGCTGCCGGCCATACCAGCCTTGTTCTGGAGCTGTGGGCCCAGCCCGGCACCACCAAGACCCTGGCCTGCAGGCGGACCGTACGGACCACCACAGGGGCCCGCATTGACCATCATATTCATCTGGGAAGGAAAGGGATTGGGTATTGAAGAGAAGGGGGGGGGGGGATTGGGTAAAGGAAGAGATTGGATTGGGTAAAGGAAGAGATGGGGAGGGACCTTTTTCATTATAAGACAAAACACATCATTGCCTGTATTTTGAGTGCAGATGAAACATTATTATAATACATGACTCGCTACTCGAGGATCCCAAAATTGCATCACATCACAGATATCAGTTTGTTGATCTGGGGACTATTAGGCATTGTTTTTTATAAACCTCTACTACCCACCCACTGATAAAATGTAAACGGATGAGAATCCAAATTCTTGCCCGTCACCTTCCGAAGTAACTGGGGACACGTTTGCCAGATGACCTCACTTTTTCTTTCTTTTTCACCTCACACACAGAATGTTATCCATTTCAAATAATCTCTTTCCAATTCCTATTGTCTTCTAACAGTCTTAACCTACACTCAATAGGCTACCCCTGTACAAATAGCTGTCAGAGCTTATTGCCGTGGAAAATGGCCACCTGGAACAACGTATTTTCAGAAATCACAGCATTCCGAGATTCACTGTCGCCATGCATGATTCCAACGGTCAGCTACGTAATACTGACCCAGTCGGATAACGGATTGCATCTCAGATAATCACATTATGCATTATCTGTGAGGAACCTATTGGCTCACCTACATAATTTGCTAGCATGCCATTTTTCATGAGAAATACAGCACGGTAGCTATGGTAGCTATGGAACAACATTTGGGTTTTTGCCATTAAAAATTAAACACAACTAACACAATTTTACACATAAAAAAACATGCGATTTGACATGTCAAACGAGAAAAACAGATTAGAGAATGTGTGCGTTACATTTGGGACAGCTTGTGTCAGTTTCAGTAACTGCCTGGGCACCAACAATGGCCAGCCTGAAATCAATGACCAGAAACCTGTAGTGATTTTTAATCTGTTTAGGATTGTCTAACAATAATGCTTAGGAAAACATAAAATTCTCTGGCAACAGCTCTGGTGGAAATCCCGGCAGTCAACATGTCAATCGCATGGTCACTAGAAACAGCTGCGCCATTGTGTTTTGGGACAAAACTGGCCATTAAGGCCTTTCCTCCCCAGCACCGGGGGTACCTGTGTAATGCTCATGCCGTTTAATTTGCTGTGAGGTAGATGGATTATCTTGGCAAAGGAAGGAAAAATGCTCACTCACAGTGAACAAAGGTGATCACAGAATATGAGGTAAACAGGCTTTCTGTGAGTATGTGAATATATTTTGGGGGGAAATGTATTGCAGCTCAGGAATCATCGGACGAAGCCTTCTGGCGTTGCGTTTATATTTTTGTTCAGTGCGCAGTGCAGGTGTCAATGTAAAGTGTGTCATTGAGAGAAATGCAATGTAGAAGATAGTTTTAAGCTGACCGTTGTCGTGTAGACTACTGACATAAACTGGACACATTTTGCTGACTGCACATTTTTACAGGTTTTTGTTGGTCTATGCTTTTTCTGTCACTAGCGGGAATCATGTAGTTATGTGCAAACACAGTCCACTAGAGCGTTACTAATTGATTCACATGGTTGATAGGCACAGGTCTGACTCGGGCTGGTTTTCTTGTTATGTCTTTCACCAGTTTTGGGTCAGCTGCAGGCACAATGCTTGAGTTGGCAGGAGAGATCAGAGCGAGCAACACCTTCAGTTCGATTCAGTTTTTAAACTAAAAATAAATAAATTGACCTTCAATAGTGTGGGTGACTCTTCTGGGTCTTTTCTGGGTCATTCTTGTGGGATTCCATAGTGGGTGTTTAACACCATACTTGAGTAGCCAGCACCCAGTTCCCTCATGGGACCTATTGCTGTACCAATTTTAGAACACCAGTTACATATTATTTTGGTTGTCAGTAATTTCCTGTTAGTTCCCCACCTGTTAAAGGGCATTCCTTTTTGTAAATGTAACAAATTGTGAGTACATCTGGGACATTTATCCTTTGGCTTATTTAAAGCACATCTGCGGGAGTCCCAACTTTATTAAAACAATTGAATAATATTAACAACACTTCTGAAAATTTTACAAATAGCCCCATTCACATTTAACTTTCAAGGTAACATTATCATGTAGCTCAAGTTATGTTTTTTGTATGGCAGGAATCTCTAAACGCACACCATTTTGCCAGAACTTTTATGAAGCAGAAACATTTGTCTAAACATTTTATTTATACTGTACATACTACCTAATTATCACTTCACAAATAACAGCTTTAGGAAATCTTAGGCCATTTATTAATTGGATGGTTGATCACAAAATAAGCATAAAACATAAGCCCTCTTATACCACTTGATGCTCTCAGCTCTTAATACATTCTTCTCTTGCATTAGATTAACAGCCACAAATGTGTTGAACATGAACACAATGGCAAATGGTCACAAAGCCATTTGGCAAGACGCTAGGGCCAGGCGATATTGGCCAAAAACTAATAGATACGGTCCGGAAATATTTGGACACTGACAGAATATTCATAATTTGGGCTCTGTACGCCACCACAATGGATATGAAATGTAACAGCTGAGACGCAATTGAAGAGCAGACTTTCAGCTTTAATTCAAAGGGTTGAACAAAAATATTGTATGAAACATTTAGGAATTGCAACCGTTTTCATACACAGGCCCCTTATTTCAGTGGCTCAAATGTAATTGGACAAATTAATACAATCATAAATAAAGTTGTCCTTTTTAATACTTTGAGAATTCTTTGCAGGCAATGACTGCTTGAATTCTGGAACGTATGGACATCACCGAACGCTGGGTTTCCTCCTTTGTGATGCTTTGCCAGGCCTTTACTGCAGCTGTCTTCAGTTGTTGTTTGTTTGTGGGTTTTCTGCCTTCAGTTTTGTCTTCAGCAAGTGAAATGCATGCTCAATCGGGTTGAGATCAGGTGATTGACTCCGCCATTGCAGAATATTCAACTTCTTTGCCTTAAAAGGGTTGCTTTCACAGGATGTTTTGGGTCATTGTCCATCTGTAAAGTGAAGTGCCGTCCAATCAACATTGCTGAATTTGAGCAGACAATATTTCCCCATGAACTTCAGAATTCATCAATAATCACCAGTGACCCAGTGCCATTGGAAGCCATGCATGCCCATGCCATCACACTGCCTCCACCATGTTTTACAGATGATGTGGTATGCTTCAGATCATGAGACGTTCCAAGACTTCTCCATACTTTTTTCTTCCCATCATTCTGGTACAGGTCAATCTTAGTTTCATCTGTTCAAAACAAATGCTGTTCCAGAACTGGGCTGGCTAATTTGTCTAATCTGGCCTTTCTATTCTTGAGGCTTATGAATGGTTTGCACCTTGTAGGGAACCCTCTGTATTTGCGCTTCTCCTTATGGTAGACTTGGATAATGATATGTCTACTGTACCTCCTGGAGAGGGCTCTTCACTTGTCTGGATGTTGTGATGGGGTTTTTCTTTACCATGGAAAGGGTCCTATGATCATCCACCATTGTTGTCCTCTGTGGACGTTCAGGCGTTTTTGTGTTGCAAAGCTCACCGGTGCGTTCTCTATTTCACCAGAATGTACCAAACTGTTGATTTGGCCACTCCTGATGTTCTTGTTATCTCTCAGATGGATTTTGTTTTTGCAGCATAAGGATGGCATGTTTCATTTGCATTGAGAGCCCCTTCACATCCACCTGACACATGTATTGAGCTCACAGCAACAGCTTCCAAATGCAAACACCACACCTGGAATAAACTCCAATCCTTTCACCTGCTAAAGTGATGAAGAAATAACAAAGGAATATCCCACACCTGTCCATGAAACAGCTTTTGAGTCAATTGTCCAATTACTTTTGGTCCCTTGAAAAAGAAGGGGCTACATATTAAAGAGAGACTGAACTTCAAGCCCACAATATTTATTTAACTGTAACTTGAATATAGTTTGGTAAACAGCCAAAATAACAATTGTGTCAGTGTCCAATTATTTCCGGAACTAACTGTAAGTGTTTTATTAGGTTTGGACAATTAACATCTAGATTTTTACTTGTTTTTCTCTTTAAAAAGCAAAACAAATTCAGCAATTGTCTTATGACTGTTACATACAGGATAGCAGTTTGTTAAACATTTGATCTCTTAAAAACCAAACCCCTCTATATAAGAGGAAACACTGCTGCTTTTCCTGTTTACATTTTAATCAGTGTGTTTTACTGTAGGGTTAGTATGCTATAGTATCATTTTTTTCTTAGGTTACATTTAGTTATTATGATTGTTAAAAAGTTGTTAAACCCATGTAGAAATTCAAACAAAAAACCAGGCAAGCCTAGTTCAGCCAGTCCACAATTGAAAGAGTTGCCATCTCAAGATTCGAACCCAGGTTGCCCACATGAAAGGCTGTGTCGTTAACCACTACACCAGGGAGCTGCACAATCACTGGCTGTCCGTATAGCCTCTTGTCTATACTATACTTACACCAAGCATCTGTATATCCTGAACAAATCCTCTTTTGCTACTGGCCGTTTTAAAAGATAATTGGCCATTCGTGAATGACATTGTTACAGTTAAACTTAGTAAGAAACGTTAGTCAGTTTATCTCCAACGCAAATAGCGGCTATGTATGCCGTTTGCCACTGGCCGTTTAAACAGCATATTAGCCAGTAATAAGCTTTACCGGTATCTACCGGTATTTACCGGTATATCTGGAATAGTCATAAAAATTGAGCAATTGCTAGCGAGTCTGCAAAAGCTATTTCATTTCATGGCATCAGAACGTATTTTTTTCTTTCATGGCAAAACAACATACTTTTTTCTTTGAATTACATTTATACAGTGACTATCAATAAAGGTGACGATTTAGCAGTAGGTTATAGGCCAAAGCATTAAATAAGAATACTGTAAGTGCATGAATTCTTAGATGTTCATTGTTGATGTCTGTAAATTAATAATTACAAACTTCCGCAACATGACAGTGGTCATACAGTGTGTTGTATTACTAGAGGTACCTGATGATACTGGTTATACAGTGTGTTTTATTTCTTAAGTGGCACAGCTGAGCAGGTATTAGCATATCATTCAACTACTGTTTTTATTTTACTTGACTAATGGTGCCTGTATCTGGTCAGTGTTTGCGGAGGAAGGGCGAGACCAGCCCCTGATCACATCTCAACTTTCAGTCCCTTCCCTAAAAAAATTATGTTACTGCTGCCATAAGCAGTAAAACAGAAATATTACTTGTCAAAAGAACACACAAACCCATCGATAATAACAAAGCAAAACTATTTCTAAAGCAGCTGTGCTGTTTGCACACAAGTGGAGTACATTTTTGGCTTATGTAAGTGTTGACATTACTGAATAAGTCAGTAAATATAAACTGATAAAATCCAGAGCTATTTGCTGTATTCGTTGACATTTTCTCACTAGTAATATTTCTAGACTTTTAAAATCTCACAGTATTAACATTGTCATACAATACAAAGCAACAGAACAAGAACAGTATACAGTATCTCACAAAAGTGAGTACACCCCTCACATTTTTGCAAATATTTGATTATATCTTTTCATGTGACAACACTGAAGAAATGACACTTTGCTGCAATGTAAAGTAGTGAGTGTACAGCTTGTATAACAGTGTAAATTTGCTGTCTCCTCAAAATAACTCAAAACACAGCCATTAATGGCTTAATGCCATGGCACCTCATGGCAAAGAACTCTTTAAGGATCTGAAAAAAATAATTGTTGCTCTACATAAAACATGGCCCTGGCTATAAGAAGATTGCCAAGACCCTGAAACTGAGCTGCAGCACGGTGGCCAAGACCATACAGCGGTTCCACTCAGAACAGGCCTCGCCATGGTCGACCAAAGAAGTTGAGTGCATGTGCTCACCATCATTTTCAGAGGTTGTCTTTGGGAAATAGACATATGAGTGCTGCCAGCATTCCTGCAGAGGTTGAAGGGGTGGGGGGTTCAGCCTGTCAGTGCTCAGACCATACGCCACACACTGCATCAAATTGGTCTGCATGGCTGTCGTCCCAGAAGGATGCCTCTTCTAAAGATGATGCACAAGAAAGCCCCCAAACAGTTTGCTGAAGACAAGCAGACTAAGGACTTGGATTACTGGAACCATGTCCTGTGGTCTGATGAGACCAAGATAAACGTATTTGGTTCAGATGGTGTGTGGCGGCAACCAGGTGAGGAGTACAAAGATAAGTGTGTCATGCCTACAGTCAAGTGGGAGGTGGGAGTGTCATGGTCTGGGGCTGCATGAGTGCTGCCGGAACTGGGGAGCTACAGTTCATTGAGGGAACCATGAATGCCAACATGTACTATGACATACTGAAGCAGAGCTTGATCCCCTCCCTTCGGAGACTTGGCCGCAGGGCAGTATTCCAACATGATAACGACCCCAAACAGACATCCAAGACGACCACTGCCTTGCTAAAGAAACTGAGGGTAAAGGTGATGGACTGGCCAAGCATGTCTCCAGACCTAAACCTTACTGAGCATCTGTGGGGCATCCTAAAACGGAAGGTGGAGGAAAGCAAGGTCTCTAACATCCCCCAGCTCTGTGATGTCATCATTCCAGTGGCAACCTGTGAAGCTCTGGTGAACTCCATGCCCAAGAGTGTTAAGGCAGTGCTGGAAAATAATGGTGGCCACACAAAATAGACACTTGGGGCACAATTTGGACATTTTCACTTAGGGGTGTACTCACTTTTGTTGCCAGCGGTTTAGACATTAATGGCTGTGTGTTGTGTAATTTTGAGGGAACAGCAAATGTACACTGTTATACAAGCTGTACACTCACTACTTTACATTGTAGCAAAGTGTCATTTCTTCAGTGTGAAAAGATATTATCAAATATTTTCAAAAATGTGAGGGGTGTGCTCACTTTTGTGAGATACTGTATAAACAGGTGCATCTCAAAATATTTAATATTGTGGAAAATGTCATGTTTTTTTCAAGAAGTGATACCTTCATATTTTCTAGATAAATTAAATGAAACTTTAAGCCTTTTTTGTTTAAATCTTGATGATTACAGCTTACAGCTCATGGAAATCAAAAATACAGTATCTCAAAATATTAGAACAAAACATTTACAATACAGAAATGTCGACCTGAGAAGAGCTCTAATCAGCTAATTAACTCCCTGACCCTTCAATATCAGTCTGGTTCAGTCCACACAAACACATACATGGGCAAGACTGTTGACTTGACAGTTGTCCAGAAGACACTCACTGACACCCTCCACCAGGAGGGTAAGCCACAGAAAGTCATTGCTGAAAAGGCTGGCTGTTCGCAGAGTACTAGATCAAAGCATATTCATGGAAATTTGACTGGAAGGAAAAAGTCCGGTAGGAAAAGGTGCACAAGCAACAGAGATGACCGCAGCCATGAGAGGATTGCCAGGCAAAGCCTGATTCAAGAACTTGGGGGTGCTTCACAAGGAGTGGAGTGGAGGCTGGAGTCCGTGCATCAAGAGCCACCACACACACAGACGTGTCCAGGAAATGGGCTACAAGTGTCACATTCCTAGTTTCCAGCCACTCCTGAACCAGAGACAATGTCAGAAACGTCATATCTGGGCGAAGGAGAAAAATACCTCTCTTCAGATGAAAGTGAATCGTGCAATTTGTTTGGAAATCAATGTCCCAGAGTCTGGAGGAAAAGTGGAGAGGCACAGAATCCAAGTTGCTTGAAGTCCAGTGTGAAGTTTCCACAGTCAGTGATTATTTGGGGTGCCATGTCATCTGGTGGTGTTGGTCCACTGTGTTTTATCAAGTCCAGAGTCAAGGCAGCCGTCTATCAGGAGATTTTAGACCACTTTATGTTTCCATCTGCTGACAAGTTTTATGGAGATGCTGATTTCCTTTTCCAGCAGGACTTGGCACGTGCCCACAGTACCAAAACAACTGGTAACTAGTTTGCTGCCCATAGTATTACTGTCCTTGTTTGACCAGCCAACTCGCCTGACTTGAACCATTTGTTTGGCACTTGACAATCTGCCTCCATGTCATGCCACACTGATGTAGTAATTCATGCAAAAGGAGCCTCGACCAAGTATTGAGTGGAGAAAATTAATATACTGAAGAAAACTTTGCAGGTGTTTTGAGTTAATTAGCTGATTAGAGCTCTTCTCAGGTCGACATTTCTGTATTATACATTTTGTATTCTAATACTGGATTTTTGATTTCCATGAGCTGACAGCCGTAATCATGAAGATCGAAGCAAAAAAAAAAGCTTGACATTTTTCACTTTGTGTAATTAATCTAGATTATATGAAGGTGTCACTTTTTGATTTGAATTACAGGGGGAAAAAAATATATTTTCCATGATATTCAAATTTTTTGAGATGCATATCATTGGGTTGCTTGTAGAGATGTTTGGCAAACCACTAGAAGTTTTTGCCATTTGATTTCAACTTTTTTGCAATGGGAAACTTTTGACAGAAGAAAAGTTTAACTGAAAATGCAAAGAGAAAATAAGGCCAATGACGATCCACGTGTTTTTACTGGCCGTGCCAGCAGGACATCGATAATAACCCCCACCCCATCCAGCTATTAAACAGAAATGCATTGAAAACTGCTATTGCAGACTGTTTACACTAAATCGCAACCTGCAAGAAACTCATAATTCAGATATATTTTTTATTAAAAACCTCTGTGTCAGTGTGAGCACCAGACAGAAGAGAGTACAAAGGTCACTTTGGCCAAAAATTATTGGATTTTAGGAGGGAAAGCATTTAGGCTACAAACAGAGGAAAGGCATTCAATGCTGCCAGGATATGTGCTTGTTTGACATTGTATGGTGTTGGTGGACAGGGCGGGCCTGTGCTTGGTGCATGAAAAGCTTAACATTTTTATTATAGGTACTCTTCAACTGTGAGTGACGGAATCTAAAACAAAAATCCAGAAAATCACATTGTATGATTTTTAAGTAATTAATTTGCATTTTATTGCATGACATAAGTATTTGATCACCTACTAACCAGTAAGAATTCCGGCTCTCACAGACCTGTTAGTTTTACTTTAAGAAGCCCTCCTGTTCTCCACTAATTACCTGTATTAACTGCACCTGTTTGAACTCGTTACCTGTATAAAGACACCTGTCCACACACTCAATCAAACAGACTCCAACCTCTCCACAATAGCCAAGACCAGAGAGCTGTGTAAGGACATCAGGGATAAAATTGTAGACTTGCACTACACGGCAGGACCTGGTCAATGACCTGATGGGAGCTAGGAACACAGTCTCAAAGAAAACCACAAGTAACACACTAGGCCGTCATGGATTAATATCATGCAGCGCACGCAAGGTCCCCCTGCTCAAGCTAGCGCCCGTCTGAAGTTTGCCAATGACCATCTGGATGATGGTCATTGGCAACTCGTCGTGTTTGGAGGAAGAAGGATGAGTACAACCCCAAGAACACATTCCCAACCGTGAAGCATGGAGGTGGAAACATCATTCTTTGGGGATGCTTTTCTGCAAAAGGGACAGGACGACTGCACCGTATTGAGGGGAGGATGGATGGGGCCATGTATCGCGAGAACTTGGCCAACAACCTCCTTTCCTCAGTAAGAGCATTGCAGATGGGTATTTGATACATCAGAAAAACAGAACTTAATATTTGGTACAGAAATCTTTGTTTGCAATTACAGAGATCATACGTTTCCTGTAGTTCTTGACCAGGTTTACACACACTGCAGCTGGGATTTTGGCCCACTCCTCCATACAGACCTTCTCCAGATCCTTCAGGTTTCGGGGCTGTCGCTGGGCAATACAGACTTTCAGCTCCCTCCAAAGATTTTCTATTGGGTTCAGGTCTGGAGACTGGCTAGGCCACTCCAGGACCTTGAGATGCTTCTTACGGAGCCACTCGTTAGTTGCCCTGGCTGTGTGTTTCGGGTCGTTGTCATACTGGAAGACCCAGCCACGACCCATCTGCAATGCTCTTACTGAGGAAAGGAGGTTGTTGGCCAAGTTCTCGCGATACATGGCCCCATCCATCCTCCCCTCAATACGGTGCAGTCGTCCTGTCCCTTTTGCAGAAAAGCATCCCCAAAGAATGATGTTTCCACCTCCATGCTTCACGGTTGGGAATGTGTTCTTGGGGTTGTACTCATCCTTCTTCCTCCAAACACGACAAGTGGAGTTTAGACCAAAAAGCTCTATTTTTGTCTCATCAGACCGCATGACCTTCTCCCGTTCTTCCCCTGGATCATCCAGATGGTCATTGGCAAACTTCAGACGGGCGCTAGCTTGAGCAGGGGGACCTTGCGTGCGCTGCATGATATTAATCCATGACGGCCTAGTATGTTACTTGTGGTTTTCTTTGAGACTGTGTTCCTAGCTCCCATCAGGTCATTGACCAGGTCCTGCCGTGTAGTGCAAGTCTACAATTTTATCCCTGATGTCCTTACACAGCTCTCTGGTCTTGGCTATTGTGGAGAGGTTGGAGTCTGTTTGATTGAGTGTGTGGACAGGTGTCTTTATACAGGTAACGAGTTCAAACAGGTGCAGTTAATACAGGTAATTAGTGGAGAACAGGAGGGCTTCTTAAAGTAAAACTAACAGGTCTGTGAGAGCCGGAATTCTTACTGGTTAGTAGGTGATCAAATACTTATGTCATGCAATAAAATGCAAATTAATTATTTAAAAATCATACAATGTGATTTTCTGGATTTTTGGGATTTTAGATTCCGTCTTTCACATTTGAAGTGTACCTATGATAAAATTACAGACCGCTACATGCTTTTTAAGTAGGAAACCTGTTCAATCGGCAGTGTATCAAATACTTGTTCTCCCCACTGTATACAGAACTAGAATATAAATGCAATATGCTAAATTTTCTAAGATTTCACTGTGTTACATTTCATAAATTGCCACTGCACAATATCTGGTTACTTCTCTGCTACACATGGAAAAGTTCAGTGAAAATCCAACAAATGTTAGACTTGTTTTGGTCTGGGTTGTGTCAATGAGAAGGTAAAAGTAAATAGATCTGCACCAATGTCAGTAACGATATTTGATCAGGTCAGGAAAAATTCTTCCAGGACCATATTAAAACCAGCTAATGACAGTACTTAAAACTTTAAGCATTAGCAAATCCCTGTTGTCCTGGGTAAAAACAGCCTGCATAGCCAGATCTGCACGCAACCAGGACACAGAGCAACAATGCCACAACATCAACATGTTCAACTGAGGTTCCTGCTCTTGGAGAAATGTATCAACACAAACATCTCTAAAGAGAACAATAGACTGTCATACCTTGTTCAGTGCTCCAGGTTGTTGTGGCCTCATCCCGGCCTGTCCCCCTGTCCCCATCTGCTGCCCACCCTGCTGCAGGGTCTCTGCCAGTAGGTTACTGTTATTTCCCATCCCCTGGTTGCCTGGGTAACCAATTCGGGGTGAGCCATTCATCACCTGGCCCCCCATCATGCCCTGGGGCGAGGGCCCCTGCTGCTGTCCGTTGCCCTTCTGGGCTCCAATCATGGTCCTGTTTAGTCCGCCCACCACGCCAGCCTGCTGCATCATTCCAGCCTGCTGGGGCGAGGAGTGCTGCCCCTGGGGGCCCATTCCCTGGGCCCCTGGAGAGGTGTTCATGCTGCCCAGGAGGCCCATGGTGCCTCCTGGGCTGTTGTTGGCTCCCTGCTGGCCCGAAGGGGGCTGTGCTCCGGCCCGAAGAAGCTCCGAGAGCTGTTTGTGTTTGGCAGCGGCGTCCTGACCTCCTCCCAGGCTGGTGTGCAGCTGGCTGAGGTCCCCTCCGTTGACCAGGCCCAGCTCAGAAGAGTTGATAAGCTCATCGGGGAGGTCGTGCTCCAGGTCAAATAGTGAACCGAAATCTGGGAGTTGGGTACAGAGAAAACATCTATTGATGTGTACATTGACAGACATGGAACAGAAATGCATGTAGTCTCCCTAAAAAGGCAGGGTAAGACGCTCTAACCTCTTTCCATTGTAACCAGCAGGACAACATATGCCATCACTCACATGTTCAACACATATCAGGGATATTCACCCCTGGTGCTGGAGGGACTCCGGAAGGAACTGATCAAACAACTTATTTATATATAATTACTTTCATGAATAACACGTCCTCTCTGCTGACGATCAACCAACGGCTACGACTGAGAGTGCATTGAAAACCATGATACAAATATAATCAAGGTGCCAGTTTGGTTGCATTCTAAAGGCACAACACAGTTATGGGAGACAGGGAGTGCGCTAACCCAGATGCCCTAGCGAGAACAACTAACTTGATTCAGTTTGCGTAACTGAACATTGCTGCTGACCAGATGCATCCCTCCATGGCTAGTTGACCCTACTTTACATGTATACTTCCAAGAGGATTACACACCATGTCACAAAGCACATATTGCATCAGAATAGTATAAAGAATGACAGCGAGGTAATTTGACTTGAGTTGCCTGCATAGACCTAAACCCAAAAGAGAATCTACTGTACGAGATCAAACAGCCTTCATGCAGCAACTTGAATTTCCTCTGGCTGATGCTTGTGCATTGACTTACAGTGCATGGTGTAAGTCGCCCAACAATGGCAAACCTTTGCAACCTTTGTGACTTTCAATTCATCAGGCAAACACCTCTGGATGTAGACCTTTAGAATCGGGAGCTAGAGGACCACTAATGACAAGGCTGACGGTGTGTTGGGCTTCCAGAAGCAATTCACTCGGGCTCACATTTTGCCATATCTAACTCAGCGCCATGGGAGAGTGCAGCCATCTTAGAGGAAACAAATCTGTCACAAAACACCCAACGAACATGTCCCAATACGCCTCAAACAAGCAAGTATGCCTCCTCGGTCAAGGCTGAGGACAAACACAGGTGGGTGCTTTTCTAATGTTTTTACACTAGCCCCCAAGTGCCAGAGCCTGTAGCTCAGGGAACACATTGTTCTGCACAGCAAGGATACAACACCTATAGGATTACCTGTAGTATTCAAACTGATGAGCATCTAACAGATGTTGACCACCACCAATATCTCTGCAATAGTGTTATAAAACAGGGCCCACTCATATTTGGTGGCTTTCATATCCCCTGACTCTCACTAACACCCCACCAAGCAGTGTACACTTGAGTTTGCATTGTTGGTCTACATGGGGAGAGATACAACAGGAGCTGTCTCAAGCAGTGATTGGGCAAATTCTTCCTTGTGCCATCTCTACTTTTATTTTACCTTGCAGTTGAGTTAAGAACATATAATTGTTTTTAATGACAGCTTGGATGGCAATCTATTGCTGGTTCACAATGCTTAGACAAGAACCAATGCATGCAGGTAGCAACCATTTACTGGACTGACAGACACACCTATTTTAACATCCACCATTTGTACTTGTTCCTATTCTAACATCCACCCGAAGTGCTTTGAGAATACGGGGTTTGGAGTACAAAAATAATTGACTTTTCACTTTATTAAGTTGTTTGTTTGACAGTGTGGTAACTTAATGTTTCTGAAAGAAGTCAATTGCAGCAACGAACTTGTATAAATGCAGGCTTCTTTAAACCGTGACATTGAACTTATTCTGTAGAGATAATTGCTCTGAAAGCGGTTGTAGTTGATAAACAAACTGCTTGTGAGTGAGACATTTCTAAAAACGTTTCGATGGACCATTTTTCAGCATGTTGAATTCTAGAAATTGCGGGAAAACCATCCTAATGAAACACCACATAGAAAAAAAAAATCGAAATGGGGTATTATGGGTGCCAATTACCAGCCAAAGCAGCTGACTAAATCGTAGTCATTGAATTCATATCAAGTGAATGAGTCAGGCAGAAGCATCTGGGAGTAGGACATGTAGAGAGGTTTTTCAATCTGGTTAAAGTTCAATTATGCTTAGTAGTTAATTCAAAGTTGTACCTAGTTGCCGGAGAATTCAAACAAGTTAACATGGCAGCTAGAAATTAATTGTGGCAGTCCTGCCAACGAGGGGCAAGCTAACGACAGACCTGGACACTAACATGGTAGGAAAAACCTGTATCACAACCTCATACAACAATTCCAAAAAAATTAAGCGTATGACCAAGTTAGAAATAAATTCCTTAAAATACCCAGCTGACATACGTCACGCTGCTACACCGCTTCTGACACGGTTTTCATCTACTCGCCAGTTGTAGTACTGGTCTAGTGAGTAGGGTTTGCTACGATAGACAGCAGTACATAAACAGAAAAGTTGTGACTGCCACAACGCAGTCGCAACGGAGCCGTCGTTAGCGAGTTGCAAGTATTACACTTTAGACGCTACAGTAGGTTACGTTGAAGTTACGTTGAAGTTATGTTGTAGAGAAACAACATTAGTAACCCTACAACATTACTACCGTGTTAAAAAATGTAGCCATTAAGATTCGTGTCTGTCCCGTTTCTGGTTCAGCTTATTAGATGCTGTAGTACGCTACACACGCATTCATACGTGAAATCTAACTAGCTTGTCATTGAATGTAACTTTTTTTATTCATCTAACTATACTGTAGTTTGTTACTGTAACATCAAAAACATGAATTGTCATTACTTTGAAGCTCAAGTTAAGGACGCTAGCAAACTATCGAACTAGGTAGATAAGCATACAGCAGCTAAACAGGGGTAGTGTGAGTTAGTAAGCTGCAGTCACTCAGAAGTTAACATTAGTGAGTTGTCTGCTTGCTAAATTAGGACTGTACTGTTTTAGGTGGCCAGGTATCTGTGCACACAAAACTTTGACGGACTAAAAGCATGTGGAGGGCAATTCGCCAGTCCACTTTAATTTTACTAGCTAGTAAAGCTTACTATTAAGCTAATAGCTACCTTTAGCATCATCGGACAAGCTGGCTGGTGGTAATGTTAACTTGGAAAAACAACTTGACAATTTACTAACAAATGGGCATGAGCTAAAAACTACATGTGAATCACTCGGCAGGTATAGCGTTGAAAATGTTTACCGTTTCCATCACTGGCGGAGACTGAGAGAGCCGGGGATGATAGTTTAGGCCTCTTGGCTGAAGGCGGGCCGGAGTCCAGAACATTATCGGCCATATTTTTTCACGAATTAAAAAGGTATATATGTCCACAAAGGATTGGCTTATTCCCTTGTTTCCGTCCTTCTCCAGTACTGTCAAACTTGCTTTCAGTTAATGTTTTTTATTCTTCCCCCACCGTTTGGGACGGTAGGGGGAAAATAGGCAACTGCGATACCGTTACACTCTTCCTTTCAGTGTTGCACTCTCGATTTATGCTTATCCGTAGGTATTAATCCCCCTCCCCTGTCTAAGACTTTGTTCCTTTATAGATTTCTCCGAGTTTAGAAGGAGGGGGGAGGTGAAGTCGATGAAAAAGACAAGCAAGCAGGCCTTCCACAACCTCATTTAGCCTCTTCGGTAACGGAGACATTGTCCCAAGACCTGTCCTCCATGGCAGCATCAGTCTTTTCCGCCATAGGCGAAGGTGAAATCGAGTGTTAAATTCTAGAGCGCTTCGTTGAGGGGTCGCGGGCAAGGGAAGCAAGATGGGAAATGCGATAACGCAACCAAAACGTACCCCAGTGGTACTTTTGGGGACCTTGTCTCATGCAACAGTTACCAGAGATCCGAGAACGGATACATCTTCAACTTGGGTCGAATTGAAATTGTAGTCAATGCAATTTGTTCCCAACATGAATAATAAATATTGAGTGGTCAGATAAGAATTCTGGTGGTAGGTCCTTAGTCGAATAAAAATAATACTGATAAGTGTCCGAGAGTGACATATCAAAATAAAAAAATACATATATATCCACGTAAATTGGGATCGTCAAGAAACAATAATTTGAAAGCCTTAACTATGTTCTGGTATATAAAACCGACATACCCTTTCCCAATGATTGATAGTGGTTTAATATGCATTTATAAATGTAACACTGTAAACCATTTGCATTGTCCTTTAGATAAATACATGGAAGTGCAGTTCAGTAGGCTACTTCTGTGGGCTGTAGACCATACACCTGAAGCTTTGTAAGGGCTTTATTCGAGAAATGTATTAGATGCATTTAAAATGATACATTTCCATTTGCATCTATTCTAGGCTACATCGTGTCATTGTTTTTTAGGTTGCCAATACAAGGCATTGAATTTGAAAAAATAACGGACAATGTCCATGCATATTTTGATGTTGCACCCCTTAACGCGATTATTTCAATTGCAGGCAAGGAGGTTGAAAATTGTAGCAAGAACGGTTTAAGCAATTGGTCTTCAAACGGAAAAATAATTTCACATACATTGTGAAATTAGATGTTTCTTGAGTTATAACCCAGAGCATGCAAATAAATGGCTATCAGATCCAATTAGTCGTTAGTTCTTTTTTGCATTGGGTTTTCGTACCATAGGTTACTTGCGAAGTGTTTGACAAGACATTTCTTGGGTTAAAATGTAAGAACATAGCCTGCTGCAATCGATCACAGTTGATAAAAAATAATTGGTTTATAAATGTTGCACTATATTATCAATCTCACGGCATATGCTGATTAAGGTTGCAACACAAGTGAAGAAAAATTCCGAGCAAGAACAAGAGAATACAACATTGAGCGAAATTCTGATAAAGCGATTTGTTTGGGGGGGTCGCTACATTATGGCTATTTTAGAAGTGGCAACCTTCGTCCATAAAATGATAGCAACACCCCCAACATTTTTGGGGTCCACAAAATCCTTTCATTGATTGAGGCTTTGTAATGGTAAATACCCCTCTTTGCGTTTATCCTAATTTATATTTTCCTTTAAACCTGTCTTTTCTCTCCCCACTCAAATACCCCAAATAAATGTATCGTTATAATTGTCTATGCGGGCATTTTTTATCTGCGGCGATGGGTACATTATTGTTTTTCCCCATGATCTATTTTTTCTTTTACTCGCAGGTTTTTCTTCGTTGAAATTGCTAGTTATATTGCCTTCTTCCGCCTCTCCACTCCGTAAAAACACCCCCTTCCTTGGATTTTCAAAGAGAAATTTCTTTTTTCACTCCCTTGTTCTTCTCCAGTCTCATCTTTTATTTGTCCTATTCCTTATTTTCCTCTTCGTCCGAAACGACGCTGCCACTCTTTCACTTGCGGCTCTTGGAGTCGCTGTTATCGGCGTTGAAGTCGCTTTCGTCCTCGGTATCTCCAGCCTCTCTCGGTCTGTCCGTACAAACAAAATGGCGGCTTGTTGTTTCTACTCCTCTGATAAGGGGGGAGGGGGTTTGTACTCGGGATTGCCCGGAAAATACTTTCGTATTTTCTCGCAGTTGCAATCATAGCTCAATGGTTGCACTACTTGTGCTATTATTATTGGGGCAATTGTATTCCACCAACAAATCAATATAAAGTGTTATTCAAAATGAGGACATGATTAACAGAGTTTGGGGACACATTTGTCCCTGTTAAATAGTTGTCAGAAACACAATCATCAAGAAACTCTCAGGTCTCAAATGTGTCTAATACATGAGTAATTTTATACATTGTAAAGCTCTGTTTTGTATATAAATATTTTAATGAGAATAGAAGTTTTTTATAATAGAAAAGACGGTAAAAACACACCGATCCACATTTAGATCCATGATGAATGTTCAGGTACAGTAGTTCTCCAGAAACAAAACCTGCCACCCATCTTGAAAGAGGTCCTTTGGTCATTACCGTGTAGTCGTCTGCACAAACTCAAGTTTTAACATTGTGAAGTAACACTCCAATTTAGGGGGAGGTATACCAATTAGGTTGAGAAAGGTTATATACTGTCGATACAATTGCTAGGTTTTTCCATACAAAATTCCTTCAGATCATTGTCATCCTTTGTTGCCACTTGACCACTGAGCTTTATGGCCTCATAGTTCTATTTTTATGTCATCCAACAAACATTAATGCCCAGAGTTTGCTAAATAGTGGAGGTACTTAGCATTGCTAATTTGCATCAAATATCTTTAGACTGATTATGAACTTAACGTAAGTTTTGTGAATGGAACTACAAAGCTGTTGATGCCATCACAAAAACAAATTTGTTAAAAATAATTACTTTCTTACCTCAAAATAAGTTGTCTCAATAGAATCTGAGTTTATCACAGGGACTTGCTTTTTTTCACATGAGGTTTCAGGACTAAACAGAACATTTGCAATGTGAATCACATGACTGTACCTCACTCTTGATTGGAGGAATAGCAAGTGTTACAACTGTCCCAGGTCTCCCCTAATTAACAAACTCTTTCTCTGAGCAGGTATATGAGCAACTACGGAATAAAAATACTTTTTGTACGCAAACTTTAGAGCTCAAAAGTAGTTTTGATTTTACAGTTATGTTTATTTATTAATATCATACAAACTCCCACCTCACTGTACTCTCCCCCAATTCTAGTCCCCCTTAGCTGTTACTCCCTGCACACGCTCTTTCAACATCAGCAATTGTTTTGGGTGTGTCAGAGGACAGGATTAGGGGGTTTCTGTCGTCTTCAATTACAACATCGTCCTCTATTCTCACCCCCAGACCACGAAAATGCACTGGAGCCTGGTCATCATCCTCACATATGTACAACCCTGAAAGAGAGAAATGGACAAGGTCTAGTCAGTATACCTACAGCCCTGAAAGAGAGAAATGGACACGGTTTAGTCAGTATATCTACAGCCTGAAAGAGAGAAATGGACATGGTTTAGTCAGTGTATCTACAGCCTGATAGAGAGAAATGGACAAGGTCTAGTCAGTGTATCTACAGCCTGATAGAGAGAAATGGACAAGGTCTAGTCAGTATATCTACAGCCTGATAGAGAGAAATGGACAAGGTCTAGTCAGTATATCTACAGCCTGAAAGAGAGAAATGGACAAGGTCTAGTCAGTATATCTACAGCCTGAAAGAGAGAAATGGACTAAGTTCTCTCATCATATTTACAGCCCTGGAAGAGAGAGATGGACTAGATCTAGTGATATGTCATCATAAAAAGTTAGAATGGGTTTTCAACTGACTTACCTGTTAAACTATAAAATAAATAGGTATAACCCTGAAAGAATTAGAGTGGGTGTACTCATGTACAGCCTTAGATGGAAATGAACTGAGGAGTCTTCATTTCATGCATTATGCGCACACAGAACAAAGGAACAGTAGGAGCTTCAGTGTTTGTGTAGAGATCTGTCTGTATTACTGGTAACAGCTGGGTTTACACTCCACAAACCATTCGTTTTATTAAACAATAACTGACGATTGAGGTGAAGTCCTTTATTTGATCTAATAAATTCCAGTGCGATTATTCAATAAAAAAAAAAAAATCCAACAAACAGTTCAAATAATTATCTGAGTCTCATTTGGAACATGAAATGCTAATTCCCGATCGTGTGGGTGTTGAAATATTTAAATGTTTTAATGTACACTGCCCTGATTGGCTGATAGGATGGTCTACAATGTACCCCCTACTGATATAAAGTAATTGATCTATTATAAATCAGAACCACTTTGTAGGCCAATGTCTTTGTAGCACCTACTGAGCGGTACTTTATGAAGCAGATTCTTAATCCAGCCTAACAAGTGTCAATCAGTTCACCAAAAAAAATTGTGACGTAACAATTCACTAAAGTTGAGTTTATGATGATAAAATCTAATTTGAATCGTTCAGAAAATGTACACATTACTCAAGTTTTTACTTCTCCGCTGTGATAATACATCTAATTTGTTAACTGACTAGATGCCTCCTCTCCTTCAGTAGCCTATGAAACTGAACATGTAAATGTGTAAGCCAATCAGATTCCTGCATGGGACTTTTAGCATTAAAATGCTTGTAAAACCGCTTTTTAAATGTCAATGAAATCCATTATGATTTATTAGTTAGATTACAACCAATCTCATTTGCTTGGTTGCTGTTACAGAATGTGCTGAATAAAAAACATTTATCTGGAAGAGTTGTGGAAGATACCGGTGCAGAAAACCCACTGCTTTTCATTACTCAATATTAAATAGTTTTTGTTCCTTTTGCTTTAAACAGTGAGGATTTGGTTATTTCTACAGGGCAAACTGAATCATATCAAGGACAGCAATCATTTTAGCGAGATGGACTTTAGGCCTTCGGTGAGAACGTGAGGCTCTTGTTGCAGTGAGTTTCATGCATTTTAATTAGCATTTCTTTCAAGTTATTTGTCCACACTTAAGGTGATTTTTTTTTTTTTTTATTGTAATACAGAATGATATATTGAAAATCCCATAATTGGATGAGTCTCCACCTCATTGTAATACCAATCTAAACATATCTCAGGTACAACCAGACTTGATGGGTAGGTAATGAGATATGGTTCCCTCACCTCATTGCACTCGAGCAACTTCTTTATTAAACATTTTTATTTTACCTCCCCAATTTCATTATATTGCTCCCTGCTCCATCGCAATAACTACCAGCGGGCTAGTGATATTTGAGGTTGATGTGTGTCTTCCAAAGCACATTGGATGCTGTTCTGGTGATTATCACGCAGAATACTAAACCAGGAAGTCTAGGCCAGAATCATTACAGGACTAAGGAAAAGCATTCTCCAGCCTTCGCACCGAGGCAAGGCAACTATATTCAATCAGTGCTGGCCAATTGCACCGCCTTCCACAGGAACCCGGGGCTTTTCCACAAGTAGGACTCAAACCCTGGTCTCGCAACTATGCAACTTACTTGCGAGGCCTAGACTTAAACGGCTGCGCCATCCAGCGGCCCCCTCTTGTGATTCCTTGTGGTAGCACGGGCTTCGGTGAGCCCAGTCAAGGTAAGGATGGTTGCTGTCTAGACTTCATGCTGAGCGAGGTACGTGACAAGCACAAAGAAGGTGTCAGATTCAGAAGACACATTTGGCATTGACTGGACCTTTGACTGGCGGTTGCGGTTATGAAGCTGGGCCTTAATCATGAATTGGATGCAGGAAACCTGAAACTGGGATGCACGTTCACTTTTGAGCATGGCAATGACTAAAGCATAAATGCACATCTACACTGGAGTGGCTGAGGAATAAAAAATGGTAATTGGGCAACCTAAGTCCAATTTGTGGTATAACTTGCTGCCCATAAACCTGTTCCCAAGGAGACTTGAAACAGTTTTATGAAGAAACAAATCTTCCCAAATATATAAGTGTGTCAAGTTGGTAAATACATATCCCAACAGTCACAACTGTAATTACTGCCAAAGACGCTTCCACCAAGTATTAAATTAAGATGGTGGAGACTTATCAAATTATGACACTTCAATTTTGAATGTTCAAGATATGACGTTACTTAACGATAATATGAAAATTCCCCTGAAGTGTGGAGTATGATGTGCTAATAAGTAAACTATGCAGCATCCACAAATGGCTGTGAACGATGAACTAAACACTTGAAAAATCATGACTGTACAAGCCACTTGTTAGCAATACAGAGCTTATTGGAGCTGTCACTTATGACTTATAAAGTGAGCTTTAAACAGACATTTTCAAAAACTCTTGGTAGAATGCAATAGCTTCACTGCTGTGGAGGATAAGCCCAATATTGTTCTGAAAGGCAGAAGCCCCCCAAACAATGCATTCCCTAGTTTGAGCATGAAGAGGGAAGCTGCCTGTGTTTTCATTCTACAAATGTATTAATCGATAGCATTCAATAATCTATACATTGCATTAATCTTTCCTGCCTGCCATCCTTTACCTTTCTAAATGTATGTTTTGTTCCCTATGCTGCCTGATTCTTTTTCCTGCTAACTCAGAAATAGACGGGTTAGAGCTTGTCTCTGAAGTGGCAGAACCGGATGAGTGTGAATTAATCCTGCTGTAGCTTATTCACTACAGCCACCAGGTCAAATCTACGAATGAAGGCTAAAAATCACTTGGAAAAACAAGAAACCAGAAAACGTCCCACCTATCACTAATAATGCACTCCCTGGGTACGGCAACACTCCCATCAGAGGATTCTCTTCCCGTTCCATTCTCCGTTCCCTTATTCCACCACTTATTCCACATTGTGTGTACGAATGGTTGTGGATCTGCATGAATTTAAGAACCTTCTTTAGCAAACATTCCTGAGGACAAATCCCACACTTTGTGTAGAAATTATTGCAGACATGGTTTAGCTCAGATTTGTACAGATTTTAAACAGGGCAGGAGACAATTTTCCTTGTCTCTTGCCCTGTTTCCTTGTCTCTTGGCCCACAACTCCGGAGTACCAGGCATGAAAGACCCGTCGCCGTCCCTGTCCAAAGTCCTCCTGGTTGTGTTGCAGATAAAGACGATTTCAGCTGCCACTGTGCTGACACCACCCCCTCCCCCGTGTTGTCCCTGTCCTTGTCCATCTGGTCAAGCTTCTGATCTGGACTTTAATAGACTCTGGACTCAGCCCACATGCATTTATTAATTGTTACAATTTGTACTCTTAATATGTTCACCCGGCACAGCCAGAAGAGGACTGTTCACCCCTCTGAGCCTGGTTCCTCTCTAGGTTTCTTCCTAAATGTCAGCTTTCTTAGGGAGTTTTTCCTAGCCACTGAAATTCAATACTACTGTTGTGAGGGTTTCAGGCTTTATAAATACATTGGGCCCCGGTTCTCCCAGCTTGGGTGATCCAACTACCCTGTAGCGTTCCAGAAACAACACAGCCTAGCCCTGTTTAAGGTAAAAGTTCAGCTGGAGTTAAGGTTACAGTTCGTTTTTTTTTTTTTTTTGGTTATAGCTAGGGCTATGTGTATAGGATGAGAATAAATGTGATCTTTAAATGGAACAAAATGTACTGAGTTGAGACGTGTTTGTGTCGCCTGGCAGACGCATACATTACCTGGTTCTATGGTGATTGCCATTCCAGTCTGAAGGGGTTGAGAGCGGGAAAGTTCAGGGGTATCGTGGACATCCATGCCCAGGTAGTGGCCAACATGGTGGGGGCAGTAGCGCCGCGCCGCCTGGAGGAAGCAAATGGATCACTGATGCACCAAAAAACACTGCATATCCTAGCTGTGCACAATTAAAATGAATGCTTCCATGAATCTGTGCTATTCAAGTTATTTTTTTTATCTATGGTTATTTATATAACTAACAATGATACAGAACTTTTGCTTTTCAGAAGGGAAGGTTTATTTCCAGTCCCATAAGTGCTATTGAACATGCATCTACCATTGTGACACAGGGGGGGATATTTTGGCAAGGGGACACTGTTTGGGAGGAGAGGCCCATGTATGGCGCAGCGGTAAAGTCAGTGCTTCACAGCTACATTAATGTAAGACCAGGGTTCAAATCTTTCTAGAGGATAGGCCCAGGGATCCTGTAATCATGTAATTGGGCAGAACATTCCGGTGGTGAGGAATATGGTTACCTTGTCTCATTACTGTCAACTAAATCCTGGTGGTGGCTTGGGTGCCTGTGACCACAATAAAGGTGGAAGGCTGGTGAGTGCATTCCTACCGGCGCTTAAGAACATAGGATAGACTTGTGTGTGATTAAAAATCTGAATGGACAATGGGTAGTTTGGACCAATGGGTAGTTTGGACCAATGGGTAGTTTGGACCAATGGGTAGTTGCTTTGAGGCAGGGGCATAATCACAAATTGTATATCACGAAATTCCCGGGAAACCAAAACAAGGTAAACATTTTTCAAAATATGTAAAGCTAAAAAAAAGTTTTATAAAAATATGTCAAGTTAATTAAAAAAAGTTTTTAAATGTACAAACCTGAGAGTCTTGTTTAGGCAACCCAATTTTACAAATCTTGGTGTCAACAGATTTTTTAAAACTATAATTAGACACCACCTTCATGCCAACCAGTTATTTTGAATGGTTGCCAGTAGAAAAAGGCTCTGCTGTCACTAAGCCACAAACAGTATGTCAGAATCCACACAAAAATGGTTCATAGAATCAAGCTTTTTCAATGGCCATCACAGTCATCTTACCTAAATGTAATTGAAAAACATTGGGGTGAGCTGACGAAGACAGTTAACAGGTAAGGACCAAGGAATCTGAAGGCCCTGGAGAGTTTCTGTATGGAGGAATGGTCTCAAATACCTTCCTAGATATCTCCCCATCACACATTTTACAAGACAACTCAGAAGGTTTACAAAGTACAACCTTGTTTCCAAAAAAGTTTGGATGCTGCGTAAAATGTAAATAAGCAGAATGCAATGATGTGCAAATAATTTAAACCATATAGTTAATAGAAAGTAGTTACAAAGAAAACAAATTGTTGAAACTGAATTTGATGCCTGCAACTCATTTAAAAAAGGTTGGTACAGAGGCAACAAAAGACTGGAAAAGTTGTGAAATGCTAAATAACTTAACATGGTGGAATATCTAATAACTAATTAGATCAATCGGCAAGAGGTCAGTAACATGACTGGGTTTTAAAAGATCATGGCCAGATAAATATTCAAACTAATTATGTTAATGCATGACAAAATGATCTAATTGAGACGCAATTTTCTGACCCAATACTGATAAATAAAAAATTGTACGTACTAAACCATCATCCGCGAAGTACCTAATTGTAGTAGATTTGAGATTCAGACAATGCTTTTGATTGATCCTCGTAGGTCACATAGCTTAGTCGTTGGCCATTCAACTGTCATTGTTTTCTAAAGCAACAAACCAACCACGGAGTGATTGGAGTCATAGCTATTAGCTAACCATCTACAGTAAACTATTTCTAATTTAACATGTTGAATGTAGTATAGTGACCCTGTTAAACCTGTTGTTGGTTTGGATGTTACCTAATTTAGGGAACTGGTTTCAAGGTCCATGGAGTTTCGACTAATTGGTTTAATCACGGGCCGGCCCGAACTAAGATTGCCTGGTTCCTTTTCTTGTTTGTTCATATTACCTAGGGTGCAGATTACTAGTCATTTTCTTATATGTGAGACCAGAAAAGCCTCCAAATATAAATTACAAAGTAATATTACTATTACAACTTAGAAGTTAACCAATGTATTGATATTGAGGTTGACCCTAAACATTTGTCAGGTTTCCAAGTAATACCCTTAATCTGCATTACTAGAGAAGGAACCAGTGACATTTAGCATACCTTAAGTGCATCAGCATCACTGGCAGAGCCCTTCACAATACCCAGCTGTTTGAGCTGGCGACCCAGCAGGGACAACATGGTGCTATAGATGTGGTCCAGACTGACTCCTGGGGAACACAGAGACAGACAGGCGTTCTGCACCTCCAACACTGCCTCATACAATTCGGCCTGGGCAGGGCTGAACCTGGGCTCCCCATGTAGCAGACAGGTAGAAAAGGAGACGTATTTAGATAGAGGTAGCAAGGAGAGAAGGAGATAACATTCCAAAATGTTTTATGACACAACTTACTTTCCATTCACTGGCCAGGTACGAGTAATATCACTGACATAACCGAAATATTCACACCCTCCATCAAGGAGCACCATCTCCCCATCCTAAGAGAAAGATTAGGAATTAGGAAAGCTTTGTTTGCCTGGACTCAGAGTGAGTTATTGTTATGGCTTTGCACAGCTAGGGTGTTTTAGCAGCAATACTACATAATGTGCCTTGCAAAGGTATTCCAACAATTCCCTCATATTACTGAATTAATACTACAATGACATTTTATTGTTTTGCTATTTTTCAAATATAATATTGGTAATATGTTGAGAAATATTAGAAAATACCTTTTGCTTCTATAAGTATTCAACCTCTAGTTTACACAGATGAAAGAAATGGTGTCTCAAGCATAACACTGCCCATGACACAATATACACCATCCCTACAGTAAAGTATGGTGGTGGCAGCATCATGCTGTTGGGATAATTTTCAGAAGCAGTTGGTTATCTGGACATCTTGTTAGAACAGAAAGACAACTAGATGGAGCAAAACACAGGGCATATTGCAAGAGACCCAGATTCAGATGTCAGAAAATATAAGCTTGGAAAGAAATTCACCTTTCAGCAGGACAATAATCCCACACACAAAGCCAAAGCAACACTGGAGTGGCTTAAGAACCAAAAGGTGAATGTTCTACAGTAGCCCAGTCAAATTCTTCTTCTCAATACCACTGAACATCTGTGACACAATTTGAAAACTGCGGTCCACAAACATCGTCCAACCAACTGTAGCTGGAGCCTACACTGATCAGCTATAACATTATGATCACTGACAGGTGAAGTGAATAACACTGAGGCAGTTGCTTGGGGCAATGTTCTGCTGGGGAACCTTGGGTCCTGCCATTCATGTGGATGTCACTTTGACATGTACCACCTACCTGAGCATTGTTGCAGAACATGTGCACCCTTTCATGGCAAATGTATGGCATTGGCCCTGAGTGTGTGATGGTGCCCTGATGGCATTGGCCTCTATCAGCAGGATAATGTGCCCTGCCACAAAGCAAAAATTGATCAATAATGGTTTAAGGAACACAACAACGAGTTCAAGGGGTTGACTTGGCCTCCCAATTCTCAATCCAATCGAGAATCTTTCCTGGACAAACAGGCCCGATCCATGGAGGCCCCACCTCGCAACATACAGGACTTAAAGGATCTGCTGCTAATGTCTTGGAGCCAGATACCATAGCACACCTTTCAGAGGTCTAGTGGAGTCCATGCCTTGTACACAATATTAGGCAGGTGGTCTTAATGTTATGGCATATTGGTGTACAGTATCACACAGAAGTGAGCACACCCCTCACATTTTTGTTAATATTTGATTATATATTTTCATGTGACAACACTGAAAGAATGACACTTTGCTACAATGTAAAGTGGTGAGTGTACAGCTTGTATAACAGTGTAAATTTGCTGTCCCCTCAAAATAACTCAACACACAGCCATTAATGTCTGAACCGCTGGCAACACCCCTAAGTGAAAATGTCCAAATTGGGCCCAAAGTGTCAATGATTTGTGTGGCCACCATTATTTTCCAGCACTGCCTTAACCCTCTTGGGCATGGAGTTCACCAGAGCTTCACAGGTTGCCACTGGAGTCCTCTTTCACTCCTCTATGACGACGGAGCTGGTGGATGTTAAAGACCTTGCGCTCCTCCACCTTCTGTTTGAGGATGCCCCACAGATTCTCAATAGGGTTTAGGTCTGGAGACATGCTTGGCCAGTCCATCACCTTTACCCTCAGCTTCTTTAGCAAGGCAGTGGTCGTCTTGCAGGTTTGTTTGGGGTCGTTATCATGTTGGATCATGCTCTGCTTCAGTATGTCACAATACATGTTAGCATTCATGGTTCCCTCAATGAATTGTAGCTCCCCAGTTCCGGCAGCACTCATGCAGCCCCAGACCATGACGACCCCACCACCATGCTTGACTGTAGGCAAGACACACTTGTCTTTGTACTCCTCACCTGGTTGCCGCCACACAAGCTTGACACCATCTGAACCAAATACGGTTATCTTGGTCTCCTCAGACCACAGGACATGGTTCCAGTAATCCATGTCCTTAGTCTGCTTGTCTTCAGCAAACTGTTTGCGGGCTTTCATGTGCATCATCTTTAGAAGAGGCTTCCTTCTGGGACGACAGCCTTGCAGACCAATTTGATGCAGTGTGCAGCGTATGTTCTCAGGACTGACAGGCTGAAGCCCCACCCCTTCAACCTCTGCAGCAATGCTGGCAGCACTCATATGTCTATTTCCCAAAGACAACCTCTGGATATGACGCTGAGCACGTGCACTCAACTTCTTTGGTCGACCATGGCGAGGCCTGTTCTGAGTGGAACCTGTTAAACCGCTGTATGGTCTTGGCCATCGTGCTGAAGCTCAGTTTCAGGATCTTGGCAATCTTCTTATAGCCTAGGCCATCTTTATGTAGAGCAACAATTCTTTTTTGCAGATCCTCAGAGAGTTCTTTGCCATGAGGTGCCATGTTGAACTTCCAGTGACCAGTATGAGTGAGTGTGGGAGTGTGAGAGCGATAACACCAAATTTAACACACCTGCTCCCCATTCACACCTGAGACATTGTAACACTAACGAGTTCCTAATACACCTAGTATGGTGTATTAGGAACACCATACTAATACTGTGTTTGACCCCCTTTCGCCTTCAGAACTGCCTTAATTCTATGTGGCATTGATTCAACAAGGTGCTGAAAGCATTCTTTAGAAATGTTGGCCCATATTGATAGGATAGCATCTTGCAGTTGATGGAGATTTGTGGGATGCACATCCAGGGCACGAAGCTCCCGTTCCACCACATCCCAAAGATGCTCTATTGGGTTGAGATCTGGTGACTGTGGGGGCCATCTCAGTACAGTGAACTCATTGTCATGTTCAAGAAACCAATTTGAAATGATTCGAGCTTTGTGACATGGTGCATTATCCTGCTGGAAGTAGCCATCAGAGGATGGGTACATGGTGGTCATAAAGGGATGGAAATGGTCAGAAACAATGCTCAGGTAGGTCGTGGCATTTAAACGATGCCCAATTGGCACTACGGGGCCTAAAGTGTGCCAAGAAAACATCCCCCACACCATTACACCACCACCACCAGCCAGCACAGTGGTAACAAGGCATGATGGATCCATGTTCTCATTCTGTTTACGCCAAATTCTGACTCTACCATCTGAATGTCTCAACAGAAATCTAGACTCATCAGACCAGGCAACATTCTTCCAGTCTTCAACTGTCCAATTTTGGTGAGCTCCTGCAAATTGTAGCCTCTTTTTCCTATTTGTAGTGGAGATGAGTGGTACCCGGTTGGGTCTTCTGCTGTTGTAGCCCATCCGCCTCAAGGTTGTGCGTGTTGTGGCTTCACAAATGCTTTGCTGCATACCTCGGTTGTAACGAGTGGTTATTTCAGTCAAAGTTGCTCTTTTATCAGCTTGAATCAGTCGGCCCATTCTCCTCTGACCTCTAGCATCAACAAGGCATTTTGCCAACAGGACTGCCACATACTGGATGTTTTTCCCTTTTCACACCATTCTTTGTAAACCCTAGAAATGGTTGTGCGTGAAAATCCCAGTAACTGAGCAGATTGTGTAATACTCAGACCGGACCGTCTGGCACCAACAACCATGACACTCAAAATTGCTTAAATCACCTTTCTTTCCCATTCTGACATTCAGTTTGGAGTTCAGGAGATTGTCTTGACCAGGACCACACCCCTAAATGCATTGAAGCAACTGCAATGTGATAGGTTGATTAGATAATTGCATTAATGAGAAATTGAACAGGTGTTCCTAATAATCCTTTAGGTGAGTGTACAAGCTGTACATTAACTAGTTTACATTGTAGCAAAGTGTCATTTCTTCAGTGTTGTCACATGAAGAGATATAATCAAATATTTACAAAAATGTGAGGGCTGTACTCACTTCTGTGATATACTGTACACACCAAAAAGAATGGAACAAAATCACTCCAATACTACATGTAAAGCTGGTATATACTTACCCCAAAAACCTTAAAGCTGTAATTGCAGCCTAGGGTAGCTCTACTAATTTGTAATTCAGTAACATGAAAGAATTGGTCAGTCTGAATACTTTTGCAAGTCACTGTAACGCCCTTTACCTTAACAATCTGGTTGTTGTTTATGTAATGAAGTGTATTGGCTCGGTTTCCACCAGCAACCACAGGCGGGTAGGCCAGGAAGTTGGCGCCGTGGGCACGGCACTCAAAATCAAACTAGGATAAAGATAAAATGTATTCACATTACCATTTCATCATAACACTGCTACCAGAAGGTGTTCAGTGACAACACACTAGAATTTTTGAGTAAACATCTGACCACACAGTGGCTGGAGACCTGTAACTCACCTTCGCATACAATAGAGATTCATCAATGTCCACTTGAGACATACCCATTGTCTTTTTGAATGCCTGAAGGGGGCGGGGGGGGGGTGCAGAAGGTTTACATTAGGAAGTCCAACAATTGAGGTCGCTTCACTCAAATGAATGTGCTGTGACTTGCCTGTGATGTGATGCGGCCTGCCTCCTTCATGAGGACAACCTCGGCTGGGCTCTTGACAGCCCGGAGGGTGTGTATAAGTGGTCTGAGGGAGCGCACCATCGGCCCCCCTGCCAGCAGGGGTTGAACATGGGTCTGGTGAAGCCCTGGGTGGCAGGGCGTTGATCCGTCATACCAAACAGTGCTACCTAAAAGGGAATGTTGTGAACTTGTGTATTACTGTTAATTGTACAGTTTGTGTGATTCCTTAACACTTTGCAAGGGTGGAGAAAGCTGCATTTGTTCAGCCTTCCCCCTGAGCAACCCCTACCTTTAAGGCTTCTGAGTACAAGGCCCAACTCTTCTATACAGTGGACCCTCTCCACCCCTGTCAATGCTGCCACCCCATCCTTCCCTGACCTGGGCCCGTCCCACAGCTCCCTGGAAGGGTCCCGGCGGGGCACAAAGATGATGGCCTGGTCCGGACGGCCAGTACCATGCAGAACCAGGGCGCTGTCTGGCTCAAGGACGCCTGTGAGATAGAGGAAGTCCTGGTTCTGGTGGAAGGGGTAGGGGATGTCATTGGTCATGTAGCGAGTTGGGTGGGAGAGGACAATAACAAGGTGTCTGTTCGAAGAAGCAGTGGGTCCCAGTCGATCTGCCTGGCCCTCAATGAGAGAGGCCAGTCGTTGCCGACGCAGCTCAAACTCTGTCTGGGTTAAGCCAGGGGTCACCTCACCTATGACATAGAGAAGGGGGGGGGGCATTTGGATTAATACAAGGAAGCATATGTGGAGAAACTAACAAGTCTTTAAAACTTCCTGTTTATAGATGTGAATTAGATAATAATAGGTTATAATTTTAGGTCCATGCTATAAAGTAACTGTTATGAAATTAGGCATCTTGCCATTTTTTAAGAGATGTGGATGAGTGAAGGGGCTTAGCTGGCCGAGGTATCTGGGTGGAATCTTCCTTGGTTTCACAGAGATGTTCCGGTATGGACACCACACTCGACCTGCTGACATTGTAAGAGAGAGTTTTGGTGACTGAAAAGTTTATTCATGAATTAACTTGTTCAACAGACTTACAAAATCACAGTCAGCTCACCAAACAAATCTACAACAAAAAAGTAATATAAAAAAGATATAAAGACAGATGGAGAACAACACATGCATAATGCCTTCCATTTTGCGTAGGAATGCCTTTGTGCTATACAATTAGAATTCAAATTGGCTTGCATAAGACATAGATTAACAGTTAGATGGGTTAATGTTGTAAACATGATCACTCCAGTTGAATAAAGTGAAGACTACTCACCTTGACTCCAAAAATTAAAGCGTGACATCAACTGCATAGCCGATCTAGTCAAAATGTTAGTGGAGTGCATTATTGCAAGTCGGTCAGACTATCATTGAGTCAACTTCCACCATCATCATGATGTCGACATTCACAAACGCTGGAGCTAATGTATTGAAGTAACGCATAAAATACACAGACTTTATTATCAGACAAAAAAAATAATACATGAATACCTCTTATACCTCTACAATTCAAGTAAGAATAAGACCACCATGTGCGAATGCGAATTTACCAAAATCTTTCCCTGTCGGCTCTCACTTCTGAGCCCTGCTTGAGGTGAGAGGGGCGCGTTCAGAATGACGCAATGTTTTGGAACGTGCAGAAAGTGCTCGTTAGAATATTTTTTATTATTATTTTGTAGGAATATTGTTATATGTAGAAAACATCAACGGATCATGTAGGCTATATCCGTAGTATTGCTATATGCCATGGTCAAAAACGTTCGGCAACTGAACGAGGCACAGGTTATTATCTCCCCTTTAAGAACATCGTTACAATTGGTGGAAGAAGTAACACATGATGTGTTTTTGATTGGATCACAAAGAAATGACCGATGTCGTTTGCGACATTTTCTATTTATGAAGGACCTCGCTTGTTTTGTTTGTCTTGTTTTGTGTCTAATCCATGCCTGAGTAAAATAAGCGGACCTGTGTTGAAAGTGATTTTGGTGGAGGATTGGTTTGGTTGCTCCTCTTTTCTCGAACCCTGTCGTTGAAGATTTGACTGTTTATACAGGTAGCTTCGCTAATATGTATGCAGTGTTTTATTGGAAATAACGTGGTATTGCTTCAATTCGCTATCGTGTTTTCAAATAATCCACGGCATGACTAGCTCGACGGAATTCCAGAATCTTCTATTGTAGCTGACGGCAACATTAGCAATTGCTACGCAACATGCTACATTTCTACATGGATTGGTGCACGTGCCCTTGGACTAAATATTCTGAGATACCTAAACGAGTTGCCTAGTGGAGTATTTGATGTTTATGCTAGTAACTAAGTGATTTCATATAGCACATGCATGTGCTATTAATGCAAAAATGTAATTACAATAGTGCACGCTACCTAGTAATAACTATAGTAACTGTTGAATTTGTACTTTCTATGTTTAGCGTGTTGTGCAGAAACTGAACCAAGAATGGACCCGCGGAAATTGCACGAGTTGAAGGCCTTCGTGCAGCTGTGTGACTCAAATCCTTCAATATTGCACCTGCCCGAGCTCGGTTTCCTACGGGCCTGGTTGGAAGGGTCAGTCAATAAGCAGTCGGATTAATCTTTAAATTCATGTTACCATTACTGATGTGAATCGTTTTTTACAGTTAAAATAACAAAGTCAGTGTTATTGTGTTCTCATATGATTTATTTTTGCCACATCGAAAAGCTTACCAATTACCCTGAACAGAAATGTCGCAGTCACACCCACTCACTCTCTCTCTAATGCTGAATATCATGTCCATCTGTCCCCCTACATGTTCTCACGTTCGTCACAACAAATTTGTTTCAACTGTGAGCCTGGGTACTTGATGCTGATAGTTTTCTATTCTACTTGGTAGTCAGTTGCATTCAGCTGGTGTTCCAGGTCTCATTTCCTAATTAGAGGACTAAAATCGAAAAACAGCAGCAGGTCTTGCGGCCTAGAGTTGAGAACCACTGTACTAAATAAAACATGCATTTGCAATGAGTTGAAATATCCATAGTAGAGAGAATGGAAAATTTAAGAGTTTTGTCTGTTTTCAGAATGGGAGCTACAATTCCAGAAGCCCCCCCAAAGGATTCTTCGTGCAAGGTATTCAGGATTAGTCATAGTGGGAAACAAACACATTCACAGCGTTGTTCCACAATACTGGACCATTATTGGCTTTTATATTTCTTTGAGGGGTGGGGCACTTAAAAATGGAAGGTTCATTTACGATTTTAATTTTCAGGGTGGGTGTCCATGTGCTGGAGCTCCTCCCCCTGCCTCTGCTCCTGACCCCCATGTCCCCTCTGAGAGTGAGGAGAGTGAACTAGGTATGTCCCTGGCAGCAGACCCAACACTTGGTCCAGGCATTTTCCCACAGTCACTCATTTGGTTTGTAAATAAATGGGTACACAGGCCAAAAAGTTATAGTTCAAAAAGACAACTCGCTCATACTGGTAAGCGAAGTACATGCATGTCCGTTCCATCTATCAATTATGGGTCCCAAAAATCAATGTGAGTGTAGTTTTTTCCCTGCGGATCCATATGGAATAGGCAAGTGACATTTCTAGACTAATGCGTTTTCAGCCCATGTCCGGAAGCAAATTGGACATCTTTTTTCAGAGAATTACAACTGAAGTCAAAAGGACATTTGACTGCTAGATCATGTAAATTAAACCGTTGTCTAAAATACTCAGTTGGCATGTCTCTTATCAGCAGCAATGACAGCTGTTTCGACACGCTAACTCAATTGTGGTTCCAAACCTAATCATGAGTCTGTTTTTTTCTGCTTAGAGATTAGACAGTTGTTAAATAGCGTTATTTGGTTGACGCCACTGGCAATTTTGTAATGCTGCTTTATGAATTGAATAACACTCTTGACCAATTCTTACACCACACAGAACCACATTAAAGCTGAAAGCTTTAGTATTTTCCTAGGCTCCCTATTAGTTCCTGCTAACATGGCAACAGATACCTTTTCCGTGGTCTGCATAAAACATGACACAACATAGAATATGTATATACTGGACAGAGCTACAGAAATACAAAGCAACCTTTAATCATATGGTGTTTCACCAGTTTTCCTCTCTACATTCAGCAACTGTGAATGTACCTGCGGTGTTTCATATCATGTGCTAACATTGTGATGTCTTTGATGTATTCCTCTGCTTCTCCAGAGATTGACCAAGATGGAGTGATTGAGCCAGACACAGACGAACCCCAGGAGATGGGAGATTTTGAAAATCTTGAAGTGAGATTTTATGAGTCAAATTCATTAATACTTATAAGAATGGTATTATTTTGGAGACCTAATGAGAAATGAATACTGTAACCATGCAAGGACTGAAAAGGGATGCTTGAAAGTTCCCACCCAAGGCAGAAAACCATGGCATTCCAAATATCATGCAGATAAAATGTTTTGTTTCTTTAGGTGACAGAAGAAATGATGGACCAGGCCAATGACAAGAAAATGGAGGCTATTGAAGCATTAGGAGAGGGTGAGTGGATTGTTTGGCAGTGATATTAAACTGACCTAGTAGTTAATTGAAGATGGCTTTATAGTTGATGGTTGTACTTTATCACTTTTTTTTTGCCATATATAGGTGACTTGCAGAAAGCCCTGGACCTGTTCACTGAGGCCATCAAACTCAATCCACGTGTAGCAATCATGTATGCCAAGAGGGCTAGGTGAGTTCTCCTGTTATGCTGTCCCGTGCAATGTGCTTTAGTACCTGATCACTTCCTATTCATGCTCACTGGTCTATGTTCTTCCCCAGTGTCTACATTCGGATGCAGAAACCCAATGCTGCTAAGAGGGACTGTGACAGAGCAATAGAAATTAACCCAGATTCTGCACAGCCGTATAAGTGGAGGGGAAAGGCTCACAAGTAGGCTGCTCTCTGGGCTTCATATCCTAACCATTAACACACACCGTGTAGGTGTGTATGATTTAACATCAACATGGTCATTTTGACTGGCCATCACATTTTGAGTCTCTCTTCTTGTCAGGTTGCTGGGGCACTGGGAGGAGGCAGCAAAGGACCTAGCCACCGCTTGTAAACTGGACTACGATGAAGACGCCAGTGCCATGCTGAAGGAAGTCCAGCCTAAGGTACCCGGCCTCTGAGGCACACAGCAGTTAGAAGGTGGTCGGGACAACCAGTGGACTGAAGTCTGTCTTTACTCTCGTTTGCTCTCCTTAGGCTAACAAAATCATTGAGCACCGGCGCAAGTATGAGCGCAAGAGGGAGGAGCGGGAGATCAGGGACAGGAAGGAGAGAGTCAAGAAAGCGAGGGAGGAGCATGAGAAGGCTCAGAGGGTATGTATGTGGTGCAAGGAGACAACCGGTGGATAGAGCACTCAAACTCCAGATGGGTGACAAATTAAAAGGAACATCAACCTAGTGTCTCTGTAAGGTGCCGGGTCTCCAGAACCGCGACCGTGCGACCTGCCGTATATTCTATTAGTCTCCGGGAACGCTACTGGAAGGATGGAACACCGTTCATCCAAAAGATATTCCCTCGTTTGTTTTCAAAGTCCGCCTTTGATTTGTCAAGTGCGCTAAGTAACATGCGTCATTCGGAACAATTAAATTGTTGTGACATGGCACGCAAAACATCTACGCAGTTGAAATATGTACGTATATATCTAATATATTTTTTTATATATACATAACAATAGCAATAACAATAGCGACTAGATGCAGTTCCAGATAATGTAAAATGGGAATATGGACAGTATGAATAGAAACTTTAAATATTATAAAATTCTACGAATATATTATAAATATAAGTTGAACAAGTGGCTACATTAAAAAAGGCTAATGTACATAGAAAGTGACAAGAGCATATGAAGTGTTGAACAATAAATCAGTGTTGCTGGTTGAGGAGCTTTATGGCCTGGGGGAAAAACTGAGTCTGGAATAGTGATGGCCAAACGAGGCTTCATTAGTGTTGTTTTAGCAGCAGGATGTCTTCGATATTCTGTTTTTTCCTAAGGCATGGTGTATGGTAGATGCCTTGCACGTAGGGTAGATGGCAGCCGATAATACGCTCCACAGACTTTAACACACTCTGGAGGGCCTTGCAGTCAGCAGGGAAGCAGCTGCCGTACCGGGCAGTAATGCAGCTTGTAGTGAATCTGTAAAAGTTGGTGAGAGTTTTTGCAGACTTGCCAAACTTCTTGAGTCTCCTCAGGAAGTATAGGGTCTTTATGGCAGTTTTTACCATCGAGTCTGCTTTCCTGGACCAGCTGAGGTCATTGAACACACTTGAAGTCAGAGACTCTCTCCAATTTAGGTGCATCTATGTGTATGGAGTTGGGATCCCCCTCTGCTGTTTCCTGAGGTCCATGATCATCTCCGTCTTGCAGACGTTGAGAGAGGTTGTTGTCCTGGCACCATGTAGCCAAGTCATTTACTTCCTCTCTGTATTTGGTCTCATCGTTTTGATGGCAGTGGAGTGTGCTGTCCAACACGTCGGTCCAAAATCTCCCAAATGTGTTCAATTGGGTTAAGATCTGGTGACTGTGAAGGCCATAGCGTATGATTGACATAATTTTCATATTCATAAAATCATTGTGTGACATTGTTCTCCTGGAAGAGACCACTCCCATCAGGATGGACATATCACTGTAGGATGAAAGTGATCATTGAGAAGAACTTTATAATGATTTGCAGTGATCCTTCTAAGGGGACGAGGACCAGAGCCATGCCAGGAAAATAACGCACACTCTGGACCCACTCACTGTAGGGTTCAAGCATTCTCTGTAGACCAGCGCCTATGGTTTTTGTGCCACTGAACTCTCAAATGTGCATTGTCTTTGTAATGAGGTGTTTATGCACTGCAACCCCACTGTAATATCACTGTGTTGGTAGTGGTCTGTTCTTGCGGACAGTCTGATCACATCCTGCGTTGACTTTCTCAGTCACCTGCGAAAGGGTTGCTCTTCTGTTTTTCCTAACAATATATAATTTTTTATACATGTCACAGAGCATGATGGGATGTATATTGCTTAATTGTATCATGCAGTACACCTGGATATAACCATCCGTATTTGTTGTTTCTCCAATCATTCAGGTTTTTCCTTAAATTTGTCACCTGTCTATATTGTAATCTATGTTAGAGTCAGTGCTGTTGTTAAGGGTGTTCACTCTTATCAGTCTGGTGCAATCAGCCAATGATTAAAGCACATCTTTAAATTGGGTGCAATGGCGTTTCTTTGACGGTGCCATCTAGTGGCCAGAGATTATACAAGAATATGACTCCAGCAGCTGCAGGTGGTAGTATATCACAAATAAATTGTAGGCACGTCACAGAATGAAATATACTACATCACCTCTGAGATCACCAACAATATTTGTGGTTGTCACAACTTATCACAGCAAGAAATTCTCTTACACTTAAAACCTAACTGTAAACCAGCAATAAAAAGCTTTGTCTTAATTTCATTTGGCTGGGGAGGGTTACCTTTTTATTTATTTTTTAAATAAATTCTCCGGACTTAAAATGTTTCCCTCCACAGGAGGAGGAGGCCAGACAAGCAGCAGGCGGCGGCTTCCCAGGTTTCCCAGGTAGGAGGGAAAATGAGTTAATGTGATGTTTTATAGCTGATTCAGAGTTGTTTGGCTTGAATGAAGGCCTGTAGCCACTGCCTTTGTGGCTCTGCTGGACCAAGGGGCCGGTGACCACTGCATGTCTAGAATCTATGACCCGTTTAGTTGGAGTCCTGGTAACCCCCATTAACATCTTGTAGGGGCTGGAGGCTTCCCGGGCGGGGCTGGAGGCTTCCCGGGCGGGGCTGGAGGCTTCCCGGGCGGGGCTGGAGGCTTCCCGGGCGGGGCTGGAGGCTTCCCGGGCGGGGCTGGAGGCTTCCCGGGCGGGGCTGGAGGCTTCCCGGGCGGGGCTGGAGGTTCTCCATTTGGAATGCCTGGTCTGGGAGAGCTCTTTAATGACCCAGAAGTGCTCAATGCCATGAAGGTACAGTCTTAAATTTCACCAGATGTGTTTGCATAGTTTTCTAGTTGGCCTTCCGGAGTCCGTGTGGGCATCCACATCTCTTGTGCCTTGTCTGCAGGACCCTGAGGTGATGGCGGCGTTCCAGGACGTAGCTGAGAACCCAGCCAACATTTCCAAGTACCAGGGCAACCCTAAGGTCATGGCCCTCATCACCAAGCTGAGCGCTAAGTTTGGGAGCCCTTCACCCTAATGTAGAAGAGTGGGCGATTTGAAGAGGGCAGCAGGAGAAAGAACTTGAGCGGGGGGGGTTTACAAGTGGATGTAGTCCGGTTTGTCGAGAAGCTTATTTTAGATTATTCCACTGTGTATGGATCAAATGGGTTATGGTGGTAACGGCAGATGGGGACAGAGGAGGAGAAGGGGAGGAAGAGGCGAAAGACAGACATGCAGAACATTTTACACTAGACAATGGTTGGGGGGGGTGGGTCAACAGATACTCTTGTGTTCTTAACTGGAGGCCAGCCTCCTCAAGGCAGTTAGTACTCAGTGGTTACAAGCAACCCAATGGACACTGATCATTGGAAAACTACTGGTTAATGTTGGGATGAAAACAGCCATCATAATTCAAATTCCCATTGACTTACTCTTAGCCACTTCATCCCTTAAATTCATCCCTTAAAATTAAACTCAACACTAGGAACCAGCACAGGAACAATTTGAGACATTGCTATCTGGAGTTATGGGTCATCTTAGGTATTTTGCACTGATCCAAACAAAATAAAATTGAGGGGATTTGCTGATGTTTTTCTTGTTTAAATTTGCTTTTTTGTAACATGTTTCCTGTCTCTCTCCTTCCAAACTCCAGTATAATTACTATTTTGTTTGGTTTGAAACTGTAATGGGAATATTATCAATTCAAATCAATAAATATTTGGTTGTTGCAATATTGCATATTGGTTTTTTTCAGTATTTTGTCATGCACTCATATGCTGCGTTCATAACTGTGAGTCCACCAGTTAATTTCCACGTTATCACACTTTTAGTTCTAGGTCTTTGTGACCAAGTGTTTATTATTGCCTTCTATAGATAGATAGTGCACATTCACACCAGATGGTGTCCTTGCTGTGTAACCTGTTTCCATTGCTAGTAACACTTTCCCAAAAATGGTTAATCTTCATTTATAAGATGGAGGTACAGCCTCACATTCGACTTAACTATTATTTGGTATATGTGGAATTTATGGCAGATTGATGGAAGTAAATGAAAACCATGCATTACAGTTGGAATGGGGCTTTTAAGCAGTATTTGTAAACATTGTCTCCAAACAACATTTAAATTTGGTTTAGAGCCAGTTGTTCCAGCAGTCTTGTTCTTGTGAAAAACAGCAAGCTTCAGTTTCGCATTCTGGGGTTTCCTCCTCCCTGACTACCCATGTAAGCAGTTTGTGCAGTCCCCTATGAAAATTAACCCATGCACTTCAACATTCATAGTGGCAAGAGACACCAGTAGGTCCCATGTGACCCTGGGATCATAAGAGATTTGTTTGAATGTCTTTCAGTATGTTTATTTTGTGGCACATGGAAGCCAATTCTTTATTTTCATGTTCCCACACACTTGTATGGTTAAAACCAAACCATGGGTACACTCCAAATGCAAAACAGATCGCTCCTTGGCAATAGCGTAGAAGCCCCTATAATCCACTTAGTCAACTGCAGTTTTGAAATACCTTGTACCATGTAAACATTTATTCAAGTCATTCATCTTTTGTGATTATTGGTGATAAGTGTCGTCAAATGGCAGTTCTGAATTGCTAGTGGAAAATATTGAACAATTTGATAATGCATTGATGTCTGATCTATCAAGTTGAATTTCACAATTTGTAATTGTCTAAAACAATGTCAATACAGGACTTTATCTCCCCCCAAACAAATGTATGGATAAAAACTTGGTGATGAGTGCAGCCCATGTTTCTGATCTTTACGTACAACTGCAAAAATGTGTCAAGCTGAAAGAATTGTCTTTGAGCAGATCAAAACCTGAATGTATTTTAACTAACTGATAAAACTAAGTAATTAGCTATACATGTCTAAAATTCAAGAACAACATGTACTTCTCAATTGAAAGAGCTTGTTACACAGAACATCAGTGTTTATTTATAATTTACAACAATGCAAATTAAACTAAAAAAAAGGTTGTTTTCTAGCTAGCCTAAAACGGGGGAGGTCCTCTTAAAGCCGCTACACAGTTCACAAAAACGCAGCATTGTTTTCACAGTCTCCGTACACTAATGTGGGTGACGCTTTGGAATGCACCATACACCACACTCAGCCACCGTTTGTGTGAAATGTGTAGCGTCTTTTAGAGACTCAAAGTGGAGTCCACCATACAAAGGAGGAGAAAGCAACAATATGCCTGAAACAGAAGCCCAAATAGTGGTCCAGATTCTTGCTCCTAGTGTCCATACCTGTAAACGGGTAAAGAGGGTTGCAGTGATTAATCTTATAACTTCAGGCAGTAGAATAAAGCATTAGCATGCACATTCAGCAGCTGTGATAAAGTTGTTACGGTCATGGAATGGTGTAGCAAACCAAATGAAGACACTCACTTCTGAAACTCCCACTCTCTGTTGTCAAGGGGACACACCTGCCTGGTCTTCAGCCAACGGGAGATACAGTGGAAATGGAACGCATGCTGGGAGAGGAAATGAGTGGCACAACCATGGCACTATCAAAGTACAGCCACAACTCTACACTTGGGTCGTTTTGAGAGTACAATGAATTGCAGAATTAGTTCACAACATACAATTGTTCTTTCACTACATGCATAATATTCGCCTGACAGTCTAAATGTAATGTGCATGTAAGCAAAATACACATAAGCAATGAAGTCTGACTCACATTACAGACTCCCCAGGCAACGGTACACTCCTCTGATGTGGCGGAGGCTTGGTTGGCCTGGCACTCTATGCCTAAGAGAACACAATACATCTCAGAAGGGAACACACGTTTTTGTACGCCAAGTCGTACCAATCATTACTGCGAACAGCATACTTACAGAGATCCATAATGTGATTCCTACATATAGCACAGTTGTCTACAACAATGTCCCAGGCCCAAAGTGCCACTGCATTCCACTGTGTAAGGAAGAGTCAGAGTCAGAGTCAGTTAAAATCATTTACAGTGACAGTTACAGTAGTGATTATGATAACGACATGATTAATGCCTTTCGTATTTCAACTACAACAATCATTAGGCCAAAGCTATGTCAAAACCCACACGGATCACAAACAGGGCAGGGTAGAAAATGTTAGTGAATGGATAGTTAATTTTTTTAATCCGATCAGGATTACAGAAAACTCGTCAACGCAATTGGGCTTGTCATCTTAATAACAACCCCACTAGCCGTATTTTAAGACAGGAAGATACTAGCACTCCTACTGTAACTACCTAAGTTGTTAGCATTACCCTACTAGCCAGCTTGCGGATTAAATGCAGGAACACACAAATGTGTTCGTTGGTCAGTTTATCGAACTAACCCCTTAGCTGCATTAACTGAGGTTAGTAGTTATTTCGTAAATGGCATAGGTTAGTTACTACCACAATAATCCAACAACTAAGTGAAACGCCAACTCACTCCCAGGCAAAACGGAATAAGCCAAAGCACTGTCCACAGCTAATATAACGCTAGCTAGCAAGTTATGCTAACGGGTCAGTCGAAGACCGTACACAAGACCGTATTAAACCTGTGGTAATACCCAACATTACAGTTTGTCCAAAAGTGAGTTATATTTGATAAAGAAATACCTTCTTCACTTCGAAACGTTTCTTGCTTGCGCCACTGTTTGTTCCGCTTGGCGTATCAACATCCATAGCTGCCGCCATCTTGACTGTGGTGGAACTGTCGTGTGAATGAATGCGTAAATGGTGAATGCGCCGAAAGTCTCGATGAACGTTTCGTTTTTTTTTCCTTTAGTGTTACTTACATCATTTAAAACTACTTTGCCAACATTAAATATATGAAAGCGAAAAATGCCCATTATAAGGAGGTACTTTTATCACAAATAAAGTATATATTATGTAAGGAATCTGATATAAATATAACAGGATGTAATAGAATTAATCAACCATAATTTAAAAGTGTCAACCAATGGAACCACAAATGTTCCAAAAATGTTGTATGGGCTAATTACATTTTTCCCAAGTAAGGTTTGCTTTTCACCTAGTGTATTTTAATGACGTCTGGAATTCGACAGTTTCATTGGAGTGATCAAACATGAGTCAGGGCAATTGGCAACCATTAAAAACTGAGATGAATCTCTCAACAGGTACTTTTTTCTTTGTCAACTATCCCATGCATGTGAGAAACAAAATGTTGCCACCTCCATTTTTGAATATATATTAGCAATCTGCCTCACACATTAGCAGTGGAATCAAAAAAATATTTCCAGTCAAGAACAGGAATTATTTCAGAACACTGGTGAGCTATTTTAATAGATTTTTTCAGTGATGGTTTGTTCACAGATTGAAGATAGACGTGCTCACACTTTTTTTGAAATGATATTAACTAATGACAGTCATTCGACTATTCTATCCCTAGTCTCTTTCAAAATATCAATATCAATCAAATTTTTATTTCTGATGAGACCCCACCCCGTCCCGAAGAAACAGGCATTTCTTTATTTTCAGGGGAAAAACAAATGGACTGTTTTTATGTTAGAGATAGCTCCTTAATAAATCAAAACTAAAACAACCAACCAATGTGCAAGGACCCAAAATAAATACTGTTATTTAAAGGGGAGTTAGATTAATGTTATTTTTATTGTGATGAAACGGTACATAGTACATTTATAAGCGGTAAATGTTCCATGTTTTACCGTACGTAAAAAGTTTAATAAAACCTACCAAGCAAAATACCTCAGGTTCTACCGAGATTTGAACTCGGATCGCTGGATTCAGAGTCCAGAGTGCTAACCATTACACCATAGAACCACTTGGGCGCCCAGCATCAACGTTTAACTGAAATACTATACTATAATATTATAATGTGAAATGTTTGAGAGATATACAGGTGCTGGTCATAACATTAGAAAATCATCAAAAAGTTGATTTATTTCAGTAATTCCATTCAAAAAGTGAAACTTGTATATTACATTCATTCATTACACACAGACTGATATATTTCAAATGTTTATTTAATTGTGATGATTATAACTGACAACTAATGAAAATCCCAAATTCAGTATCTCAGAAAATTAGAAAAATGATTTTTAGAAATGTTGGCCAACTGAAAAGTATGAACATGTGCAGCACTCAATACTTAGTTGGGGCTCCTTTTGCCGGGATTACTGCAGTAATGGGGCGTGGCATCGCATCTTCCTCTTCACAATACCCCATAGATTTTCTATAGGGTTAATGTCAGGCAAGTTTGCTGGCCAATTGAGAACAGGGATACTATGGTCCTTAAACCAGGTACTGGTAGCTTTGGCATTGTCTGCAGGTGCCAAGTCCTGTTGGAAAATGAAATCTGCATCTCCATAAAGTTGGTCAGCAGCAGGAAGCATGAAGTGCTCCAAAACTTCCTGGTAGACGGTGTAATGTTTCCATAGTCAAAAAACTTCCTGGTGGACTTCCTGGTAGACAGTGTTAAGTTTCCACAGTCAGTGATGGTTTGGGGTGCCATGTCATCAGCTGGTGTTGGTCCACTGTGTTTTCTGAGGTCCAAGGTCAACGCAGCGTTGATCTTGAAGCACTGACTCCAGCTGCAGTCCACTCTTTGTGAATCTCCCCCACATTTTTGAATGGGTTTTGTTTCACAATCCTCTCCAGGGTGCGGTTATCCCTATTGCTTGTACACTTTTTTTACCACATCTTTTCCTTCTCTTCGCCTCTCTATTAATGTGCTTGGACACAGGGCTCTGTGAACAACCAGCCTCTTTAGCAATTACCTTTTGTGTCTTGCCCTCCTTTTGCAAGGTGTCAATGGTCGTCTTTTGGACAGCTGTCAAGTCAGCAGTCTTCCCCATGATTGTGTTGCCTACAGAACTAGACTGAGAGACCATTTAAAGGCCTTTGCAGGTGTTTTGGATTAATTAGCTGATTAGAGTGTGGCACCAGGTGTCTTCAAAACACTGCTGTTTTGCAGTCAACCAATTTAAAATACTTCATCTTCCCTTCAGCTTACATTTTCATTTCCCAAATTCAGTTTTCTTTGTAGGCCTATTGTAGAAAAGGGATTTTCAATTCTCAAATTCTCTCTAAATTCTCTGACTACAGACCCAAGTTCAACTTCTAATCAATAAATTGTCAAAAAGAGCCATAACAAATATTTTTTATTTATTCTTAAACATGTAAATGTGTTAGGGCAAAATAAAAAATTTTTTAGGTTCTGCAGTGTTGAAAATCCAATAAAAAGGTATGCAGACAAAAGCTGAATTAACATTTTAATACATTTTACAAGAATGGGGAATTATTTAAGAAAAGTGCTTGGGTGTCAATATATTGGACTGCAACGGTATGATACTGCGAATAAGACTGGGTCTCTTGCACTCTGGCTCTTCTAACTGCCCTGACATCTTAAAATGCTAAAAATAAACACTTCTTGGGAAAAGGATACTTCTAGGGGAAAATTAAGATGAAGAGCAGAACAGTAGCTGTTGCCAATAAACAAGGCCTTCATCTCAAATAGGATATCACAAAATTGGGGGGAAAAAACATGTTAAAAAGTGGAAAACATAAAATGTTTACAGGTATATTATGGAGAATATATTTTACATTCAGTGAGGTGAGATTAAATGGCACTTGCCAGGTTGTGCCAATTGAGTTCTGTCCAATCAGTAGACTTACAAGAAATTTGTACCACTAATTACAATGTTTTCTTGTCTTTTCTGGAAGCTAGTGCTTGGGGGTTCTTCAGAGGAAGGGCTTTTGGGTTGGGTTTAACCCTTCCTGGCTTGGTTGGCTTGGGTTGAAACCTTCCTGGCATGGCTTTTGCTTTGGTCATCTTTTGGAGAGTGAGTTTAGGTTTAATTGATTTGGGGGTTTTGAGTCCTTTGAGGGGCCTGCCAGGGGAGATACTTGAGCAGTTGTTAAAGACATGGACATCCCTCACACTTTGGTCCCAGAGCTCAGGGGGGTGACCACAGGTGGCTGTCACCTTCATCGTCATATTCTCCATCCACCTGAGCAGAGAGTGAGGATGCAAATTGAGTATAGCCTGAGGGTTAGCAGTCTTAAAGGGTTAGCAGTCTTTAAGGGTTAGCAGTCTTTAAGGGTTAGCAGTGTGTGTGTGTGTCAAATTATACGAGCGGAGTTGAGCTGCCTGAAATCCCGCTCAGCTCTCTCAGAGTGGTTGTTGGGCACTGCTCTACCGCTCCACTCCTTTCCCAACACACGTCTCTCTCAGGTAAAAAAAATACATATACATATATATATATATACAGGTGCTAGTCATAAAACTAGAATATCATCAAAAAGTTGATTTATTTCAGTATTTCCAATCCACAAAGTTAAACTTGTATAATGTATACATTCATTCCACACAGACTATATTTCAAGTGTTTATTTCTTTTAATTTTCATTATTATAACTCACAACTAATGAAAACCCCACATTCAGTATCTCAGAAAATTAGAATATTGTGAAAAGGTTCAATATTGAAGACACCTGGTGCCACACACTAATCAGCTAATTAACCCAAAACACCTGCAAAGGCCTTTAAATGGTCTCTCAGTCTAGTTCTGTAGGCAACACAATCATGGGGAAGACTGCTGACTTGACAGCTGTCCAAAAGATGACCATTGACACCTTGCACAAGGAGGGCAAGACACAAAAGGTAATTGCTAAAGAGGCTGGCTGTTCACAGAGCTCTGTGTCCAAGTACATTAATAGAGAGGCGAAGGGAAGGAAAACATGTGGTAGAAAAGTGTACAAGCAATAGGGATAACCGCACCCTGGAGAGGATTGTGAAACAAAACCCATTCAAAAATGTGGGGGAGATTCACAAAGAGTGGACTGCAGCTGGAGTCAGTGCTTCAAGAACCACCACTCACAGACGTATGCAAGACATGGGTTTCAGCTGTCGCATTCCTTGTGTCAAGCCACTCTTGAGCAAGACACAGCATCAGAAGCGTCTTGCCTGAGCTAAAGACAAAAAGGACTGTACTGCTGCTGAGTTATGTTCTCTGATGAAAGTAAATTTTGCATTTCCTTTGGAAATCAAGGTCCCAGAGTCTGGATGGAGAGAGGAGAGGCACATAATCCAAGTTGCTTGAAGTCCAGTGTAAAGTTTCCACAGTCAGTGATGGTTTGGGGTGCCATCTCATCTGCTGGTGTTGGTCCACTGTGGTTTCTGAGGTCCAAGGTCAATGCAGCCGTCTACCAGGAAGTTTTAGAGCACTTCATGCTTCCTGTTGCTGACCAACTTTATGGAGATGCAGATTTCATTTTCCAACAGGACTTGGCACCTGCAGACAGTGCCAAAGCTACCAGTACCTGGTTTAAGGACCATAGTATCCCTGTTCTCAATTGGCCAGCAAACTTGCCTGACCTTAACCCTATAGAAAATCTATGGGGTATTGTGAAGAGGAAGATGCGATATGCCAGACCCAACAATGCAGAAGAGCTGAAGGCCACTATCAGAGCAACCTGGGCTCTCATTACACCTGAGCAGTGCCACAGTCTGATCGACTCCATGCCACGCCGTATTACTGCAGTAATTCAGGCAAAAGGAGCCCCAACTAAGTATTGAGTGCTGTACATGCTCATACTTTTCATGTTCATACTTTTCTGTTGGCCAACATTTCTAAAAATCTTTTTTTTGTATTGGTCTTAAGTAATATTCAAATTTTCTGAGATACTGAATTCGGGATTTTCTTTAGTTGTCAGTAATAATCATCACAATTAAATTAAATAAACATTTGAAATATATCAGTCTGTGTGTAATGAATGAATATAATATACAAGTTTCACTTTTTGAATGGAATTACTGAAATAAATCAACTTTTTGATGATATTCTAATTTTATGACCAGCACCTGTTTATATGTATTCCCTCCATTCATATTTTAAACAAAACACATCAAATGTTTAACTATGTATGTTGATGATTTTGTTATTCAAACATTGAAACCATGATAACCATTGATAACCATGTATGATTTCAATGAAGCCTATGGCCAATTATAATAAACATTAAAGGTGACCATATAAGCATTTGCCATTTAAAATAGGATACACGTCTGAAAAGTGGATAAATGTTTATTGACATGTTAATTTTATAATGTCCAATTGTACAAATGCGTGATGTTCCCATTTATGTATTAAAATATGCATTGACAAATTTGAAGATGCATCAATTACTGTGATGATGATGATCATGAGTTCTCCATTTTGTTAATAGCAGTAAGAAATATCTGACTCTCCATCTCCAACCATGCATGCTTACTTCCAGTTTACATGTAAACTTAAACACCTGATTCCCAACCTGATTCCTAACCCCAGTGAAACTACCCTCAAGCGGTGAGCAGGGACCGCCCCAAATAAGTAAACACAAACTATATCAAAATGTCTCTAACATTAATAGCTTGGCGCAATAATTCCCAGCTCTTGCTGTAAACTGTATAGGCACAGTTATCAACCTGGTGTGTCTCTCAACCAATAGGCATGAAAGTTGACTTCTGACCTGCGGAGCGGTAGCAGTGTGCAGTCACACAGCAGGGGGTTCTGGGCCAGGTTGAGGACCTCTAATCCAATGAGAGGGCTCAGGTCAGGCAACCCCTCTAGCTGGTTTCTCTCCAGAGACAGAGTGGTCAGCCCATAGCCCAGCCCCGCCAGGGAGTCTTGAGACATCTGTGGAGAGGATAGGAGCAACCACTCAGGAGGTGCATTTCTCCACAGGCATTTTCTAACTCTGAGGACAGAGATTATTTATCAACAACGATGTGTTTCCCCAACCTTCTCCAGACCCATCTCGTCCATGTACAGCTGTTTCAGGCACTTGGAAACAGGAAGGAACGCCTTTGGCCCAACCCAGCGGATTGGATTTCCAGAGAGATGGAGCTTTGCCAGACTGGAGGCCTTGGACAGCCCGTCGGTAGGCACCTCTGAAAGCAGATTGGACCCTAGGTGAAGAGTGTCCAGGTGCGCGGAGTTGAGAGCTCCTGGGGCTATGATGGATAGGGTGTTGTTGGTCAGGTAGAGTCCTCTCAGCTTGGGGACTGAGGAGAGCAGGCCTTCCTGATCCAGCTTACTCATAGTGTTTCTCTCCAGGTGGAGCACAAGCAGGCTGGACAAGGGAGCCAGAGCAGCTCCAGGGAATGTGGCCAGCCAGTTCCCTTCCAGGTGGAGGTAGGTGAGTTCAGGGGCCCCAGTAAAGGTCCCAGGGCTGAGGGAGGTGAGATCATTGTCAGACAGGTAGAGGTACACTAGAGCCTTCATGCCCTGGAAGGCACTACCGTCGATCTCATGGATCTTACAGTGCTCCAGATGTAGAGACACCACGTGACCCGTGCCGGGGAAACTCTTAGTAGGAAGAAAATGAAAGTGGTTGCGGCGCAGATCTAGAAGCTGGGTGTTAGAGGGAAAGCCGCGGGGGACTTTGGTGTGTCCACGGTTCTCACAAGTGGCATGCTGAGCCTCCACCTAAACAGGGGACAGAGAAATGAGGTTGGGTTCCGAGGGGCATTTTAAACAAGAAATGGACAACAGTGCCCTTTTTTGCATCACCAGTATCACAAGTTTGAACATCTTTTGTGACACAAAATTACACCATCCCTAAGCACTATCTTAGTGAAAAACAACTCACGTTGCAGTCACAGTTAGATGGGCACTTGCTCCTCTCCTTAGGTTTGGCTGTGGGCAGTGCACGCTCTCTGCTCTCCTCGTGTTCCTCAAACTCCTCCTTTATCATGTCCTCCCTGCTCCGGCAGCGCAGCTCCAAGGGCCCTACTGCCTCCAGGGACTCATCAGTGAGGTGCGGGGGACCCGCACAGACCCCCAGTAGCTTCACCTTCCCCTTCTTTGCCCACTCCTTCAGGGGCCTCAGGTAGCAGTTACAATTGATGGGGTTTCCTGTCAGATTGAGGCGGGCTAGCTCTTTGGGGCCAGAGAGGGGCTCCATGTAGCGTAGCTGGTTATGGCTGAGGTCCAGATGGGAGAGGAGGGGAGCCTGGGACATGGCCGTGTCTGAGAGGTCCTGGAGAGATATGTGGTCTAGGTAGAGGTAGGCAAGTTTAGGCATGGAGACAGCATCCTCACCTAGGTATGTTATGGGGTTGTAGCTCAGATCTAGGCGGGTGACTTCAACCAGTCTTAAATGAAGAAGAGAAAATTAACTTAAAAAGCTTATCGAACCATGCAACAATAGTGTAAGCCACCGGTAGAGAACATTTAGAGAGCCTTTAGAAAGTTTACACCACCTTGAAAAATTTTTACATTATGTTTGTGTCAGTACCACAGTGACACTTTTTTTAATTAGCATTTTATATGACGTTAGGATTTTTTGACTTTATTTATTTTCACAGTAAAAGATATTTCACTTTAAATATGTAGACTTCCTACAGGCTTTTTATTTGCCCCCCAACCTGGTCATAGTCTGTGTAGGGAAGAACTGCAGCTCATTGTGGTCGAGGCTGAGGCGTGTCAGGGTGAAGAGGCCTGCAAAGGCCTCCGGGGCAAGGTTGTTGAGGGAATTGTAACCGAGGTGAAGCCCCTTGATGTTGTGCAGGCCCTGGAAGGCCATGTTGGGCATGTAGACCAGCTGGTTGTGTGTGAGGGACAGCATGTTGAGGACGCCCAGCTGAGTGAAGGCCCCTGGCTGGATCTCCTCCACACGGTTATGGTCCAGTGTCAGCTGCTTCAGGGACGACAGGCCGTCAAACGACTCCTGTTTGATTGGTAGTGAGGGAGAGTTAGGGAATGTGCTGATTTATGCCACATTAAATGGCTAGGAAAAGTTGTGTGGATGCATGGACTGTGTGTTTAACATTACTTGTAGAAGTCCAAAAGTGTCTTTCCCACCTTTATATTGATCCCTTGTTGTATGGAAGCAATAAAACCCTCGCAGGCTGAATTTGAGGATGAGTTAGAATATTCACACTGAATATTATCATCGGAAAACAATAGAACATTCTACTAACCAGTAAGTCACAAGAGGAAATCCTGTATCATGAACACAGTCACAGGTAGATGGTCCCCCCAGACTGACGTGGTGGTGGAGATACAATAAGTACAATGGGATCCAACATGGCTTTTCATTGAATCTCATATCACTTAAGAGCAATAAAACAACTGGTAATACATCTTGCCAAGTATCAACCAATACAGGTCAAGTCTCAGAATATTGCCTCCTCCAGAAATGAGAGGGTAAGACTGTGCCATAAAGGTAAATACACAACAAAGTTCAAAAGACTTTATAGTCGCACAAGTACTCATCCTCAGGACTGCTGTGATTTCCATTTCACACTTCAGGCAATTCCTCAAATATTGTTTTCAAAATTCAGGAACTGGTAGGCAAGTGAAGCATATAACCTGATATTGTGCTCAGATGCATTTTCCCTACACAAAAACATAAACCAGCTAGCTAGCTAGCCAAGACAAGTAGTGTTAAACTGACAGTGGCTCCAAACCTATATGAGCCTCTTCAGTCTGGTTTCCGGCCAATCCATAGCACAGAAACTGCACTCCTCAAAGTCGTCAATGACCTTCTCCTTTCTGCTGATGCCGGTTCCCTCAACATCCTGATTCTCCTGGACCTGAGTGCTGCCTTTGACACCGTTAACCACCAGATTCTGCTCACCAGGCTCGAGGGGCTGTGCGTTGAGGGAACTGCACTCTCCTGGCTGAATTCATATCTTATTAACCAAACCCATTTCATCCAACCCAAAGGCCTAAACTCAGATTCAGCCACAGTCACTCAAGGTGTCCCCCAGGGCTCAGTACTTGGTCCCCTACTCTTCATCACCTACATAATTTCCCTTGGTCAAATCCTTCGTCACTTCAACCTTAATTTTTACTGATATGCTGATGATACACAAATACAGTGGGGAGAACAAGTATTTGATACACTGCCGATTTTGCAGGTTATCCTACTTACAAAGCATGTAGAGGTTTGTTATTTTTATCATAGGTAAACTTCAACTTTGAGAGACAGAGTCTAAAACAAAAATCCAGAAAATCTCATTGTATGATTTTTTTATAATTAATTAGCATTTTATTGCATGACATAAGTATTTGATCACCTACCAACCAGTAAGAATTCCGGCTCTCACAGACCTGTTCTGTTTTTCTTTAAGAATTCCTCCTGTTCTCCACTCATTACCTGTATTAACTGCACCTGTTTGAACTCATTACCTATATAAAGACACCTGTCCACACATTCAATCAAACAGACTCCAACCTCTCCACAATGGGCAAGAACAGAGTGCTGTGTAAGGACATCAGGGATAAAATTGTAGACCTCACACTCCGTTCCAGTACTGCAGGCCCCCTCATAATCCCCAAGTCCAAGCTCAAAGGCTTTGGTGACAGGACATTCTCAAGGGTTGCTCCTCATCTCTGGAACTCTCTCCCCAAAACCATCCGTGACTCTGAGACTATCCCCATCTTCCACCAACGCCTCAAGACTCATCTGTTCAAAATCGCCTACCCATAGCCACGCCAAATTCCACACACTCAATCTTTGTTGTTTTCTCATAGTATTTCTTGTGTTTCTGTTTGTTTTCTGTTCCATGTCACTATTGTACAGCGTCTTTGGGTCCCTGAAAAGCGCTATATATAAATATAATTTATTATTATTATTAAACCACTTGATAAAAACACAAAATAATGTGTACATATTTACAAGAGTTCTGTGCTTAGGATGATAATAAGGCGCCATTGTTGGATGATAATAATAAAAAAGTAAAATTAGATCTAATGTTTTACGTAGACTGACCAGTGATTTATCGGAAATAATAACAAGAGATCCAAATCTGGTCACCTATTGGATTAAAACGTCCAGTTCTATATCCATTCTGCTTTCTCCTTTCTAGGTTAAGTTAAAGACATTGCTCATTACATCGGTATGAGGAGGGGATTTGCAACAGACCAGAACAAGACTATATTACTATATAGTAATATATATAGCCTTTTGGAGACCTCCAAGCGAAGCTGTCTTGTCCCTTTTACTTAGCAGTGGCTTTTGTCTGGCAACTCTACCATCAAGGCCTCCAATAAGAGTGCAAAGAAATGGAATAACTCCAAATGATTCATACCTCAGTGTGTATTATATTATGAAATTAATAGCATTATCAGACTGCCTTACTAATGTAGAAAATTAATTTATTGGCATTCTTATTTATTCATTATCTTATTAGAAGGGTCTTGTACTCTGTATGTGTGATCAATTAGACATATGCTAAAAAATAGTCTTTCTCTCTGTCCCCAAGTTATAAGGCCAGTGTCTTGTGTTCAGGGGCAGTGATGAATGGAATGTCGGCTGATTAGGGCTTTGGCTCCTTTAAGCAGTAAGAGAAACAGGCCTATGCCATAAAACCGCCATAAGAAACTGTTCTCTAGGAGGAAGCTCTTGAACAGCAGGGGGTTATTATAACTAACATCCTATAGGTGAACTGAGCTCTATTCCTTATTGAGAAGAGCATAGTCAACTTAAGTCCCCATATAGTAACTGTCCAGATTGTTATATCTCAGCCTTTGACCAGGCTGTCTGGGCAACCGACATTCTATGATTTTCTGTCTCCTGGAGCTATTTGTGCAACCTTGCATTTTTAGACTACACCGTAGTGGCTACTATTGTATGTACATTCGGCAAATGCTAATTCCGTCATCTGTACTGTTGGAGAAGGATATAAGCTTGAAACGCATAATCAGAACAATCTGTCATGATGCTACTTTGCTAGTCTCTGTACTGTTTCTCTGTCAGCGTTGTGACGGTTGTTCCCGTGGCGCCACGTAATTAAACTTGAAATAATCAACTGTTATACCAGACTCTGAGAAGTTCTTATTTGTATAAATCGCGAACATTTTCCATCTTCCACACTAATAATACAACATTATAGTATTATTAATTTCATGCCCTCAACGCGGTTAGCCCCGACTTAGAGCAAAGAGATGATAACTGTAGTCATAACTTCAATACATGTTAAACACAAAGACATTGATGGGAATGTAATAAGGCTTTGTCACCCAAAGTGCATAAACATGTTACATGTGGCCATCCTGCTCATGGACTTAATGTCCCTGGACGTCTGGGTGCCGTGCCTTACCTGGTAAAGTATCTCAATGTTGTTGTTGGCCAGGTTGAGGTAGACCAGGCGGCCTAGTGTTCGAAAGGCCCCCTCGCGTATTGTTCTGATGTTACATCGACGCAAGGTGAGGTGGGTGAGGTGCGGTGTGTGCAGGAACGCATTGACTGGTAGCACCTGGATGTCATTTTTACTCAGGTCCAGTTTCACTGTAATCTAATGAAAAGAAAGTGGTGTAAAAAAGAAAGGATTGTGTGTGGGTGGATGCATGCATGTCGAGCATACTGTAGCTAAACGATGTAATTGGATTCACATCACAAATAAAGGTTAAAACCGTATGAAATGTCCTGTGAGACATCCGTGATTTATGATTTTTGATGATTAAATACATCTCACACCTCATCTATTGTGGCGGGAACCTGAGTGAGATTCTTGTTGATACAGGCCACAATGAGTTTGGAGTTGTCACAGATGCAGACCTTTGGGCACTTTCCTGCTTGAGCTGGTGAAAGTGTGTCCAAGAGTATGAAAACCCAGGTTAGCCACGCACTCGACCAATTCACCGCGTACCACATCTGTCGCAGGTTGAGGGGGGGAAAAAAAACACAAACAGGAAGACTGTAGGCCTCACGTAGGTACAGTTAAGCATGCGTTCCATATCAAAGCCTTTGAAAATACTTTCTCCAATATTAATACACTTCCAACTTGGAATAAATCATGTAAATACAGTAAAAACAGTAGATGCATTTCTTATGGCAGACTTATGGATATTCCAATTTCCAACTAATTAACATTAATGGACATTCTGTATTTGCCAATGCTAGGATTTTAAGAGGTTACGGAATCCCAAAACAACTATCTGTCTGTTTGTCTGTAGCCTAACAACATGTTCTATATGACAAATGTGTTTTATGCTCCCATATTACATTGTATAATATAAACATACCTTTATGATGGAATCTGTGGAATTCTATATCCAATGCATTCAGTATGTAGCCTTCCCAAAAAGCGTCAGTGTCCAACTTGAGGAAAAGTCAGTATGGTTTTCCAAAGTGCTGTGTACAACGGAGAATATGAGCGCCAAATGTCTTCACGTACATACTAGACTTCTAAATAGCTAGAATGACTAACCAATTACAACAGCGAGTGGGCTCTTAAGCACTGCTTTGGTAAATTCTTTAGTTTTGACTTCTGCCCTCATGACCCCTAACCTCATATTAACACCACAGCAATACATTTTCTGACAGGTTAGACCAGATTTCAATTAACAGCAAACTGTTGACTTCCAGTGAGCTGCCCACTTCCCAAAGGTCAGGGGTTCTATTCAGGCTACATTACTGTTATCAGGAGGAAAACTTTACTACAGTTTGATTCCTGCTTTTGTTCTCTAGCATTACTCAAGTAGTTATTTCAAAAAATATAACTAGTGACACTGAAAGAAGACACTTCAAGTTATATCTGGTATAGCCTGATAGTCTTCCTCACTCAAAACATTCCTTTTCAACTGTGTATGGAAAGGAAAGATCAACATGCAGTGGTCTCAATTTTCTCCGGCGCTGTTCCTAAAAGGCAGTGCTCTCTGCAGGGCAATGTCCCGTTCACTGCCCTGGGACATTGGGAGATGGTCTTCACACCAAAGAGTACAGCTTACTCACACCTCCCACACCACTTCCAGCAGTGTCTGGTCTCCCATCTTACTTAGCTTCTTAGGAACACTGGCAGTGGGATGCGGACTAACAACGTGGAACAAAAACACACTGTACTGTACTCACCCAATAACTTTGGAATATTAGATGTGGGTATGTAGAGCCTGATTTAATACTACTCATTGTGGGTATTCAGGTGGTCATTCTATATTAGTTGAGGATATGTAGATCAAATTATATTTGTGGCCCATACAGCTTATGAGCAGCATTAGTCGATGTGGAAGTGTTCATTCGAAACCACTTCCCAGGCCCTGTCACTTTCCCACCCATAGAAATGGATCAAGTACAATGGTGTTCTGCTTCATTTAATGGTACCATTTATGTACTGCAAAAACATAGACAATTACCCCAATACATTATCCCTTATCTGGGAATACGTTCAGTAAAATCTATGTGAAATAGTTGTTGCTGTCTGCCTGCTCAGTACAAGCCACAGGAGTATAGGTCAGAAAAAGCAGGTGGAGGAAATACATTCACCCAATTAAATAGTCCCACAGCAGAAGTATGTAAATATGGTTGAAGAAATAGAGCCTTATTCATGGCAGTGTTGGCTTGCTAAATTGTCAAATTGAAATGTTCACAGGACCAGAACATATAGTATAGGCATACACACTCAAACTAAACACCCAAAGTGTCAAAATTAATAGTTGGATTAATCTAAAAATGTATTCAGCACTTCACTTTTGATTATGGTATCATTATAAGATATTTCCAGAGCAATACATAGGACACAATGTATCAGAATTTGTATTATTTTACCCTTTTTATTTTTCTTTACAATTTTTTTTATATATAAAACCATTAATGAGAACTTGTGTTGAAGACCGCAATTTAGTCCTTTCCCTGTGAATGAGGCCAGAGGCCAATCACACATGATCTCCCACATGGTTGCCTGTGTGATCATACTCCATCTAAAACAAATGTCCACCAGGTAAGGTAAGAAGCTCAGTCTGGAAGTCTTCTGAGTCGGGGAGATTAGAGCGCAGTGGTCATGTGTGCTGGTTGGGTTCACGGTCCGTCCTTTTTGTGTTGCACTAAAGAGCCCCGTGTGTCTGGGGGGGGGGGGGGGGGGGCAGTTCTGTTCAGAAGTCTGCCGAAGCGAGAGTGTCTCTGTGGTTCTGTGCTCTTCAGCTCTCATGCCGGACTCGCTCCAGTGTCAACTTGAGGCGGTTCCTGGCACCGGCGCACGGCTCCAGGGCCTGGCTGTGCCTGAGGGTCACAAGCAGACAGTCACCATCTTTCAGCGCTATACAGTTTCACCAGTCACCTTCGCTAGGTTAGAACTGTGGCGGACTGATCGGGGGGCGAAATACGGAGCACGTTGTCAGTGCACGCGGGGAGCCTCGTGGCAGTGTGGTGTCGGAGGGGGTACCTGAAAACTAAGCCGCTGCCCCTCCCTCATGCATTTACCGGGACATGAAGGCCTCCAGCACAGCGATGTGTTCCTGGGGAAAGTATTCCTGACGCACGGCGTATTCCAGTGCTTGCAAATGACCGGGCACCACACACACCGGCTTCACCTTGTCCTCACTCTGAAGGGGACGGACAGAGACGGGGCGTAACAGCTAAAACCATCAATATATTTGGCCGGTTGACCTGGCCTGGCCTTTTTGTGGCCTCACTAATATGACAGATTTGTGAGTACATTCAGATTCCACTAATAAATCTTAAAAAGGCCACATATCATTTTGAAAATCAAGTGTCAGTATGACAACTCCATTTCCATGTCTAATAATTGAAGTAAAATAAAAACTTCAGGCTTATGTGTCATCCACCCATTACCTAACCTGTAGAAGAACTGTGAGTGTCTGTGCGTTTACATGCATACCTTCAGGAGTCCCAGCATTACTAGCAGGGATGATACAAAGCTAAAGCCTTGGAAAGAAGGGTTGGCAAAGGCTTTCCGGAGAACTGTATCTACACAGCAAAAAGAACACACACTTCTGATCAGCACAAAACATCCCAAATCCATGGACTCAAAATGTTAGCCTTGCCTAAATAATGCTTAGTACAAAAGGATTTGGCACATAAAGACTAATGAGATCAAAAAGGTGCCTCACCAATACTGTCCAAGACAGCACTCTTAACCTCCTCATCCTCCTCTTTATACACTGAAGAGATCTTCAGGAAAGCCTCCGCAGTTTTAAAAGCATCAGCCACATCTACCTGCAAAAAGGAAACCCCACAGACCGTTTGGTGAAAGAGAAGACAGACAGAGACAGACGGACAGAGACAGACGCCACCCAGGATCCCACCAAGTGTTCCGTTGTGTAAACCATAGTGACTTCACGAGCATTATCTCCCCCCTGTTGGGTCACAAACTATGGGTCACAATTGTGATTGATTTGTGACTGATTTAAACAAAACATTCCATATTTCAAAGTGAAAATAAAATGCTACCATTTCCCCCAAATGAAAAGGGACACAGATCGTTTGGGTCATTAGTGATTAAAACAGCCGCAGAGAATAACGGAGAACCAGAAAAGGAAGCAGGCAAGCCCAGTCAAGCCAGCCCGCATTTAAAAGTAGGAAACGCCGTTGCCCGCGCTGGATTCAAAGCCCGGGGAGAGGCTCTCTTTAACCACCACACCACACAGCTAGAAGTGTGCGGGTGTCGGTATAACATCTCGACATTAGATCACATGATTTTCACGCCAAGTTGGAATATTTCACTAGACAACATTAAGCATTGTGTTGAACTGACTAATGTTTCTTATTAAATTTACCTCCACCACAAATAGCATCTATGAACTGCATGGCTTTTGCCACTGGCCGTTTTAACAGCTTATTAGCCAGTAATAGGCTTACTAGTATCTAACTAACTACTTGGAATAGTCATAAGAATTGAGCAATTGCTAGTGAGACTGAATATGAACGTTACGCTACCAAAGCTATTTCATTTCATGGCACAACACTGTTCATTTTTCTCTCATTTGTGAATAACATTGATACAATAAACATAAATATAAGTGGGAATAACTGACTTTTGTGGCAAGAGAAAAGACAAGAGAATCGTGGAAACCCCTCCTCTCTTACAGGTCAAGGCGGTGATCTATCCTACGTTACCCCAAAAAGCATGCACGGATGCGTACTTCGAAAATGCACTAGAAATAGTCTCAATAAAACTCTATAACGCAGCTACTGAAGGTTGTTGCCAGATACGTTTTGTCTATCCTGAACAAATCCTAATGCATAATTTGTTTTGACTGTAATGAGACTCAAACACACAAAATCTGAGGATGGATAAGCCACACAAAGACTCTAAGTGACAGTGAAAATAAGAATATAGAATACAAATATTCCAGACCAAGCATCAAGGCAATAATGTAATGCTGAAACAAGAAACAACGCTTTTAGGCCTACATTTCTGACAAATCCAAAACGACACGTCTACTAATTTTCAAGCAGGGTGGTAGGAATGTCAGTTTTAAAATCATGTCTAGAGAATTGAAGTTAAAATTAAATACGAATCAATTTCAATCACACTTTGCAACAACAAGTAAAAAGTAACGCAATACAGGTTCTCTCTGACAGGATGTTCACCTGCTGTTCAATGAGCACGGCCCTCTTTGTGCCCAGTTTGAGCAGCTTGTCTGGGGAAGGGAAGCAGAGGAAGGAAGCAGCATCTGGGGGACGGGGTGCAGACGGTGGGGTGGACACCTTCACACTGCTCTCCTCTTCTTCATCTTCCTCCTCATCTTCCTCTTCCTCCTCCTCATCATCCTCCTCCTCCTCATCATCGTCGTCCTCGTCCTCCTCCTCCTCCTCATCCTCCTCCTCATCATCATCATCGTCCTCTGGCTCTCCTTCATCATCACTGCAGGTAGACAGATTACGCAAATATTTCTCATGAAGGTCCGTGAGGCCAGACGGTTGAGACAGAGGCCAGGTAAGTTCCCATTCCAGTCCAGTACCTCAGTGTTCCCAGTCTGTTTCCCATGTTCAGACCTTCCATCACCTCTCTGAGAGCATCACAACCCCCCACTCCAATGCAGTTACCTAAGAGTTCCAACACACAGAGCACAAACGCCCCCATGAACACTACAGACGCTAAGGAAACAACACAAGCTGATGCAACATTCTCAATGCAGTTTTTACGCCATGTAAGTCAGGCGTGTGTCCACATGTTTTTACACCATCTAAGTCAGGCTTGTGCCCACACGTACCATTTAAATCCAGTTTCTCCAGTGTGGCTTTGCCCTCCACCGACTGTGCCACCAAAAGGGCAGCTTCTTCTGTGATCTCCCCAAACGACAGATTTAGCTCCTTAAATGGGGGGGTATGTGAAAGAGACAGAAGGAGTTAGGTTTTTACTTTTTAAAAACTCAAGAACAGTAAATGATCATGCAGCCGAGAATGGGACTAGTCAAATACCGCCCGGTACCTTGAGGATGGGAAGCCCCTCTGTGACCGCCTCGGCGATGGCTATTGCACCCTCCGAACGAACCAGACAGTCTCCAAAGTTTATCACCTGGACATTGCGCAAATGTTTCAGAGCCTGAGGAGGGGGAAAAACAAACAGAAAAGTGTTAGAGTATGATTGTGTACCAACTGCCAGAACAGTTTGGAACCACCAACAAACCTACACCCCAAACCAAGTGATCATGGGAAGATAATCGATTAGAGTAGAAGCCAACAACATGCATGAATCTTTGAAAAACGAAAGACCACTACTTATCCTGTCTTTAAAAATAGAACTAGTACCCCTTAGCAGTCATTTCATAACCTGGCTCAACATGTTTTTTTTTTGCCACTGGCCCATAAAACCTTTTTACTGTCCCTCCTTCTCCAGTGTGGCTTTGCCCTCAACCGACTGTGCCACCAAAAGGGCTGCTTCTTCTGTGATCTCCCCAAACGACAGATTTAGCTCCTTAAATTTATCAGCATAACAACATAACAAAATACGTTTGTTACTATACATGTTTAGTCCTTTACTAAATGCATTCTGGATATTTAAATCATCCAAACTACGTTCATACTTTTAACATCACATTAGGGCTGCACGATTAATCAAATTATAATCTAAATTGAAATATTGACATGCGCAATATCCAAAATCGTCAACTTCCATGATTTTCAGCTCCAAAAACAGGTACTTTTTTTGCTGTAGGTACTTTTGTAGATTCCTTCAATTCCTCAGGTTATTTTGTTTAAATACTTGATGGTTTTTCCAATGTTAGAGTTCATACTGCAAATTCTAGCGAAGACGTTTGTTTCAAGTTAGCGAGTGGCACCAAGATATTGTCCCACATACACAACAGCATGTTTATTAAAAGCTTTGGCTTCCATGTCAATGCCTACAGACAAGCAAACTTAATATGGGAGAAAATGTACCTCAAGGGTTGAAGATGGATTGTAGCTACCCGCTTGGCTGGCATGCAGATCCGGGGCTGTTTGCTATTGGCATGGCTGGTCAGGGACTGTTAGCAAAAGTTGTCAGTACCTTTGTAATAAGACCCACATTTGACCCGCTCTAGCTGGGAACCTACGACAGACGACACAGTGCATCCGAGTTCCACTTAAGTCCAAACAGGTGAATTTTTCGCACCGAGGTAAAAATGTTTTGTTATCCTTCGCCGCATTCTTCGCTTGAGGGACTTAGGTGAGTTTTTAAATGTTTTATTGGGAAACAATACGAGACAGCCACGCGTCACATCACTGCTCAACTCTTGAGCACAAGAGCTGCAAGGTCGTTATTTATGCTTGTGCCAGTTTACGAAACAACTGGAGGATAATGAGTTTATAATGCTATGATATTATTATTATTTTTCAATATTTTTTGCAGTGGCCAGATCGGGGCAGGAACTTGCTAGTTATATTAGTCCTGACTTGACTCTTTACAATGATTATAACGATACGTTTTATTACCACATACACTCACCTAAAGGATTATTAGGAACACCATATTAATACTGTGCTTGAATCCCTTTCGCCTTCAGAACTGCCTTAATTCTACGGGGCATTGATTCAACAAGGTGCTGAAAGCATTCTTTAGAAACGTTGGCCCATATTGATAGGATAGCATCTTGCAGTTGATGGAGATTTGTGGGATGCACATCCAGGGCATGAAGCTCCCGTTCCACCACATCCCAAAGATGCTCTATTGGCTTGAGCTCTGGTGACTGTGGGGGCCATTTCAGTACAGTGAACTCATTGTCATGTTCAAGAAACCAATTTGAAATGATTCGAGCTTTGTGACATGGTGCATTATCCTGCTGGAAGTAGCCATCAGAGGATGGGTACATGGTGGTCATAAAGGGATGGACATGGTCAGAAACAATGCTCAGGTAGGCTGTGGCATTTAAACGATGCCCAGTTGGCACTAAGGGGTCTAAAGTGTGCCAAGAAGACATCCCCCACACCATTACACCACCACCACCAGCCTGCACAGTGGTAACAAGGCATGATGGATCCATGTTCTCATTCTGTTTACGCCAAATTCTGACTCTACCATCTGAATGTCTCAACAGAAATCGAGACTCATCAGACCAGGTAACATTCTTCCAGTCTTCAACTGTCCAATTTTGGTGAGCTTGTGCAAATTGTAGCCTCTTTTTCCTATTTGTAGTGGAGATGAGTGGTACCCGGTGGGGTCTTCTGCTGTTGTAGCCCATCCGCCTCAAGGTTGTGCGTGTTGTGGCTTCACAAATGTTTTGCTGCATACCTCGGTTGTAACGAGTGGTTATTTCAGTCAAAGTTGCTCTTCTATCAGCTTGAATCAGTCGGCCCATTCTCCTCTGACCTCTAGCATCAACAAGGCATTTTCGCCCACAGGACGGCCGCATACTGGATGTTTTTCCCTTTTCACACCATTCTTTGTAAACCCTAGAAATGGTTGTGCGTGAAAATCCCAGTAATTGAGCAGATTGTGAAATACTCAGACCGGCCCGTCTGGCACCAACAACCATGACACGCTCAAAATTGCTTAAATCACCTTTCTTTCCCATGCTGACATTCAGTGTGGAGTTCAGGAGATTGTCCTGACCAGGACCACACCCCTAAATGCATTGAAGCAACTGCCATGTGATTGGTTGATTAGATAATTGCATTAATGAGAAATTGAACAGGTGTTCCTAATAATCCTTTAGGTGAGTGCATGTTGTTTCCGTGAAAATATGTCAAATGCATTTCATGATTGTTAAACTTCCTGCTGTGTTTCCCTGTTATACCAAACCACTACTGTACCTGTGCCATGGCGATAGCTCCTTTCTTGGTGAAGGTGTTGTCGTTGAGGTTGAGGACCCGGAGCTGGGGATTGTGTTGCATGGCTGTGGCCAGGGCTGTCACCCCGGCGTGGTTGATTCCATTCTGGGGCATGTGAACCTCCTCCAGACTGCCCATCAGCTGAGGGAGAACACAAGGTTATACAGTAGGATCAGGAAAATATAGCTATATACACCATATATTAGGTCTATAGTGTATCAATGACAACTTTCAAATGCACACCTATATCCCATTAGAATTCAGAATAATAAAGTATTTATACAGATTATGATGTTCATAACAACCAGGACACCAGCCTTTTTGGATTTAATAATGTAGATAAGACGGTTTCACCTAAACCACTCCTGCGATCTCATGCAAAAATTTGCAAATATCCATAAAATGGTCCGTCCATGGTCACAGTCAGTACAGTTCAACTGGTCTCGTCAGTGGCACTGGGTTGGCGTGCGCTTCAACCATGCAGCTCCTGGCACGAATGCCAACGAGAGTCTTACAGTTCACGTCACCACAGTGGTTCAATGCACGTAGCCCAGAAGTCCAAACGGCCTGCTGAGGAGCCACGGTCTGTACCTGGAAGGCCTGTGCGAGTGCAGTGGCCCCGTCGTTCTCCAGACGATTCCTGCCCGCGATAAACACCTTCAGCCCGAGGGGGCTGCCCTGAGCAGAAGACTGCTTATAACACTCCATCAGCGCTGCAGCCAAGATCTGAGGAGGCCAAGCATACGTCACACACAGTCAGAAAACGGCACCCGGAGGGATTCGCTCACTTATCGTCAGCTGCCCCCCCCCCCCCGACCCCCGTTGTTCCGGCGAGCGAGCGAGCGAGGAGAGACTGAAGACATATTAAGCTAATGTAGCGGCCCTTTAACACAACCTACATTTGATGGAAGATCATTTACAATCACAGGCTAGACCACAACAAGCATGCCAAACTCTGTGTTGGAGAATCTCCGCTCTGTAACATTTTACTGTAAAGCCGCTATCAAACAGGACACAGTCTGCCCACCTTGCCTCCACCAATGCCCATGCCGCAATTGTTGAGCCGCAGTTCTTGCAGCGTGTGACAGGCGGTGCTCTTGAGCAGCTTCTCAATGCCCTTCACCCCGTCTGGTCCAAAGGCGTTATCACTGAGGTCCAGCACGGTCAATCTGGCGCCGGCTGTCATCAGGGCGGCACCCAGGGAGTTCTGGACAGGGAAGATCAGGATGGTTGGAACGGTTTATAATCCCGGACCACCTTTAAGCTATCAAACTCAACAGGAAGAAAGAAAATAGCGTCTTACCAGGGCTGGAGGGATCTCAGAACGCAGTCGCCCAGTAAACATGTCACTCCAGTAACAGTACTGCAGGATATACAGTGAGGACAATAGAAGGTTAGTTTGCTGAATGTTTTTAATGGGTTGTACGGCATCCAATTCTTCATTCATGCCGTTTATCTCTCTTAATCATTTGAAACTTTACAGAATAGGGTCTTTAGCTTAATACTTATTCACTGCTTTTTAGGTGTAAAAGAATGACGCCATTCACGGCACATCCCAACACAGGTAGTGTAAAACTGTTCACGGTCAACAAAATGAATATGCTGGCATCGGAAGGGGTACTGTTTCATGCCAACATTAAATATCTTTAAAAACCAGGTTGGTACCTTAAATTCAGTCTTGGTCTCCAGGGCTTTAGCGATGGCCTGTGCTGCCTCCACTCCATAAGTGTTCCCCTCCAGCCTGAGTGCCTTCAACCCTTTAAACTCCTGGATCTCTTTCACCATGTTTTCCACTAGAAAGACAAAGAGTGAGTGCGTGTGCAGGGGGTTTAAAAACACGAACCACAATTGCCTGATGGAGAACACATTTAGCATCACTACCTAGGGTGGAGGAAATTCTTACCCGATTCAGCATTGTCAAATTTGCATCCTTGGCCCTTATAGCTCAACTCTCCCTCAGTCACCTGAGTTTTAGCCAGAGAGTCAACCAGCTGTGCAACGCCATCCGACGCCATCGGAACACCTGAGCAACAGATCTACACTTATGAACAAGAACGTCCTTGGAGAATGTAAAATTGTAAACGGTTTACCAGTGCAATTACAACAGTAAAATGGCCTAGGGTGGACCAGGGTCTAAGCCTCTACTGGCAGTACACATGTACTTCTGCACATTCACACATTAAAAAGATCATTACTGTTTGTGGTCTTTGTTGACAAAAATGTTGGTCCACACGTTGCCATAGTAACACAATTACAGGTAAAATGAAAAGTATAATTCTAGGGATGTGTATGTGTACTATATTAACACGGGTGAATTATGATCAAACAACCTCAGTGAATAGTTTGTTTGAATTAACTAAACGATTGGAAAATACATGTTCTATAATGTCAAAAAGTAACCGCATGTAATGGCCTACAACAGGGCAAATTAAGGCTTTCCCGAGTCGCACAATCAAGTTTTGTTCACTAAAATCAAATTTGTTTAATCTAATAGGTGTTCGAGGGCAAAAACAAGTGTCAGAACGAAATTACAATAGTATTTACTAAACTGCTTTGCTAATTATGCTGAGGATGGAATGCCCAGTGCGTAAATGATGTCGCTATCATTGCTACAAATTGAAAACACTTGTTAGCAGGCCAACCAGCTAGGGGTAATAGTTATTACCATTTGTCACAGCACTGAATTAAATAGTTGCCAGATAAACAGCGGGCTAGATTACAGTATGAGTAGAGTAGTTACGTCATTTAAATGGTTGATGCGCCTAGGCTGAGCAACATTTAAATCCGTTCTTGTAGAATTTCCAACCCAGTAAAAATGAAGATTCAACTTTGCAAGGAAACTACCTACATAGAACTAAGTTGTTCAATAGCTAACAGATGACAATAACCAGCCATGTATTTGCTTTGGTCATAGCTAGTTAGCTTAGCTTGCTTAGCAAGACAACGTAGGGACACGCTGGTACAGCATTCAACCACATGATTTTGATGTCTGTCAACTCACCTAGAGTTTAAACTTTCACACTTTTTGACCCTAATTTCAAAGCGAAAATGGCTAAAACAGATTATAAAATGACTGTAATGCTTACCAAATATAAAGGTATGCGTAGAGGCCCGTACACCAGTTGTTTCCAGAAAAGCGATGTATGTCCCGGAATCGTGCGCTCTCCCGCTCTGTTCTGACGTTCAAAACTAGAGACCGACGCACCAACCCGAAGCTTCTACCAGAGATGCATGAACCCACACATCACACTCGAAGACCCGCCCCTATAGACCCATTTGGAGTGGACGTCACGGTTACGTCACTGAAGTTTGGTGGTTGCCGAAAACTGCAGGAACAAGTGTAGGGAAACGGGCAGGATCCTCAGACTAAAGGAAAAAAATGTCTTGTTGTGCCGTTGGATGTCAGAATAGGAATGCAAAAAAAAGATGGCCTTAATTTTTTATAGAATACCGTTGTCGAGGACACACTTTGAAGCTAAATGCAGACGTTTGGTTGCAAGCCTTTAAACAGACATACTGGACTGATGAAATCATCCGGAATGCTCGTCTCTGCAGTGTTCATATCAAGCAAGGTTTTGATCACTGTTTATCACACACAGGCTAATGATGTAGAAAACGAAATAACCCAATCTGGCGAAGAAATCCAGGAGTGAGGCCTGACGATTTTCAATGACCAATGAAATAAAAAGGAATGGAAATCACTACGACCCCGCTTTTTTCAAGATACTGTAAAGAAAACGTTTCAGCTAGCAGTACGTTCGGTAGCGAGTTGTTTTACAGCTGACTGACTTGACAACTAACCCTAAAAAAACATAGATATATTCATACATACATACCTAGCAAATTAACCAGACTTACCAGACCAGATTTATTCCTGCTTGCTCCACGCAAGGCACGGGACCTGGGAGGTATTTCAGAAAGCAGTTTTAGTGAAAACGTAGAGATTTAACCCATTTTCATAGAGTGCGGCCAGGAGTGAACCTACACAATACTGCTGTCGAGGATGAAAAGTATTTTGGCCGCATGAAAGGTGAATGTGAATTTATATTGAAATGCATGTTAAAATAGTCAAAACAGATAAATCATTAAGTGTTTGGTGGCTACGTGAAATAGAATATGTATCATGCAAATGTACAGTATTAGACAATATTAGGTTTGGGTTGTCTGGATTGTGGGCATTGGGGGAGGAATAATTTGCCATGAATAACACTATACAATAAACACTGTACCTAGTTATATAAATTGGTTAACACCTTGTTACTGAGTTTAACTTGGTTAATAACTTCTTAATTACCATTTATCTATAGGCACATTTATTTGTTAAGCGTAGAAGGGGCATGGCAAGAAAATATTTTAACATTAATTGCTTTACTGCATTGGTTGAATATGTACATCATCTGCAATAGATGGCTCCAATACTGTACTTAAAAAGGATATCTCACGAAGGACAGTCCACACAACACTGGTGTGCTGGGATTAGTGTTCAATTAAATTAGTCTGAAATGTATTGATGCAAACTCTAATATTGAATTAAGGATAATAAAGCATATTATAATTGCTAAAACACCACACTGGACTTCACAGATGCAGCAGCAAGCCAATACTGGACACAAAGGGAGAAACATTGTTCGTTGGATGACTGTGAGGTCCGGAATGTGCCCTGTTTCCCTTTTTCCCCATTATCGTTTGCACCTGTGTCTCGTTCAACTATATAAGCGCCGTGTTTGCTGTCAGTCTTCGTGAGGTATTGTTTGTGTTTTCAACTCTACCAAGCCATCTACTCCAGAGCGAGCAACTGTCTTAGCCTAGTTCTGTAGTCAGCCTGTTTTTGTATCCTGACCATTGCCTGCCTATTGACCGCCTCTTTTGGATTACCCCACTTGTGCCTCTGTCTCCTACCTAGGTGCTTTGCCTGTTATCGACCCATCGCCTGCCTATTGACTACGCCACAGCCTGTTCCTTCTGCACTACTGTGTTTTCTCCCATATATAAGGGCTCCTGCGCTTGGATCCATCCCACCATCCATCTGTTTCATGTGCAATCATTACGAGGACCTGGACAGAGCAGCAAATAAAGACCTCAACAAGCAGAGGCAGCGCCACCAGAGCCAGGTTTGTTTATGAATGTGTAGATAGAAAACACATTTTGACAACCTTTGTTTTGTATTATATTAGATGTGATGACACATTTTTTCTTACAAAATAAATAAAGTCCATTTGTAAAAATAGGTGTATATCCCTTCAACATGTATTTGACTTTATCTTAACATCTTTAGCTTCCTGTAAAGAGTATGACTTGCTTTAATGTTTGGACAGCTCTAGATTTTTGCAGTTTGACATTGTACATTGACAATTTATTGTCTACTGTACTTTCACAGGCTTTGGCTAGTTGGCTGAAAGGACTCTTGGCTGAAGAGAAGCTAGAGTTTGCCGGGGCAACTGAGGACATGATGTCTGGTATGGAGACTGACCCCTGTGGATTTTTGGTTTCCTCTCCGAGCTGGCGCTCTGCTGAGTTTGAGTACCTGATCAAATCAGCTGACGAACAAAGGGGAGCCAACCGCTCTTATGGGGAGAAGAGGTGCCGCCAAAAAGAAAACCGTTGCACTTGTCCACGACCACCACTGCCCTACCCTGGACACCCGACTGCTCAGAACATTTCAAGAGAAGAGAAGCTGTGGTTTACCGGGGAAAGGACATGATGTCTGATCTAATTAGCTGACCAGCGAAGGACTCTTGAAATGTACTGACTTTGTGCACAAACTCAAGTCTCAATTGCTGCTACCAGACTCTCCACTTTAGTTTCTATAGTTTAAAATTTTTTATTAGGGTGTAGTTATTTTGTAATCCATTACTTCAAATGTTTTGTTATTTGTTTTTAGCCTTTCTATTGGTGCATTTCTGTGAGGTTAGTATTGTGGAAAGGTTTTATTCACATTGACTGTTTATCTCCTATTGTTACTTTGCCATGCGGGAACCTGCAAGTAAGAATTTTCACCGTTTTTAGTAATGTGTCCTAACATTTATTTGATTTGTATTATTATAGGTAACATTTTCTTGCTGCCCTCTTAAACAGTTTGATATACATTGGTGGCCAAACGTTTGGAATAATTTTGCTGTTTCGAAAGGAAATTGGTAAATATTTTCACCAAAGTGGCATTCAACTGATCACAAAGTATAGACAGGACATTACTAATGTAAAAAATAGCACCATCACAATTTGGAAAATACATTTGTGATCAAATCTAGACAGGCCCCATTTCCAGCAGCCATCACTCCAACACCTTATCCTAAGTAATTATGCTTAATTTTTGATTTGGTTCTAGAAAACCACTTCCCATTATATCAAACACAGATGAAAGCTATTTGGTTTGTTAAATGAAGAACTTCTGAATCCAGTAGACTTTAATGAGAATCGTCTTTCGTTCTAACTAATTAATCATCAAACACTGGTGGTTCAAGTTCAGGACAACCTCATCAAACACTGGTGGTTCAAGTTCAGGACAACCTCATCAAACACTGGTGGTTCAAGTTCAGGACAACCTCATCAAACACTGGTGGTTCAAGTTCAGGACAACCTCATCAAACACTGGTGGTTCAAGTTCAGGACAACCTCATCAAACACTGGTGGTTCAAGTTCAGGACAACCTCATCAAACACTGGTGGTTCAAGTTCAGGACAACCTCATCAAACTGGTGGTTCAAGTTCAGGACAACCTCATCAAACACTGGTGGATCAAGTTCAGGACAACCTCATCAAACACTGGTGGTTCAAATGCAGGACACTTTCCCACCAAATAAATAGATCCATTAGGGCCGTTAACTTTAAGGCACATGATGGTTTGCTGCTGATACATTCATGATTATTTCAACACAAGTTGTATATATTTATCCATCGATGATTATACTGTTTACCATACTGATTATCTGTGTATGTGATTTACATATTGATATATTCTTGAAGTGTGAGAGTATAATGCATTCATAAAAATCCCTCACAACAGCTGCAGTAAAGGCCTGGCAAAGCAACACAAAGGAGGAAAACCAGCATTTGGTGCAGTCCATGCATTCCAGACCTCAAGCAGTCATTGCCTGAGGACATCTGACAACATTATTGACTGTTGTCCTTACTTGACAACTGACAACAATATTGACTGTTGTTCCCACTTGACAACTGACAACAATATTGACTGTTGTTCTCACTTGACAACTGACAACAATATTGACTGTTGTCCTCACTTGACAACTGACAACAATATTGACTGTTGTCCTCACTTGACAACTGACAACAGTATTTTTTGTAGCCAGTCATATAATTGACAGAAACGGTATTTGCCAGTTGCTTCTTTTTTGCCTTTGAAGCTCTCTGAGATTATATGACAATTGCTATATAAGCTCCTTCCATTGTTACTATTAGACATACCAGTTAGTTTACACAAATATGGGGAATCTGATTTGACCTCAGGTGCTTTATGTGTACAAACCCAGAGCTACTTGCTGTAGATTGGTGTAAAGTTATGCGAGCATATGTCATCTGCATTAAAGTTGCATACAGTATTCTAATAAAGTGTTATACAAATGTAAGTGCTTTGCGAGCACAGCGCATCGTTTGATTGATTTTATTGATGAGACTATTACTGATTTATTTCTTGCAGACAGTGCTCTTTGGGGGAGTTAACAAGCCTTCAGGTTCTGAGAAAATGTTGTGAAGACAAAATGGCGTGCAAATGAAATGTACACGCTAAAATTGTTTGCATTCATTTAGAGCCGTGATTTATTGGTGATGTCAAAGAGACACCCATCATTTCATCTCCTTAACATTTGGACTTAATATTCTAATTGCCACCATTCAAGATCAAAGGTTGATGGGCCATATGTGTGTATGTCGTAAACAAACAGAACTGAACTATCTTCCAAGCGTGTGTTTATTATTTATTTTCTCTATACAAATTTGCAGCTTCTTTAGTTATGAACAGATTTTTTAAGGCATTTTGGTTCCTTACCATGTTGACGGTCATCAAGTTGGAGGATCCATATCTTCATGACTTCCTGGACACATTGATGCCTCCCTCTTGATCATATCTGTGGTTTGTGTTTTTTATTTAGAGTTTCACTGGGCTTAGTAACCACATTCCCAGACATATTTTTGTACATGTTCCTTTTTTGATGAAGAGGACATTGTTCTAGACTCCAGCTTCTTCTTTGGGAGCCGAAGAATTAGGCAGTCCCCTTCAACTTGGCTAACTTTGTGTCATTTTAGCTGAGGTCTGTTGTTTTTTGAAAAGGTTTTCCTCTAAGCAGCTTTTATTTTCTTGTGTAGTATGACTGTACTGTACCATCTCCTGACAGTTTGGGTCTGCCAGCCATATCCATGAGCAGGGCCTTATCTATCATAAAATACTAAAATCTCATGAGGGCCAATCTTTTCAGATTGTGTTATTATTGTGATAATTGTGCTGCGAGAAATGAGTTGTTGACCTTCACAAAATCAGGCAATGGCGATGACCAGATTGCTACCTGCCTGAAAATACCCATCGGATGGCAGATAAATCTCCAAGGATCATAGCAGGAGAGAAGCAGAAGTTGGTTACATCTTGGGGTCAACAAAGTCTCCAAACCTGCAATCAGATGCTACATCTTTGCCAACCACTTATTTGGAAGGGTTGCCAGAAGAAAGCCTCTTCTGTCACAAAACCACGAATGTAGGCACCTGAAGTTTGCTAAATGTCATTGGAACTTTGATTGGAACCTGACAAAAATAACTTTTTTGCAACAAACACTGATCTGTAATCCTGTGGGAGTGTTTTACTTTCAAAGGCCCTGGGAACCTTGTTAGGATACATGGCAAGATACTGCAGGACAAAGATCTGAAGCCTACCTCGAAATCCACACAGAAATGGTTCACTGACCATAGAATCAAGCTTTTGCCATGGTCATCACAGTCTCCTGAACTAAATCCCATTGATAATCTGGAGTGAGCCACAAGCAAGTCCACAAGCAAGGACCAAGGACTCTGAAAGACCTAAAAGAGTTTCTGTATGGAGGAATGGTCTCAAATACTGTGTTCTCTTATGTGTTCTTCTACATTAAACATAGATGACTCCGAGCTGTTTTCTTGGCAAAGGGAGGAAGCACAAAGTACTATTTGCAAGGGCGCCAATCAACAATTTATTTTATACTTATTTATCAACAATTTTCATAAAATCAAAGGTCAGAATCATATGAAATTGACTGTTAGGTCAAGCTATCAGGGTGCAGCATGGAGGCAGGATACAGGCACAGAGATTTCTACAGCAAAAATAGTTTAATACAAAGACTCGAGGAAACCACAGCCATATACTTTCAACAACCACCAACCAGAAACAACGGCAGGAGGAACTTAAACAGGGACATAACGAGAGGGCAAACAAGACACATGTGAAAGTGATGAAACTGACAATACTAAAACAAACATAGAAACAGGCAAACTAACTATACAGAACATAGAAATGCAACAACCTGTGACCAGCCTTTACACAAGCTTATAAATCACAATGAGATATTTATTTAAAAAAATTCATAGTTATCTATGGGGCCAATACATCTGAAGGACTTATCCAGTTGTGGCTGTTGTTCACCCTCAAGTGATCAGCCCCACTTTATTTTGTCTCTTACTATCTGCTGTTTATATCTGATGTGTATTTTGTTTTGTAAGAGCAGCAACTAAGCTGTCTTTTCAATACAATAGTAGCTACTTGCTTTAATGTGATACACTTAGCGCTTGTCATTCATGACAGCTTTTATTTAATTCTCCTTTTTTTAATTACACGCTTCTAATAACACATACATAATTTTCTGAGAGAAAAAAACACCAAAATTCTTATTTTCAATTTAAAATAAATGCAATGATTTATTTTAGAAAATAAATAATTCCTACATACAGAAAACATTTTCTTCACAGCACCGCTTACCCTAGAAATAACTATCTGTAGGACCTTAGTGGCAGCCATGCAACTCAAACAAACCATGGAGTGGGCGTTCACCATAGAGAATGCTAGAGAATTAAAAAGTTATAGTTTCCATTATGGCATCTATACGCGGGGTAGCGTCACTGTCCATTTCCATTACCCGTAACTTGACATCGCGCTGTGTTATGGCAAAGCAGGTTTGTGTTGGAAAAAAATACGCTGTAATCTGAAGTTGACCTGAACTTCTATACGATGCACGGTTTTAAAAGGAAAAACAAATTGTTCATTCTTGTACTTTTTGGAACACAAAATTGTGTTGACATTTGATGTTTCATCCTTACACCTATGCTATTGCACACAGAGCAAATGAGCCTGAAACACCTACCATGTGGCCTTTAGAGAGGGATCTTTCTGTGGCAATATAAGGTATTTGTCATCTTTTTTATTTATAGGTATGGCATCAAATCAAGCGACATTTCTGACATTTGATCATGTAAACAAACTTCTATTACATATAGTCTAGCCTGAGACATCCACTTCATACTACCAGCTAATAACAGTCAGAAGGTGAAAGCCAGCGATCTGGAAAAATAAGGTGCATTGTACCCTGGTGCACTAATTCCCTGTCAGGTACAGAGAAACTGCAAATTTTCACAGTTTTCCGCACCACAATGAAAAGTTGTGTCAGGCAAGGCTGCAGGACATTCTTAATCCCTAGTATTGTGTTGATACGACACATCACTTTGTGGCCACTGACTAGGGTTCTGTTCCAAATCAATAATCTTCCTGTGAGATTCATTCGATATTATAAGCTAATCCTTAGCTCATCAAGAGCGTGTTATCAAACTGACACTACATCTTAACTCCTCTTTCCCATTTACTGGATTAGTTAGCCACTGCAGAAGAAACTCCCTGGTCAGGTTTGGTGGCTTTATAAAGGATGAAATGCAGAGGCGGAGCTTAAATTAGTGCGATGGGTGCGCAGAATCCATGGCAGCGAATCAGAGGAGTGCACAATAAGTTTATTTTACAGTTGAAAAAATTATTGCAAACAGAAAAAAGTCATTTTTTGGCTTGATACTAAAATTACATATTTTTTGCTAGATACTATTTAGTTGCTATTGAAGTGATAAACATCTATATTTGTTTTGTTATTCCATAATTAATTTTTATGATCGACCAATGTGACCGTGGGGCTGTGACCAATGTTGTCAGATACGGTCATTTCCAGTAGGGGTGCATAGAAGAAATAACTTTTGTGCTGTCCGCAAGTTGTCCGCAAGTTGATTGACCAATATATTGTCAGTGAAATATGACAACCCTGGTTGTAATATCAGATCTTGTTGGCTCATTTGCTAAGGATTTGAACTGTGGAAGATAGCTAGCTTAAGTAACAAAGCATACAAATGTAACGTAGATATGTCTGCCACTCATAAGAAAGTATAATGAAATGTGCCCTAGAGAAACGTCTTTAGTAAATTTGAGCAGCAGAAGCATGAGAAGATGGATAGATCTGACGTACAATGACGCAAGGAGCAAGGCAGCTTCAAGTGAAGGGGGAAATACCATTATGATCCAGGTTTTGTAACTGCAGGTACGTTTTGTTGTAGCCTAATAACTAGCTTCAAGTGAAGGGGGAAATACCGTTATGATCCAGGTTTTGTAACTGCAGGTACGTTTTGTTGTAGCCTAATAACTAGCTTCTGTTCATCAGGGGAAATGTTGTCTAAATTAGTTCTCAGTAACCCTCATGGTTTTGGAATTGAAATGAACATTCATCTTTAGAAGACCGGGAAAATGAATGGGAGTTCTACCGAAAAACACCCAGAATTTCGGGGAAAGGGGGCGGGGCACCATTCGGAAAAAGTTAGCGCCATTCTACAACCGCCTACAGGCCTCTATCATTCTTTATGGTGTTATCTGTTCAGCTGTGGAATTGGAAGTGAAACTCATGTTCACATCCATGCTAAAATAAATACCGTTGCAAAGGATGGTACTGTTTGAGTGGGTGGTTGATGAAACAGCTTTCCGTTCCTGGTCGATATAATCCTCCCTGCATTCAGCAATAAACGCTGAATTTATTTGCTTTTTATATCCAGGTGGGTTATAACTTCCTTGAATTCTGCCCAGCTACAGCTAGCTAGCTAAGTACTTTGAAACTTAAAGCATGCTTACAGTATAGCTAACGTCAGTTATCTGGCGGATGTGGGTAGTTAGCTAGAGGTTGTAAATTTCAGTAAAGTTGATATGGCCCTTTTCTATTTACAGTTAGCAGATAATGGATTTGGACCGTCAGAAGCGCCAGCAGGACATAAGGAAAGCCCTGGGATTCATACAGTGAGAATAAAACATTCCCTACAATACCTATGAAATCACACAAGTGTTTCTACCCGAGGAACTGGTTGCAGAAAAATAGTTCGAAGCCAGGGGTGTATTCATTCGGCCAAAACAAACGTTTTATTTGCGAAACCGGGAGGGATCAACCAGAATGTTTCCAATAGAAACTCATTCCGCCCAAACAATGATTTAGTTTCGAAACGTTTTAAGAGTAACACTCACCCTTAATTTTAGTTTTGTCCCACCCCGTCAAACGTTTAAAAATGCTTGATCCAGCCCCCCAAACATTGTGCAGTTTTTTTTTTGCTCACTGCGGGGTTACGGCCAATTTCTGTGGATTACGTTTCTGTCGGTGTCTAGCTTGCTCTGATTGCGCTAAAATGCAGTGAGTTATAGCGAGTCCCTGCAATCAAATGCTACATTTGCGGTGGTCTAATGAGGTTTATGATCTCCCCACCAAAATCCCCTGGTTCAACTGATGGCCAACATCCTCAGTTAAGAATTTGATTCGTTGGTTTTGGTTTCAAGCGCCTCTGGAGCTGGAGCCGAGATAACGGAAGGAGAGGACTACGATTGCTACTGTACTTAAACCACCTGTCACTCAAATTGGTAGTTTGTGAGCTGTTGTAAGACACCGAAGCTAAATTTTGTTATTAATTTTGGGAATGGCAAAAAACCTGTCACTTACAGTATGTACAGAATGTGTGCTGTAGGTTTGTTGCAAAGGTATGTTTGTAGAGGACAATGTGGCTTAGGACAATTACTAAGCCACATTTTGAGGCAATGCAATTTGTCACAATTTCACTTTTTGAACAAATCCCATTTCAAATTCCATCCAGTTGGCAAAGCATTCTAGTGTAAAATGGGAGTTGCATACAGTGGTGCCTGGATCATAATCGATTAAGTTTATGTGCAAATATGAAAAATGAATTGGCTGATGTTATATCTAACAACAAACGTTAACAACACTTAGGCTACTAAAACTATGCTCAGCGAACTCTTGACTTGAATGACTAAGCTACCTTCAAAACACTTCTAACTCTCAAGGGCCAAATTGGAGCAATGCCAGCTGCTTTTATGTTAACCTTTTGAGGTGGTACCACCCAGTACCTCTCGAAGGGGGTGTAGTTCATACAGGACCTCTCCCTTGGGTGAAGTAATTTTTTTTACATCAAGAAACCATCGGCAGTTTTGAAACACCGACAGCAAAAACTATTGCACTCCCCAAAATATGACATTTAAAAAGAAACTGCAAATTAAGGATTACAATGGATGATGATGTCTAAATAATTGACAATGTGTGTTTTCAAACAAGGAAACAGGATGGAACCTGCCAGAATCTGTCCAATTCAAACTTTGACAAAAGCGTTTACAATTTAAACAATTCCAGACCAACATTCTAAATGAATATGTAATTAAACAGATGTTTTCTAACGTAGTCCTGTAGTAAACCTTCAATATACCATTAAATCAAGGAGAAACTCTAGATAGGCCTAGCCTTAATAGGGAAGTATATAATTACCTAGCTACAATGTTTAATTTGGAATGATTATTATTGCCTACCTTGCCTATGGTATATTGATGACCTAGCAAACAAACATGTTTTGAGTAACTAGCTACAAGTCAGGTGGGCCAGGACAGGCAGAGCTTTCTCTGTTTATTGTAAGGACTAACAAGATAACAGCTAGCTTGGCATTTTAGCTAACCTTATGGTTTAGAATTTGGAGACATTTTATAGCCTATCCTACCAAAGAAATGCGTTCTTCCTAAACTACTAAATAACTGGATTTAGTATGTTTCTGACGTGTAAAATGTATTTCAGTACTCTGATTAGTCCTTCAGAGTTCCTGTTATTCTGTTTACCTAATGCACTATAAATGACAATAGCCATGTATTCCATGGTCAATGTCTTTCCCTTCTCTTTATCCAGGCACATGGGATGTAATGTCAGCTCATCAAGGCTCCTAGTCTCCATCTATGTGTGGTAGACTGAGCCTTGGGGCGATGTCTTAATAGAAGCAGGGGCCTTGTATTCTTTTTATTGTAAAGGTGAAAAGGACACTATTCCTTATTGGGAGAGCTGAGTTAGCACAACCACCTATAGTAACAAGCCCCAGCTGTCGTAAGTGAGCTTTCACCAAGTTCGTGTTGGTTACTGAGAATTCTTGATTAGCAAGCCCAATCAAGACTGTGAGATCTTGACAGTGTTTGCAACACACTGACAAACTGTTTTTACAATACAGTCCATGACTGGTTCATATACATTTATGTGCCAGACCACACATGCATGAATGTTTTGGTCAATAGTTTATTTTATTTTAGATACTAATTAGGGGACAAAATGGCACTTAGCGACCCTAGATGTAGCTCATCAAGCTTTGTGCGGATTGGTCATTTGGTGCCAGAGAGGCATTTTACAAAGTCCATTAAGGTGGAGTTTGTGGGTTATTGAGTCCATCTTTTCCTCCTTCCCAGATTTAATTGTGGGGAACAATTAAATGTCTGATGCTGAACTAGTAGACCCAACTGATCTCAGCACACCTCATGTCAAATAAATAAATAATACTACTCGTGCGACATGTCGACACAAAAGGGAAACATTTTTGGGTACTGTAATTAGGTTCTGCTGGATACTTTGTCTTAATTTACTCAGCACAGTAAGTTCAAATTCAACTTAATGGACAGTTTTTGTACAACCCAGTACAAAAGGGAGACACTAGCGGGGGGGGAAACACCATCATTCCTAAAATCAGCTATTCCTTTACAGTAGTCACATGACCATCAACCATGATACAGTCCCACTGACTCGTTTTGTTGTTCTTTTCTCCTGTGTTCTAGGTCGTCCTTGCCTTATCCAGATCCTCAAGGCTATGGGGTAGGAATGGATTAATTATTGCACTGGCTGTGTTTTCTCTATTGACCTTGCTTCAGATACTTTATCTACACAGCCCCCTGATGGTTCAGAGAATGTGGGGGCTGGAACATGTTCTAATGTTTGGTGTGGGGGGCTGGAACATGTTCTAATGTTTGGTGTGGGGGGCTGAAACATGTTCTAATGTTTGGTGTGGGGGGCTGAAACATGTTCTAATGTTTGGTGTGGGGGGCTGAAACATGTTCTAATGTTTGGTCTGGGGGCTGGAACATGTTCTAATGTTTGGTCTGGGGGCTGGAACATGTTCTAATGTTTGGTGTGGGGGGCTGAAAGCTGGATGCTTTTCTTCGACAAATATTGTCTCCACTTCCGTTGTTGCGGCAGGATGATTTACCAAAACAGTCCCAGACATAATATTGATTAGACATTTGTGTCCTTTGGCTTCTCCCGTCTTCTTTGTGTCACTCCCTTTCCATTCTCCTCTCCTCCATCGGCCCCTGTAGGGGTTTCTGACCCAGTTGGTGTGTAACCTGTTGGAGGAGGGGAGTACGGCGTTCAGTGAGGGTGCGTGGAAGCAGGCCATAAAGGACTTCAGTGAGGGTGTTAACGTGGCTTACTATGCCCAGGCTGAGTCTCTGGACATCCCCTCAGCCCTGCTGGAGAGCCTGTATGTCAAGAGAGCAGCTGCCTACCAGAGCGTGGTGAGTCACAGTGGTGTGGAACCAGGACTCATGCATTCATCTTTTAATGTTCTACATGTTTTTTTTTATTTGATCACACAGGTGGGTCATAAAAAAAAAAGAAAAGGGTTTTAAATTTAAAATACTAAAACAATTTGCATTGGTTTCTAGTTTTCCAAAGGTGCTGTTAGATAATAATGCTGACAAACGTGAATGAACAAACGAATTGCAGAAACTGGTCTACAACCCAGGGACTGACCAGGACCAAACCGGTTTAATTTCAGAAATGTACTATTTCTGTAGGTTGTACATTGTTAGTTTAATTTATACCATGGTACAATTATGAACTTAATCAAAGTATTGGATGATGGTGCAATATGCTAGGGGGAGTAGTGGTGGATACTTTCCCCACGTTGTCATTTTTTTAAAGTACATTTTCTTGTCATTGTGGGAAAATGCTATGAAGGTATACACTGCTTTAGGTACAGTGGTTCAGCAACTTTACCTGAAAATAACCAAGGACACAGTAGAACTGAGTAACGGACCATGAAGCTTCAAAGTGTGATAGGACTAACATGCACTAAAATAATCCTATACAATTGAATCCTAGAGCTAATTCTAGCGGTTTAGCTCAGTAATCAGCATCTTGCTGGATTGGTACCTGAGCTGATAATGTGACAGTCTGGAAGATTCCATGGTGCTTGCGTGAGACCCTTAGTCGCTCGCGTTAGTCACTAAAGCGTCAGCCAAGTGAGTGTCTTGGTATTTTATGTTAATTGTAATTCCATGGTGAATGGAATGCAAGTGCCACTGGAAGCCCTTTGTGTGTCTTACGCTGTGACAGTATGGCAGAGCACTCACCTTCCCCTAATCTGCCAGGGGGAGAACGAGCAGTGCGTGCAGGACTGCGACAAGGCGTTGGCACTGAACGAGGGCAGCTGTAAAGCACTCCACAGGAAGGCACTCTGCCTGCGGGAGCTGGGCCACATCAGAGAGGCCTACGACTGCAGCATGGCCTGCCTGCTCAGTGCCCCCAACGTGAGTTGTTCGTACCGCGCTGGCGGTTAAATAACGTCGCTAACAAATGTCTAATTGGGCCAAAGTCGATCTGTTCTCTTTCGATAACTCTGTCCTCTCCTTGGTAACCTGGGAACCGGTTAAATTGTCATGGTACTGTGTGTGTAAACATGGCAATTTGCTAATAGGCAAAGTGATGTAAGACAAAGATGAAAGAAGGGTTGAGCTAAACCAGATTAAATTTAGGGTTGGGGGGGGTACTTTATTTGTTTTGTCTGTCATCTAGGTCTGAATAAATGTTTGTAAAATGAATCCCATCCAAAGGGCTTGTTCTAAAACCTGATGTTGTGCTGTCCACAGGACAAACAAGTGAACAAGTTGGCACAGGAGCTAGCTAACAAACTGGGCCTGAAGATACGCAAAGCGTACATCAGCACACATGTGAGCATCGCTTTTTTAAAGCTGAAGGCCTGTGTTCAAACATCATGGCAACTTGCCTTCTATCATAATAGACGTGGATTCAGTTGTCCTCAATCTTCCATTGCCTTGTCATATCCTGGTTTGAATCTAAATTTGGATTAATGACAACTGAAGAAATCAAGTCTGTGACATGTTGTCCCTTTTTTTTTTTTTTGGATAACACATTTGCTTCCTTTGCAGGAGCCATCAGCCACCTCTAAGCACAGTAATGGCAGTGCACTTCCTGTGGCAGGAGAGGCATGTGGAACAGCTTACCCCAATTCACTTAGATTTGGAGACATTTCTGCTGTTACCTGGGTTTACATGGGGATTTATTGTCAATTAAACAGAAGCCGGTGTCTTTTTCTTTCCTCATCTCCAGATGTATTGTGACGGTTTGGACTCCTTGAGTGACATCTCATCAGGTAGATGTTCTCCTGACCAGAATGGAATATTTACCTGTCGCGCTGTGATGTAAAGTGTGTCAAATGTAATAATAGCAAATCAAATCAGTAACTGCTAGAAACACAAACATGTTCTCTTCTCTCCATATCCTACAGCTGACTCCTGTAAGTCTCTCTCCAACCCTATCCTAGTTAGTGATGAGTCGTCACCCCGTCCCTCTGGTCCTCTGGTCTACTCCAAACATCTGGGTAGCCCTGTCCAGTGCCCCCTAGGGGTGCCTTTCTCAGTACCTCAGTCAGAGCAGCTGGGTGACAACGAACTGATGGGAGATGATTTGGACAGCCTGCTGGACTGTCTCAATGACAAGCCCTATGTTTCTGACTGTACTGTGAGTTTCTGTCTTTTGGTCAGTGTGGTATTCTGATATGGCTTCCATTTACCTGTCAAATCAGACCAGTCACTTTTATTATGGTCTTTGCCTTCTCATCCAGGCTTCTCCTCACTGTGACTTTCCCCCCGTCGCCCCATCCGCAACCGGGGGGCCCAAACTGCTCCAGTTCCCCTCAGGCCTGCCGGCCCCCACTCCCCGGCTACCCCCAGCTTTCTTCTACTCAGCCGTCAGCCAGCTCAACTCTCTGGACACCTTTCCAGGCGTGGGTGGGGGGGATTCCGCGGGCACACTGGACTCTTTAGATACCTTAAACGACCTGGATTCCCTTTCGGGCCTTGCTGGTGATGATGCCCCCGCTTCCAAAACGGTATTCGATTCACTTGATGCCCTAGACAGTTTCTCTCCACCAGAGGGCACATTGTCAGCCAATCCAGTGGTGGTGGTGGGGGGGGAGGGGCTTGACTCCCTGTCTGAGTTCAACCTGCCTGGTGAGTTGATTGACAGCCAATAGTGTCTTGTCACCTTATTTTTCTTGGAATGTTTATTGCCTGGAAAGTTCTGAAATTAATGCAGGTGTTTCTAATAACATTTTCACTTTCTTCTTCTCAATCGTGTACAGATTTAATGCGTTCGCCAAAGAAGTCCAGCCACACGGTAAGCCATTTATGTGTTTTCACGTTTGGTTACTCAGAACATTGTCAATCAGTGCAGTTAACCTTTGATGGCTTCATGCTCAGGTTTTTTGGTTTTGTTTGGTTTTAAGTATAATATTTAGAAAGATTTCAAAGACATACCTAGAATAATGACAGGAATTCAACCAATGGTTGTAGGTGGTAAAGAATGGCCAGATGGGCTCCAAGTTCCCTCAGTTAACCTACAACCCCCTGGCAGCCACCCATGACTTCAAGCAGGCATGTGCGACCTGCTACAGCTGGATCGGTACAGTATTGGACATGATATCCTCCCTCTCAGCTCTCAGACTGTGTCCCTCCCCTAGTTGGTTTCTAACTGAAAACACTGACAAGGACACCATGGCGCAGATTATTTCCTCTCTGTTCTTCCTTGTTTTAATACTGTCCTCTATTAAAAATCCTCTGGAGACTTAAAACTTGTCTTTTTGAAAAACGTTATCCCAACCATATAAAGCACACTCAAAAGGGTGAAAATAAAACTGAAAGGAGTAGGACCATTCAAGAACTAATTGTTAAATATAATGACATTTTTCTCAGTGCTTCTGACATGTCTGAGTTGAAAATCAGATGAACTCCTGCACACTGTAATAATAAGAACTAAAATTCTACACATTCCTTCCATCTTTCCCTGTTGTTAATTTGATTCAAATGGGAAGTTATATTCATCCCTATATATATATATATATATATATATATATATATATATATATATATATATATATATATATATATATATATATATATATATATATATATATATATATATATATATATATATATATATATATATATATATATATATATATATATATATATATATATATATAACCTATTTAAATATATAAAAATAAATATATTTTAATAAGCTATACATTATTGCTTCTGTCTTAGAAAACCACGCATTAGTTCAATATTTCTAGTTGCCAACATGTTTACCTTTTCTGACATGTGTTCAGGAAAATTGCAACTGTGGGTTCTTAAAATATTCACACTCCGGTACACTCATTGTCAGTAATTAATCTCTATTTTAATTAGTTAACGGATCTCCATAAATAGTTGTAAATGAATTGGTCACAGTGAGTCGTTCCCTGTTAGAACGTTCTTCTAATATACCTAGAGACATATCAAGGTCTGCTGAGTCATTTATCAACCAGCTGTAGACACAGCGCATGCACAAGTCTGCTACCCCAAGGCCAATTTCAGTTACGTTGTTATTCCCTGGGGAGACATCTCAAGCCTGTTTGTTTCTCGCCTGGTCTTGTGTACGATTAATGTACCTTGGTACAGAGCTGAAGATAGTGCAAACACAACAGAGAAAAGGAAATTCTAGAAATATAGACACACACATTTCAGATGGATTTTCCACATTAGCCAGTATACATTTCAGAAGTTCCCCCTTATTTCAGCACGTGGCACTGTGTCTACGCATTGTTGGCTGTGTGTAAACGTACAATCATTCTCAAGCAAACAGTCATTACCAGTTGTAATTCCAGAACCAACAAGTAAATAAAACACACAAAAAGAACAGTTGGTATGTTCATGATCGAGACGGTTACATTGAGGGGAAACAAGTATTTGATCCCCTGCTGATTTTGTACGTTTGCCCACTGACAAAGAAATTATCCGTCTATAATTTTAATGGTAGGTTTATTTGAACAGTTAGAGACAGAATATCAAAAAAAACCTTAATGACTTCTCCTAAATCATTAAGGTTTTGAAGCTGACGTTTGGCAACTCGAACCTTCAGCTCCCTCCACAGATTTTCTATGGGATTAAAGTCTGGAGACTGGCTAGGCCACTCCAGGATCTTAATGTGCTGCTTCTTGAGCCACTCCTTTGATGCCTTGGCTGTGTGTTTTGGGTCATTGTCATGCTGGAATACCCATCCACGACCCATTTTCAATGCCCTGGCTGAGGGAAGGAGGTTCTCACACAAGATTTGACGGTACATGGCCCCATCCATCGTCCCTTGACGCGGTGAAGTTGTCCTGTCCCCTTAGCAGAAAAACACCCCCAAAGCATAATGTTTCCACCTCCATGTTTGACAGTGGGGTGGTGTTCTTGGGGTCATAGGCAGCATTCCTACTCCTCCAAACACAGCGAGTTGAGTTGATGCCAAAGAGCTCGATTTTGGTCTCCTCTGACCACAACACTTTCCCCCAGTTCTCCTCTGAATCATTCAGATGTTCATTGGCAAATTTCAGACGGGCCTGTACATGTGCTTTCTTGAGCAGGGGGACCTTGTGGGCACTGCAGGATTTCAGTCCTTCATGGCGTAGTGTGTTACCAATTGTTTTCTTGGTGACTATGGTTCCAGCTGCCTTGAGATCATTGACAAGCTCCTCCCGTGTAGTTCTGGGCTGATTCCTCACCGTTCTCATGATCATTGCAACTCCATGAGGTGAGATCTTGCATGGAGCCCCAGACCAAGGGAGATTGACAGTTCTTTTGTGTTTCTTCTATTTGCGAATAATCGCACCAACTGTTGTCACCTTCTCACCAAGCTGCTTGGCGATGGTTTTGTAGCCCATTCCAGCCTTGTGTAGGTCTACAATCTTGTCCCTGACATCCTTGGACAGCTCTTTGGTCTTGACCATGGTGGAGAGTTTGGAATCTACAAAATCAGCAAGGGATCAAATAATATTTTCCCTTACTAACTGAAATTGCTCCCAAGAAGCAAGGCACAAATCAATAGAATTAAGATACTTATTTGCCAAGTTTATGTTGATAAACTGTTGTGTTCCAAATGTGATTTAGTAAATAGATTCTTCAAACTGTACTGTTTCACCAGACAGGGAAAAAAATCAATAATATCCAGCTACCACTGACTTTCAGATCCGTTGTACAGTAACCCCCGGTTCTAACATGTGGAGAGGAAGGAGAGGGACTATGGCAGAGCATGAAGTTTGCCTTAGAGGCGTTTAGGTGAATCTCAAATCGCATACTACGTAGTGCAACTACGTACTTCACGGGTGATGAAGTACGTGGTTAGTGTATAGTATGCTAGTATGCCAGTATTATGACCATTTGATTCATACTACTTCGTAATAAATTTGCATCTCATAATTTTGTCGCGCATTAACATCACGCAAAGTTTGAGTATTTAGCTTGACACCATTTAAGCATTGTGTTAAATTTACTTCCACCACAAATGGCATCTACAAACTGCATGGCTTTTGCCACTGTCTGTTTTCGCTAAAAAGCCAGTAGACTAATATTAGTGTCTTACTGCTTAGATACTGCTAACTTACTGCTTATGTTATTAGAAACACCTACATTAATCGTCATAAGAATTTAGCCCATGCTAGCTAGACTGGAGACAAACTTTACACTGCCAAAACTATTCCATTTCATGGCACAACAGCGTCTGTTTTTCTTTCATTCGTGAATGACATTGATGCAATAACTTTCAATATAGGTGACGATAACCTACTTTTTTATAATACAGGAAAATCATGAAAACCTCTCCTCTTTTACTGCGCAGTGGGTTGTGGTCTAATATTACCCCAAAATGCTTGGGCACCCAAAATGCTTGCGCAGGTGCATATTTTGATAATCCAGCAGAAATAGTGGACCATCCGGGAACTTTTGGCATACTATTTTCAGCGTACTATGGATTGGGAGATACTAATCTTCTCGCATACTAGTCTGGCATAATAGGTAGTAGGCAAGTTTGAGATTCACATTTAGTCTTTCCTAAAAGAGGAGAAATATTGACACCAAATGTACATTTATCAATATATCTTGCTGATAGAGCCATATGATGTATTTCAGTGATGTTCCTATCAATGAAGGATTTTTTTAGACCTTGTTTGTCCTTCAATACACAGTGATGTAGTATTGTGCTTTTTGTTGTGCAAACAAAGTTGGGTGAAGTGCTCCTTTAATTTCTAGTTAATGTGACAATGGGAAAAGAGAAAGCAAATTGATTTAATGTTTTTTTTAAATATAATTATGAGTAACATTAAATAATGTGTGGCTTTGTATGATGACCCGGCACCCAGCTTAGGAGTAGTTAAACAGTCAGCTTAAGTTACACTCAAACTGTATCCATGTCTCACCCTGTCTGTCTTTGTCAGGTCCGGGGGTCTTAGATTATAAACACCAGGAACACCTGGCCCACCGTTGTCAGCAGAACATTCTACTGTGTAGGATCAAAGCTTTACCTCACCCTGTCTGGAACAGAGTGCGGCCCCGTCCTGCCAAGCAGAACTTTACCGGGGCATTCATGCTCTGCAAAGGTGCGAAAAACCAGATTGAAGTGTGTGTGTGTGTGTGTGTGTGTTTTGTGTTTTGTGTTTCTGTTTTGACATAGGTCAAATTGCTGTGGTAATCTGTGGGAAAAGCATTCTAAAGTGTTAGCCTGTGTTTGTCTGTGTTGCCTATGTTGTAGCGCATAAGTTCCTTCTCTCTGCAGAGGTGCTCGAGTCTCAGGTGTGTAAGTACGGCGAGGACTGTACGTTTGCGTACTGCCAGGAGGAGGTGGATGTGTGGACTTTGGAGAGGAAGGAGGTCCTGAACAGAGAGCTGCTGTTTGAACGGCAGGGCCCCAACGACAAGACAACACTCAGCATCACGCGCCTGCTGCAGCTGCAGAACGGCATGTTCATGTATCTCTGTGGGGTAGGAGATGAATACACACACAACACCTCCTTGCAAGTATTCATTTTGCCACACAAAACATTTTAGTTGTGAAACATGTTACAACAGGAAAAAAACCATTCAATGTTACTTAAAAGCAGTAGAGGTTCAGATTTGTTCTTCAACGGGAGTTGTCTTTAATTCGTCACGAAACAACGACATGGTGCGTGCCTGCGTGCGTGCGCATCATTGGGTAGTTTTTTTTTTTAAAGAGTAATCCATTACAGTTACAAACTCAGTAACAATATCTGATTACTTTGAATTACTTTTAGATTACTTTCATATTAAGAGGCATTGGAAATCAAATAGGAATAGCCTATAACCAACTGAACACCTTTTGTGGGATCAATACATTTTAGAGTTTACATAGCTGGCTAAAAACAGAATTCGCATTTTGCCTTATGGGTTGTGTAAGCTACAGTGCCTTTGGAAAGGGTTTCTAAACCATTGCTTTTTACTTCAATATGATTGGGCTACATCTGTACATTACACCCTAAAGATCTGTCAGATATTCAGTCATTCCAATTAATCCAAAAAACCTCGATCTTCCAGAACCTGACTTTTTATCTGAACATAACCCAAAATCTAATGATGCTTAAGCCTGTTCTGTTATTTGTGTTTTATTCATGTTTCTCATTGCTTCAAAACATTGTTGAAAAAGAAATGGCAATTACTCAAAGGGTATTGAAATTGTTGTATATAAAAATTAAGGTATCCTTAGCTTTTCACGCATAAACTAAATCTGCAGTAGTCTGATGATTTGCTCCACAACTAACATTGTCAAAATGTTGCAGAAACCCCCTGCACGCAATCCTGAACACCCGCATTGAAATAAGATTTACCTGCGCGAAAGTAACCTGCAATTATTATGGCCACCAGTGATGCATTTTCAAAACACAAATGAGAGAAATGAACTGTGATTATAAACCTGAACTTAGCTTAAAGTAAATGAGTCTGTAGTGAATTATAACCAATAAACACAATTTTCAGAGACGCAAAGCAAGCAGAATCACATGACCTACCTGTATGGACGGAGTTGATGTGGCCGTGTCAAATAGTCATGCTTTGGCAGAGTGCTTCCCAACACGCCTTTTCTCCTCAAATGTCGTGGTAAATTCCATATAATGTTTTATCTTGAAGGCAGCGCCATGTTACAGCTATGTTACCTAAACTATTAAACAACTGCTGTAAAAGGTATTTGGTGCTACTCGTCCTGGCTGTGTTGTTCGGTGCATTTGACAAATAAACCTTGAAACTTGAAACAGATGTAACACCAGGTAGGCCTATTGCCTATCATTGTTCTGAGAATTATGAGTAGATAACATTTTATATGACTCTGCTAATATTATCGATGATAAACTCTGTTTTTACCATCCATCCAACCAACCAAAACCTGAGAAATTTAAACTGGCACGTCACTAAACTGGTTATGCGCGTCCACCTTTGCGCGCATGATTATCACACACACAACTGAGACGCGCAATTCATATTTAGGTTCAAATAACGATGTTTTATAACATTAAATAATAAACTCAAACACACAATGTGTCAATTATTTCACCCTCCAATTATTATTCAATTGAAGTAATCCAAAAGTAATCATACTTTTCAAAAGTATCTGTAATCCGATTACAATATTTTTGTTGGTAACGTAACAGATTACAGTTACTGTTTTTTTGTAATCCGTTTCTCTCCAACTCTGTGTGTGTGTGTGTGTAAACGTTTCAGATTTTTTTCCTATCACATTTTGTCATGTCCAGTTGACCGTTTTGGCCGTGCCTAGTCACAGTTGAAGTTGGAAATTAGTTTTCGGAAAATCACACCTGGCCTAACCAGGAGGTTTTCACTAGTACACAAACCCTATAGCGACTCTGTTGCCAAGGTGTCACTAGTGTGCTGAGAAAAGGCATGCCTGTCCGGCATCCAGCCAAACGCCAATTTGCACCAGTCTATGCTGTACCCCCGGGCATTGCCGGTTTGCTGTGACCAGGATGTGAACACCTGGGCGCAGTGTCCTGGGAAAAAAATGACCGGATACCAAACGTATCGTTTTCCGGACTGAACAAACTTGACTAGTGACATGTGCCATGTAACATTACTCTTCTCCCCCCTGTCGCTCTACTTCTCCCCCCTGTCGCTCTACTTCTCCCCCCTGTCGCTCTACTTCTCCCCCCTGTCGCTCTTTCTAATCAGGTGTGCTATGACAGTAGGCCCAGGATCATCAGTAAGCGCAGTAAGGAGGTGCCATCCATCTGCTCCAACCTTGCGGGCCGACACCATTTCGATGACCAGAAGTGAGTCACACATGCTTCACTCCCACACGGTCAGCCCCAGTCCCCCTGAACCTCAGTACGACTCCCTCCTCAGGTGCCTGGTTCATGTGGTGAGGTCCAGCAGCATGTCCTACACCAGGATCCGCCCTCTGAACCCACTGTGCCAGTTGGAGATGTGCCGCCGGGCAGTGCGCTACCGCTGCCAACGTGACCACAGCTGTTCCTTCGCCCACTCCGTCATAGAGCTTGAATGCTGGAAGCTGCAGCAGGACAATGGTACAGTTGGATTGGGGCACTAACACTCAGACGCAGAGGGATGTACGTTTCACTGTTGTCCTGATGAATGCGAGAACCTGTGGAAATGCAGATGGCAGTTAAAGTGCTGGTCTCCCACAAAAAATATAGACAATTAGAAGTATGTCCACCAGGTGGCAGTAGACTGTTTGATTATCATGAGCTGTCTGGCTTAGTGCCTGCGCAGAATTATGGCAATCTCGTTACCGGACACTTTTGCAAACAATGGCCTGCGGATGAGGTTAGAGATGCAAAGTGATAGTCACTGAAGAAGTTGGTTGGACTAAGAGCAGCCGATTTATGGAAGCAACAAAAATGGTAGCAGAGTAAGCAAGCAAGCACGTTTATTCATACAGCACAATTCATACATAGAAGCAATTCAATGTGCTTTACAAAGAAAAATATAAAAATACAATTGCATAAAAACAAATACTCAAATGAAAACATCAAAACAACATCATAATAAGAAAACAGAATGAAAACGGGATAAAAACATAGGAAGCTAGAAAAGCTGTAGGGCTAAACAGCGCGGTTAAGTTTAAGTGCTCAGTCATAGACACGTGAAAAGAGAAGTGTTTTTAACCTGGATTTAAAAATGTATATGTTTGGGGCACGTCTAAGATCTTCTGGTAGTTTATTCCTGTTGTGTGCAGCATAACTGCTACACACAGCTTCTCCATGTTTAGTCTGGACTCTGGACTCTACTAGCTGACCTGAGTTCATGGATCTAAGAGCTCTGCTCGGTTTATATTCTTCAAATATCAGAAATGTATTTCAGGCCTAAATCATTCAGTGATTTATAAACTAAAAGCACCACTTTAAAATCTATTCTGTAACTGACTGGAAGCCAATGCAAAGATTTAAGAACCAGAGTGATGTGCTCTGTTCTGTTGGTCCTGGTTAACATTCTAGCAGCAGCATTCTGAATGAGCTGCAGCAGTTTTACAGTCTTTTTGGGGAGTCCAGTTAAGAGGCCATTACAGTAAACAACCCTACTAGAGATAAAAGCATGGCTCTTTTTGGGACACCAAGCACTTGATTCTGGCTATATTTTTAATATGATAGAATGCTGTTTTGGTGACCGCTTTGATATGACTTAAATGGGAGTTCTATCAGAACAGCAAGATTACACACTTGATCCCTGGTTTTTAGGGCCCAAGAATCCAGCTCTTTACTAATACTAGTTATTTTATTTTTGTTGCCAAACACAATCTTTTATCTTGGTTTAATTGTAGACAGTTTTGGTTCATCCAGGTATTTATGTGCTCTATACAGTGACACAGTGAGTTTATGGAGTTGTCATACGGTTCGAAAGATGTATATATTTGAGTATCATTGGCATTGCTGTGGTAGTTAATGTTGTTGTTCTGCAGAATTTGGCCCAGATGTAGCATATAGAAATTGAACAGAAGCGGTCCGAGAACTGATCCCTGGGGAACTCTGCATGACATAGCCACCCTATCAGATTCATGGTGACATTACCAATGGTGACAAAGTAACTCCGGCCATCTAGATAAGATCTGAACCAATCAAGGACTGTCCTGGAGAGTCCTACCCAATTTTCCAGCCTGTCTAGAAGTGTTCTATGAACTACAGTGCCAAATGTTTCACTGAGATCTAACAGAACTGTTATTTTATCTGAATCAGTATAAATCAGAAACTTTTATCAGGGCTGTTTCAGTCATGGATTAAAAGAAGAAACAATTCACTGTAATCCACCAGGGAAAATATTGGAATCAGTTTACTGATACTTTAGAAAACTATAGATTATTACCTTTTGGATTACTTTTAAATTCCTGCTGCGTTGGTGCGCAAAATATTTGTATGTTGCATACTTGGTTGTGATGAATAATGATCAGCATTGGCATTGACTGTTTGGCCTTCTATGTTCATATTAGACTATCATGATCCATATTAAATAGACTGGAGGTTAGCAATCCTCTATTGACACATTGTTGCCAGAGCTTTCATAGGCAATGGCTACAGGTATCATTTCTTACTTTCATATTTTGGATAGGACTTGAGTCATAGTTGTGATATACATTCATGCCTAACATGGCACGGCATTCAATATTATGGGATAAAGAATAAACACATGAAATAGAATTTCCTACTATATTTGAATAGCAAAAGTGTATTGGTAACAAGCACTCTGCCCAAATAATGTTGTACAGTGTGGGCTCACTTCTCAACTCCTAGGTTTTTGCTGTTGTAAAACCATGTAAACAACACCAGCAATTAGCTCCTAAAAACATAAATGTCTACACAGCTTTTTATGTCTGTATCATTAGACTCATCTTACCATGTGGAAGTAGTTCTCATGTCTTTAGCAAAGGTTAGGCCTATGTTTCTTGGTATTAAACACTCTTGGCATGCTCGTTGATTACCGTGTGGGTTTTTATGATGGTGACAGCAATACAGTGGTTAGTTACAAAGATGTTTGAAATAATGTTTTTTTAAACCCCAAATCATTCAGTATTTTGGAGTTCTAGGAAAACAGTTCATGACTATTAAATGGTTAGTCTTCGGTGTCTGAATCTTGACAAGGCACCTATTTTCTGTGCATGTGTCTGTTCTATAGGCATCACTCATGAAGAAATTGTGCAGGAATCCAAACAACACTGGAATAAACAAGAGCAAAACGCACACAAACAGAAGGTTGAAAAGAACTTGGTCTGGATCTATTTTGTTTCTATCAAAATGTGGTGATTGGTGTAATCTGTCTGATTCTCACTGCCTTTGCATCTCTGTTTTTTTCCTTTTTGACTCTTGAAACATCAGACACAAACATCTTCATCCTCAAGTGGTGGTGGTAGTGAGACCCGAAGAGGCGGAAAAGGCGGAGGAGGCAACAAATTGAACCTGAACATGAAGTATGTCTGTGGTCTGTGCTGGAGGGATGGGCTGATCAGTGAAGCAGATAAAGCACTGAAGTATTGCACAGCCAAGGCCAGGCACAGGTGAGGCAGTACCCTACCTATAATTAGCATCCCTAGTCAGATGGGGGGGCCAGAAATGTGGGCGGTAAGGCCTTGTTGTAGTATGCACTGTTCTGTTTGATTCAACCACAGGTTATCGAACGGCCAGAGGTGTGTGTTTTTAATACCAAATGTTCAACATGGGGACAAGGAAGATCACTGATTGTAAATCAGCTGAAAACATTTTCTCATATTTACTGACAAACTGGCTGAAGGTGTACAGTTTCAGGACGACAGAACAATAAATAGAACCACTTAAATTCTATAAACATTTTAGATTTAAAAAAAAAAAATATATATATATATATATATATACAAGGAAAATAAACTATTAATAGTGTCTAATTACACTATATACAGCAAGACCCAGATTTGATGCATAGCACCTGCTAAAACAGCTGCTTGGTTGGTTTCTGAAGGAGTGAAGTTTTTGTTGACCTGTACGTGATATCTACCAGACTGCAGGTTACTATCAGAATAGCAGTTGTTGATGAGTGAGCTGAGGTAGAGGGGGAAATTGCTTTTGAACCCGCCCCCCATGATACATGTTGCCATGTTAGTTACCAGCAGTAAGAGCAACATAATGAATTCCTGTTTTTATAATTTAAGGTGATGAGTGTGTGCAGCAAAGCCCCTTGTAATTTTCAAAAGTAAATTCAGCAAGTTCGCCTTTTTTCTCATCCCTCTCTTTTTTTATTTTAGTTGGACGAAGGATCGTCGGGTTCTGTTGGTGAAGTCCTTAGAAAAAAAGAAGTGGGTGATGGTGCGGACGTTGCCTGCCGCCAAGACATACCCTCATCAGTATGATGTGTGTGCTGACCCTCGCTATTGCAGTCCTACTCTAGATGTATAAATGTTCTTCAAACGCGTGTTAGCAATGTGTCTGCTTAACCCACTTTACTCTTAACAGTGTATTAGCGTGTGCTCATGTTGGTTGTTTGGTTAAATCTGGGCAAACTGGCTTCCACACATCTCACAGTTTGCCTGTAATGGCGTATCATGTCCGGTGTCCCCCTCAGATATGCTCCCATGTAGTGAAGCTGAAGAAGTGCCACTACATTGGGAACTGCACCTTTGCCCACAGTGAGGAGGAGAAGGAAGTGTGGACCTATATGAAGAACAATGGCTGTAAGATCACCATACACTGATCAACTTAAAGGGATACTCCAACCAGGCCTCACATGCCTTCCTAAACCAGAATCAGATTAACTCATGGTTGCTATTTTGTGTCTCTGTGTGCAGCTTGAAATAAATTGCTAACTTGCGATTGTGCCGTTTGTAATGAACTTTGGTGCAATTACCAGATTTGTATTGTATCTGCTTGCATAATACTTAGTCATGGTCCTCGCTATAGATCATGCTTTACATCTGTGGTTTTTCAGGCTAGTTTGCATTGGCTTGCAAAACAACCTCTTACTTTGTTTGCACTGGACAGCGAGACACAACATTATCCATTAGTTCAGTTGACTGGTGGCATAGATAATGGTCCTAAAGTATCCCTTTAACCTTCAGCTCCACATTAGGGAGCATCTGTGAGCAGCATTATCTTATATATTATACATATTTATTTATTTTTATCTCCACAAGTACAGTTTAGTATTGTTGCTTATGTTTCTCTTTGAACTTGTTCCTGAAGTGAAGGACATGCAGCAGATGTACGACATTTGGCTCACAATGACCAAACAAAACCGTCAGTCAGACCCTGTGCTCGCGCAAAACACGGAAGTGAAGCAAATCGTCATGCCAACCGACTATGCAGACCCAATGGTGAGGAAAAGCACTTACTCACACAACCTATCCACCAGACACGTTTGTCATATGACCGCTTTTGTAATATCTGTCTAACACCAACCATTGTTGTGCAACCAACCTTCAGTCCTGTACTTATTTCCCAATGTTTTTTTAGAAATAATTGGCCAACTTTTCTTTGTGGGCGCAACACACAATTTGGAGAAACGTTTAAACAAGTGTGATACAAATCAGATCAAGAACACACTGTGGGGCACTACAGGAGTGCTTATAGAAGTGTTTAACAAGAACATCTTCAATATGTCATGCAGAACATTAAGTAACTATAATCCCCCATAATCCATTATGCCTGCACTGCATGCCCTGTTGTTAGCAGCCCCACACAATGGCATGAGAATTAAATGTACTGTACACAACGATGGCTGGCATAGACAAGTTGTGAAGTAGCTCTTATGTTACAAAAAATGTCAGCTGGGGAAGTCAGCCAAAAAGTCCCAACATTTTATTTCTGTGCTGTGGCCCAACCAGCCATTTGTTCCACAGAGACTAAGAAATCTATGCTCACCACATCAAACTAACTCTAAACTGAAAACTTAAGAGCAAACCTCTGCTCATCTCCCTGAATCAGATTTAGATAGATGCATAAAATGTAACTGTACATCTGTTTATTAATCCAGAGGGTACACTCGATGCTCGTATTCCATTATCTTGTAGTTCCCTCGAGAATTATCGGCTCCAGTAAAAAGGGCTTGGGTTGTCTGTGGATTCCTTCCGTTCATATTCAAACAACAACACACAATTTGCCTCCTGGCAGATGCACAGATTTTGGTCTAAAATCTCCTGGTACTTGACAGAGTCCATGATGGCATGATACAAGTTTTTATGCCAAAAAATTTTGGCCAAAAATAAAAAATGTATCTGACCATATAACCCAGTTCCAATGACAAATAGCAAACTCCAGGGGCTTTTAATATTTAATGAAAGTAGGAACCTTCTTCTGGCAAATAGCTTGTTGGCATAATGGTGCCACTTGGCCATATTTAAATATTTTTATTTACAATACTAAACTTTGTCATGTCCCTTGAGGAGTGTTGATGGACACAATTTTTCAAGCTTGCATTATTTTATTAGATTTAGTTTAGGACTCTGATTGGGCCTCTCAAGGATATTTGCCTTTTTATTCTTACCCACTCCACTGTAGCTTTGGCTATGTTCTTCATGTTGTGGTCATGCTTTAAAACTTCGGTCCCACTTTCTGCTTTCTTGCAGAGGGTTTCTGGTCTTTCTGAAGTTGTGCCTTTCGCGTGGGCGACCCGGGTTCAAAACTCGAGGTGGCAACTCTTTTCTACCGCGGGCCGGCTGAACTAAGCTTGCCTGGTTTCTTGTTACCAAACTAAACCACCCGATTTAATATGTGCACGTTTCTTTTGGAGTCTGTGTGACTTGTGTGATTGTGTCTGTTGTGTGTTTTCTAATGTCTGTGTGTTCCAGAGTGGCTTCCACTGTCGTCTGTGCGGTAGGCATAGTCACAGCGAGCGCCAGTGGCAGCAGCACATCTCCACAAAGAAGCACAAGGAACGCGTATTTAGCTGCGAAGGCGAGGATGAAAGTCCGATTTGGAAACATCGCTTCCCTGGGCCCCGCTTCGCCCTCTGTCCCAGGTAACATTTACCCAGCGAAGGGTCTCTATTGTAGGACTGTGCCTTTCTCACCACAAACTCATGAGATGCGCTGTGTAGCTCCTTATACACAGAGCTTAAAATGCCGCCGATATGACATTGCCATTCGTTATTTGATATATTTTTTGCTGGACCGCGTAAGCAGAGACCGGGGTTCAATCCTCGCCACGGACCAAACAAAGTAGGCATTAGGATTTGTTCAGGATGTGCTAAAACGTTGCTGGCTACAAGCTTCAGTGGCTACATTATAGTAAGCCTAAAGTATAACTGTTCATGGTTATATTGCGATGGACGAACTGCACCGACAAGGACCATTTTGGAGTCATTGTTTTCATTATAGGTACTGTATAGCTATTAGATAGAGATTACTGCAGATGGCTTTCTAATTTAACACATTGAATGTAGTGTTGCAACTCTGTTATACCTGTTGTTGGTTAGTAAAACTGTTTACAGTTATGTTGTGATGGACGAACTGCACCGACAATGACCATTTTGATTTACAGAATGTAGGTCACGTACCATAGTGGTTGGGTATTCAACTGTTAGTGTTTTTTTAAAGAAACGAACCAGCCATGGAGTGTTTGGAGTCATTGTTTTCATTACAGGTACTGTATAGCTAGCTAGCCATCTACAGTAATTTTTTTCCAATTTAACTTGTTCAGTGTAGTGTTGCGATCCTGTTATACCTGTTGTTGGTTTGGATGTTAATAGGTAATGCAGGGAACTGGTTTTGAGAACCGTGGAGTTTCCACTAATCGGTTTGACAATGCAGGAAGTAGACAGACATCAAGGTGATATTGTCCACAAACAGGTTGCCACAATACAATGTTGTTGATTATTTCTATGGGTCTGTGTCTCCACCAAACCACAGTCAGAGCTGTATAGTACTAATAGAAACTATGGAACAGACCTAAACCCCATTGATGTTAAATCAGGAGCTTAATTGAACAGTTAATTTCCAAATAATATTTATATTAGGTTACTAAAAACTGATTGTCGAAAATAAGACAATTCAGAATCTAACTGGGGCAAATGCTTTTTTATGGTACTGGTATAGTGAGGGGGGGAAAGTATTTGATTTGCCCACTGTGAAAGAAATGATCAGTCTATAATATTAATGGTACGTTTATTTGAACAGTGATAGACAAAATAAAAACAAAAAAATCCAGAAAAACGCATGTCCAAAATTTTTGAAATGTATTTGCATGTCAGGGACAAGATTGTAGACCAACAAAAGGCTGGAATGGGCTACAAGACGAGCAGCTTTGTGAGAAGGTGAAAACAGTTGGTGTGATTATTTGCAAATGAAAGAAACACAAAAGAACTGTCAATCTTCCTCGGTCTGGGGCTCCATGCCAGATCTAACCTCATGAGAATGGTGAGGAATCAGCCCAGAACTACAATGGGAGGATCTTGTCAATGATCTCAAGGCAGCTGGGACATAGTCAATCAATCAATCAAATTTATTTATAAAGCCCTTTTTACAACAGCAGTTGTCACAAAGTGCTTTACAGAGACACCCGGCCTTAAACCCCAAGGAGCAAACAACAGTAGTGTTGAATTTCAGTGGCTAGGAAAAACTGCCTAAGAAGGTCGAATTTTAGGAAGAAACTTAGAGAGGACCCAGGCTCAGAGGGGTGACCAGTCCTCTTCTGGCTGTGCCGGGTGAGATAATAGTCACCAAGAAAACAATTGGTAACACACTACGACGTGAAGGACTGAAATCCTGCAGCGCCCACAAGGTCCCCCTGCTCAAGAAAGCACATGTACAGGCTCGTCTGAAGTTTGCCAATGAACATCTGAATGATTCAGAAGAGAACTGGGGGAAAGTGTTGTGGTCAGAGGAGACCAAAATCGAGCTCTTTGGCATCAACTGAACTTGCTGTGTTTGGAGGAGTAGGAATGCTGCATATGACCCCAAGAACACTATCCCCACCATCAAACATGGAAGTGGAAACATGCTTAGGGGGTGTTTTTCTGCTTAGGGGACAGGACAAGTTCACTGCATCAAAGGGATGATGGATGGGGCCATCTTGGGTAAGAACTTCCTTTCCTCGGCCAAGGCACTGAAAATGGGTCATGGATGGGTAATCCAGCATGACAATGACCCAAAACACACGGCCAAGGCAACAAAGGAGTGACTCAAGAAGAAGCACATTAAGATCCTGGAGTGGCCTAGCCAGTCTCCAGACTTTAATCCCATAGAAAATCTGTGGAGGGAGCTGAAGGTACGAGTTGCCAAACGTCAGCTTCAAAACCTTAATGACTTGGAGAAGATCTGCAAAGAAGAGTGAGACAAAAGCCCTCCTGAGATGTGTGCAAACCTGGTGGCCAACTACAAGAAATGTCTGACCTCTGTGATTGCCAACAAGGGTTTTGCCACCAAGTTTTGCAGAGGGGTCAAATACTTATTTCACACATTAAAATGCAAATCAATTAATAAATTTTTTTACATGCATATTTTCTGGATTGTTTTTGTTGTTATTCTGTCTCTCACTGTTCAAATAAACCTACCACTAAAATTATAGACTGATCATTTATTTGTCAGTGGGCAAATGTACAAAATCAGCAGGGGATCAAATACTTGTTTCCCCTCAACGCATGTTTAGAAAACAAATCAATATAATTGACAGGCTGGAGAGTGAATGTCCGGAGGGGGCGAGCTGTGACTACGCTCATGGTACTGAGGAGCTGGAGGAATGGCAGGAGAGGCGGGAATTCCTGCGGCGAAAGCTGGCCAAGGCTCGTGAAGACATGCTCATCATGCCGGACGAATTGGACTTTGGGAAGTATAACTTTCTCCTGCAGGACTGAAGCCACTGCCACCCTTTGTGACACACAAGTGCATCTCTAAACAGACCTTTTATGTTTTTGAAAACCCTGTTTTTACACTAGTTCTATATTTAGTTAATTGTTAATATACAGTACCAATCAAAGCCTAAAAAAAGTGTCCAAGCTTTTGACGGGTACTGTAGGTTAAGCTGGTAAGGGTTGAACGTGCCTTATTTGTTAATTTACCATTAAAAACGGTAATAAAGAAGTTACTTCTAGACCAAGAATTTGAAGACAAGACTGCACTTTTAACTGACTCACACCTAGTAACACCTTTTGAAAAGATTAACGATTTCCTCTTTAATCAAACACGTCATTAACATTTCAGAAGGGCTAAGTGAGAACTTGGTCTTAACTCACACACACAGTACTGCCCTACTAATGTCTCAATTATTGACCATTCTGTATACCGTGGAAGCCAAATATTGTTTCTTAAACAAAGCTTGTTCCACCTTTATACTGGCAACTTGGCCCACTTTTCAGCACTTGCCATAGGTTTTGGATACTATTAAGATCTGTGACCTTCTCTAACCACTCTAGAACCATCCATAATGTCTCTCATTTGTGCTTTGGGTTTATTGTGCTGCTGCAAGACCCACGTCGCTGAATGGAGACGTTTCTTTGGACATTGGGTTGAACAATCGACTCTAAAACACCTAATAATCTGCATATTTTTTATTTGCAAATATTTTTCATTTTTATTTGCCAATGCTTCTTTTGTCGTCAGTGAAATTTAAAGTATGGATCCTCAGATCATTTCCCTAGGTTTTTGGGTTGCTTTGCTGACCAGTAATGCGAGCCTCAATTGTGTGTGAAACATCATGAAATCAGCAGGTCATTTGGGTGTTTTTGTTTTGAATTCATTAAGAAAAGTGCAAGTGTTTCTAAATTTGGGCTCATCTGTATGGTCCATATCGGTAGATTTGAACAAAAATTGTATTGATGAATATTATGAATTTGGCCAAATTTTTTGTCTTATTTCAATAGGACTTTAAACTTTGTTTCCACCAAATGGGGTGGCATTGGAAACCAGGAGGAAAAGATTTAATGGCATACTGTATATGACTAAAAGCGTCAGTGGGAATTGTTTTATCCCATTTGGCATACATGTGTTGGCAACATTCGGTGACACCCCCGTTTATAAATAAATCCCTGCTTTATTATCCTTCAGGAAACATTTACCAGTTATGAAGCACTATGTTGCTTGTCATTAAGTGATTACAATTGTGTGTGTGTGTGTGTGTGTGTGTGTGTGTGTGTGTGTGACAAAATGTTTGGCTTTGTACATTTTGTGCTAGTCTTAAAGGAGGCCAACATTTAAGAAATTAAATTGTGTACCAACTATAATTGAAATCTAGAATGTTAACAATCTTTCCTCTAAAGGAACATTCTATGGATTGAAACAGTCAATGGTAACAGTGTCACTAAGGCTCAGAGAATAAAACCATTGCCTTAACAAGTTGTCTGCTTTTATAAGCCACGTGGATTCTAACTTTGGGCCTTACTTTTGAATGTTTAGTTGACCTATAATTGGAACCAAAAACAAAGGAGGTGCGAAGTTCCTCAAACATGCCTATAATAGTGTTAGTGCTTATCTAGTGTATTGACTCACTTGTGTTAATGGGAAGACAAGATTATCTATAAATGTATCAGTATGTATGTACCCCTGCACATTAATACATTGTATCATCATTGAGACACAAAATGAATAGCATGGTAGTTACACACACAATTAAAGTGATTCCTATACCTTGTTTCAGAAATTATACTTTGTATTGTTCAAATCAGAGTCTGGTGTTTGGTGGATCTTTCATTTTGTGTAAAATGCATTGTGTTTCATTCTTAATTTGTCGCAAATGCTTGGGATCGTATTGTGTAGAGGTATTTTTCTTTTGTTTTAGGTTCAGAAAATCTCCAAGAATTTGTCTTAAAAAATGTTTCAATGCAGTATGTTCCCAAGCTTCTCAGGGTGGATTAGTTTGAAATTACATATATTCTGCTTCTTTGTATGAAGGGCCAAACAACTCAATATTAAATAATTCAATGTTTACCTGTATCATGCCCAAACCTCTTCAGTATTTAAAGGAAGCTATTTTTAAGATTTCCAGCACACAAAAACAGAAACATGCTTATTACATTACGCTGTTGCTAATCTTTTTTTTTTTTTTTTTACCCAAAAGATACATGTAGTTGCGTGGGCTTTACTCGGACAGGATAGACAAAAAGGGAATTCCAAACCACACATACAATGTAAGCAAGACTGCCAAGTGTTAAACAGAGAATTGTGATGGCTTTTCTATGTTTTCTTCTATTTTCTGCCATAGCACAAACTAGCATTCTGAACAACTGAATAATTTCCCCGATCCAGTCGGAAAACAGGCGATTAAAGAAAAAAAACACCTTCCACACTCCACCAATAATGTTGTGTACGGTTCCCTAAAATATAACATCCAATAGAATGTAGCGCTGGGAGCTACCGGTCAATTGAAACTTTTCCAGGTACACCATTTACAGAGGAGTCATGATGATTTCATGTTTTTGTTTCGCAAGACCAGATTGCCATCGTCTGATAAGAACCGGGAAATGAGACTACAGTTGGCATGTAATCGCCATTGAAGATTAGGAAAACGTTGCCTGGTCTGACAAATGTATGCTGCGTCATGCAGCTGGTAGGGCTTAACGTGGTGTAAACTGCATGAAGCCATGGATATATCCTGCCTTCTGTCTACAGTGCAGGATGGTGGTGTAAGGAATGTTTACTTCGCACCTAGTAGGCCTCTCAATAATACCAACTGAGTATCAATTGAAATCCACAGCCAATCGAAGCCTTCTAGCTGACCATGTGCATCCGTTCATGAGCCCAGTCTACCTTTTTTGAAATGGGTACTTATAGCCGGAAAATGCACCATGTCACGAAGAACCTCTCAAGCTTGTTTGACAAACATGACAGGGACTTCAGTTCACGCCAATGGCTGGCACAGTCTCAATACAAGGTAGCTCACTGACCTGTTTCATTTTATACTAACTGTATTTTAACTTCAATAAGAATATGTACCACATTAATCCACCCACTTTAGAAACGCTTGTTTACTCTGTAAAGTTCAGATGTACTGTTTGTTTACTAATTGATGAGTTGAGCTGTTGAATATTAAGAACTGCAAGTATAGCATTCCATTTCTTAAAAAAATAAAATAATACTTAAGGTCAGACCTAGAACCACTGTAAACTGTCTGTGTAGAAAATGCCATTGCCCTTAGTCTAAAATAAAACTGGTGCACTATAACTAGATAGTATCAAACGTAATGTATCCACTGTGCCGGGTTTGTTACAGCATATTTTTGTTACAACTCCTGTTAAATTACTTGTGAATTGCAGTAGCTTTTTGTTTGTCGGGTCTGATGTGTGGTAGCGATGGAATGTGTTCAGTACATCGTGTTCCTGAACATCCTGCTAAACACACACACACACACACACACTGTCGTATTGTGGGCGTGCGTGCGTGCGTGCGTAAAATCCTGAAAATGCTTGCTAGTTGAAATATCAGAAACAGTTCTGTGAAAATGATATGAATTGACGTGCACGATACGGTGAATTGATTTTGCTGACATATAATCTAAACAAATGTAAAAAGTGTAACAGCATTGAACGATTGCGGCGGTTGTAGCAAAAATGTTACGGACACGCCAGCTGTTGTCCGCGTGCACGCGCTCTACAGCCGACAGCCTTGTGTTTGCACGTGCCATAACCACGCCACTCTGCGTCTTGTGCCTGGACGCCACACGTGTGTGTTGGAACACGTGTTTGGCAGTGCCACGAGTGGTGTGAGTTGTAATGGAAGAATGTGTTTTAAATATATACCGGTATTCTACAGGAACACTGAGACAAGATGGCATTATCTATTTCTGTCATACACAATCTACGATTTGATAACAATCAGAACAGTAGCTATGTCAAGAAGCACGCGTAAATTGCTCTCCTCCAATCCCAGATGTAAGGTGCTGTAGTAGACTATGTTTTCAGTGTAGATTATAATGTCTGAGCTGTCTAGTTAACTAGCATGAAGCCTCCAAAAACTAAAACGCACATTCCCTTGTCTTTATTGTTCTCTTCAGCCATGAATATGGTCTTTGATTATTTCCATACGAAGGTTTGAAACGGAGTGTTGCCCCGACCAATGAGCTCCAGAGGTGTTCTACTCTTTCTGCTTTGACTGGCTAGCCACGATTTTAACATGTCGACTGTGTACTATATAGGTGACCAATCCGCGCGGAGTATTTCGCGAGGAGGCGTAGCTTGTAGCTCATGAATAACCAAAACAGCGACGGAGTCGGTGGTGTTGTTTTTCCACATATTACATTTGTCAAACAGGTCTCAAAGCAACAGCGACTGAGAACTAGAGGAAGCGCTTGTCTTTGACGGCATTTGTCTACCACAATCGAAAATAAAAATGTCTGGGAAGAATACACTGAAGGCAGCTAGTGAGCCTATGCTGGGTACTCAGGAATCGTTCCCTTTTGTTTTGAAGAAGATTATGGACATTCCCCCACCTAATATTCTGGAAGGCGACGAAGGTAAGAGTGTCGATATTGTTGAGTTGAGAAATCCTTAACAGTGTTAGTTTATGTGCGCTGCATATATCTGATGAGTTCACTTGGCGGACAGGAACGGAGACGTAGTGTTTTAATGCGATTTTATGTACTATAAACATTGTTTCGACAATAGTAGTGTTTGATAATAGAGGACTAAAACAATTGTTAAAATCTGTTATGTATAGAGTGTATGGAATGGTAAAGGCAACCCTTAGTACATTGAGTGCTTTGCCAGTTTTCCCTGAGGCATGGAACTGAGTGAGAGAGAGAAAAAAAAACTAGTTCTCACACCTCCCTTGCTTGTCTTTGAGTCCTGCAGACAAACCATTGGGTATACAGTATGAATAAGCCAGTTACTTGCTTGAGAAAGACATTCATTTTGTTAGAGGCTGTGTTTTCTAGCATTTACCTTCGTTTTTACAGATGGATGATTCCAGCTCTCATTTCACCACTTTTTTTCAAACTGTTTTCCGTGACATGAAAATTAATTCTTTATTTACCATTTTACAATGGTGTTCACACCCGTCCCACTCATAATGCCACTGTTATCTCCACAGAAACGGAGAAGAAAAAGTTGCGCTCCGTCGAAAGCGGCGAGGCTGGAGCAGGCAGTGGCGGAACCAGGGGTGCAGGCAGTGGAGGGGTTTCTGCCTCCCTAACCCCTGCTATCTGGGAGAAGACCATCCCGTATGACGGGGAGACCTTCCACTTGGAGTACATGGATCTGGATGAGTTCTTGCTAGAGAACGGCATTCCAGTCAGCCTGGAGGAGGAACTGCAGAAGAGTCTGGACCAGGAAGACGACGAGGGGACCAGAACCCCTTCCCCGTCCGCAACCACAGTCACCTCTGACACAGAGACCGTCACGCTCACTCTAGAGCCAGCTAAACAAGAGGAGACAGAAGATGGAGCAGGAGATGAGAAAAATACTCTGGGGATATCTGAGGATGGATCAGCAGAGGTCCAGGTGTCTCAAAAGAAAGAAGGTAGAATATTGGGACTTAAATCAAAATATAAAAGATATGAAGTCAAATATATAAAAAAAAAAAAATAGTATTAATCTAGGGCTGACCGTTAGTGTATCCAATTGAAGAATCTAGCAAATGGATGAACCGTATGAACTACAGCCCTTTTAAGATGACAAAAACCAATACTTAACAGACAAACAACTTGGAAGTAAAGGTTTGTCCTTAGACGTGTAAGGATCATTAAATCACTCCCTTTGTCTCCCTCTAGAGGGCAAGTCTGCCGAACGACTCACTCCCACTCCCATCGACCCAGAGGACATTGAGGTAGACATCAACTTCCAGCCTGACCCCACGGACCTGGTGCTGTCCAGTGTACCCGGGGGGGAGCTCTTCAACCCACGCAAACACAAGTTCTCCGACGAGGACCTCAAACCACAGCCCATGATCAAGAAGGCGAAGAAGGTCTTTGTGCCCACTGAGCAGAAGGTATGGTGACCGATGACCATGGTGGTTGTGAAGATGGAGCCGGCTATTATGTTGTGGTCTCATAAGAGTTGTTGCAGTTGGCACTAAATTGTGATTGGTGGATGAGGGATTTGGTGTCACCGTTACACTGGTGAAAATTAGCAAACGCGTTATAAGCTTTTAAATATAAAGGCTTGTCCGGGGTTTGGTGTGAAAGATGGTGTCTTGTTTTCACAAAACAGGTTCTTCTTTTGTATTAAAATCCTCTACCGGTTCTGTTGTTTCCCTTTGTGTCTCATGCCCGCAGGACGATAAATACTGGTCTAGGAGGAAGAAGAATAACGTTGCAGCCAAGCGTTCACGTGACGCCCGGAGGCTGAAGGAAAACCAGATCACAGTGCGGGCTTCATTTCTGGAGAGGGAAAACGCTGCGTTGAGGCAACAAGTGGCTGAGCTGCGAAAGGACTTTGGCCGTTGCAAGAACATCATGTCTCGATATGAAGCCAAATACGGACCGCTGTAAGGGACAAACCTTACGCCTCGCAAAGCAAGAACACATGGAATCTGAATTGCACTGCTTTCATGGTGAACACCATGTCGAGTTCAAGATCCTCTCCGGCAGTAAAGTGGAGGCATGAATGCACAAAGTCCGAATGCCAGGCTACGGGAAAAGGCGAGGTGGAATCCAAGGATTGTGTAGGGCGGCTGGCTCCTACACGTACAGGGACACGGGATTACAGACACACAACATGTATCGTCTGGTGCCAGTCACCCTTCTTCTTATTACTGGCAAGGGAAGTCAGGGGAAGACACTACTGCTGGGGAAAAGGAGGGCTTAAAGTTACACACATTTATTAAGCATATTAAGGGGTGGTTTTGTGGACCACTGCATGAATATCAGTGTGAACAGTGAAAGGTGTCCACCAACCCTCCAGACCACCCCCCCCCACCCCCAACCCCCTCCCAGTTGGTGCAGTAACTGTTTTCTTCTGTTTAAATTTCTTGTGTGTAGGCTCTAAAGAAGGATATGTGAAGCCTAGATTTATTAGTAACAGGGCAGAGGAGGAACCAATGAACATGTTAATAGCAGAACGATGAAGGGTTGCCCCTCTGTGATCATACACAGGAGAAGATGAAGAGGATCGAGTAGATATTGGAAAGGGAGATTATTCCTATAGGGGGTTGTTAGCTCACAGTTCTTCCATCTGTGTTTGCCTTTTTACTTGTACCACACAATAAGGTGTGCGTATGTACATAGTCTTCTCCCTGCACCACCTAGATGCGTCCCTAGTTGTAACCTGGTTTTGTACCCTTCTAAAGCAACACACTGAGTGTAAAGACAAGATGGAGATGGGAGGACACTTTCTTTTCTACTATGGTGCATACAGTAGCAAGGGGAAAAACATGACGCACAAATGTAAGCAATGGTGTTTATATGAAAACCAACTTCAAATATCTGGCCAATTTTTTAATAGACTGTTACATTTATTTATTTTGATTTTTTTAAACGAGTAGGGAAGGAATTTTCTTCTCTCTGTTTGTCAGGACCCTTACTGGTGGAGGACTTTTGACTAGGATGTTTTTTTCCCATGGACCACCGCGGGGATGGGGCACCATATTAGTCCTCATGTAGGTTGTCTAGAATTGTAGCAAGACCCAAACATTTCTGCTATTACCTGCTCCTGGGTGTTGTAAATATTTGAACAGACCATGGTCTTTTTTCCAAACTGTGAGACAGTTATGTCAACACCTGTCTTCTTTTTTTAAAATCCTATTAAAATAATGTTATTCCTTATGTTTGCTGAATAGATATCATGGTCAGTGCTGTATTTATTATTATAATACATCTATTGATTGACATGCCACATGCTATATCTGATTTTATTTATTTTGAAGAAAAAAACAAACTAATCAGGGATCTCAGTGAATAAAAACAAAATGTTTGACAACTGTTCAACCAGAATATCACATGATTTCCTTTCAAACACATGGAAGATGTTTTACCTTTATGGAATTCTGGGAAATTGGGGTAAAATTGCACATAAAAGGCAGCTTAGTAACATTTGACAATAGAAAACTCAGTCAAGGTTTAGAGTCACCAGAAAAATTGGTTTGCCAAGGTGGCCATGCCTCCATTTATTGTTGTAAATACTACATATCAGACTGTTAAGGGACTCCATTTCTTAAAGGGGCAGTCTGCAGTTGAGAACAGTAACACACTAACCCAAACGTTTGGAGATAGCTAGAGAAATATAAACGCTCTCAAATTTCTAGACTGCGTTATGGATTATTGGCCTGGCCAACCTTATGTCAAAATGTGTTTGATATAGTGTTTGTTTACATCACAGGTGTCAAACCGATTCCACAAAGGGCTTAGTGTGGTGCAGGTAATTTGTTTTTATTCCTTTCAACTGGTGCCCAATACAGGCAGGTGAGGGGAGATCCTAACTAAGGTAAAAGTGAAAACCTGCAGCCACTTGGTCCTCTGTGAAACCTGTTTGACACCTGTGGTTTACATTGTTTCTGTTCAATGTTTGTAAACACTGTTCTCATTTTATTATGGGTTACAACAGATAAACTAATATTATAAAGTATTTACACAACAAATATTCATCATTTTCTGGGTATATATATAATTTATAAGGTATCCACTGCAATGTAGTGACGGCTGATTGCCCCTTTAAGTGTCTATTATTAATTTGTGCCCTTGTCTTGATTTTGTTTTTATAAGTACTACAAGAAATATGTGTGAATAATATACATTTTACTCATATGATAGACTGCATTCATAAATGTCTCAGTCATGTTTATCCATTAAGACTTCCAGTAATCCTGCTGCACGATATTAGGTAATGGTGTAATGTTTGCGTATGTTTTACACTAAGTGTACTTATGTCTATAAATTAAAGGATTAATAAAAACAATTTTAGTGATTTTGTTTCTACTGAAGTCACTGAGCTAAACATTTTGGCTTATAATAGCAGTAGAAACAATGAATAATTTTTTTGTAAAAAGCTGAGGGTCTGGAGAAATATAACCACTGTAAATACAAAAATCATATAGGTCTTTGAATACCACAGGTATTGCATGTCTTCAGGCTATTAATTTTTTAAACTTTAACATTGTTAACAAAGGATTAAAACAAGCATAGAATTTGAATGGACATTTTAGGTATTCATATTAATGTTTTTTGTTTTGTTTTTTTAAACTGTTCTTGCTTCTTAATTATGAGTTTTGTGGAGATTGATGAAAAAATCTATGTAATCCATTAAGTGACAATCCTTCAACTGTACGTTTAAGCTAGCTAGTTGTTGTTCCTGCATTAGTAAGTGCCCAGCTAACGGGTTATCATAAAGCAGTTGACTCCTATCTGATATCCGATAACAGTTGTTCTTATTTTGGGGTAGTTTACAAGAAGCTATGCAAACCATTTTTGTCATAAAAGGTGGAGTTAGCTAGCTAACCTATCTAGCTAGTTAATTTATGTCAGTAACATCGTTAGCTTTCCTGGTGAACGTCCAGTGGATGTCTGCTACATGGGGCCAAAAGCGTCTTTTTGACTTCTGAACCTAGACCTTGGGCATCACGGTTCATACGGCAATATACATATTGGGCAACGCAATATATTCGCAATATATTCACACAGTTGTTGTTGGGTCTAACTCTAGTGGAAGGGTGGCACATTACAGGCTTTTACAATTTCAAATTTGTTATTGCTGAAGCGAATCTTGCAAAATGGACAATTGTAGTTTTATTTATTACACTTACTCACACCAGGTAAGCCGATTGATAACCAATTTTCATTAGCAATCACGACCTGGCCAAAGGCATAACAGTGCCAGACAACACAAAGCTATAGACTACTCATAATAAATTATATACACTACAATGGCAAAGAAATAAAACTGGTCAGATCAATAAATCACATGTGGTGAACTTTTGTACAGAGATTAAGTGCATAAGCAGGTTTTGTAAAGGTGGAATAAGATGCTTAGCAGGTCAGATATTGTTTTTAAAGAGTGTTTTTAAAAAGTGTCATTAAGGCTGGATAAGGGAATGTAAAACGGTCCAACAGGGTAAATACTTATGCAATCCACAGTAAAAATGAACCAATAAACCTGCTTGAGAAAAACATACTTAAAAACATTCAAACTAGGTGTATTTTATATATACTTAATTGTTTTTGTTATTTATATTAAGATACAATTTCTGCTGCGGTTTTCAAACTGTAACCATAGAAGACGTGTGATGGCTGTAATGTATCTTGTAACATGCATATTAATAAAGTACAATAGAATGAAATGTGAGACATAGCCTTGATCTATCTTGAACAATTGACCAACTATGGTGCTTTTGAACCATGCTGCTGACAGGATGTAATGTGATTCTGGGTGACAAACAGGGAGCATAGCAAGAGTTATTCTACTTGCCTCATGGACGCAAACACTCACTCGGACACACATACACACCACGTTAGTTTTTCTGTTCTAGTTGGGAGCTGAAATACATCTTTCCTATACCCTATTTCTAAACATAACTCTTACCCTAGTATGAACCTCAATAATCGATAGTGCCTAAACCTGTAAGTAACACTATGTCCAATTGTAACTTTCACTCCAAGCTGTGAATTACATTTTTCCTAGACACAGCCATCATACCATGTGGGGACAGATTTTTTTAACACTTTTCCCCATTCAAAACGTTCATTGGAACTTGTGTTGAACCAAAGGGCATTTTATGTAAACTTGGACAGGAAGGGAACTGCTTGGGTATTATCATCAGGCCATTGATGATTTTGAAACAGCACCTGAGTTTTGTTGTGACTGGGGAAATACAGTGAACGGATAAAGCAGATCTTGTACCAACTCGAATACTCACTAATTAAACTGAATTCCAATAGTCCATCCTATATGGCACCAATATAATACTGCAAATAAAGTAGACATATATGACAAAAGGATTACACCTTTTGGCCTAAATGCATAGCCTTTAGTTAACGACTACAATATCCATACATCATGGTATCTGTGTGCTTGACATCTGCACAAGAAAAGCACGATCAAAATCCTACCATGAACCTACTTCACTCTGCTTAACATTTTTTTTTATTTGTCTGGGGTGACTTGTGGACCCACTGAAATGCTTGGTGGGTCCATAGTCCATGCAGCCAAAAAGTGAGCAGATATCTTACACCAATCTATCTTTAGAGACAAACCATTTATTAAACATTAAAATAATAAAAAATGCTGACAGTATCACTGGTGGGAGATGTTTTTCCTTCGTTGTTTGCTCTGTAGACCGGTCGAGTGTAATACATAAATTTTTTGGCTACATGTTAACATGATATTGGTCATTCGCTAGATTCAGCGTTTCAAAGAGGCTAGTTTCAATTTAGACCTAAATCTGTTTTCAAATCTATGGGGAGACTTGACAATTGCTGTCTAGCTATTTCATAATCACATAATATCAAACTAATGAAGCTGTCTACCTTTCCAATAATCTACTTGAACTGTGAACAGCAGTGTGTGCATAACTTGCTGCTTGCTGATTGTTGAAAGATGAGGTAGGATCCTGGGCAGGTTGTCATTGTTTTGCTAATCATTGTCTGCATTGAAGGAGGACTGGTTTCTCCTTTGCTTGGCAGACAATTAGCTTTGGTACTAACGCCTCTCTGTTCTTTTGTTTGTTTTTCAGCTGTATGCAATCTTGTCATCAGTACTGTTAAGGGAAGACTGGACAACTCAGTAGAACTGTTTCACAAGTAAGGATAGAGAGGAAGGTTCCTTGCCACTCTCTTGATTGTCTTACCTATGTTTATTATTAGCATTAATATTTTATATAATGTTCTACAACATTTGTGGAGTACAACCTTACCGAACACAGCAGCGTAGGTCCTCAGCCAGGCCGTTATACCATGTCTGGTATACCTACAGGATGGTACCACTTCCTTATTGTCCTGCTTTGTGCCTGGTACCTAGATTAAAATTAGATTATTCTAACTTCTTTTATTCTAAAACGTACAGGTCTATATTAGACCTACATTAAGTGTTTCTACTGCTACTTTAAGCCAGTATTAATGCTTCAATTGTGCTTAAAATATCAGCCGAATGCAAGAGACTAATTTTGTAGGACACACACAACTTTGGAAATGTCTTTCCTTCGGGGAACACACCAAAACAAAACATTCCCATTTCAAATCCTTTTCTCTAACCCTAAAGATAACTCTAAAAACCCACTCCATTCCTCAATTTTTAATAACCCTAAACCTAACCTTTAAACCAAAAACGTTTTTTAAATGTATGTTGAATGTTTCCATTCACACACAACTACGGTAAACCATGGACACATTCACCTTCTGAGGCCTACTGCCCCTGACACATCCCCATCAGTATTCCAGTGCAGCGCTAGATGTTGTATAATGATCACAACACACAGAAGAGCAGCCGTTGCATAACCACAGACTCAGAGAAAGGGGAAATAAGGACTGGGAATAGAGGCGAGCACATGGGAGGGATGAGTGGGGAATGTGATGGGATAGAGAGCAGATAGACAAAGGAGCAAAATAGGAATTTGGCAGAGATTAAGGGGAAGATAAGAGGGGAAATGAGTAGGGGAATTAGATGTCGTGAGTGGGTGTGAGATGAAGCAAAAGAGCCAAGGATGAGCTGACCAAGCATGTTAATGCCAAACGTCGACACACAATCAGAGAACAGTGTTTAATGCAGTCACGAAAGGGAGCATGCAAACATGACAGATACCAACTTAGTCAAATGCATGGGCAGTGTTTCTAGGTGATGAAACCTGAGGTAATTTTTGTGTGGCGTGGTCGAGTTCGTGAAATTAGATTTTTGAGAATATCACACCTGATGTCGTTTGCAAAACTCCTCACTGTAAAACAACCACATTTGCTGACAAGCGTTACTTGCATACACAATTACATGGAATTATTTTTCGAGTTACTTGCATAAACACAATTACATGGAATTATTTTCCACTAGTTTGCATAAACACAATTACATGGAATTATTTTCCAGTTTAAGAATTGGACGGTGGCCTTTGGGGTTACGACTTCTAGTTTAAGAAGTCCTGCCCTACACTGACAAATAAAACAGGTTCAAATCAGAAACCTCGGTTGGCAGCATCCACAAAAAACATTTAAGCCTTTACCATACCATATAACAACTGTAAGTCAACACAATACATGGCAGCAATAAAAGGACCCGTTTCAAGGTCGTTATTCCACTACCTAAGCTTGCCAAAGTGACCAAGCCAAAGGACCGCCACCCAATAGCATACCCTACAGTTATAAGTCCTGAGCAGCAAGTCATGGATCACCTGACCATCATACCAGTCCTCCTGGACCCAAGTCACATATGACCCCACGGCCACCACACCACTGTATCCCACAGGGACAAGAGACTACAGCTTGGCTTTCCTCATCTGTCGCCTTAAAGCTCATTAGAAAGCGGGAAGAATTGAGACTGGACCCCAGATTGAAAGGGTAGGCTCACCAAGAGAGGGCGTAGCCCCTTACATGGAGTAGCTGTATGCATGGCAATATGCCTCAACATGCACATCCATGAACCTAAAACCAACCACACTACATTCCACAGTGGTACCTTACAAACATCTACAGATGCACCGCTGAGAACATACTCTGGCTGCATCTTTGCCCGGTACCACAGTTGTACTGTCCTCAGTTGTGTGGTTGTTTGGTCAACCTGACACCCTGCCTGCCCTTTGTCCACATGGTACTGTATACATGTCACAAATATCCTCATGGACCGCAGCCATTCCTGTCATCGGCTCTTTGCACTGCTACCGTTTTTTTTATTTTTTTTTAGAGATGGGTCAGGAGCAATCACAGAATATCACATTAGATAACTGCCTGTGAATTAGTTTCTTTTTGCAAACAATCATACACTTTTCATAGACTCACTCTCTCACACACTCCAGATATTTACATACTGTATGTCCTGTTTACTAGGTTTGTGTTTTCAAATTGTTCTTGTGTGGACTCATTTATATTACTTTATTTAACCAACTCCTCTGTTTAGGCACCAATACAAAATCCTTCCGCATCAAACATACTTAAATAGACAGTCACTACATTTTTGTTCCACAGGAGAACAAATTAGGGATCAAGTTAGCTCTTATCTGACTCTTCATAATGATAATTACACCAAGACACACTATGTAAGTATGCTTGATAAACTGAAACAGACAAAAATGACGACAGGAGAATGTGATTATTTTCCATGCGTATTTTTGCCATTCTGTTTTATTACAAACTTAAAAAAAGAACTTGATACAATAAGAAACTGCAGTAGTAAGTCCCCGTTCCCACAGGGAGCACAGAAAACAGGTCATTGCATTTCAGTAGTGTACAGGGTGTGCAGATCAGATACAAAATAGGAAAACTATAACAATATACAGGCAAAAAAAAAGAAAGCACTATATTAATAAATCTGACTTTGAATTATATCCATTTATTCTTTAATGTTAAATCTTACATAGAAAATAAATTTATTACAACATATTGCAAAGTGCCAAATTAAATACACACGGATATAAGCAAAATAATATAAAAAACTGTTTTCCCCTCAGTTTGATTCTATCCTGGTTGTAGAGCAGCCTATGGTGTAGATAAAACCAAAACACAAGGCTTTTGAATTACAATAGAGAGGATATTGTAATGTGTTACACCTAATACAAGATGTATCCCAACAACTAGCTTCTTTAAAACAACTTAAGCACTCTGTCCACCCAAAGTGACCAAAAAGCTAATGTTGTGAAACCATGTGCATACACTTTCCTAGAACTCATGACAGTAAAAGTAGTGCTGTCCACATCCCTCAGATGTCGGATTCTTGGCCTTCCATTGGCAGGCATTGACCAGAGTGTTGCTTCTAACCCAGAACTTTTAAGGATTTTGGAAACCAAAAATCTCACGAGTGAACAAACAAATAAAACAATATAGCTACATCCATCTCTAGGCTGTCCACCTCCAGGATTGACCAGGGACTGATCATAATTTAGTCACATTCACAGCATATTCATTGACTCTCCTCATCCCTAAACCCGCTTGTAAAACTGAAAACATACCGGGGGGAAAAAAAATCTATAGAGATTATTTTGAGGTTGAAAAGGGTTAAGAACCCACAGATGGAGTTCTAGAATATGGCATTAGTTACACATTGCACTAGACCAGTGTCAGTGTCTGTGTGAGTAAAGACAGTCTGAGTTATGGCTATAGTAGCAGAAGCAGGGGATTGTTACCACAAATGGATGTGAGGGGAATACTCAACAAGGATTAGACTCCAGGAATGGATTCTTAGCTTCCCCTTGTTTTGGGAGAATGGAATTGGCAGCCATTTGAGTCACAGTAGGACTGTTCAGGCACACAAATAAAGGGTAGGAGTACAGAGCTTAAACCAAAGTGTATGGCACTGGAAAAATACATCGCTGGAATAGGAATGAATAACAGGCATGACCAAGGTGTCAGCACTTACGGGGATATGTGGGTCGTTTTGGTTTTTAAGAGGATGAATTAAGGAGGGACAGGAATCTTTCGCAAGTGTTTTCAAACTGCCCTTAGAACACAGACAACTGAGAACTATGCCTTCAGACTTTCCATCACCCACTGTAAACATTCGTCTCTGAAACTCTCCCAAAACCCAATTTAACAGATTACATTTACCCGTCTTTTATTGGACAAACTCTGTACAAGGTACAATACACATTCAATACTTTATTTTTTACATCTATATTTTGTCTCAACTTGCATATATATTCATTGTTATTTCTGTAAAAAATAACTTCAGCACATAAGAAACCGAACAAAGGAAATCTAAACATAAGAAATGTATACATACTAGGGTTACAGTACATATATCTCTTAAGTTTTACAAATTATCATTATTTTTGCAAAACACACAGGAAAAATATAGAAAAATGTAAATAAATTACAAACAAAATGTAAAAATGCACCCTTTCCTAAACAAATACATGTATAAAGAGATGTCAGCCACACCTGCCAACCCCTGGAAACCAAGAAAAGTAAATAAAAATGCGCATGACTGCATCCATGCATATGACCACCTGTCACAAATGCCAGTGTGAGTGCAGGTCAAGGGTCCTCCGGTCACCGTAAACACACAGGCACAATCTAGAAAACATTTAGACGACGCCAGGGCCGCTTCCCCTTCGCTTCCCATTTTATCAGAATACAAATCTATTATAAATCTCATCTTGACAGAACTGAAATGTCTCAGCCGAAATAGCTTTAAAATAATGGGCCTGTACATTTTATTTTTATGTTTACCTCTGGCTGGGGCGGGGTGCGTGGCCTCTATAGCTCAAGAATATAAAGTGCTGGATTGGCTCAAAAGGAAAGGTGAGGTTAGGCAGCTGCCTGAACCCTGACCTACCAGATCCCTCTATTAAATATATGGAGCCGGGATATCACCACTGTCAATGGGAATGGTCTAACATGGCATCAAAAAACCAAAGATTTGGGTAACATTCATCGTCCTGGAAATTGAAAACAAAAACAACAGCTTTCATTATATGATTCTGGTGGCCTGGAGTAGCAACGTCAACAGAGATTGGAGCAAGGTAGCTAGCCTGAGCCTCTGGCTGCAATGCCACTGATGCTCTACAGAGACGTGCTCCGGGTTTTAAAGTGTCCGTCTAAAGCTACTGCACCCAAGATGCCAGAAGTGGTAAAACCTCATGGATGCCCCCGTCATGCCAGCCTTTACTCCTCTCCTCATGGATGCCCCCGTCATGCCAGCCTTTTCTCCTCTCCTCCCTCCCTCGCCTTCTCCTTTCCCTGCAGAGTAGGACCTCTCCTTCACAGTCAAAGTCAAGCTAAGCCATTTATCACAATCCCCGCTGCTTAACTCCATCCCATCCCCCACTAACAACACCCGTTCACCTTCACACACTGCTGACTGGTTTCAATATACCGTGTGTGTGTGTGTGTGTGTGCGCACGCAAGCGGTGCGTTCAGAAAGATTAGTATGTCATTATATCCTCACGTTCACAAAGGTCTGCTGACCTTCCCAGCAGTAATTTTTCCTGTCGTGACAGATACATTTCCTCAAACCCTGCACTTCACACCCTTTATTTCCCCTAGACTACAGAGGTTCCCCATGTTAGCAAGTTCCATGGACACAATTCAGGGCTTGTGAGTGGCAAATACTGATACCTCAAGCCAAACAGATTCAGACACTGGGATTCAAGGCTTGAGTAACTGGCCCACAATATTAATGATGAGTCTGGACTATAAGCCACAGGACAGAACATTTAACACTTGTTAGCACGACAGGACTTCACAGAAAAACGGCACAATCCCGCTTTGCATTTGGCCGGGGAGTGCCAAGCTTTCCAAAGCCTTCTTACAGAACATCGGTCCAGTTTCACAGCGTGACAGTGCAAAATATAATTAACAGATACAGCTGTCAACAGCCCAAAGCTAAAGAGCATTTTACTCTGTTGAACATTCAATGGGGGAAAAAATGTCTGTGCAATAGGACGCTGGTCACTCCTCAGGTCAGAGAGAAACTGAACTCAAAATCCTCAAAGAAATCTGAACAGTAAAAACCATATGGGAATAACGATAATGAAATACATATTGGAGGTTGTTGTAATAAAATTAATTATACGCTGTAGTATCAGTAAGAACGATTTTAGAAAAGGAAAAAAAAAAAAAAGTGTGTGCATTACTGCCCTACTACTGCAACAGCAATACTAATCATAAGAAAGGCTTAGTTGGCCAGCACCACAGGCTGGAAGGCCTGGCTAGGATATTGCAGGTTATACCCTCCAATCCCCTCCACAAACGAGGGCTTCTCCATGTAAGCGATTCCACCGCTGCCACCAATGACGCCGACTGCTGGGCCCGGTGGGGGGCTGGAGAACGGGTCAAAGGAGGGGTGGGAGTGGCCAGAGTGAGGAGGCTGGAAGGGACTGGCGTGTGGCGGCATGGGCAAAGTGTCGGTGTCAAAGTAGAGGGGCCCTGGGGATGCTGGGTAGACAAACTCTTTGGCATTAGGGGAGAGCTGGCTGGGGATCTGACCCCCCAGGGAGTGCAGAGAGAGGGACAGAGGCTTGTGTTTCAGCAGCCCTGGGGGAGAGATGTTGGTGGGGGATCGTGAGAGCATCCTCTGTGGCGGGGGCCCACCCACACCCGCGCTGCCGGACGATCCCGAACCGCCAGACTTCTTCATCTTAGTGGAGCCAAATTTAGTGGCAGCGAAACTGGCCGTGGTGAAGGTGATGGGCTGCGGCAGTGGACGGGCGCCTGGCAGTGTGGCCGTCGGCGGCGGCTGAGCAGGGGGGTAGGGGAGTCCGCTCGGAGGGGAGGGTGTGGCCGTGTTGGAGGAGTGGGCCGTCGGGTTTGTGGGGGTGCTGGAACCAGGGTAGCTGAAAAGCACAGGGCAGGAGGAGCCCGACAGAGGAGTGGGCGAGCTGGAGAGGGAAGGGAGTAGGACTGGAGATACCTGACCTCCGATTGGAACAAACACCTGTGCCTCAGGGTTGAACCCTAAGCTCTTTGTTTCCTCTACCTCCATGTCTCCTTTATTTACACCACTCACCCCTTCCACCATTTCACCCTCCCCGCCTAAGCTGGGTGAATCCTCCAAGTACAACACCTTAACAGCTCCCTTCTCCCCGATTTGGTAGGACACCTCGTAGGGGTCAATCCACACACTCAGCTCTGGGGGGACATTGGCTCGCACCTCCTCTGTGTCCAGTCCACTTCTCCTGGCAGCTAGTTCTACTAACGGGTCCCTGGGGGCCCCTAGGTGCAGGCAGCGGAAGGCAGAGCCCCGCAGAGGAGCTTCAGGGTACCAGTGGCCTTCATAACGTGACACCAGTATCCGCTCTAACTCCTCCCCGAATAGGTCGGCACGGCGACGGGGTAGTTTGTTATACAGGTAGGATACGATAAAGTTCAGCGCCACTTTCACCTCTAGGTGCATGACTGTACCAAGCAGTCTGGATAGCAAAGTCCTCAAATCAAGTGTTGACGATGAGGCAACACAACACCGGAACGGTTACCTCGAACTCTATGAGTGTTTTCACCCCCTCTACATGTAATGCAGGCGGGGTTGAAGTCAAGCAGAATATTCAAACCCTTTCCTGGTTGGTCAGCATGGACAGACTTGGTGACCAGGGAGATCTTCCAATTTTTTTTTTTACTTGCAAGATACTGAGATCTAGAATCCAGCTGGGGAAGAAAGAAAACAAGTGGTTAGTTCTAGGGAGGTGGATTGAGACCAAATAGGTTTCAACAGAAGGCATAGTGAGAGTGAATTGGTTAGCAGGCCAGCATTAAGAGGATGTAACAGATGCAGTGATCAAGGCAGAAATCCATGATAATCTGCAATCCTTCAGCTGTTGCTGGACTACTCAGGATTACACAATTGGAGGAAGTACAAAATCAATCAGAAAGACAAGAGTGGGAGTGAAAGTAGGCTGTGGGTTTCCAGTTCCCATCTAAGCACGTATAGCGGTGACTGCATTCTGTAAAATGGCAGGGCACTAGCTATAGTGCATGAAGAACACCATTTCCCACCATGCAATACCATTAACATCATCACAACGCGTGCAATGAATAGTCCACCTACGCACCATAAACATTGCCCTCACACACACACACATCTGGCACAAGGTGGGTTTCAGAAGCCAGGATTACCCAGCAAGCTAAATCTGACAATTGTATATGTAGTTGAGCACTACAAGAACATAGACATGTATGCATCAAGAAAGATAAATAACTGTGGCTCAGCTAAGGTGGATTGGTATACGGTGATCATTGTTGATTTGAGATATAGCCACTGTTTGCAGGCTAAATATTGCACATATAGCTACACGGTCAAAGATCCCAATAAATGAACTGACTTGGCTGGTTATTAGCATGATGTTTTACTTTTTTTAAATATAGAAAGAAAACTTAGAGAGGTGTGAAACCATACCATAGTAAATGTTTGGGATATAGAAAACACAGATGTCTACTATAGCATTTAGAAGCAACACCAGACTTGACTCTTACCTTTAAAAAAGAAATCTGAAAACCATTGATAATGAGGTTGACCGTTAATCTTCCACAAGCATTAACCATGATACATATTTCCATTATTCAAGGGCATTCCAACAAACAATTTTTTCAAGCCTTACGTAGCAGTGTCGAACCTCACATCGATCAAAATGGATTCTAGTTGTTATTTTTGGCATATTCATTTATTTCATTGTGCATATTCATACTATACAATGCAACGCTGTTAAATTATGAAGATGTGTCTATCAAATGTTTGTTTATCATGATTGTGCATTACTACTAAGTATACTACTACAAACACTAGGTTACATGGTGTAATACGATGAAACAGTTGCTGCCATATTGTTTACAGTAAACCATCCGAACGATAAAGCACTTATTGTAAAATTGTAGCATGCTTTATCAAACCAATAGTAACATTTCCTATAGTAACAAATAAGGCATACCTTATTGATTCAATTATCAAGAAAAAAGTAGCAACCGGGGATGTTAGTAGTAAGGAGCGTGAAGACAATTTCTACAATATGTACGCATATTTTATTTTGGCAAGCAGAGTAGTCTACATTTAAGCATATATTTAAGCAATGTCAATAAGTAGCGTACGATTTCAAAATGCTGTGGGAAGCCTATTTGCCAATAATTACCTCTCCGCGATGACATTCTCACAATTCAGCGGAAATGTGACACTTAATGCCATCTTTCTAACAAACTGGATGCCTCTAGAAATGAACCATGTCAACAAATTATAAGTGACTAATGAACTGGTGAATGTTGCATGTCAGTATACCGACCCAAGAGCAGAACTACGAATAAGTTATCCTGCTCGAAAATACCAACCATCAGGAGGACACAGCTGCGTGAGACGAATAAATACAACTTGACTTCCAAAAGAGTTTAAGTGATTCTCACTAAAAACAACATCAGAATCTAAAATGGTTGACAGAACCCATTACAGATTCAGTTCCTCGACAAGAAGTGCATTTTTAGAGGATAGTGCAAAAACCACCCTTCGATTCGACCCAGGACCCACTATATCTTAGCAAATAAGACGTACCGTTACACGGCTGATGAATAAAAATGTCAGTGCCATATGTTTATATGCAGACGCTGTGTATACTTACTGGTGCAGCTTGAGTTCCGTCCCTGCGCTTTTATTTCCAGCTTTTATAGTGAATTCGAAAATGATCTGGCATTCAACGTAAGTGTTTAAAGATGGATATGTCATGTGTTAAACATATCTTAAAACGTATGATCTAGATCCTCTTATCACAACCGACAGGTTTGAATGACACAGCCTACGAAAACTTTACTGTTTGGCAACCTTGCGCATTTATACAGTAGCATTTCGCCCACTCCCCCCGTTCTGTGACGTTGGTCTGAATAGGGACTACTTTATTGATATTATCGTAATGTAATATAACAAAAAAGCGAAAATACGCATATAGGAGATAGAGGTCGACTTAATAAGCATACTGTTTAAACATAAAGTATATGGAATAGGCAAAATGATTTGTTCAAAATTCTAAATGTAAGTAAATATGTTTGACCGAATTGCTATGGTTGTATACAGTAAAATATATTTTCTATATTGTCCCAACAAATTGACATCCATGTTTTAGGAAGCGGCATCCTAGTTTAGTTGGCGAATGGATATTTGTGACTCCAAATGAGTACTGTGCCATTGCTAAAAATATAAGCGATGATAGCAACAGAGTATCTATTGGCTGTGATGGGGGAGGACTCGTTGTTTATTGGGCTGCAAGGGTGTCCAGTCAGCAAGTCAAGTGATATTACGTTTAGCAGGAATTGTGGGTAATGTTGTTCCACAAAATATAGGCTAGATTCAGGATCGAAAAGTGATTAACAATATTTGTTTAAACTTCTTAGTGAAACTATGGTGATGGATGTGATAATTTGAAAGTTCATTATTTTTCTTTGGTTTGGTAAAAATATACGGGATATTAGCAAGCAAGTTTATTTGTAGCACAATTCATACAGTGAAGCAATTCAATGTGCTTTACATAGAAAAATATATGAAAGTACAATAACATAAAAACAAAGACTCAAATGAAAACATCAAAGCAAATGAATACATCATAATAAATAAAAAATACAATAAGAAAACATATAAAGATTAAAAGTGGGAAGCTATAAGGCTAACGATTAAAAGTGGGAAGCTATAAGGCTAAACAGTTTGTTTGAGTTTAAGTGCTCAGGCACGTGAGAACAGAAGTGTTTTTAACCTGGATTTAAAAATGTATACGTCTAAGATCTTCTGGTAGTTTATTCCAATTTTGTACAGCATAAGTGCTAAACGCAGCTTCTCCATGTTTAGTTTGGACTCTGGGCTATTAATGTAACGTAATGTAATTACGTAAAAGCATACAAATAATTTGTATCAGTAAAACTGTATCCTTAAAAAGAGTGCATAAACGGTATGGTGCATATGTGGCTAGTTTATTCAGAGAGCTCTCTTATGGGGAACAACGGCCACATCAAATCGATAAATTCTTCCAAAAATACACTGTTCTTTAAAAGTGATCTCAAATGTGAACTAACTATACCAATCAAAATGAGTTTCCGTTGCATATATTCGTTTGCTGAGAAGTATGCACTGCTCTGTCTGTTTCAATATCTCATTATCTATAGTCTCTTATTTTGTCTTACTAACCAATAATTTGTCGACAAAATGGGACTTCAAAAAGATTTCAGATGATGATCATGTGACTTTAGTTTCTCTAAGGGAGTTGTAATAGTTGACTAGCCTTACATCCACTTAAAACTTTTTTTTAAATGAGCAAACACATTTTTTGGGTCTCTCCTACATTATTTCAACCTATTTCACAATTGTATTTTGATATTGTATGTTGAACTTGTGTAATTAGTGTTGTTTGCAACGATTTACAGGGATAATCACCAATACCCGGTTTTAACTCACCTGTAAGGACAAAAATAACGGAGGCATTATGCCGCGTTAGTTACGCATGGGAACTAGGGAAAAAACGAGGTCAAATCATGACGAATGTGATTTTTTGGCCGGTGCTCTGAAGTCTTACTGGAGTTTCCGACTTAGAATTCCGAATTTGATGACGGTTCAAAACGTATTTCAGACGGATAACGTTTATCCATTAGTTCCTGGTTGTTTTGTAACCTCGAAGTTGTCCTAACTGCGGCATTCATACACCGATCCAAGCACAAGGCGTTTTAAGATTTGTCAAGCATCAGTGAACAAAATGGCGTCCTACTGTATGACTGTCACTCGGCTTCGGGTAAGTAAAACTTTATTTTTATTAGTAATTATATTTAACACTCGTTGCATCAATTACATATTTTCAGTTAATAAATCCTAGTTTTGTGTCAATATTTAAATAAATTTTATTTAGCTGCTAACTGTGTAATTTCAGGTCCATCACCGTAGCTAAATAACACTATAGCTAGCTACAGTACAGTACTGTACTAATGTACTGTACAAAACAGCAGTGTATAATGCTCCGACGTTAGTTGTCACATACATTGTAGTTATTATAGAAATGGAGGATTTCACCTCCCACATTTACACAGGACGATGTGTCACGACGCGTACTCTTCTGGTTGTTGTGAAATCTGTGGTCGGTTAAAGAAACAATTGTATTATGTGAAGTTGAGTATTAATGTAAAGTACGTTACAGAAGTCTACTTTTAAATTAATGATGATAGATTGAAATTTTGTTCTGGTTGTTATTTTATTTTTAAACACTGACACTGAAAATGAATGATTGAATAGTGACATTGGTTTTATATTAGAAAATATTTCGATGTGTTCTGGATCCATCGTCCTTCACCTCCGAACCATTAAAGTTGTCACATTTTATAACCCCAATGTTGACGGATTATTGGTCAAGCAGTGAACCTGAGGGACAACGCAGACCAAAGATTTTAGTAATATAAAATGCATAGATTAGGAAAAGGTACACAATAATACCCAATTTTTTTGGATATCACAGTGAGCACAGTTGGATCAGTAATCTAAAAGTGGAAGCTGCATCACACCACCCAGACACTGCCAAGAAAAGGCTTTCCCTCAACTCAGCTCTTACACTAGGAGATTTGTTAGGGAATTCACATAGAGGCCCAAATTCCAGTGTTTCCTGCATCTTACTGCAACAAGTGTACGACACTATTATATTATGGTTTTTCTATAGGGTGTGGCATAGAAAAGACCAGAGGCTTTAAACTTCAAATATACTTCCATGGTGGACAATCACACAGGTTCAATGTCCGTTTTAAGGATTCTGCTCTGTCAACAGTTGTCACAGTTTTCACTCCGGTCCTTCAGTGGTAAAGCTACAATATTACGCATGTTCTGGCCTCCGTTACACCAGGGCGTTTATCACAACAATGTGGCTTTGTCTGTCACAAACCATCAGGTTTACATGGCCGCAACACTGGATAAGCATGGTTTTGAGGATATTTACCTTTGAAAACACAGACCATAACAGAAGAATAGGTGTTTGATGGATTTTCGCAGAGAATTGTCTAATTTCAGGCTGGTGCCCCTTCCCACAAATGTGAATCCTATAAAGAGAACTGGCTAAACTGGTTGCAATTAATTACATTATTTTCTCTGAAATAATTTTTCAGCAATACAATCATATAATCATACTAATCATATTATTTACTACTACTGAATTGATTTTAGAGCTTTCTGAAATGGTCTGCGTCGATCGCTTTTCTTGTGTTTTTAAAGGTGGTTGATGTCTGGCCTTTATGTTATTCACTGTCTTCACCACCTCTCCTTGGTTTCCTTAGAACATTTTTAAAAGGAAACCAGAGAGAAGGCGAGGTAGGCCCTTTAAGTGCGTTTTTCAGTGCAAAACGGATCAGAGAGACTTCTGGCTGATTTGGAGGGAAGTTACTGGCGCTTATGTTAGCTGTTGTTTACATAGAAGTTTGGGGGGGGGGGGGGGGGGGGGCTGTGCTAGATGCCAGGAGTGCAGTATACAAACTGATGGCCTAAAACTTTTGTTTTACTGCCACTTTGCTGTGGACACAATCTCCCCTTCCTATAGGCCAAAGGAAAAACAGGATGGGCAACCGTTAAAATATGTTTACAAAATATTTTTATTCAATATTCTGGTTTGTAGAGACAGGTATTTTGGCACACAACTTGTTATAGACTGACTATCCATGGAGTAAACATGGTAACAGTTGTTTAGACAAAAGCTTGGGAAAAATGGAGTGAAAATAACTGACTGTATCATGGATCAGTTGGGACTAACGATGCATGGTGATTTGTGGACCTCATGCTATAAATGTGTGCAGCCATTGCCTGCGTTGTCTATTCAAGAATACAGTTTATATGTACCAATTAACATTATCACCATTGTGTCTCACCAAGTGATATCAGTATACACATGTAGGCTATAGCCTAAGTGTGTGGTTATTAGGGTTAGCGACAAATTCATTTTGAGATTACAAATAATATTTTATAAACCATTGCAACACTGCCATATTACACTGAGCGTTGCTTTGTCAGACTCTCGTCTTTTGCAGAATCATTTCCCTGATTAAACTCAGATGTTGTCTGCAGTTACTTACCTCAGGCTTGTAACATCTTACTAAGGACTGTAATATGACAAGGCAGCACTAAGTTTTCCGTTCCTCTGAATTCACTTAGTCAAGAACCTGTCATGCCTGGCTCCTCTCCGAATACCATCACCTAACCTGCTGAATAACGGCCTGATTTGGAAATATTCCACACATCAATGAAAAGCCCTCCGCCAGGTAGAGACGGCCAAACTTGTCACTGGGTCTGTCTGCATCTACATTTCCTACAAAACTATCAACAATATTGTTTCTAAAACCAAAAGAGAACTTGACAGAAATGTGACAGTAAATGAAAACTTGAAAAGCGTTCCAGAAAGTCATGCAAATAAAGCTGACTTGCAACTAAGTGCCCACTGTAAAATATCAGCCGTGAATGCCCTCGTCACTGACAATTCAAACCAAAATAAATACCCACACCAATGTAAGACAGGGAATGAACGTCAGAAGAAAAGCAAAACGGACCGCAGGGAAACCAATGTTTCAGGATTCTCAGAAAAGTGTGAGAGAATGTGTGGGTGTTTCAAAATCTCTCATGCCAAAACGAAGCACCTTGTTAGCAGCTTTAAATGTCAGCTGGGCTTGCCCTGGTGAAAGACATCCTGGGTAACCATGTACTGGTGAAAACCAAGTGAGACTTACTAGGCCTATCTAGGGGACTCCGCTAGTGAATAAATTGATATGATGAATGGTGCTTTTTAAGTCCCCAAAGCCTGTATCACACCCATCTATCTGACACCGTGCCTGCTGAAAGCCTGCAGCATTATCAACGTCTTTTCAGACCATAGCCACACTCCGTAAAGATGGGAATGTATTAAAGAATATGTGTGTAGCCATGTAACTATTTATGTAAATACTCTGTTATTTGTATTTCTTTCCATTACTGTCACCGATGGGTGTAGGGAGGTAGCTTTGACAATTCGATCTGAATTCAAAACCCAAACATGACCAACACTGGCTAATCCTTCTATACGGTATGTGCTATAGGACAAGAGAGCATGGCTTGTAGCTGGCTGACTGGGTTGTACAGTTGGTGTAATGCAGTGCTTGTTGGTTTGCTTTCAATAATTGTCCTGTCAGACTCCGTCATTTCAGAGGATGGAACCGTGTTCAAGTCACATGGAGGTCATGTAGATGGTGGATGGGTCGTTTTGTAGTATCATACTTTTTTACTGTCACTCAGGTTAAGCTTTGGCGTTCGTCAACCAGGAAGTTCTTCAAGTACAAACCTTATTTTCTTACACTTCAGTTACTCTGAAGAATCTGTTGTCATATTACCTGAAAATGAAAAATATATAATTATGTTCCTCGAGTTTGACTCATTGTCCCACCGTATCCATCTCCTTTAGCTTGTCCTTGGAGGGGCAAGGCGTCTCCATGTCTCTGCAGCCTTTAATGCCAAGGCCAAGGTGGCCATGAGCCGCTTTGAGCCTAGCTCCAGCATCAACTACGAGGAGCTGCATGAAAAAATCAACATTGTGCGCAAGAGGTCAGTACAGTAGCTTCTCTGTTGACCGACAATGTATTTTGGGTGTCAAATCCTAACAACCCCCCCTCTCCCCCCGGCCCCCCCACCTTAGGCTCAATCGCCCCCTTACCTTGTCTGAAAAGATTGTGTATGGTCACCTGGATGACCCGGCGGGGCAGGAGATTGCCAGGGGGCGCACCTACCTGCGACTGCGTCCAGACCGCGTGGCCATGCAGGACGCCACGGCCCAGATGGCCATGCTGCAGTTCATCAGCAGTGGCCTGCCCAGGGTCGCCGTGCCCACCACCATCCACTGTGACCACCTGATTGAGGCCCAGATCGGAGGGGTCGAGGACCTGAAGAGGGCCAAGGTCAGTAGGGGGGCAGAAGAAGCTGTTCCTGACCTCATTTCTGTTGGATTTTTGGGGCGTTCAGGGGGTTTGATCTTTCCCGTGGTATTTAGACTGCTAACTGCTGAACACCGAGGGCATCGCATGATATTTTCAGACAAAGCAAAGCACTGAATATTTAGCATGAGATGCTTTCCACATCCAATTGCATAGAGGTCAAGTTGAGTAACAGGGATTAAAAGGGAATTAAGGTCTGCAGCCAAATATGTGCTTTGAAGCTTAGATACAGGGAACTACCAGCTGAAAATATATTCTACTTATCCAACTGCCACTCAAACCCCTTCCCCTTGTCCTTTTTAACACAGGAAGTGAATCAGGAGGTTTACAACTTCCTGGCGACAGCTGGTGCCAAGTATGGAGTTGGCTTCTGGAAACCAGGTTCTGGAATCATCCACCAGGTACTGGAAATATACAAAAAATTAAAGATGGACAGATTTAGCTACCATGAGGTTTATCTGCAAGCATATTCCAATTTGGCCAATATCCACTTCTGTAATGAGACTAACACAGATTGGTGCTCATGAATTCATATTACATGCAGATATTCACTATTTAATAGCTAAAATTCAATCACATTGGTGACAGATTTTAAATATGAATAGCAAGCAGGTTTATTTATATAGCACGATTCATACATGTGGTTTACAAAGAAAAAGGAAGAAATATATAAAAATACAATAGCATAAAAGCAAATACTCAAATGGAAACATCAAAACGACATCTTAATAAGAAAATAGAAATGGAATAAAAACAGGATAAAAACATAGGAAGCTGTAAAGCTAAACAGTGCTATTAAGTTTAAGTCATAGGCATGTGAAAAGTGTAAAATATCAATACAATTTCTGAATTTTCCCACCATTATTGTGTTTTCCCAAATTTTACTTTTTGAGATTTAAAAAGCTGTTTGAACAAAAGCTGTGCTGAAACTGAGAGAAATGCATAGAAAACTAGTAAGACATGGTTATGATGACTGTTTATTATACACCACATCAGACAATATTTGCGAATAAAGTCATTTCTAGCAAAGATTTTCCTAAAAGGTATTTTACTGACACAAATAGAAACTGCAATGTACAATGAACCATTCATTTGTTTCTAGACTTCTCTCGCATAGAAACGATGGGAACGTGACTAAGGAGATCCATATGTCAGGTGATTTGTGTTGTTGTCTATTTAACAGTTGTATGTCGCTCACCCTTGGCAGATCATTTTAGAGAATTACGCCTACCCAGGAGTCATGCTGATTGGCACAGACTCGCACACGCCCAATGGGGGCGGCCTGGGCTCCGTCTGCATCGGGGTCGGGGGAGCTGACGCTGTGGACGTCATGGCTGGAATCCCGTGGGAGCTCAAATGTCCTAATGTGAGTTTGCTGTGACGGGGAACCATCTGACCGCGCCCCCCTTCCGCCACGCCCTGTGTCTCTGTTTCTATCGGCGTTCCACCAAGTATAGAGGAACGGACCTCCAGACAGACCATGAATGTAATAGCAACTCCCTCGTCAGGTGATCGGAGTAAAGCTGACCGGTCGCCTCTCGGGCTGGACCTCTCCCAAAGACGTCATCCTGAAGGTGGCGGGGATCCTGACGGTGAAAGGCGGCACGGGGGCCATTGTGGAGTACCATGGGCCCGGCGTTGACTCGGTTTCCTGCACCGGTGAGGCCATCATAGTGAGGTTTACCTGACCTAGTGAGTAAATGTACTCCGTTGGTTTTAACCGTATGCTTGTTTCTGTTGGATTTGCCAGGTGGTTTTTGTCAAACACTCGGGCTAGTTTTGCCTTCATGGTTCATGTGACTTTTTCCTCCTCCTGGCTTCAGGCATGGCAACTATCTGCAACATGGGTGCTGAGATTGGGGCCACGACCTCCATTTTCCCATACAACCACCGCATGAAGACGTACCTCAACAAGACTGGACGTGCAGGTTAGGAGTGACTGAGACATTCTGGCTTAAGAACAAGTCTTGTACTTCCCTTTCTCGCAAGCCTTTTCAGTGTATGTCTTAAAGCCATGTACACACAGCTTAGTCTCTTTCTGACTTCTTCCATGTTGTCTCAGACATTGCTGCCCTGGCGGACGAGTACAAGGAGGACTTGGTTCCTGACCCGGGCTGCGAGTACGACCAGGTCATTGAGATCAACTTGAGCGAGGTGACTTATTAGGCTGACATCAATGACTTGTGTTTCTACAACATCTCAAGGTGGGGGAGAAAAGAGCATCGTCAGTGCTGACTCTCTGTCGTCTGTCTTTGGCAGCTGAAACCCCATATCAACGGGCCGTTCACTCCGGACCTGGCTCACCCGGTGTCTGAGATTGGCGCAGTGGCTGAGAAGAACGGCTGGCCCCTAGAGGTCAAAGTAGGTCAGTATCAGCACGAGCTGTCGCACGTCATCTGCGCACCACTCCAGTGAAAAAAAACCCTGCTATACATTGTTGCTTTCTGTTCGTCCTCAGATGATCGTTTGCATGCTTTTTTGCATATTGGTTTGAATCCCCTGTGCCTCCTCCGTCTTAATCTTCCCTTGCGGTCCCACCAGGTCTGATTGGCAGCTGCACCAACTCCAGCTATGAGGACATGGGACGCGCTGCTTCCCTGGCCAAGCAGGCCCTAGACAGGGGCTTGAAGTGCAAAGCCGCGTTCACCGTGACCCCTGGCTCTGAGCAGATCCGTGCCACTATTGAGAGGGATGGCTTTGTACGTTCAGACCTTTAAAAATTTTTTTAAAAAAATTATATTGCCAAACCAGTTTCTGTTAACTTGTTTTTGCAGGTAAAATCCTATGGTTTGTTCTCCTTCAGTCGCAGATCCTGAGGGATGTAGGCGGCGTGGTCCTCGCTAACGCTTGTGGGCCGTGCATTGGCCAGTGGGACAGGAAGGACGTGAAGAAAGGGGAGAAGAACACTATCGTCACCTCGTACAATAGGAACTTCACTTCCAGGAACGACGCGAACCCTGCCACGCATGCTTTCGTCACATCCCCTGAGGTAGGAATTGCCACAGCGCCACCCACATTGTCTACATTGTCCCTCTGTAGCTATCCGCCCCCCCATCGTGACCCTCCCATCTCCTGTACAGATTGTCACAGCCCTGGCCATTGCCGGTACCCTGAAGTTCAATCCTGAGACTGACTACCTGGTGGGAGCCAATGGGGAGAGATTCAAGCTGGAGCCACCCAATGGCGACGAGCTGCCTGCGCGTGAATTTGACCCTGGCCAGGACACCTACCAGCACCCACCTGCTGATAGCACCTCTGTTCGGGTGGACGTCAGTCCCACCAGCACCCGTCTGCAGCTGCTGGAGCCCTTTGACAAGTGGAACGGGAAGGACCTAGAGGACCTGCCGGTCCTGATTAAGGTAAAGGACGAGTTGGACAGCCAAGTCTCAGGGACAACAGGTTGCGTATTATATGCAAACATTAGAGACGGTAACATTTGGCACATACATTTTTCAGCAATTTTGGCACATTCTGCAATTTTGTGTTTATGCTGTGGCAATACTTTTTTTTTTTTTTTTACATAGACAATCTTTATTTCACAAAGTTGTATCAAATGACACTGCACTCACTCTAGTTTGACCCAGCTCTCCCTGAGTGAGAGTGTGAGACCGTCTCCCTGAGTGAGTGTGAGACCGTCTCCCTGAGTGAGAGTGTGAGACCGTCTCCCTGAGTGAGAGTGTGAGACCGTCTCCCTGAGTGAGAGTGTGAGACCGTCTCCCTGAGTGAGAGTGTGAGACCGTCTCCCTGAGTGAGAGTGTGAGACCGTCTCCCTGAGTGAGAGAGTTGCATAGACAGTCAATGCTTAATATGTCATACTGTAACCAAATGTTTTACATATGATATAAGACTGCTATTTCTGTATTTAGTCGAGGAAAACACAATGAACACTTACGTCTTTTTCAGGTGTGCCCTGTATACATAAATATTTAGCAAGCAAGCACACAACCACACATCTAATTAGCCCCAATTGTCTTGAAGCAAAACTTCCAGCAATTTCTTAGAACACAATACATTCAAGCCTGTGCGCTTTTTGTAGGTTATTACTCTTTTGAGTGGCAAGCAAATTAAAGGCGGTTTAACCTTCAGAAGCTAGCTTTTTAGGCGTGTCTAGGAATATCCATTCCTGTGTTCTGGTGCTGCACTTGATTATTTTAACCTTCGCATGTTAAGTTAAATGCCGGAGGCTTCTGCAGGAACACTGTAAACACCCTCCACCAAGTACATACTGTTGTTCAGGCATTTGGTGCCATGTTTGGGAGGCGATTTAATCCACTGTCTTTTCTTCCTCCTCTCCTTCCTCTTCCCCAGGTGAAGGGCAAATGCACCACTGACCACATCAGCGCTGCCGGCCCATGGCTCAAGTTTCGAGGTCACCTGGACAACATCTCCAACAACCTGCTTATCGGAGCGGTCAACGTTGACAACAATGCGGTCAACAAGATCAAGAACCAGCTGACCGGAGAGTACGGGGGTGTTCCCGACGTGGCCCGTCACTACAAGGTGAGCGACCAGTCGCCACGGAGATCAGAGCAGTGTCACAATATTCACATTCCGTTCTGTCCGCTTACTCCCCCCTCTCTGCGCCCCCCAGGCCAGCGGTCTGTCGTGGGTGGTGGTGGGGGACGACAACTACGGCGAGGGCTCGAGTAGAGAGCACGCCGCTCTAGAGCCCCGACACCTGGGAGGCAGGGTCATCATCGTCAAAAGCTTTGCCAGGATCCACGGTGCGCTAAGAAGTTCCATGGGGAGTCGTTCAGAGTGGGGGGTGGGGGGGGGGGTAGATGTGTGAGGTAGATGGGAGGAGAGGAACATATTTTAGTGGGAACCTGTTCTGAGGCTCGTTCGTGAGACGGAGCTCCTGTGTGGTGGTTGGCTCATGTGTACATCCCCCAGGGACTGTTACACTGTTACACTGTTACACTGTTACACTGTTACACTGTTACACTGTTACACTGTTACAAACCTGAATGGTATTGTATTCCGTTCCAAAAAGTACCGGTGCTGTTCCAGGACTCGGTCTTCATGATGTCGTTATTTAAAATATGCTCTCTGCCATACTGCTGGGAGTTCCCGAAACTGGTGTATTTGATCTGAGATCTTGGAATCTTAGGTGACACGTCAGTTCCACACAGACAGACTCTGTTTTACAGATTTTGTAACTTCTGAGGCGGTAGGCAGTACCACAGCTTTGTGTCCTTGCAAAGGTGGTGAATACTTGTTCAGTCGACACTTAAGCATATTGTTCTCTATGGTCTTGTTTTGGCATGTTAGAGATCTGCCCCGCTGCGGAGAGCATTTCTACTGATACAATCAAGCTGGATGCAAGCAAATTCCCAAAGCTCCTTCCTTTGGGAATTTCATTTTCTCCCTTTTCATTTTTTCCTCCTCATTGCCGTTTTTTTTCCTCAGAGACCAACCTGAAGAAGCAGGGCATGTTGCCCTTGACCTTTGCCGACCCGGCAGACTACGACAGAATCCGGCCTGATGACAAGATCTCCATCACAGGCCTCGCAAACTTCTCCCCCGGCAAGGTGAGCGTCTTCCGACCCCTTCAGTCTCGAAAATGACCCCCCCCCCCCACCACACTCCACATAAACGAAGATGGTGCTTTACAGAGCAAATCTTTTCCTGTCCTTGTGTCTCTCCGTCAGCCCCTGAAGGGAGTGGTGAAGCACGGTGACGGCAGTCAGGACATCATCACCCTGAACCACACCTTCAATGACAACCAGATTGAGTGGTTCCACGCCGGCAGCGCCCTCAACAGGATGAAGGAGCTGCAGTAGCTGAATGGGTGTTGGCAACCTGCATTCACTGTTGGCTGTTGGGTGATAGCTGCCTCCCTAGTGTATTTTTTTTATATATATAGAAATAAATAAAACATGCACAAATGTCACTGTCCAAATGCGCACATGCAGATAGGATTACTGTGAAAGCAGTCCGCACACACACACTCTTACCACAAATATAAACAGCTGGAGCAGTGTATGCACAGGCACAAATAGAACGCACATAAAAACAGTTTGTCTTTGTTTTAGTCGAGTATTTAAGTGCTCCTGTTCTAGGCCGCACCTCTCGTGTTGACGGAACTTCCTGTTTCTGTAGAAATCACATTTGCACCGCTAGTGCTGCATGATTCATCTCACACAGTCAGTTCTCAGTGTCTGGTCTGTAGCCTGAAGCTTGTGCACATTCCTGCCCTTCTTCACTGTTAGTTCAGTTTTAGCTTTATCTTCACTAGTAAAAAATAGTCATGTAAGCAATCCTAGAGATTCACGGTAGGAGAGGGGCTTACCGTGAATCGTGGAAAGCCGGCTCATGTCTGATAGGGAGAGAAAGTGTATGGATGTGTCCCTCCCATTCCCAAAATGTTGAACTCTTCTCGGTTAAATGTTGCTAGTGAAGATGGCTGTTATTTGTTTGGTTCCATCTTTTGCCCAGCGTCGTTCTAGTGGGTCTAAGTATCATCCGGTCTTTGCTGCGACTGACCTGAATTGACATGTTTTCTCCTGTCATTAGCAGGAGCAGGTCCCCTAACCTGGTTACCCAGGGCTAATCACTGTACTGATAGTAGATTAAAGGCATCAATGGAACCATTCTGTTTTGTGGCCCCAGGAGACCGTTGTATTGACTTGTGTTGCTCAGTTCAATCCTTGTACTGTGTAGTGTACACTGACTTCTTTGTAGTTATTTTTTTCTATTGTACTGTGTCTCTTGACACAGAATCCATTTTAACCCATGAAATGGCTGTATAGTTTGGACTGTTTGTCACTCCTCTGCATTCCACACTCAGATTCCCCTCACTCTCTGCTGCTGCTTTTACATTTTGCTGAAACTGCTATGTGGTACTACATTTTGCCACTTGGTGGAAATCTTGTTATTATTGGTATTGGTTTTGCTTTGATCGAACCCCATTAAATGGGCACCATTTTCCAGAGTAGCCAGCTTAGGCAAGAGAATAAAGATAGTGGCAGAGCGTGAGCCGCACGTAAACATTGATTTGGGCCTGTTTGTAAATGATGTGATGTAGCGGCACAATGAATAGGGGTTTGTACGTAAATGTTATATACTGTATATTGTGAATGTAGAGACAAGGTGGACAATAGCTGTCTGTTGGATGTAGGGCCTTTTCTTATCTTAACCAAATATAACATATAAAAATCATTGAAATTCCCATCTGTTGTTTATATCCATTATGCCTCATGACTCATCTCATGGCCACTTAAGAGATTCAAAATGGAAAAGTGAATGACTGTTGAAGCACTAAAATAGGGTTGTACTGTGTGTTTGAGTGTGGTTGAGTGGTCTGACCTGGATGAATGTATAGTGGTCTGACTATATTTTGTACAGAGGTCTGCATCCAGGGTGAATGTTGGAGATTTGACAATGTAAGGAGAAATGATTTAGGTGAGACAGTTCTTGATTGGAATTGTGTGTTATTTCTATTTTTTTTGCGGGGATCGCTTTTAACCCAAAGGTTTTTTTTTACTAAATGGTTTCCCCTTTATTTCTCTATAACTGAATTTCCTGGTCATGTAAATGATTGAGTATGATGTGGAACAGGGTAATGACTACGGTGATCAAGTTTGTGTCTGTGGTTTGCTTCTAATTGTTTTCTCAATTCATTAATATATTCTAACATATTCAAGTTATATATTCAAGCACTTTCTAAAGAACTATCCATGGACTAGCTTGTGTATTCCTGTGATGTAACAATCCTGATCCCTGGTTCTTACAGTATTTCTGCGTTTATGAAATAATAATGTGATGTCACAATACTTCATGTAAGCATTTTAATAGATATTGCTGATCCATTTTGAACCACTTTCAATAAAAATAATTTTAAAAACGTATAATTGTTTAGATGTGGCAAACAATGTTTACACAGGCCAGCCAATTTTGACACTAATTGGGCAAACAATCAGAATTTGGTGTCCTGTGTAAGCAAGCCATTGAAACGGAGGAACCCATTGTCAGACAGAAGGCAAGTTCCTATGCTTAGACTTTTGGCAAACCATGTTATGTTTTAGCAATCGGTCAGTCTGACAGTGTTGAATTCCCCTTCACTGATTCCATTTGAAAGTTTATTTTGTATTGGTTGATTTGTATGCTTGTGTTTCATTTGCAACATAAGAGATCTCAGAACAATGTCTATATAAATGGTCAATAAATATTAAATAAAGACAAAAAGTATTGATCACATTTCTTAATTGTTTTTAGCATTTGTTTCAAATAGTGAGTGTATTAACTATTACATTTGAATACTACAATTTTATGCACTGTGAATATATCATCCCTTTGCTTATTAGTGAGGGTTTCCCAGACACGGATTGAGCCTTGTCCTGGACTAAAAATAACACCACCGATGTTGGTCCAATGCTTAATTTGTTGAAATAAAAAATCCTCAAACTTTTCTTTGCCCTTTTATTATTTCTATCCTTGTTAGAGAGCATTTTTCCTTTGCCAACATAATCCATCCTCTTGACTTGTATTTCAGGTTATGTTTATTTTTTCTGTGTATTTTCAGTCCAGGACTAGGCTTAACCTGAGTCTAAAAAAACCTTCTGTTTTTGTATTCCCTTGTACATTAAGAAGTCCAAATGTTTTGCATCTTATGTTTCGTCTATATAAAAATATATACAGAAGGCCAACTAAACTAAAAGGCAACTAAATTCATGTTGGTTCATGTTCAACAATGATTAATGGTGGAAATGGGATACAAAGATACTGTAACATTCTTTTAAAATAATGAGAGTTGAAGCAGAACACAGTCATTAACAGTGGTGGAATATTTACCCTGTTACATTGACTAAATGCAAACGCTATTTTGTTTGAGTGTATGTGTGCCTAGTTGAGCAAAGGATTGGTGACAAAACGGTCTCTGAGCCCCATAGATGAAACTTCAAGAAACTATAAATAGAATGTAAACAATTACTAATGCTATGCCTCTCCGTAGTAAAGTGTCTTCCACCATTTTTTTTAAACATTCTTTACTAGAATGACTAGGTTAATCTGGACAGGTGAGAGCCAGTGTATTATCCCCTAAATCAACTGGCTAGTTATAGAAAGTAGGCACGGGGAAGGAGGCACCAGCTGCTGAAAGAACGTTCAGGATCAAAACGAATAAGCGTCCTGTCCCTTTAAAATTGCGACGTGTCGTAAACCCTTATAGGAATGTCGTAAATCAATAACACGTGTGAATATTAGAATTTCGTTAGGAATTAGTGGCAGGAGGATGTTAATGTCTTCATTATAACGGTATTTAATCAAACTAGTAACATGTTCAAATGTGCAGCTGAAGAACTATGGTTGGGATTTAAATAATATATATATATATATTTTTTACCTGTTCCAAAGTAAAGGTAGGTACAGTAACTTTCAGCAGTTTTGTTGTGATGCTAGGTAGCGGGCCAATGTGTCTGTATTGTCCTGTTACGATACTTTCACATATGGCTGACCGGCAGACTTATGTATCAACCTGTCTCTGAACGTTTTTCCCCCCTAGAAAATCAGCATCATGTTCGTTACGGTGGAGATGGTTGACACTGTCAGGATACCCCCATGGAATTTCCAGCGGCAATTTAATGAGGCAATAGCAGAAGAACTCAACAAGAAATTGGCCAATAAGGTAAAATGATGCAGTTGCTATGGATGTAACTCAACTCTACGAATTACTATGGATGTGTGGCCATTAGGGTGGTTACATTTTATTGTGTCCAACTGGTTGTCTCATATAACCGATGCGTTCTTCTTGTTGTCAAACTGTTTGCTTAAACATAATGCGGAAACCGAACACATCCCTGGCTAATTACCCCAAATTGAGCTGCCAGGTGACCGGCATGTCATAAAGAGTCGCTGAAATACTAGGCAACCTTGTCTGACATTCCTTTCACCTGGGCAATCCTGAGACAATTCAGGCGCTGTGGTATGGTGTGACCATTCCAACCTGGGTCGCAATGTTGCAAGCTTCTTTGCAGTGTCTTACTTAGACCACAGCACTATGTTTGCGAAGCTGTCTTTTTCATTCAAAGATGATATAACCAACTCCCCATTTTGTTTGGCTTGTTTTACCCTTACAGAAAAATAAATGGATACCACACATAAGCCTGTGGTATCCCCAGTGCTATTCAGCCTGTGGATGTTTATGTTGACTGCTGTTTATCCACCTACGTTTTTCGGTTAGATAGTCTGGAAGTTTTTGTAGGAAGCCACAACATTTAGGTTAGTAATCTGAAACTAGGTTCAATAGTGTTTTGTAATAGATTAATATCAGACTTCAGGTGTGTAACAGCTTGTACAAGAGGGAGCTGTAACTTTCAATACTGTCGTCAGCATAAAAATGAAATGACAATTTCTCCTTTATTTTGTTACATAATTCATAGTGCCCCGAATTGAACCCTGTGGATCTCCTATGTGAAGTACATGACGTTTTAATCTAGTCCTAACCGTTACACGTTCCTAGGTTCTGTCACTAGTTATTTAGAAACCTGAGGCCTTTATCCTTGGCCGGGCCCAATAAAGACTGCTTTTTGTCGGACCGTGTAAGCGGCGCTAACCAAGAAGAGTGAATGTCTCTTACTGACTGACTGACTGAGTGACTGACTAAATAGCGTAGTGGTTTGCGACACGGACTGCCAGGTGGGCGACCGGTCTTCGATCCTCGGCACGGACAGAACAAAGTTCAGTAGCTACGTTATTGTGAGCCTACAATAAAACTGTTTACGGTTACATTGTATGGTTACATTTTATTTCTGGTGGATTTCTGTAGTACGCATTCGTGCATGCTTTCTTTGATAATGTAGACTTTAACCCCTTGTGCAGTAAAAGAGGGGTTTCCACGGTTCTGTTCTCTTCACTTGACTAAAAAGTCAGTCATCGTCACCTATACTGATAGTTAATGTATCAATGTCATTCACGAATGAAAGAAAAATATTCAAACTTGGCTTAAATGTTAATGTGTGACAACATGATCTGATGTCGAGACACAATATTCTGACAAGGTAGTAGGTCCCAATGGTTCCCAATACTAGCTTACTATATACAGAACAGTACGTTCTTCACAGAAGATGGTGATTGTAGTACATATTATGTAGTATGCGATTTCAGATTCAGACAATGCTTTCGATTTCCTCATAGCTCACATAGCGTAGTGGTTAGCTTTTCAACTATTATTGTGTGGATGACCATCTACAGTAATATTTGTACAAGAGTACACTTTAGTTCCGTTAATAAACTTTCTGTTGCCCACGTTATTTCAGCAAAAATGTAAGGGCTGGGATTAAAGTTGCATGTGGAGACTTCACAGAAGTGGACAGATTACCAGCAAGCTCTGTGGTCCTGTGGGAACATCCCTGACCTTTAATATTTTGACGCCGGTTCAGTTCCCCTCTCAATTAATCAATCTATCAATCAATCAAATGTATTTATAAAGCCGTTTTTACATCAGCAGTTGTCACAAAGTGCTTTTACAAAACGCGTCTGAAACTCCAAGGAGCAAGCAACAACAGTGTTGAAGCACAGTGGCTAGGAAAAACTCCCTAAGAGGGGCTGAAATTTAGGAAGAAACCTAGAGAGGAACCAGGCTCGGAGGGGTGACCAGTCCTCTTCTGGCTGTGCCGGGTAAACATTTTAAGAGGGACTCCTCTCTGTACTTTTCAGCTGTCGAACAACAATATATCCACTCTGTTATACCATGAATATCATATATTTAAAAGAATAATTTTCATTATAGGTACTGTGTAACAATTGGATAGCCGTCTACAATCATCTTTGTGCAAGAGTGCACTTTAGTTGCGTTAATAAACATTCTGTTGTTCACGTTATTTCAGCAAAAATGTAATTGCTGAGGTAAAAGTTGCATTCCCTCTGTTTAAATAGCATAATAGTTAAAGACACAGTCTGCCATAGAAAACCGGGGGTGGAAACCAGCCAGGGACAACAACATTCATCCCTTCTAATCGCAGGCTGGCTGAACTAGGCTTGCTTGGTTCATTTTCTGGATAAATAAGATGAGTGAGCTACTGTATAAAACTCCTGCGACATGTCTACAATAGAGCTACACAGCTTAATTTCTGATCCAAGGCATTGACAATGTCAGTCATAGTGTAGTTACTGTAATATTACAGTGCCCAGGTCTAAAACCAAATGTACCACCAGCTGTGCCTATTAACATACTCATGAATTATTAGTGGGTCATGGAGGGTTACTGACTGTATTATCAGCTAAACATATATTATTTTTTTTATTTTTTTTAAACTCAGTTTCAGCCTTTGCATAGTTGTTATATTTTAGTCTTTATCTGTGCTTTGCTCATGTTTGGATTTTCCTCGCTTTTTTCCTCACAGGTAGTTTATCAGGTGGGTCTTTGCATCTGTTTGTATGACATCACCAAACTGGAGGATTCATACATATTCCCTGGTGATGGAGCTTCCCACACCAAAGGTAAGGAAAGGAAAGCAAGAGCTTGATTTCCATTGAATTGGTGAGACGAATCTCACACCTGCAGTGCATTTCCCCACCAGAGGTGTCTTTTTCAGAATACTAACTAGCAGAAGTATTTTGGTGACTACATTTAGCACAAAAAAATCACTGATTCATCATTTGTTTACTATTATAATTCGCATTATGGAACATTTAGGACAGGAGCAGTGAGTTTATTATTATTTTTTGGTTTTTTCTGTTTTGTGATCTGACTGTTACTTATTTTTGCTGTCTGTATCTATGATTTTCTACTCTAAGTGCACTTCAGGTATGTTGTGTTCCACCCTTTCTTGGATGAGATTCTTGTTGGAAAGATAAAGTACTGCAGTCAAGAAGGAGTACATGGTGAGAAACCCGTCTTTCTCCCCAGCCATGCTCACTGTTCTGTGTAACCTTCTGAGGGACTCCTTCCAGAGTGCTCTCACCCAATGTGTAAAGTGGATCAACATGGTCTGTGTAACCTATCAGATTACGTAAATCTGAATAACATTTACGGTAATAAAATGACTTGAATGTCAAATCGTTGTCTTGAATGTGGAGGCCTAGAGCATCCCCAGAGCTCCATAATTTTTTTTTTTTAATGTATTTTGGTTGGATGGAGACATTCGGCAAAGCTAATGGACAGTGTTTGTGAAAAGACAGGTTTGATCTGGATTTTTTTACCCATGCTGCAAAAGTACATGTGCCCCTGAGGCTGCAGCACTGAATGCCAGGACCACACAAGGCCACCAGACAAACGATGTCAATGTTGTTTTTCAGTTGGTGACACCAAATCATGATTTGGTAGCACCAATGTATTTTTTCTAGAGGCATTAAATAGAAGAGCAATTCTCATTTAATGTCATCCCTAGGCAGTGAGAAGCCCCAGCCAAATGAGCACTATCAGGGCAGTCCCTTTCATTACTGGAATCATGATGCTGTTACTGTTTAATTTTGTCTCAAACTATAAATACTTAACTGCCCCAGCTAATTATAACAATAGCATAAGGCCTTGTGTATGACATTCAAAGTGGCCTTCTGTATAGATCTGTTTAATACTGCCTTCATTCTGTTGCAGTCAGCCTTGGATTCTTTGACGACATAGTCATTCCTCCAGAGTCCCTCCAGCAGCCTGCAAAATTGTATCCTACATAGTGACATGTTTAAATATCACACAATGTGCGTATTTCGGTGTGTCGCTTTACGCCGCTAGCAGGAAATATAAGCACTATAAATGCTAGGTAACTTCATGCCATTTGCTCCTTGACTGCGCCCCAGCGACGAAGCGGAGCAGGTGTGGGTGTGGGAGTACGAGACCGACGAGGGGGCACATGACCTCTATATGGACCAAGGTGAGGCGATCCGTTTCCGGGTCACTGATGAAGTCTTCCTGGACACGTCGCCCACTGGCCCTTCTGCCGCAGCAACTGACACCCCTGCTGCCCCCGGGGCTGAGGACGCTGGGCAGAAGAAGGAGGCTCCTTACACACTGATCGTAAGAACGCCCCCTCCGCCATGACACACCATTTACAGTTGTATTTCAACTATCTGTAACTTGAATTAATACCATTAAACTCACAGTATTGGCAGTGGCTATAGAGATCAATAGAAGGGGCTTTGCGTCTTTGCTAGTAGTACGTTTCTTCTACTACGGAGTCAGTAAACAAGCTTAAGTGAAGCACTCTTGTAGACAGTTGCTGGAAGAGACGATGGTTAGCAGCAGTGACGTCAGTCACATCCGTGCGTCTGTATGACCATGTCCTCTTTAAGTGTCTTTCAGTGTTATTAATCAGTAGTTTTGCGCTTCTAATCCATTCTCCCTCGCCTCTCTTGTATTTCAGGGTACCATCAGCGAGCCTGGCTTGGGCCTCCTGTCCTGGTGGAACAGCTAGCGAAAGGAGACCCCTTTTACAGTTGAGGAGACGGGGGGGGCGGCTGTCAAATGTTCTTTTTAACTGTTAGGCATTCACCTATATGGACTCCTGTCATTCACTCCTCCCCAGGGCTGATGGTCATATTGGAGGAAGATGACTAAAGTGTTGACAATGCACACTGACCCAGCGCTAAGGACTCAAGCAGAGGGCCGAGGACCCCTATCACAGGGGCTGCCGTGTGCTGGCGTGTGTGTTTGTGGACCCCAGGAAAAGGGGGCAGTAGCCAATAAAACACAGTGGGGGCCCTGTAAATCCCCTATGTATACTTAAAATACTACCGCCATGACTTTCAACATACCAATATTTACACCCGGTGGGAGAATATATTCAAGGGACTCAATATACATAATGTGTTGCCATGAGTTCCTAGATACAGAATATATTCAATATTTGTGTGTTCCTGTTTTACTGTCTTATTTGATTAGTACAAAAAATGTTAAATAATGCAAAGGGAGAACATCTATCAAGTCCTCACTTTGACAAAAAGCTTTCTGACTTGGGGTTAAGTTAAGAATTTCAGTTGTAATTCTAAACTTAACCCGTCTTAGAATTGCAGTTGCAAACTTGCTGAGGTATAATCAACCACTTTCCAAACCTGAAATCAAGCTAATTGGCTTCTACGTGTGATCGATTGTAGTGATATTGATTAGTTCAGATTTAATACAGTTGTTGGAGGACTCCATTGCTAAGTGCATTTCAAAGCAAAGTGACCTCTGAGTGTAAAGGTAGTATAAAAAAGATCTGGAAATGGGTCTATCCATTAACATCCAAGGGATAGACCCACTGAGATCTGATGTCCCCACTAAAATGGCAATACCTGGTAAGACCCTACTAGTGACATTATTTCTCTGGGATTTTCATTTAAGGAGTGAAGCTAAGGTTGAACATTTGGAACCTGAATTGGCTATAAAATGGTAAACAGTAGTACAGTATTCTATACCACTTGTAAATATTTAGAAATGTTCTTTATCAGGTGTTTATTTAGTTTTGATCTTTCTTTTGCAACCAAAAATGATACCTGCTGAATGTGATGTTGTTGTGAGAAGTGGCATTGGGAGGAAATGCATACGTTTTCTTTTAAGATGCATATCATTTGGAGTTCATGGCAAAATTCCAATTGTTTGTGAAAGAATATTTCCTGGGGACAGCAACGGAACCACATTACGACCTATATGCCCTTAACCCCTGAAGTTCTTTATTGATTTCATTAATGGGTTTCTAACCCTAGTAGGGACTGTCACTGGTAGAGTCTGATGTACCACGCCCATCAGCCAATCATATTCAGGGGTCAAAACATCCAGTTTATAACTAAGTTGTAAATCTAGGGGGGTTGTTATATGTTCCCAATATACCAGGCTAAAAACATATGTATGGTGCAACTGGACACCATTCTTAGCCCTAGCATTGTGGCCATATACCACCATTTGTTTGAGGTGGATTATTATTATAAACTTGTTACCAACAAATGTTTTCTTCTCCATATCTTTGCTACATGGTGTGTTGTTAACTGGCTGTTACAAATCCTGAATGCTGGTTGCCTGATTGCTGTGGTATATGTAAGCAGTTAGGCAGAAGGGGTTGTGGGATATGTAAGCAGTTAGCCAGAAGGGGTTGTGGTATATGTAAGCAGTTAGGCAGAAGGGGTTGTGGTATATGGCCAAAAATACCATGACTAAGAGCTGTTCTTAGGCACAAAGCATCACAGAGTTTCTGAACTCAGCGCTTAGCCATGGTATTTTGGTAATATAACACAAACCGCCTAAGATGCCTTTTGCCCGTATAAAGCAGTAACCAACATAGAGCCGTAAAAAGTTATGTGATGTCACACCACTTCTATTTGGTCTTGATTTCATATGAAGCCAAAAACTGACATGGAGTTCAAGGTAGTAGTGTGATTATGGCGAATATATTTCATGTTTAACCTGAGTAGTGTAAGTACTTTGAGCTTAATGTGTCCAGAAAATTTGTCCTGTATTGTATGTATTTAAACATGGATGTTTCAGTTAAATTTCAACCCTATTCATTGATATATCTGTCAATTGTGTTGAAGTGAAAATTACACTATGTAATATGATTATTGGTTAAAATAAAATACATTATGTAAAGCAGGGGTGTCAAACCGGTTCCACGGAGGGCCGAGTGTCTGCAGGTTTTTGGTTTTTCCTATAAATTGGTTCCTAGTTCATACCTACACAACCAGGTGAGGGTAGAAACTAACCAATCAGTGACCTAATTAACCAATCAAGTACAAGGAGAGGGCAAAAACCTGCAGACACTCGGCCCTCCGTGGAACCGGTTTGACACCTGTGATGTAAAGTATTAGAAACCGTGTGTTTCAAATCCTGACTGCTGATTGGCTGATAGCCTTGGTATATGAGCTCATATATCACGTATATGACATCACATTACTTATTACTTGAGCAATTGCGTTGGAAAACGGTTTATAATAGCAATAAGGAATCTTAGAGGTTTGTGCATGGTCAGTATTCCCACAGCTAAGTGCTACCTCCACTATGCATTGTGCCTATTGGCCATATATCACACACCCTCATGCCATAATGCTTAAGTACGTCTTAACTGAGTCACTAGAATCTTTATACGTCTCTATGTATTTTAGGTAACGGCAGCACTGTAAAGCAGTGGTTCACAACTTCGGTCCTGGAGTACCGCCAACAGTAGACATTTTCGTTGTAGCCCCCGTCCAGTCAGTAATCGAGGACCGGAGTTGGGAACCACTGCAAAAGCACCTCAACATGTTTCTTTAATAGAAAGTCACATTATTCTTCCAGGCCGAATTGATACCATACATATTCGAATTGTTTTGCATTTTTACATAGTTTTAGTGTCGTGTAGGTTTCAATCGTTGCTTTGAGGCATACAGCATAGCATGTTTTTTCATAAACCACACAAATGTATCGTTTTTCGGAACGTCGTTTCGCCCACCCTCTCCGTATACACGCACTCGCGTCGCATACGCTTCCCATTTTTTTTTTTACACCCCAGCGAAGTGTCGGGTCGGGTGCCCCAGCTCAGCGGTCGCATGCATCATCCAATGTTTGTTTGACACGTCATCGACTGTTTCGTTGATTGACCGATTGCTATAGCATGTTTCGGGAATTGCTGGCTGATAAAATACCGATCGAGGCGATGGAAGATCTGTCCGGCTTTGGCAACATCTGAGAGTGGAGGAAGGAGACCTCAGTCATCAAGCAGGTGCGCAGCCTCAGCACCCGACAGAACAGGATATTCCGTGGGACGTGGATTTACTAGAATTATTTATTTAATTAATGTTGTAGTAACCGACAAAGCACATACTTCCGTCCACTACAGACAAATGTACTCCAGAATGTCGTGAGTAGCCTATGTTTTCATGTATTGTTAGAAATACGCCACTGAAGTACGGGTATAGGCTATGCCATGTATTGTTTAAATCGTATGAAGTCTGGGTCGCCTCTAGGCTGTTCATCAACGTGCGATGATCTTTTTTATTTATTTTTTGCGATGATAATAATTCACTGAAGAAAACCCATATGGTCGTGTATAATATCTACCAATACTCTCATCAGTGTCTCTGTTCCCATGCGCTGCCTTTTTGGATATTCTTGATACGAATGTTATGGAAATTGGGAAAGGTTGGACTATGTTTTAGCCAATTTCATTCGATCATATTGATGACGTAATCATAATTTGTATTGATTTAATTTGCATTTATTTTTATCTATTTAATTAGCTCAAAATGCAAGGTTCCGCATCATGATGAATCTGAAGTGTCGGGCCGAGACGAGTATTCTGTTATTTTGTATATTCTTATTTTGGCCTAGCCCACATAAATTATCCGCAGAAATAGTCTAGGATGTTTGGCGTTATTTTACGTGAAGTATCTGTCAACATATAGGCCTAATCCAAATAAAGCCTGTAGATTAAGCTAAATTAAGATAAAGCTTAATCTAAATTACTAGAAGATAATCTAGGTATTGTTACTTAATGCCAACTGATTCCTATCCTGATTTAATTGTTCCTTTACTTGAAATTGTTGGACCTTAATGTTTTGTTGTAATGTCATTACCCAACGCTTAGCGTTTTAGCGAACTCCTTCATGCGAACGGTCAGGGATCTCTGTTTCTGTAACCTTGATGAAGTAATAGGGGAGAATAGAACAATATTAAGGTCACCGTGGCCATAAAACGCGTGCTTTGTGTCCCATTATATTGCGTGAACATTCCCTTGTTAATAATCCAAATGTCTTTGGACAGGATGGCTGCTTTTGATTACTAAGCTTTTTCTTCACCAAGCTGTGCTGTTTTTGAGCGTAAAGGACTATGCAGGGCAACCTCACGTAAACAACACAGTCATAGGCTACATTTAGACATGCAGCCCGTTTCTGTTTTTGGTTAAAGGCGTACTCTAGTAGGCGTATAGGCTGTACTCAACTAAAGTAGTCTGACTGAACTGTGATCACCAGTTAATAATACCTGAAAATCTCATTGTAATGTGAAATGGTTAATACTGATGTATGATGTTCTCTGCAGTGTGTCCAACCCTAATATAAACTGCCTCCGTCGGAATTGCAAGAATATAAAATGTTGCTTTTCTTCTTTTCCTTACTCGTTCACAGAAGGCCCTTTAAGGCCCTTTAAGAAACATTCTGCAACCAACTGTGTACTGGAAAAGCCGAGATCCTAAAGTGACCAGAGAAAGACATACCTGGAGTGTCCGCAGCAGGCCAGGTGGTTGGAAGAGCAACCCAGCCATTCAGACATGGCAGAACCCGGCCTGACGTCCCCCTCGGAGGCCCCTCTGCGGTCGCCACGGACAACGCCCCTGTCTCTATCCTTCAACTTCCTGAGAGAAGGCAGCCGCGTATGGGAGGGGGGAGCACCACCCCAGCCACGGTCGCTGCCCAGCCCCCTGCCCACCAAGCGCACACGCACCTACTCCGCGTAAGCACCCAGACATGCTGCTCATGAATGCTTTTCTCTTTTAGAATGTATTTATTAACTTATTAACTAACACGTACAGTATAAATACATGTAACTTTTTTTTAGCACAGAACATTTTCCTCCAAGTAGCCGTGGGAAGGGTGTTTTGGTTTAATGTTTTAAACTCCGTTACCATCCTCGTCTTTCCCTCTTTAGCACGGTGCGGGCTACTTCCGGGCCGGCGTTTAAAGGCGTGTGCAAGAGTTTCTGCAGGTCGCAAGGTCATGGCTTCATTCGCCCCACCAATGGTGGAGATGATATCTTTGTTCACATCTCTGAGTGAGTTGTCTGGTCTTTGTCACTGCTACAGCCTTCACTGTGTCACGGGCCCTGGTCCTAAAATTAACCAAGGGTCATCAGATTCTGTTAAAAGCATTCTATCGCAGAGCATGACTTACAGCATTCAGAACAGGGACTGTTGTACTGTAAATAATTAACATCTGTTTATATGTACAGTACTATAAAAAACAACAACAACTGCATTCTATTTCAGTATTGAGGGTGAGTATGTCCCAGTGGAAGGAGACGAGGTCACATACAAAGTCTGCCGGATCCCACCCAAAAACCTGAAGGTCCAGGCGGTGGAAGTTAAGATTGTTCATCTTAACCCGGGTACGAAGCACGAGACCTGGTCTGGCCAGATCATCAGCCAGCTGGAGGAGTGCTAGGCCTCAGCGCCGGGCTGTTTGTTTACACCCGGGTACAGGCATGGCTCAGGTGGGCAGAGTGAGAGGTCTGTCTAGAGCAGGAGGGAGTGGCCAACTCTGGTGCTGGAGAGGCTGTCTGTATCAGGCCTAATGGAGCTGGTTTGAGCTGTAACAAACCCATGCACAGCTGACCATCTCTTCAGGACAACAGTTGGCCATGTGGGTGGGTGGATATGTGGGTGGGTATGTGGGTGGGTATGTGGGTGGGTATGTGGGTGGGTATGTGGGTGGGTATGTGGGGGTCTGACTGGATGAAAGAATGTGAGGAAGGAAGTTTAAGGAGAACACGTTCAACCTGAAGTTACAGTAAGTGAATGTGGATAGGGTTAGGGTTACAGGAAATAAAATACGAAGCTTACATAATTTGTCAGAAACAGAGCTATGGGTGTGAAACCCAAATTTGTTACAAAGAGAAAAATAAGGGGATTATGGTTTAGAGGCACAGACTTACTTATATTTATGTTGAAAATAGAAATGCAATTATTCATATTTTAATGAGGTATACAACCATCTATGTATTTTTGGATTACTACATGTATATACATATTAATAATTTGTTTAGATAATATATCATATGTTTACATAATTCTTTTACATTTGTTTTGAAGGTATTAGTTTTACGTTTTGGATACTGTGGCTAAAAGATTGCACTTAAACTTGAACTTCCATTCCAAAATACTGCCAGGTCAACTACAACTCTCAGATCAACTGCAACTCCCAGATCGACTACAACTCCCATTAGGGTGCCATGTGGCAATTTGTAGTCCTGTTTGGAAATTCTACCTCACCATTGTGGTATGAACAAATTACTATAACATTTGTGAAACTCTTTCTGAATCACCTTTCAATTATCTGAGAGACACTGTAATACACTGTCATTGAAACTTAATACATTTTGATGTAGATGTTTTAGGTCCTGATATGGTAACATGATTGTTAATGAAAATAGTTTCATGTTTGTTACGTAGTTGGTTCATGTCAGTTTATTATGTTACGCTTCACTCCATATTTCTATGCATTTTTCTATCTTCCATTTTTACTCCTCTGGATTGTATCATTTCAAGTTTTATTGTGTTAAAATACATTCTATATTGGTCACAGTTCAGAGCGCTTTCTGTAAGACATGCCACTGTGTCTATGGTGTTTAACCTCATGTGAGCCTGAAAGAGCACAAAAGACAATTTATGATTCACAACTATAGCGGCTGCGATCTTTCTTGAGCATTTATTATTTGTCTCTGGGGATGGAGAGAGGATGTCGTGACATTTAAATGATGTGCCTTAATTATACCTGTCGCTTCTCTGGTTAAAAAAAAACAATCAGTCACTTGTGCAACACTATACAATATTTTATTTCAATTAACAGGATTCAATGGGAGTGTTACAGTTACTGAGGAAGTCATCTGATCCCACAAACCACTTGGGTGACGACAGCAGATTTGAGCAGTAATAGCACCTATTTATGACCACAATATAATTTTATATAATATCTGATAGGTTGTTTAAAAGGTTATGGCTTTGAGATAAAAAAAACTATTGTAATGAAGAATCTATGCAAAATCCAGAAATAATATATTAGCAATAACATGCTAACACTTCACAATTACCTACGATAAGAGAAAAGAATGGACTATGATTTTGCCTATATCATATAGTAACCAGGTAAGAGCAACATGGTTCATTTTATTCAATTAGATATATTTTGTCGGGTATTTCTATACCTTTTTAACCAGAACGTGGGAAAAGATAGAGTTTTTGCTGAAATTGCAGTCGGTCAAATTCAAACCCAGAATCAAATATTCATAGGCTTTTCTTGAAATTATGAAATCATAAAATGAAACTTCATTGTGTATATTTATCAGAAATTCTTCCACAGAAATTCTTAAGACATTCAGATTATTTCATTTGCAGCTTGCTTCACCCATTTCCTTTTAAAATAAAACGTAAGCATGTCTGCTGTCTGTGAATATACTGGGTACACACTGAAGATGGTGCATAAACCATTTATGAGATCCAGTTCTTATAGCAGTGCAGACTAAAGTAGCTGGAATGATTCATAAAGTATGTCATAGATGAGGTTACACTATGTGCCATTTTCGTAATCTCTCAAAGTTGACAGGGACATGGCAAAAATATTTATTTCTCTCAACATATTGCGCAGTGTTTAAATAAAACACTTCACACTCACTAATTCCACTAATTAAACTAATGATTTAAAAGCCAGTTTGTCAAATAACTGCATCAATATTAGTGCAAAACAAGAGTGTGTATTTACATGATATACTCAAAATGTATATAAATCTTCACATGATATTCAAAAAAAGAGGATTGTGTTACAGTAGAGCGTATAAAACATTTTGGTTTGCATGTACCATGCAAATATAGGCTACAAAAACCATTGGCTTGGTAGATGTAAAAAAGTCAGTAATTACTTTAAAACTGTAAAGAATCACTTAGTAGTTATACAAACAAAACATGAACATTATTTTCACACTGTTTGAGCTAAGGTCCCTTTGTAAAAGGTAATGTGTTAATTAGTAACTGGCAATACCTTTGGCCACTGTTTTTACACAGGCAGTCCTATTCTGGTTTGAAAACATTATTTTGAACAAACGTAGCTCTGTAAAGAAAAATATGCGAAAAAGATCTGATGTAATTTGTCAAAAGGCCAATTACTGGGAAAGAATATCTGAAATGGGCTGCATGTGTAAACACAGCCATAGTTCATCAGGTTCAGCCTTTAGTAAATCACCAATGATCCCTTTGTGTCCAGTGAAAGTTAGAATCATGTTATACAACAGCAACGGATTGATTATTTAAAAATCAGTAGTGGATTCCCTTCCATTTTTCCCTGCTTCGTCCGCTGGGTGCACTGTGTAGTACCGGCTCTGACCACTCGGGGGAGCCCGGGGGCGCCGATTTAGATAGCGGCTGCTGCACCGTTCATGACTCATTGGGGGGAGATTTGAAAAAAATCTCCTGACAGTGCCTGGCTGTGTCCTCCGGGGAGTACACTGTGTAACCAATTGTGCGCGGGTCATTGAAGATCTCATAGTCGTTCCCCCCCTGAATTGAGAGGAATATAGATACAGCATTAGAACCTGCCTGCTCACACACAGGCTTGACTGCCTGACCTTTGCACCCTGCCACACTTTGATCTCTGTAAAATAAATGTCATCACATGTAAAGCTCGTGTAACACAGCCACATCCTTCTAAGCAGGCGTCAGCCGAACAGGTATTGGCAAAAGATATCGACCTCTGAACCTTCCCCAATACCCGAGCTACAGCACAACCCCCCATCATCACTATCGCAAGCACAGGGTCCTCTCCCCTGCACTTACCAACGATGTCTCGTTGCCAAAGAAGTAGATCGCCTCCAGGCCCTCCCCCTCCAGCACGTCCAGACAGAGCCTCTTGTCCCAGCCTTCAGGGAACACGTCAAAACTGATGAGACCGCCTGACGGGAGGCAAACAAGAGGGAAGAATTCTGGCCACTTCGGTTTACACGTTACAAATTAACATCATGTGACGACATGTCTCTTACACAAAGACCCCACTTGAACCAGCTCTCCTCGTGACCTGTGAGAGTTATCTGTTGAGCCAGTAGGGGTGATATTTCACCCATTAAAAGAGCAGTGTTTAAATATTTTTAAGACGGCACCTTAAACGGTCCCAAAACATTATCCCTACAATAAGGATGTAAAAATCCCCAACCACTGTTACATGACAGACTTATCTATGCAATGTGCACGGTCTGTGGATGGACTTCACGTAAGCCTGTGTGTCTTATAATGGGTGGTCATTCAGTATTTGGCAGAAGGCCATCAGGTCTTAGTGTGTGACTGCCATCAGCTGCTATTTACAGTAAACTCAGTTCAACACACAGTGGTGCCTGGCTCTTTTCTTCACTCTTCCCATTTCAGTTTACCCAGTCGGTAATGATTTCTGCCACATTTATTTTTGTCACTTAGTAATGAAACAAATCCATTTTCGTAACTGACAGACACTTCTGAATCTACGGAAGTTGGAAAATGTTTAACTACTAATACAATGACCAAGTAAAACGTCCCACACTGCCTTTGTGTTTACATTAGCATTTTACGGATACAAATAGAAAATACAGAAAAATTAATGAGCTGTGACTTGTGCATGAAAAGCTCTTAGCAAAGTCCCATCCCCCTGCCTTCAGATTCTACCACTTCATTCTCATACTGACACTGAGAAAGGAAACAGCTGGGGAGGCACAGCCAATCAGAGGTAGTATGGGCCACACACACCCACGTCTTCAGCCCATCCCCCACACAGTCCCTCCACATTACGTGCTCTACGTGCCAAGCAGATTGTCACAAGCGTCTATAGCTATAAACCGATATTCCCTCGCCACAAAGTCGAATGAGAGAATTTTTGCTCTTAATTTAAGGATTACTTAAGTGGTTGAGATTATGATTAAGGTTAGGGTAACCTTGTCCCCAACCGTTCTTTAAAGAAGCAGTGTTTTCCTTGTTCTAGTGCAGTGCCTAGACTGAGAGACGTACATTCAACTGTTCCACAACAACTTTACCACGTGGGATTGGGTGCCCAAGGCACATCGGTGAGTAGGTGTTGTGTCAGATGACTGGTTAGTAAACTAAACTGACTGGGCCAAGTTTGAGGAGTTGTTCCACCAGAACTTTGAAATAAACAGGGTTCATTGGTTTCTGCTGGTTGCTATGGAACTAGTCTGTTACAGGGCCCAATCATCATCATCATCATCATCATCATCATTAGGCTAATTACATCATTCAAATTCAATGAGGTCATATGGATAATTTAATCACCCACCATTCACCCATTCATATAGGAGAGACACACTGGGTTGGTGATTTGTCATGACATTTCATTATCCAATCACCTTGCTTATACGATCGCTAGGTGACTCATTTGTTGTCATTCTAAATAGTCAGGTCAAATGAAGACATCCCATCAGTTAACATGATGCTTTTTTCCAGAGTCTGCTGTAAATCAATCAGAGGGACTGGTGTTACACATCCACAAGTCACTGCATCTTGCACCAAGCAGGCAATAGCACTTTTAATAACTGACATTCAGAAAGTTATTTAATGGATAAGAAAATGTGTGCCACAACTATGAAAAACAAGTATTTTTAGTCTGGTGTATTCTACACTTTTTTTTAATATAGAGTACTACATTAAGGTTGTGAGTGCACAGAATGTAGATGGATTTACTTATTGTTTTGGTTGTGTTTCTTACTATTTTGTGCCTAATAGACTCCTACCCAAAAAGACTGAGTGCTGTAATAAAATGAAAAGGTGCTTCAACAAAGTATACAATTGAATTGTTCACGTTAAAGGTGGAAAAATTATCTTTGTCTCATTCTTTTACATCACAAGAGCCTGGCCTTTTAACAGGGGTGCGTAGGCTTTTTATATCCACTGTAAATGATGAGACAGGGAGGACATGGATTAGAGAAGATGTCACAACATGCTCAGATGGCAAACAACCACTCATCACTGGTTCGTTTGATCATGTTCTGGGGTGGCTGTGTAAACAGACCTGCAATGGGATAATCAGCTTCCATGTAACCAACCAGAGGGATTTCCAGGGATGTTACTGAGCTAGGGTGAGACAAGGCAGTTACTGAGCTAGGGTGAGACAAGGCAGTTACTGAGCTAGGGTGAGACAAGGCAGTTACTGAGGTCAGTACAGGCGCTGTTGCTGCTACAGGTAATGGGCTTTCCCAGCCCCATGAAGAAAACAGTAGTATCTTCAGCTGTCTGTGATTTCACAGGCCATTAAGTGAGCCTCACAGCTCAGTACACACAGAGCAAACAGCCAATCTGACTGACTGGGAAAAAAACATCTCTGAACCTCAGAGAGGAGAGCAGGGGGTGTACTGTTTTATCCCGTCACAATGTGGGGTGCAATGTGACCCGGGGAATATCTACGCACGGAAGATAGTCTTTGTGAATGGGCAGCAGGGAAAGGACGGCAAAGAAAAATGATGTTCAATGGAGATCCATTGTTGTACATTGGACATAAAAAGTCTACACACCCCTGTTAAAATGACAGGTTTTTGTGATTTGCCATGCTAATAGACTCCTACCCAAAAAGACTGAGTGCTGTAATAAAATCAAAAGGTGCTTCAACAAAGTATTAGTTTAAGGGTGTGCACACTTATGCATCCAGGCTATTGCATACATTTTATTTTACCCCCCTCAAAGATTTCAGTTAGTTTTTCAATTGAATTGTTCACGTTATAGGTCACATTAAAGGTGGAAAATGTTCTGACATGATTTATCTTTGTCTCATTCTTTTACATCACAAGAACCTGGCCTTTTAACAGGGGTGCGTAGGCTTTTTATATCCACTGTAAATGATGAGACAGGGAGGACATGGATTTGAGAAGATGTCACAACATGCTCAGATGACAACCACCAGAACCCTGTGACAGAGGTGACACTGACTCAACTCACGGGCCAGCTGGGCTTACCTCTGGTGAATCGTAAACCCTTCCCAGCAAACCTCTCCTGCAGGGCTGCAACAAACTTCTCACGAATTTTCTCTCTCTGCGTGAAAAGGAGAAATAATGGGGGTTTTTTTGGGACTAAGAGTGAAGCTTCTCTACATCTCCCATCAGGCCACTACAAACTCCTGAACGTGTGGCTGTGAAAATGAACTGATCGGTCTGCTCAGCCACGCTGAAACCTGTCCGCTACTGTGCAATACCTTGTCGATTTCGGAGAATTCGATACGTTCCTCAAGTGTGCAGCTCCGGCCAATTGGGGAGATGTTCAGCATTCCGTTACGGAATTCAATAAAGGTGCCTCTGAAGGGAACATAAAGTATTGATCTGTAAGAGACTCGAACATGGCTTTGTATGTAACAAACTCATATTCCATTGTGACAATAGCTTTGTTTATCAAACAATGTATTTCAAACCCAACACAGATTACTCAATATACTTGTCTGAGGGCTGGATTCAATCAAACCTACATTGCAGTATTTGGCTCAGTAGCTCTTTTCCCCCCATTTATGCTGATTGCTCTGTAAGCACCAATAGCTTCTATCAGACTGACCCCTCTCACATGTTGTCATTTGCTATCTAGAATTCCAAGTGTCTGGGCATGAGGTGACCATTGTAACTGAAGCCGCTGTGTAAACAGTGGCATCACTTGTTAAACAGCCCTGGTCTCTTTAGCAGGGGCTCGCCTTTTCTTGGGCAGCTTGATCAGCCCCATGTAGCTGAGACAGAAGTTAATTAGGTCCTGCAGCAGTTCTTCTCCTAACTGGTTCTGAATTGCCTGTTGAAGAGAGGATATTCTTCAAATACATGAACTGACATTTCTCATCGACACAGTACAGTTCTCTTCGAGGCGTTTTACATTCTATTCTTTGCGGAGTGCAGTGTGCTAGTTTTAAAAAAAATAATTTCTAATTTTTACATGAAATCAGTATTAAACAGCTTGTTAGAATCCAGCATAGCTTGGATCTGTTACCTGCTCATCACCTGGAATGCCCCCTCACCACACAAGCCCTCATCTCAGACAAACCCACCTGTTTGGACAGGAGCTTCCCGTCCTTGTACTGCACCGTGCCATTCTCAGCAAACACATAGTCAAACTTCTGTATCACTAAAGGGGGGAAAGGAAGGAAAAGTGTGTCACTGGAAGAAAAACAGAGAACACTCATCGTCACCAGACAACACGAGCTGCCCGAACGTAACCTCAGAACACATCTCGCCCGGCTAAAGCGCTGGCTTTTGGGATTTCTGCTCATAGCAGATTAATGAAGCGCAGCAAGTTCAGCCAGGGAACCTGAGTGGGCATTGGCTCAGCGGTGCATCAGCTGGGATCGCTCCAAACACAGTCTCCAGATTTCCTAATCTAATATGGTGTTCTACTTAAGTCGATCAGAGCACTCAGTCAGTCCGCCGCGCAGCTGATCGCCCTAGCGGGCAAGTTGCAAAGCTCACAAACCCCCTCAGCCTCCGTGTGTTTGGTTTGGTTTCCTTCTGCAGCGGGATTGGTTTTAGTAGTACTGCATAGAGGATCATGCGATGACTCTGAGTTACCCCAAAGGGACAGAGTCTAACGCCACGACACTGTATGCATATTTCTGTGTATTGTTCCTCTAATAAATTGTTAAACAGGGGGGGGGGGCGTTTCCTCTCTGAAGTGCCTATGTAACATGACTTGGAACAGCTCAGTCTCTGTCCTATCCATGCACTCACCATACGCTAACGATCTGTGCTCTCAGAGTTTTAAGGTACAGAGGATCTCTAGAAAACCTGGGGATGATGAGAAAAAACGGACGACGCAAAGGGACGGTTTACGGAACACAAGCTCAACTAAACCCTCTTATATTTCCTCTCGTAATTGTTTCACATTGTCGCTTTTACATGGTTGCTGCGGTTGAGTGACGTGTCAGTGCATTGGTGGCCTGTTGGGGATGCCGTGTGTGAACTCTGTTGCATTGGTGGCCTGTTTGAGATGCCGTGTGTGAACTCTGTTGCATTGGTGGCCTGTTTGAGATGCCGTGTGTGAACTCTGTTGCATTGGTGGCCTGTTTGAGATGCCGTGTGTGAACTCTATTGCATTGGTGGCCTGTTTGAGATGCCGTGTGTGAACTCTGTTGCATTGGTGGCCTGTTTGAGATGCCGTGTGTGAACTCTGTTGCATTGGTGGCCTGTTTGAGATGCCGTGTGTGAACTCTGTTGCATTGGTGGACTGTTTGAGATGCCGTGTGTGAACTCTGTTGCATTGGTGGCCTGTTTGAGATGCCGTGTGTGAACTCTGTTGCATTGGTGGCCTGTTTGAGATGCCGTGTGTGAACTCTGTTGCATTGGTGGCCTGTTTGAGATGCCGTGTATGAACTCTGTTGGAGGTTTTTCAGAGTCTCTGATCGCTCAAAGGAAAGTAACAAACGAGCAAACACTTCTGGAGTCTGAGTCCGTGTGTGACCAGCAGAGCAGCGTGGGTTTTCACATAGCTGCTTTCCATCTTCAATCCAAATCTGGTATTCATGCCCTAATGTCAAATGTGAGCAACATGGAACCCTCCCAAACTTCCAAATGTCCTTATTTGATGTCCCTAAAATAACTGTATGACGGTGAAAGCAAGATCCTTTTTGGGGTTTATACCAAGCACAGTGAAACAAAAGTGATGATGTACCAGGAATGTACCAGGAATGCACCAGGAATGCTCACCTTCATCCCCCTCCCCCAGCTGCTCTGCGATCTTGGAGTAGTCTGATCCACCCACGATGCCGATCTTCACTTTCCTCCGTAGACACTGAAAGAACGAGTCCAGCTCTGGGTCGATTTTCTTCAGGGCGGAAACACACACACAGCCTTCCAGTCAGTGTTGGTTATCAGGGTTTCCAACACAATGGTTTTCTACCCTGCCCTTTCTTCATCCCAAAATCTACATAACTAATGGGGTTTCACACATACTTGTCAGCTAGCAGCGGAGACAATCCTCAAAATCCAGGTCAGCCAGGTGCTAAATAGGACCTCCTTTGAGACCAACCAGTTATACCACTGTAGTAACCTGAGGGCCCCTCCCCAGATGTTTCCCTTTTGTCAAACCCTAAAATGTTACAGGACCGGGGAGATGTTTGGGAAATCTTTTTGAATGTAAATTAAAACATTTATTTAGGGACATAATGTAAACTGTGACAAGACATGCATTTAAAGTACACCTGAGAACACAGCATGATACCGATTCTTTTGTGAACATTGCCCCTCCCTCCAAGTACTGCAGTATCGAAAGCAAAGCAAAGTAACATGTCAAAGTAGCATGTCAAAGTAACATGCAAAGTAACATGTCCTACATGGCCTGTGGGCATTATAAATCTAAGAGCTAATAGTTCCAACAGTCAAAACTTGAACCAAACGTGTAGGAGTAAAATAGAAAACTTTCTGCGTGTGCCAACCACTAAATAAATCAGTGTAACCACAGTTCTATGAAACAAGCAACACTGCAATTCATAGAACTTTTACACAAGGGCTATGCTGCATATCTACAGGCATTCTGCCATGGACCTGCACTGGTCCATGAACCTGGGTTTGAGAAAGGCTGATCTAGAGTCTACCTCCTTAACCATCTAAAGAGTCTATTAACCACCTCCTTAACCACCTGAAGTCTATTAACCACCTCCTTATAACCACCTAAAGAGTCTATTAACCACCTCCTTAACCACCTGAAGTCTATTAACCTCCTCCTTATAACCACCTAAAGAGTCTATTAACCACCTCCTTATAACCACCTGAAGAGTCTATGAACCACATCCTTATAACCACCTGAAGAGTCTATGAACCACCTGAAGAGTCTATTAATCTCCTCCTTATAACCACCTGAAGAGTCTATGAACCACCTCCTTATAACCACCTGAAGGATCTATGAACCACCTCCTTATAACCACCCGAAGAGTCTATTAACCACCTCCTTATAACCACCTGAAGAGTATGTTAACCACCTCCTTATAACCACTTGAAGAGTCTATGAACCACCTCCTTATAACCACTTGAAGAGGCTATGAACCACTTCCTTATAACCACCTGAAGAGTCTATGAACCACCTCCTTATAACCACCTGAAGAGTCTATTAACCATCTCCTTATAACCACCTGAAGAGTCTATGAACCACCTCCTTATAATCACCTGAAGAGTCTATTAACCATCTCCTTATAACCACCTGAAGAGTCTATGAACCACCTCCTTATAATCACCTGAATAGTCTATGAACCACCTCCTTATAACCACCTGAAGAGTCTATGAACCACCTCCTTATAACCACCTGAATAGTCTATTAACCACCTCCCTATACTCAAAATAACAAATTAACCATCCCACACAAGCAGGTTCAAATCCCATTATTTCCTGACAAAAAAGCCATTGACCATAGTATGATTTCCCCTAGAGTCCCATTTTAGAGCGTATTGGGCTGTTACATTTCTGTAATCATCTTTGTTTTCAATTAATTGTTTAATCATTCAAGGGGGCAATCTTGTTGCTACATACATTTTGAAGCTTTACCTTTATTATATCCATTGATTCGTGAAGAATATAACTTATAAATTAGATTAATTTAACCATAGAAGCAGGCAATTCAAATGAATTGGATATCTTGGACAAGCCTAATCATTGACCCAGAACATGTGCTTTAGAGTTTGACCAACAGCACCATGCTACATTATATTAAACACGTTTCATACAAATAGGTAACAGTATCCTTCGGTCATGACTCGAGTTCTTGGATGAAGGACATGACGGTCCTTCAGTGAAATACAAGCTCCAGGACAAACAAACTTCTCAGTTTATGTCAGAATAGGAGTGAATGGACAGCTGCATTTGAGAAAACTGCAGAAAGGCCACAGCCACTTCCACTCCTTGGACAGGGGTTTGTAAACTTCTTGGTCACGTCATTTGTTACATTAATATTTTGATGTTTAAAATGACTTGTGACTCCACCATGTAATATAAAAATATGTTTATAGGAGGTGTGGCATCTGAGAGTATGAGATCTGGTAAAACTGATTTTGAATAATATTTCCAACTGAAATAATTATGGTCTGAAAAGCATCAGAATGCATAACAAAGGTTTAAAAAGTTTATGAAAACATCAAGAAAGTTAATCTGGCAATACGTCTGTGTACAAAAGAACATAATCTTTGATTATATTGTTTTTGTTCTTCGCCCCACAATTTGAGTGGATTTATTGCCTGCAAAGGTCAGATGATACTTTAGTGTCCTTCAAACTCTGTTCTAAGTGGATGTGAGAGAAACAGTAGACACATTTGTGTTACTGAGAATCTTATAGAAATGGGAAGATACTATTTAATATCTTCCTTTAGCACATTGCTCTGGTTAATCATGTAACTCTGATTCTACGAAGCATGCATACATTTGTTTCCTCTATAGTTTATTTTGCGACCCCATTTTCAAATCAGAGGACTCTATCTGGGGTTGTGACTTCTGGCTGCTTCAGGACATGGATTGCACAATACTTGAACTCAAACAACTTGCAAGGACAGCCCAATGTGGTGTCAGTAGTAAACCATGAGGAGGTATGCTCTATTGCCGATATGCTTGAGGCTAAGGTTTGTTCTAGAGTACAACAAGGTGCCTGGATACAACCCTTAGCAGTGTTATATTGTGCATATACCACCAACCCATTAAGTGCTTTATTATTATTATACATTTGTTATAAACAGAAAAAACATGTGCTTTTTGTCTGCATTATGTTTTGTCCGCATGCCTGCAGTATACAATCTCATATAATACATCTATCTGCCACCAGCATTTATTCAAGGTTCAAACCACCCTGTTTATAATTGGTGTTAGCCTACATTAGCAGAAGTTATATGGGGCATTTCAGGACAGCAGGCACTAAGTAACACTGGGCACCAAAGTAGCAACTTAACTCAAATTAGAAACCACTTAGAAGGGTTTAAATCAAAGTCCTAATGTTTGATTACTCTATGTACAAGGCTAGGACGTTTTGCTTAAATCATTATATTATTTGATGTTGTATTAACAAATATGTATTGATTACTTACAAGCCTCCGATTTGGAACCTATAGGCTCATTGTACTTCAAAACAAATGACTTGTAAATATTTAACTTCAGACACTATCTGTTAAATAGTAAACAACTGATACATCCCAGAAATGTATAAACATGGTGTAATAGTAGTTGAGATATGTATGTTGTTTTTATACACATATTGTGATTCTAACTAAAATAATCATAAATAAGTATAAGCCTGAAAGCGTGGCTTTGCGCCCTGGTCACCATAACATTACCACTGTTACCGCAGATAAGACATAAACATCATGGCAACACATGGCCAATTTTCAATGAGTTGACAAATTGAACACACACACACACACACGTATTTGTATATGCATATATATAAATATATGATAATATAATAATGAATACAAAGATGTACCTCTCTTGGTGGAGTAAGAGTGCCGTCCACGTCAAATAAACACAAAATATTTCTATTTGAAGGCCCCTTCGATTCATCCATTTCTTCTTTTGCAATAATATCATAAATTAAGTGTAGCCTAAGTAACGTTGTGCATAAGAATAATTTTAAAAAGACTGATCTTGCCTCGAGTTAAACGCAAAAGGCTACCGTAGGCTACCGGCTACAGTAGCCAATACTGTAAAATAAATAAGCTACTACAAACTAATAGTTGGATAAATATTCATTCCATAAGTGTAGCAACTGCAGACCATGTTGATCCTAGTTGATCTATAGTCTGAACACTAAGTCTGCCACGGGTTCCGATCGAATTTCAGCCTTTATTTTGCAACACTGGGGTTGTCTCAAACGAATCACCTCACCACCTTCCTCCTCCGTCCTCTGTTGTCTCCTTTTTCAAATGCGAAGTGAAAATCTAGGGAGAAGCAAGGCGAGAAGAGCGCACGTAGACCAAAATGTGTTTTTCTTAAATGAGACTCCTACTCCCGCCTTCTCCAGTTACACGTCATCAAGAGATGACGTGAACATTAGTGGATCGCAATTAAGTTGAGTAATGTCATCAAAATCAATTATGTTAAATATGTTCAACGTTGAAGTTATTTGTTCAATACATTTCTAATGATAAAACAAAAAGATACTTGCGGAGGGGAAAAAATCCTAAGAACGTAAGAGGTTTCCTAAAGGGTGTGGATGTTTTAAAAAGTCTTCCGCGGTAGGATAAGAGTACCTACACATTGTTGAGAGGGAGGTACGTTTATAGTTGGCCTATCCTCTAAGGTAAGGATATAGTTGGCCTATCCTCTAAGATTTGGAGTGGACAACCTTTCGCCAGCTTACTAACGAATTCAATCACAGCAATAGGATAAGTATGATGTGTTGCACTTTTGATTTAAAGGACCAGATAGCAGTTGAGTCAATAACATTTCGACAACCCAGCAATTGTATTGGGAAACAGCTATTTTGTATTTCACGAGCATACAATTATCGTGAAATATACACCTTGAAGGACTGCCTTTCATGAGTTCAAAGATACAGTTTAACCAAAGGTTTGCTTACTTTGACTTTGAGTGAAAACAGCTGATATGGGTTCTTGCAAAAAAAAAAATTAACAGCCCAACAATGGATGTATCAATTAAAGAATGGCAGTTTATTTTGCGGTGTAAAGCTATGACGGATAGAAGACGCGCATGGGACTCTGGGTATGCTTAATGTGAAAGATTATCTATACATTTGTCTGATCACTATCATTACACTTTGTCCGCAAGAGGGCAGGCTAAAACAACACAAGCCGTTGCCCTACTCAGGTGAAATGGCATAGTGCAAACTTGAAAAATGCTTTACATCCAGACCAATCAGAGCAATGTCACTTCAACACAAACTGCGCTGTTACTTTCAAGACCGTTCAGTTGTGCTGCAAGCTTGCTGTCCCATAACAGCGTTAAATAGTATTGTTCGGTCAACAAGGAACATCAGAATCAGCTTTATTCTGCAGGTTTGTGTACATATGAGAGGAATTTGACTCTGGGGGGAATGTGCTGTGGGAAATGCTGTAGATAATATTATTATTATTATTGGTTGGTATAGTGAGCCAGAAAAGCCAATGCCTATTCTGCCAGGAATTTCTCACAATTTACTTATTGGCTAACCAAGGCCATATGTGACATATTGTTCCACCAAACTTTCTGCAGAAACATCAGAGAATTTGATTATTTTCAGCCCAGCGTAGGAGGCCTTCACAGAACTGCCTGGAACTACATCCCCCATGTAATGATTTTGTTGCCAGAGAACAAATGTTGGAGGAGGTTATAGTCAATAGTGTTCTGGAGGCTTGCAGGGCACCATGTCTGCTTGCTCCTGTTACCTGTCATCCCTACCCGCTTTCACTTCCTGTCAGGTTTATTTCATCACCCAAACTCGAATATGAGATTTTTTCTTATTCTTTCAGTAGTCCCCCAACGTTAATAATACAAACCACCAATTAAAGCATCCATTTAATATACAGTGGGGAGTATTTGATACACTGCCGATTTTGCAGGTTTTCCCACTTACAAAGCATGTAGAAGTCTGTAATTTTTTATGCAGAAAGTCACATTGTATGATTTTTAAGTAATTCATTTGCATTTTATTGCCTGACATAAGTATTTGATACATCAGAAAAGCAGAACTTTGCAATTACAGAGATCATACGTTTCCTGTAGTTTTTGACCGGGTTTGCACACACTGCAGAAGGGATTTTGGCCCACTCCTCCATACAGACTTTCTCCAGATCCTTCAGATTTCGGGACTGTCGCTGGGCAATACAGACTTTCAGCTCCCTTCAAAGATTTTCTATTGGGTTCAGGTCTGGAGACGGTCTAGGCCACTCCAGGACCTTGAGATGCTTCTTACGGAGCCACTCGTTAGTTGCCCTGGCTGTGTGTTTCGGGTCGTTGTCATGCTGGAAGAACCATCCACGACCCATCTGCAATGCTCTTACTGAGGGAAGGAGGTTGTTGGCCAAGATCTTGCGATACATGGCCCCATCCATCCTCCCCTCAATACGGTGCAGTCGTCCTGTCCCCTTTGCAGAAACGCATCCCCAAAGAATGATGTTTCCACCTCCATGCTTCACGGTTGGGATGGTGTTCTTGGGGTTGTTCTCATCCTTCTTCTTCCTCCAAACAGGGCGAGTGGAGTTTAGATTAAAAAACTATATTTTTGTCTCATCAGACCACATGACCTCCCATTCCTCCTCTGGATCATCCAGATGGTCATTGGCAAACTTCAGACAGGCCTGGACATGCGCTGGCTTGAGCAGGGGGGACCTTGCGTGTGCTGCAGGATTTTAATCCATGACGGCGTAGTGTGTTACTAATGGTTTTCTTTGAGACTGTGGTCCCAGCTCTCTTCAGGTCATTGACCAGGTCCTGCCGTGTAGTTCTGGGCTGATCCCTCATGTTCCTCATGATCATTGATGCCCTACAAGGTGAGATCTTGCATGGAGCCCCAGACCAAGGGAGACTGACCGTCATCTTGAACTTCTTCCATTTTCTAATAATTGCACCAACAGTTGTTGCCTTCTCAACAAGCTGCTTGCCTATTGTCCTGTAGCCCATCCCAGCCTTGTGCAGGTCTACAGTTTTATCCCTGATGTCCTTACACAGCTCTCTGGTCTTGGCCATTGTGGAGAGGTTGGAGTCTGTTTGATTGAGTGTGTGGACAGGTGTCTTTTATATAGGTAACGAGTTCAAACAGGTGCAGTTAATACAGGTAATGAGTGGGGAACAGGAGGGCTTCTTAAAGAAAAACGAACATGTCTGTGAGAGCCGGAATTCATACTGGTTGGTAGGTGATCAAATACTTATGTCATGCAATACAATGCAAATTAATTATTTATAAATCCTACAATGTGATTTTCTGGATTATTGTTTTACATTCCGTCTCTCACAGTTGAAATGTACCTATGATAAAAAGTACAGACCTCTACATGCTTTGTAAGTAGGAAAACCTGCAAAATCGGCAGTTTATCAAATACTTGTTCTCCCCACTGTATGATTTCACAGAAAGGTTGCTGGTTGTAACAGTTCTCTGTCCGTCCCACTTAATCAATCAATCAAATTGTATTTATAAAGCCCTTTTACATCAGCAATTGTCACAAAGTGCTTTTACTAAACACCTGGCCTTAAACCCCAAGGAGCAAATAACAGTAGTGTTGAATTTCAGTGGCTAGGTAAAACTCCTTAAGAAGGATGACATTTAGGAAGAAACCTTGAGAGGACCCAGGCTCAGAGGGGTGACCAGTGCTCTTCTGGCTTTGCCGGGTGAACTTATTAAGAGTACAAATTGTAATAATTAATAAATGCATGTGGGCTGAGTCCAGAGTCTATTTAAACCTAGTCCAGGTCGGAACCATGACCAGATGGACAAGGACAGGGACAACACGGGGGAGGTGTCAGCACAGTGGCAGCTGAAATCGTCAGGTATCGTCTTGATCTGCAACACAAACAGGAGGACTTTGGACAGGGACAGCAACAGGTCTTTCAAGCCAGGTACTCCTCAGGTGTGGGCCAGGACCTCATGCCCTCCTAAGAATTCCTTATATCTACAAGGATTTATACTGGAGAAGAAGAACTGACCCTACTCCCCCAGCACAATAATATAGCAGCGTAAGACCTTGGGGCTGAGATGGGGGGGGTCCGGTGACACTGTGGCCCTATCTGGGGGAGGCCCCGGACAGGGCCCAACAGGCAGGAAATCAATCCACCCACATTGCCAAGCATCAACCAAAGGGACACCCACCAACCACAACCACCCTGAATCAGGGCCGAGTATTGCCAGCAGAGTACAGCCCAATTGCACAAGTGTGCAACAGAGAGACAACAAGCCAGTGACTCCGCTCCTGAATGGCATTGGAGGACAGGCATCCCAGTGGCGACAAGAGCCCACCTGGCAAGACAGCAAGGGTGGACAGTATCAAGCCTTCTGGTCACCTTCATGCCCCTGTGCCAGACTGCACTTAATCATAGACCATGCTGTAGAGATTAGTCTTTAGTAGACACTTGAAAGTTTGCACTGAGTTTGCATTTCTAACCTTAATTGGCAAATCATTCCACAGTAGTGGAGCTCTATGAGAAAAGGCCCTGCCTCCGGTTGTTTGTTTAGAAATGCTTGGCACAATTAAAAGGCCTGCATTTTGCGATCGTAGGTTACGTGTAGGTATGTATGGCTGGATCATTTCAGTGATCACACTGTGTAGGAGCAAGTCCATGTATTCATTTATAGGTTAACAATAAAACCTTAAAATCAGCCCTAACCCTAACAGGCAGCCAGTGTAAAGAGGCTAGTACCGGAGTAATGTGTTCACATTATTTTGTTCTAGTTAGGATTGTAGCAGCCGTGTGCAGCACTCATTTAAATGTATTTATTGATTTGTCAGGGTAACCAGAAAGAAGAGCATTGCAGTAATCTAATCTAGAAGTAATAAAAGCATGGATTTGTTTTTCTGCATCAGTTTTTGATAGAAAGTTTCTGATTTTTGCAATGTTTCAAAGATGAAAATAAGCAACTCTTGAGACATTTTATATTTTCATCAAAGGAGAGGTCAGGGTCAAGGGTAACGCCAAGGTTTTTTACAGTTTTTTGGGATACGACCATGCAGCCGTCGAGGTTCACAGTGAGATCTGTTAACAACGCTCTTTGTTTATTGGGTCCTAAAATGAGCATTTCTGCTTTTTTTTTGTTTAAAAGCAAGAAGTTCACTGTCATCCACTTCCTAATATCAGAAACTCGTGCTTCCAAAGTAGTAACAGTGAAAATTGACATTGTGATTCCGGATTACGTTACCCAGAGGCAACATAAATAGTGAGACATTACCTTTGATTTGTCAGAGGATATTCCATCCACACTAACAAACTGATATATTTCAGATAAATAAGATTTAAACCAGGCTAGAACATGTCCACGTAGCCCAATATGGGTTTCCAGTATCTCTAAGAGAAGGGAGTGATCAATAGTGACAAAAGCAGCGCTAAGACCAAAAAGCAACAGGATAGATGCAGAACCTTTGTCTGAGGCCATTAGAAGGTCATTTGTTACCTTCATGAGTGCAGTCTCAGTACTATGATGGGGTCTGAAACCAAACTGGAGCTTTTCATAAATGTTATTTGTCTTTAGGAAGGTTGTTCCTCTGTCTGGTCCACTTCTCTGTCCGTTCCACTCCTCTGTCTGGTCCACTCCTCTGTCTGGTCCACTTCTCTGTCCGTTCCACTCCTCTGTCCGGTCTACTCCTCTGTCCAGTTATAGTCAGCATATCTGATAGTCGGGTCAGCGTAACTGATAGTCGGGTCAGTATAACTGATAGTCGGGTCAGCATAACTGATAGTCGGGTCAGTATAACTGATAGTCGGGTCAGTATAACTGATAGTCGGGTCAGTATAACTGATAGTCGGGTCAGTATATCTGATAGTCGGGTCAGTATAACTGATAGTCGGGTCAGTATAACTGATAGTCGGGTCAGCATAACTGATAGTCGGGTCAGTATAACTGATAGTCGGGTCAGCATAACTGATAGTCGGGTCAGTGTAACTGTCATCCTTGTTTTCAGGACTTTGTGTACCCACCCCAGCAAGCTTCTCACCACAGGTTTTCAAAGAGATTCAGTCCACACATGACTTGCAACCACATTTCAGATCCCTGGAATAGACAACCAGGTTTTTTAACTACTTGACCGGACATGACAGGTATGCAGGACTGTGTATGTCTAAGGGACCCGGGACGTAAGACCTTTTCTGCTAATACCCGGGGGCCCAGCATACTGGTTCCTGTCTGCCAATACCTGGGGGCCCAGCATGCTGGTTCCTGTCTGCCAATACCTGGGCCCCAGCATGCTGGTTCCTGTCTGCCAATACCTGGGCCCCAGCATGCTGGTTCCAGTCTGCTAATACCTGGGGGCCCCGAACAAATTCAGAATTTCAGTCCGTATACTTCCCCCTCCCACACCATGGTTGTGGCCCCCCATGCTTTCGCTGCCTGACCCTATGCCCCTGGTCCTGTCCAATGCAATACATAAATGTCACTTTAATTTCTTTCACATGCAGATGTGTAGATTGACAGTGGAATGCATATAGGAGTTAATGATAATGATGAATAAAAAGGAAATACAATCACCTAAAGGATTATTAGGAACAGCTGTTCAATTTCTCATTAATGCAATTATCTAATCAACCAATCACATGGCAGTTGCTTCAATTAATTTAGGGGTGTGGTCCTGGTCAAGACAATCTCCTGAACTCCAAACTGAATGTCAGAATGGGAAAGAAAGGTGATTTAAGCAATTTTGAGCGTGGCATAGTTGTTGGTGCCAGACGGGCCGGTCTGAGTATTTCACAATCTGCTCAGTTACTGGGATTTTCATGCACAACCATTTCTAGGGTTTACAAAGAATGGTGTTAAAAGGGAAAAACATCCAGTATGAGGCAGTCCTGTGGGCGAAAATGCCTTGTTGATGCTAGAGGTCAGAGGAGAATGGGCTGACTGATTCAAGCTGATAGAAGAGCAACTTTGACTGAAATAACCACTTGTTACAACCGAGGTATGCAGCAAAGCATTTGTGAAGCCACAACACGCACAACCTTGAGGCGGATGGGCTACAACAGCAGATGACCCCACAAGGTACCACTCATCTCCACTACAAATAGGAAAAAGAGGCTACAATTTGCACAAGCTCACCAAAATTGGACATTTGAAGACTGGAAGAATGTTGACTGGTCTGATGAGTCTCGATTTCTGTTGAGACATTCAGATGGTAGAGTCAGAATTTGGCGTAACAGAATGAGAACATGGATCCATCATGCCTTGTTACCACTGTGCAGGCTGGTGGTGGTGGAGTAATGGTGTGGGGGATGTTTTCTTGGCACACTTTAGGCCCCTTAGTGCCAATTGGGCATGGTTTAAATGCCACGGCCTACCTGAGCATTGTTTCTGACCATGTCCATCCCCTTTATGACCACCATGTACCCATCCTCTGATGGCTACTTCCAGCAGGATAATGCACCATGTCACAAAGCTCGAATCATTTCAAATTGGTTTCTTGAACATGACAATGAGTTCACTTTACTGAAATGGCCCCCACAGTCACCAGATCTCAACCCAATAGAGCATCTTTGGGATGTGGTGGAACGGGAGCTTCGTGCCCTGGATGTGCATCCCACAAATCTCCATCATCTGCAAGATGCTATCCTATCAATATGGGCCAACATTTCTAAAGAATGCTTTCAGCACCTTGTTGAATCAATGCCACGTAGAATTAAGGCAGTTCTGAAGGCGAAAGGGGGTCAAACACAGTATTAGTATGGTGTTCCTAATAATCCTTTAGGTGAGTGTAAACACCGGGTGTGAGTGGAATATGCAAATGATGTAAAAGAAACAAACATGTGTTTGACTATGGAGTTTGGCCTTTTTAAAGGCCAAATAAGTTTAAATCTGTTAATAGATAAGAAAGGCGGCCTATGAAGAAGATTACAGAGCAGATACTGTGAAGCAGATAACTCACAACTTAGAGCATTGTATATTATCAACAAGAGTAAAGCAGGGAGATATTGGCCAAAGAGAGTTTCAATGAGATCTACAGCACAAGTATTTTCACAAAATGTTTTTTTGTAATTAAATTTTTTAATCAAAAACCGTAACTTTTGCATATGACCTTCTATGTTTGGCCCTTCTACAAGATATGCCCCACACCAATCACTGCAGTCTGATTATTTTGCCTCGTCCAATGAATGTTCACATACAAGATCGAAGTTCAGCATTCCTATTGCCTGTTGTCAAGCTCTGTTGCTGTGATATGTTCCAGTGTACTTGGTTGAGTAATTGAAAGGTTCTGGGTTTGATTTTCCCACACGGATCCCATATGATAATACATTTTTTTTTTTTTAAATACTTCTGTAAATTGCTCTTTATAAGAGCTTCTGCTAAATTACTTAAATGTAAATGTCTACACAACTCTCTATTAAGTGTTGCTGCTAATTTATATACAGGACAGAGAAGAGAGAAATAAGGCTAGCTACAGCAAACACGGGCAGTAGTGGTCAAATAATGAGACACAGTCACTGAGCAAAATCCTTAATAGGCCTTACAGCAAACAGGATATACACTGTCCTGACAGGTGGGGGTTTATTGCTCATAAATAAATACTGTCTGATGTACAACAAATCACAATGTGCCATGCAATATTCACACCCATTAAACCCTGTTTGTATGACCTGTATGTGAGCAAGTTGTTAAGAATTACTTCTATCCAAAATGAAACGTGTTGTCTCTCCTGCGAGTGCTAAATGACATTTATATCTCTACTGACTCTGGAGACACTGTGGTTCTAGTTCTCTTAGATCCTTTGGTGGCTTTTGACACCGTTGACCACCCTACTCTTTTAGCTAGACTGGAGACGTGGGTGGGCATAAAAGGCTTTGTTTTGTCATGGTTCCAGTTTTACCTTTCTGACAGAAAGTTTTTAGTAAAGATGAGCAACTTCTCCAGCTCCATGGCACCTCTGAGCTGTGGTCTTCCACAGGGCTCCATTTTGGCTCCCTCTCTATTTTCTCTCTACATGCTACCGCTGGGCGCAATCTTTAGGAAACACTTAGAGGAGGTGAAGGCATGGCTGGCTCAAAATGTCCTCTCTCTAAATGATGATAAGACCAAGGTCATTGTTTTCAGCCCGAGTGAGAGGTCCCAGTGTACAAGCCCAGACTCGGGGAGTCTATCTCCCTTTAAATCTACAGGAGTGCGGAACTTAGGTGTTCTTGTTGACAAGTCCTTAAAGTTTGATAAACACATCTCATCTGCAATCAGTTCCGGTTTCTACCAACTTCGTTTACTATCTAAAATCAAAGGCTTTCTCACTCCAATAACTCTGGAAATGGTGGTTCATGCTTTCATCACATGTCGGCTGGATTATTGCAACTCACTATATTGCGGTACATCAGATTCTCAAATTTCCCATCTTCGGTTAGTCCAAAATGCTTGCGTCCAGACTCATCCTTAATTGTCGCAAATATGATCATATCTCTCTATCCTCAGATCTTTACACTGGCTACCAGTTCGGCAGAGAATAGATTTTAAAATCCTCCTCTTTGTCTACAAATCTTTACACAACATAGCTCTGGTTTATCTCTCTGAACTTATTCATCTGTACATTCCGTTCAGAAGTCTCAGATCCCATGACCAGGCGTTGCTGGTACTCACTCGGGTCAGACTAAAGCGTAGAGGGGAGCGTGCTTTTGCGGTGGCAGGGCCTCGTCTGTGGAACACCCTGCCCCTAGAGATCAGAACGGCTCCAAACCTCTCTGCTTTTAAGTCTTTGGTTAAAACATACCTGTTCTCGTTAGCATATTGATTACTTTTCTTGGGCTGTTTTTACTACTTTACATTTCTGTCTTTGTTTTAAAGTTAATCTCAGCTTAGATGTTTTCTACGTGTTTATGGGTTGTTCTGCTGCTTTTATTTTTATATGCTTGTTCTGTAAAGCACTTTGGTCTGTCTAGCGGCAGTTTAAATGTGCTATATAAATAAATGAACTTGAACTTAGGATGCCCTTCAGGGGACTTGACATCAGATATTCCAGTTTTTGCTTAGTCATTGTGGGGTATTGTGGGTACTGTATATTTAAGGCAAACTTATTTTAATCAATCATAGATGAAGTTCATAACACAAAGAAATGTGGAGAAATTGAGGGGGTCTGGTTACTGGCCGAAGGCGTTGTATGGTACCAGTTAATTATTTGGACACTCCTTATTATTTAAGGGAATTTCTTTATATTTACTGTTGTCGAAATTGTAGCATAAAAGTGAAGACCTCAAAACTATGTAGAACAATGGAATCATGAGAACCCAAAATGTGATAAACAAATCAAAATATTTTTATATTTTAGATTCTTCAAAGTAGTCACCCTTTGCCTTGATGACAACTTCGCACACTTGGCAATCTCTCAACCATCTCTCCATGAGGTTGTCGCCTAGAGTGCATTTCAATTAACAGGTATTTAATTTGTGGAATTTCTCAATGTGTTTAAGCTAATTTTGATCTGATTGTGATGAGATCTTAGAAATGTAAATGACCAGGACAGTATCAGAAAAAAGGATGTGTGTTTAAACCAGGTATAAACTGGGCCTGAGAGAAACAAAAACATCCTGTCATGATAGGCACACACCATGCTACTCTGTCCTATTGCAATCAGACCGCTTTATAGTCCCTATAAAACGATTTACTGTTCCTTTGACACATGACTAACCCTTCCACTACCCAGTGTTTGGGTGTTTGAAGACCAAAACGTAATCTGCTGTGTGTTAATGGGACAAAAATGACTAGATTTCCCAAACCTACTGAAGTCATCGCACTCAGACACATTTCGTGTCCGATTTAAATAGATCTTTACAGCCTTGGTACTGATCTTCCTGAACACATTGACCCCCATGTAAGACGGTACAGAGTAAATGACTTGAGTAAATGAAAGTAACGGCTCACCACTTCACGCAACAAGATGTCTTTGTTCAAGGCGACATGAAATACATGCAATAGCTTTAGTCGTGGTGTTCAAAACAGCACCAACATAGGAACATGAGCAACAACGAGCATGATGGCTAGTTTTTCAGGGAGACTGGGTGCTATCCTGAGAAGATGTCTGTGTAGTGCACAGGGTGAATGTTGGACAGGTCGGGCATCTGTAACCTTGATCATGGTTGTTGGCTGGGGAATCCGTTCTTCACAGTGTGCGAGTGCCAACTAATAATTCCTGTAATTCCTAGTATGGAGAAACTGGGGTTCAGCAAGCGCCATCTCTGGCGCCATCTCCAGCATAATCCCACTAACTTCCTCCCACAGGGTGGTAGTGTCAGCAAGGAAAGTGATGATTGCGGAGGAATCTTCCACATGGTGGGACTCTGACTGCTAATCCCAATCCAGCCTCTGTAGCTATAACAACCTTGCTCAGAGTACCTTTCCTGTTAATGCATTGCTGGCAAAACTCTGAGGGTGTCTTCCACAGAGGGGCTAAGGGTTCACAGTTATTCCTGATAGCTTGAAAGCATCGAACAATACAGAAGTTACAGTAACAGAACTCTTCACACGGTCAGCAAACGGAAGTGTATGTGAACCAAACTGTGAATAATTGCTTTCACACAAAATGCATTCAATGAACACATCCCCCAAAATCCATGAACTCTTTTCACATTCAAACTCAACCACCTACAAAACAATATATTCATAGCACATGTTTTCTCAAATGCATTCAAAAGAGAAGGATGGCAACTGGTGTGCATTTCTGCAGTAACCAGATTGAAATATAAAGAAAATGTTTGATATTTGTTAGAAAATCTTAATTATGTTAGAATATTTAGTCAATCCAAACACAGTTGATTGTAGTTTCAACTGAAAACCGACCCAAGTGTTGTACTCTGTGCCCTTTGAGAGAAACGGCGAATGTGTGAAAGAACTCCGGTATCAATATATCGAGGTGAGATGTCTGTTTAATAACCAAACAGGGTATGTAAAGTAACACACATAATGTAAAGTACTGTAAAACTATGGATTTACTTCACAATGTGTGCAGCATTGTCCAATGATGGTTTGCTGTTTCACAAACCACTCATTGGCCCCTACAATACAAAGAGGCTAGTGATTATACTATACTTGTTGTTTGTTATTGTTGCAGCCCTGGAATTTGTGTAAATTCTTTCAAAAGTAAAAAATAAGTAAAGGATATTCCTTCAAATTGCTGCGTTTGTGATTCATTCTTTTTCCATATAATTTAGTAAAGTCATTAAAGTGAGATGTTTTTCTTATTCTATGATCAAATACTGATTTATGTGAAAAATAATTTAATAAAAGATAAAAATTTGTCACTTATGTAATGCTCCCTGTTAGTGTTTTTTAGGTCAGCGTGTTATGAATGACAGTGTGCGTTTCTGAATGAGAACGCATGAACTTTGAGACAGAATTATGCCTTGAATTATGCAATTCCTGATCCCTTTTAATGAATAAAACCACCATGAAATTCAAATTGAAACACTTCTATCATTTATGAACAAGTGAACTTCCTTAACAATCAGATTTCACTTAGGAGCTATTTTGTTTTGTATAAGCCTTTATATCAGACAAAGTAATCAATGTGTCATACCATTAGGCACACCTATCAATCCTTTCGTGTGAAATTGTTATTAAAAATAACAAAACAAATAAAGTGCCTTATGGGATTCCACTTTGCTCGTAGAGGCAGCATCATTGCACACTCACAGAAGGGAGCCACAGAAGGGAGCCACTGGAGGGAGCCACAGAAGGGAGCCACAGAAGGGAGCCACTGGAGGGAGCCACAGAAGGGAGCCACAGAAGGGAGCCACTGGAGGGTCTAAGTAGCCCCTACTGACATCTTTCACTCTTTGAGTGTGACCCCGCAAATCCATCAAGCTATGGATAAATTGGTCTTTAGCGTTTGGCCTTGAAGCATGTAGTGTATTTTCTGTGGAATTGTGACATCCTGGTTAAGACAGACAATACCATTGTGGTAGCATATGTGATAGACCCCTAAAACTCTCTACATTGTAAATAAACAACAACCTGATGGTCAGGACAGCTGTGGCTAGTGGAGATATCACTCCTTCACGACAAACTCGGGCCGCTGCTGTTTGTGCACGTATGTTAACCCATGTGAATGGGGAGATTTTGCATCCTTTGGGCCTGGTCTGTGAGAAGCCAGAGAATCACATATGACCATAAGTTGCATGTGTTTGAGGGATTGTGATTGGAAACCAATAGTTCCCTTCCAAAGTCCTGTTTTAGAGGTGTTGACGTTTTTCATATAATATTTTCGACAGGGCAAAGGTATTTTCCACTGGAATAAAAAAAAGAGTCTCCATCATGTTGAGTAGGACATGAAACCTAAAAAATAGCTACTTTCTCTTTGATATAGGTTCTGCAGATACCCTACGTTATTTATGTATGAGATGGTAATTCTATCGATCGACACTCTTAAATAAGGAAGTACAGAGACGAAATTCTCTAAGCACAAGTTAACCATTTTAATATTATTTGCAAATAAGAGAGACGCGACAAACGCTTACCAACATAATCGTCCGAGGAGTCTCTAACTCAATACATGCACAATATATATTACATAGAAAAAGGGGTGTGGTAAGTTGCTAGCCATCTGTCTTGTGTCACATAGGTTTTACCCAAAGGGCCGGCTGTCCCCCCACTTTATCCTTCCTGCCATAATGTTTACTGTTGTGTTTACCTAAAGGGGCAAGCTATCCTCCTTCACATGGGTAACCTTTTCAACTGTAGGAGAAGACTCACAGCATCTGGACAAACAACATGATAGGCAGATTTACGATTAACCCTATAATCTACTGGTGCCGGTCAAGGTTGCCACCCTAGGACCCCTCTCTCACGCTCCTCTACCTATCTAAACATGGGTACTCAGTACTTTAACTAGTAACTCATTCATGCATGCATAGGACCAAGAATATATCAGTTCAAGAATTTCCACAACACGTAACACAGATCTTCCAATGAAAATAGAAAAGAGTGTACATATCCAGGTAGAGAAAGTGGTGTCTGATATGAAGTGGGGTCATCCACCATTCACCTTGCTGTGTTCCATTTCTGAGATACTGTACCTCACTCCGTTATCAGAGAGGTTAGTTACGCAAGTAACCTTTTACTGCCAACAGATATATCAGCAACACACAACGCGTCCATTTTATAGCCTTGTGTGACCTTCGCCCCCTGCCAGGGAAAGGTTCTCCCTTCCACTAAAGCGTTGGGTTCTTGGGCATTATACCCTGCTACTCTCTAATACTTATTTAAGTCCCATTGATGTTGCATCAGAAATTGTCCTCTGTGCCATTTCACACCTAACGGATGTATTTTAACATGAACAGGTCGACAATTCTCTGCCTTTCTACATCTTCAATAGAAAACACGTAGTTTCCTTTCATTGCCTCTAATCATCAGTTGACAGTTAGATTTAGGCCTATTCACCTGAAATATTTAACTGAAGACACTCAAAACGGGTAAAGCTCGAATACATAAAGACCCTCAGACGAAAACAATCGAGGTGTTGACAACAAATGAATTACTAATTATTGTGTTTTTCATAAGACTTTTTGTTTACTAAATGATTCCTCAGTGTCGACAATCAGCGTATTTACAAACATGTTCATATCATTCAGTTTCATACTAAGCTGGATCAATAAATACACAGTAGGTATCAGGCATAGCTGCCCCCTCCACTATGTGTGAACAATCTGACACCTGAGTAGTTGTTCATTAACCTGTGGAACGGAATGGATTACAGGTGCTGTCAGTGACATTGGAGCAATGGTGGATCTATTGCCTTCTATACAGGTTAGAACCTTTATACGTTCAGTGTCCATAGAAGCTTTATACGTTCAGTATCCGTAGAACGTTTATACGTTTAGTATCCGTAGAACCTTTTTACGTTCAGTTTCCGTAGAAGTTTTTTACGTTCAGTATCCGTAGAACCTTTCACAGGACTGCCTCCCATCTTAGTGTTTTATATATTTAGCATGTCTAAGAACTGAAATAAATAATTCTTAACTTACTAACTTTTCAGTTTGGAGTTTCCTGCAAACCCCAGGTGGGTGTCATCAAAGATGTTAAGGATTTCTACATCTGGATTAAGATAGTGGAGTATTATTTCTATTTTTAAAATTAAGTCTGGTTCTGTGTCACAATTATGAACTCAAATAGTTATTTGTGCGTCGGAGTGTTACTTCTAGCACTTGTAGAAAGCAGAATGCTGGACAACTGCTTGAAATCAAATCCAAAATACACCATGAATGTTGTACTTTTGAATGATGAAACCTTGGACTGGCACTTACCATTTGTAAGGGAAGTGGTCAAAGAAGCAATTAAAGAGGACGAGAAACTGAACATTGCAGCAGGTATGGATATTTTCCTTCTTAAATTCACACTGTTTAAAGTAACCTATACTGAATGTATAATCCAGCTGTAACCTGTCACTCAAAGCTATTGCACATGTCCTTATCAACACTCTCCCTTGCCAAGGTTTGGACACCGTATTAACAGCTAATTACAAGGGTTTCAACACAACGCTGTACAAACGAGGAGGCTGTGGGAGCAGCACCTGTGAGGGAGTGGAGATACTCAAGTCCTTACATGTGAGCCAGTCTTTTATAGAATGTAATATCTATTCCTCTGTTGACATTACAGTGGCTCCCAATGATTCACCCACCTGGGATGTTATGTATTTTAATGTTTTAGAAAATGAAATCGGAGTTTTTGCAACTGATCAATGAAAAAAAAGAAAATTCTAATTAAAAAACTAAATCGATCTAAGATAATTAAATATACAAAACAGAGAATAATTGATTGGATAAGTATACATCCCCTTCAGTCAACATTTGATTAGAGACACATTTACAGCCCTGAGTCCATTTGGATAGGTCTCTCCCAGCTTTAAACATATGGACAGGTATTTTTGGCCATTGTTCTTTGCATAATTGCACAAGCTCCGCTAAGCTGGATGAGGACCTTTAGTGAACGGCAGTTTTCAACTCTTTCCACATATTATCAATTTGATTGAGGCCCGGCAAACTATAGCTAAGATTTAATGTGAGTTGTTTTCTCTTTGCCACCTGTGTTATTGTTGCAGTATTACACAGTATTACACAGTAATACACTGTATTACACAGTATTACACAGTGTCTCCCAGCTGAGTCGTGGAAGACTGGAACTCCTTTAGAGTTACCACAGGACGCTTTTTAGCCTCCCTAACTAGTTCGCCTCTCTAATTTAATGCATTTTCATTTCATGTAGTAAAACAATAAAGTAGTGGAAGATACAAGGAGGGTAAACCCTTTTGAGATCCTCTGTATCTATTGCAGGAGACCAGTGCGATTTCGAAATACTATATGCTGATTTTTAGATCAATGTAGATGGGCAGGTGTGATTAAATAACATTAATGTTTAACATCAATTATCCCATGTATGTATAAAGTTTAAATTGCCTTGACTACTATAACTCGTCTGAAATGTCAGGTGGAGATGAAGTTTCCATTTTTACAATGGCATGCCGGATTCACTTAAATTAATCAAAGGAACCAAAACCATAATTTGCATTTACAATTTAATTATTCAGCAGACATTCTTCTCTGGAGCAACTTATAATTAGTGCGTTATTCTTTCAATAGCAAGGTGAGACAACTCCATTTCAAAGGTGCACATATTCCCTGAATGAAATTGTTATATGCAGTCAAGTTAATTAAAGGTTTAACATCGGGTTATGGCATTCTGGATAAGTTGTAGGTTCATCCCAGTTCAGAAGATTGTGGAGTTATCTTCTGTGATGGAGAGGTCTGGGAGCTAGCCTGCTTCCCTGGGAGGAAAGTAGCTCTGTGTTGTCGGAAATAATGATTCACAGTGTCAAAGGCAGCAGGTGACCTAGGATGATGAGAACAGAGGACGGAGTCAGCTTTGGGAGAGCGGAGAGACAAATTTAAATCTGGGTGTTTTGAAATCAGAGGGGATGGAGCCCTCTGTGAAGAACGGATGATCTGCCGATGAGTTTTGAGATGGGAGGAGGAGATAGGGACAAGCAGGTTAGGTTGTCATGGGGCTGGATGTCTACTGGTCTCAACACTGGAAAGGTACAATGAAGTAAAGGAATGGGGGGGGGGGGGGGTCTGTGTGTGAGTGGGACCAGTGGACTCAAAAGGCTGGCTGAATGAGGCATCAATGGCTTTGATTCAATTAGTTCAGTTGGGATAGAAATTGGGCAGATGAATGGCCTATAAAATATATGATTAATTTAGAAATTGAAAGGAGATGAGAACTCCCCTGTTACACACGAGGGCCTACTGAACGCTGTCTGTTTGTGCTCCAGGCTCACGGTGATGTGGGATGTGTCATGCTGGGACCCTCCTGTTCATTTGCCACTTTCTTTATGGTGGAGTAAGTACTCTGTCTGGCATGAACTCACACATGTGAAAACAAATACACACACACACAGACACACTCACAAACACACTTACACACAATCACGTGTTGAAAAACCTATTTCTGACATCCTCATGGATTAAGGTTTAGCAAAATGATCAGTTAGATGGTGCATGTGTGATAAATGCTCCATCTGGTGACGTAAATAATCATATTATTGTTCATTACAGATCTGTGTATTTGGAAACGTGTTTGATTCCCGGTTTGTGTGTGTTTCAGCGTGGAGATTGGCCTGACCCTGACAATTCCCATCATCTCTGCAGGAAGCTTTGGTTTGTCATGCGACTACAAGACCAACTTGACACGCCTTTTGCCCCCGGCACGCAAGGTCTCAAACTTCTTTGTCCACTTCTGGAACTTCACCAGCCGTGGACTGAAGACGTCCTGGGCCAGCGCTTATGTCTACAAGAAGGAAGACCAAACAGAGGACTGCTACTGGTGAGGGAACACCTGTGCACTTGAGATGAAATTTCAGCCATCTGCACTCACACACGCACACTACAGAAACCTCAGCACAACACTGGATTGACTGGAACACAATAACACACGTACCGACAGTAAGTTGGATGCTTGGAAGAAACGTTGTTTTGTCGCACTGAGGGTGCACTTTAACGTGGCTTAATTACCTTTTGGACGTTGTCATAGGTACATCAATGCTCTGGAGGCACAGTCGGTCCAGTTCGCTTTGACGATCTCCAGGGAGATGCTCCGCAACAAGAAAGAGCTGAAAGACGCCCTTGAGTCTCAAACAAGGCACAGCAATAGTGCGTAGTCCTGTGTCCTTACACACCTTATCTGCTCTTTACCCACCAGAAACTTTTTCCAATAGAAAGTTGGTATCAGTGGCGTGAATCAAAATCAATGAACTAGCTACATTATTTGGTGTGTTATTTCATCACAAAGTTATGTTATTGATTGATCACCAATTTACATTTTGTTTTTGCAGTATTCATTCTCTGTGGATCCCCAGATGACATCGCCACTATAAAGAATGAAACAACAATTCCACAAGAAATTGTCTTCTTCCTCATCGATGTCTATAAGTGAGACTGGTTTTGGCAATCTATTACATTGTCTACACACATACATCGTTTATTATTTGTAATGCTGAATGAAATTGGTAACCATTTAATTCATTCCCTAGCCACGAGTATTACAAAAACAAGACAGCCAGCCCAGGCATGGAAAATGTTCTGGTGCTTACTTTGCCTCAAAGAAACTACACAGTAAGTGTCCTCAGTTCTTATGACTTCCGACTGTTGGCACTGAGATATCTTCTCCCCCTCTCAATCTTTTCTTTCTTTCTCTCCATCTGTCTCATTTCTTCCAATCCTCCATCCCCGACGTCGACCCATCTACTGTGGCAAAAGTTCAATGATTATGTGGCGGGATACTACGACGGCGTTCTGCTCTTTGGCCACATGCTGAGACAGAGGTTGCTGAGCAACCAACAAAAGGCTTCCGAGCTCTCCGATGAAAACCCCTTCAGGAATATCTCGTTTTACGGTAGGACATAACGACCAGAGCCATGGTCCAACCCATTGTCAGTGCTCCGTCTAAACACCACAGCATTTCAAGTCAGGCATAACGGTTTGAACCTGTGTGTTCTGGTGTTGGACAAGGCTAAGCTGCTAGGCAGCAAACTTTAGCACTCTTGTCCAACGTGCACAAACCAGAACAAAACCTTTTTCATTTTGGTCACAGTGATGTCATTTTCACAACTGTAATCTGTGGAGTAAATGGCTATCTCCCTTGCTTGAGTTTAAAGCAAGATTTTGTCCATTTAACCTTCCAGAAAATTTGCAATTTATGTTGTTGTATATTCACCAAAGAAAGCCATGTTTGAAGATCCTGTGTAGCTCAATTTGTAGCGCATGGTGCTCAATTTCCACAGGGGCCAAAAAGTAGACAAATGGTTGAACTCAGGGCGTTTAGTCACTCTAATCACGAGTGTCGGCTAAAAGGCTTTAATATAACCTTTCTGAAATCGAGTCTGATGGTTTGTCATCTGTCAAATGTCAGACAGGGTCACCTTGTGTCATGACACTCTAGTGACTCCTTGTGGTGGGTTGGGCACATGCGAGTTCAGGAGAGTGCTTTTCTCAAGTTGCTGGAAACATCCTGGTCCAGCGAGCTGCGTAATAAGAAGCAGAACGGTTGGCAGGATGTGCTTAGGAGGACACATTTTCTGATCAACTCTCCTGAGCCCATTGGGAGCCCATTGGGCAATGAGGCATGGTCATTATCACAAGTTGAGCAGAGATTTAAAAAAGCTTCTTGTGATAAATGGTGCTGCGGTTAGGCAATTGTCTGTTTGTCTATAAGCAGGTCAGGGTGGCCACTATGTGCTGGATGAGAATGGGGACAGGGATGTGAACTTCTCTGTGATTTACACCTCCACTGTCAACAACCGGGTAAGCTACATCCAAACTACCTGTTGGTTGATTGTCACCATCTCCCTCCCCTATTTAACAGTATAAGTGCATCCCTCATTGATCGCTCAATAATGCTGTCATTACACTTACCCCTCTAGTACAAAACACTATTTGTGTTTGATACCTCCCTAAACGAGACAAGAGTGGAGGACAGCACCCCATCGCTGACCTGGCCTGAGTCAAAACTGCCCAGTGACAAACCAGTCAATCCTTCTGGTAATAACGTATACTGCACTCTCTTGAAACAGGCTACTACGTTTTAGCACAAGGGCCATTAATAGGAATGCTAAGTTAGTTCTAATGAAGACGAGCTAACGGTGGTTTAAAGGTGTGGTAATATTACTGGTTTGAAGATATGGTTACGGTGGCATCGGCGCTTATTTTCTGTTTGCAATTCCAGACCTGTCGACACAGGATGTCATTGTGATCGTCCTGAGTATCAGCATATTGGTGGTGACTGTCATCGCCCTGATGTTCTACAGGTACAAATACAACGCACCAAACCCACGTGTTCACAGTACCGGCCAATCGCATCGTTACTTGACACCGTGTTTTTCCGCTCCTCTCTATGTACGGCCACTAGGCAGAACATGAAGGAGCGTCGGAACCGAAAGAGGTGGTCTCACATCAGTCCCGACCTGATAGGGCCCCTGGACGGGAAGGAGTTAAGCCTGGTCTCACTTAAGGTGAGAGCGCTTAATTCTGTCTTGTCGTGATGGTTTTGCTTTCTCTTAATCTATTTATGTTTATCTCTCAAAGTCCCTAAATGCATGGTAAATACAAGCTTTTTAATCCACTGATTTAGTTATTATAATTTTTTAGCCAGTGATATAATCAGGCACCTGTCAGTTGTGTGGTATTAGATACTGTTGATGATTTATTCACCTTCACTTCCTTTTTTCTTTTCATCAGATTGATGAAGACACCAGGAAAGACAGCTGTTACCAGATCCACCGGGGTCGCTATGATAAAAAGGTACCATGACACTCTTAGTCCATGAAGTGAAACATTAAATGATTTAACGTCACTGTAAAAGGCTGAAATGAGCTTATCAGTTTTATGATTGTCTATTGCATTCAGCCCGTGATTCTGAAGGAGCTGCAACACACAGACGGCAACTTCAGTGAGAACCAGAGGATCGAGCTCAACACTGTAAAGTTTTTTCCTCTGTAGTCTTGATAACTCAAAGCTTGGTCACAGTGCCAAAGACTGGGACCATTGACAGCACCAGGCTGGGCGAGACGGGGCTAAAGCACCCCCAAGAGTAAGCCTGGCACCCCTTCGCCTTGACTTAGTCCTGTCTTAGCCTGGTCTCAGCTCCCCCAGTCAAACATTCCTGACACCGCTACTGACTATGGCAACATCTCAGTCTGTGTCACCATGTTATCCACTACAATAGTACAAATAGAAGCTAACACAACGGATATTTAGTAAGTGCATTTCTATATTTACCAGTCACTTTGGCCTTTGTTTAGGTTTTCAAGACCCCCCCCCCCTCTATCATAGAGTCACATGCTAATCTAGTCCTCTAATCTAGTGTTTGTAATATAAATCTGGCATGATTTTAGCGGCAATCACATATTTCCTTATCTTGATGTAGTGTGAACAACACAGATTTATTTTGGGGCTTTGCAGATGATGAGAGTGCATACATGAGTATCAGGAAGTATGTCTCACCATGACATGTCTCTTTCACACTGGTATCCAACCTCAGCCTCTTTTGTTTCTCTGTCTTCCACTTCCTCTTTGTCTCTCTGCACTTCTCAGCTCCTGCATATTGACTACTATAACCTGACCAAATTCTATGGCACAGTGAAGTTTGACTATGGCGTGTTTGGAGTGTTTGAGTTCTGTGAGAGGGGATCCCTGAGGGTAAGGAGAGACTTGACAGAGAGCATGGCTTTATGGTGGGAACAAGTGGCCTACTTCCAACCAAATATCTTTATTGTGCATTGATAAGCCGTTGACGTTTACACACATTATTTACAGGAGTCCTATACCGACAGGGCCACAATCACTGTTGTAAAAACAGGCCTAAACAAAAACACTTGCTCATAAACGGAACTGCAATAAACTCTCTAATTTACTATCTTTACAGTATGTCCTGAATGATAAAATCTCATATCCAGAAGAATCCTTCATGGACTTAGAATTCAAGATATCAGTCATGTATGACATAGCTAAGGTACGTTTGTGTGGTGTGGTTTCAATCTAGTTGTGTGTTTATGGTGGAGAAATGCACTGCTTTCAATTTGACCATTTGGTTTGTTTCACAAACTGTAACCTATTCAATATTTAAAGCCTTCTGAAGCTTGAAATGTCCACTTTGAAATGTCTATACGGATTAACGTACCAAAAACTATATCAACATCTACAGAAATGTTTTATTCGTTGTATTTATAATTCAACCTAGCGACTGTTTCAGGGCATGTCCTACCTCCACTCAAGCAACGTTCAAGTTCACGGCCGACTGAAGTCTTCCAACTGTGTGGTGGACAACCGTATGGTGGTTAAAATCACAGACTTTGGGTGCAACACCATCCTTAGCCCAAGCAAAGGTGAACCCCTTTCCCTGGCTTTCCCTTAAAAGTACATTCACGCCACCCGAACATGATATACCACTGCAATTGGTCCGGGCCTCTACCGGCCAAGTGATTTGACGTTACACTCCGGGAACCTCTTCCTGTCAGATTTGTGGACAGCTCCGGAGCACCTACGGAAGCAGGGGATCTCCCAGAAGGGTGACGTCTACAGCTTTGCCATTATCTCTCAGGAGATCATAATGAGGCAGAACCCCTTCTTCACCAAGGCCTGCTCCGACAACGCAGGTAACTCTCTGGCAGCTGGAGTCACAGGGGAGTCAAGCAGAACATTGTTCAGCCATGGTCAAAGACACAGAGCTTTTAGAGTTTGCACATCACCCTGGTAATGAAACGTGGCCACTGTTGGCTGTTACATGTACATACAGCTTCTGCTCACTAGTGATCACTGTTATTAATATAGCGAGTCTGGATAGGGATTGTGAAATACAGCACTTTCACTGTAAATGAGAGCATGGCTGCAGAGACATTTGTCAGTTTTTATCCCCTCACCTTCCTTTCCCCAGAGAAGCTGTTAAAGGTGCAGTTCCCAAGTGGCCCTGGTTTCTTCAGGCCAGATCTAAACTTTCAGACAGCAGCTGAAAATGAATCAGAGGTACAAGATTCCCCATTCTGCATTTCCCGTTTACCCATATTGTAGGTTTTTGTTAAAATGTGTTTGGTAACACTTGTCAGTGTATCCTGCAGCTGTGCATACTGATAAAGAACTGCTGGGAAGAGGACCCAGAGAAGAGGCCAGATTTCAAGAAGATCGAAGGATTGCTGGGTAAAATATTCAGGTAAGCCAGGTACTATATTAGAAATGAGTGTGTAAATATTTGTGTGTAAGTGGATGTATGTATTTTTTCAAGAGCCATGGCAGGTTGACAGTTTTATTCAAGCAATCTTCAATCTGGATTCTGCCCTGATTAAATAAAAGCTGTGAGCAATTTGGCTTTAACGGTCCAGTTCAATATGTTTCGTACAGTCATATTATTGTTTCCATCATCCAAATGATTTCAGCAACCTCCACAACCAGGCAAACGAGACGTACATGGATAACCTGATTCGCCGGCTGCAGATGTACTCCAGGAACCTTGAGCACCTGGTGGAGGAGAGGACGGCTCTGTACAAAGCCGAGAGGGACAGAGCCGACCGACTCAACTTCATGCTCCTGCCAGCGTGCGTCATGCATCCAGTCTCCCCCCTAATCCTAAACATTACCCTAACCCTAGTATTAGCCTTAACACTATGTCCACATCCTAGCCCTCGTCCCCTCAGAGAGCGCTATGCCTTAAATAGATAGGATATGTTGGTTTCCTTACAAAAGGATATGTTGGTTTCTTCTACGTAATCTGTGTACAATGTATGACGGTAATCAATACATTGGTACATGCAGCCCTGAAACAAATTAAGAGACCACTGCACCTTTTCCTTTCCAGTTGAAAAGGAAAGTTTTGAGTGAAGAACTGAAGGGTTAAAATTAAGAGAATTGAACCTTTCTGTTCCTCACTCAAAACTTTCCTTTTCAACTTTTTTGGAAAGGAAAGAAAAAGGTGCAGTGGTCTCTTCATTTATTCCGGAGCTGTAAGTTTAACATTTTACTACACAGCGTGTCCAATGAAAGGCCATTTTTGTGCATTTTGGATACAGTGGCAGTTTTATTGGATGAACTCTAACTCGGTGGGTTCGAACTACTGATGCCATCACAGCACAAACATGTCTCTATGAGGTGACCCGCAGTTAACAAGCCACAGCAATTAGCATATGCAATATAATATCTGAGAGGGTACACAATGAACCAGGCTTTTACTACATTTTGATATCCAATTTTGTGAGGTGTGATGAAAAATATTTTGTAGCTTGTTACAGTAATAGGCAAAAAAATGAAATTCGATATTTTACACAACCAAATTATTGTTTGTTTTAGGAGTGACCAGTGTGAGGTATCTACCAGAGAAATAGCATATAATGAGTGAGCTGAGGAAGATGGAGCAATTACCTTGAAGGGACTTGACAATATGTTGGAATCTGATGTTGTATATGCACCAAGGGTTAGGTAGCCAGAAGGTAAAAGTCACAGGTGTGAGTGTTGAAGGAACGGGCTGATGACAAAGTGTATGGCAGTGTGGTAATTTACATTTAATTGAGTAACTTTTTTGTGTCAATCTTGTTGACGAAATCGCCATAATCCTGGATTGGCAAGATCATAAAAGGGTATATTTGGCAGTGTGTCTGACTGATGCCTTATTGTGGAAAAAGAAACCATTTTGGATTCAATAAAAGGTGGGTGGTAGGGAATATGAGTGACGTTTCTTCACACACTTAGTCAGCCTGAAAGAGAAGTGCAAGGTGCCTATATTACAGTATATTATGAAATATTTGGCTGCGTCTGTTTCTGCATGACTGTGGGTGATTGTAACAGATACATTCTTTCAAATGTATCGCCAAAGAACTGCAGCTTGTCTCTGCAACCAAATCAGCCTATTTCCATTGAGGAGAATGCACTCTTATTAACTCGAATGGCCCCGCTAATTCACCAATGAATCCCAAGCATCACACACCATCGAGATGTTGCACGCAAGCAGCTGCTCAGCCTAACCTCCCATGCTTCCCCTCCTCAGCCCGGTGGTGCGCTCCCTGAAGGAGACGGGCAGGGTGGAGCCGGAGCTGTTTGAGGAGGTGACAGTCTATTTCAGTGACATAGTGGGCTTCACCACCCTGTGCCACTACAGCACCCCCATGGAGGTGGTGGACATGCTGAACGACATCTACAAGAACTTTGACGGGATCCTGGACCACCACGACGTATACAAGGTAGTTCGGACTGTCCAGACCGGTTCTCGCACTGAAGATGAAATCAGTGTTACTGTCCTACTGCCGTGTTATGTAGCTGAGGGAATGCAGTTAGGAGTTTTTGGTGTTGCTGTATTAAAATAACATTTCAGGGGGACGTCGTCTCTTTCTGTCTCGTGGCCAGGTGGAGACCATCGGAGACGCATACATGGTGGCGTCAGGTTTGCCGCGACGGAATGGCAACTGGCATGCAGTGGACATTGCCCGCATGGCCCTGGACATACTGGCCTTCGTGGGGACGTTCCAGCTGCAACATTTACCGGGAATACCTCTGTGGATACGCATCGGAGTGCACTCTGGTACCGTCGGCCCAGCTGAACAGTCACTGGTCCATAATCAAATTAGCCTTGTGACATCATGCAGTTGGCCAAAAGTACCAACCTTTCTATGAACAGCCTAATCCTAACTTTAAACCAGTCAAAGGTGTTATATGAACCCTGTAGTGTGAAAGGTTTGTTTCTTGAGCGGACGGCGCCTTTGAGCCGGGTCAATGTTTTTGGGTGTGTCCACAGGGCCGTGTGCCGCGGGCGTGGTGGGGAACAAGATGCCACGCTACTGTCTGTTTGGAGACACCGTCAACACAGCCTCACGTATGGAGTCCACAGGCCTGCGTAAGAGATGACCCACACAGACACCAACACATCCGACGCGACCACAGACAGCCACGGACTCCCTCAGTACAGACACAGATCCGTTAGGACGGTGTGCATTTGCCATAGGTTGACCCTTCCCCGTGTTTCCTCCACAGCGCTGCGAATCCACGTCAGCCAGTCCACCATTAACATCCTCCAACGCACAGACTGCAAGTTTGAGTACGAGCGGAGAGGAGAGACTTTCCTGAAGGTAAGCGCGCGTTCGTGGGGCTACAGCGCCGTTTTAGGAGGACAGAGGGCAGAACCACGCCAGCAATGTGTCTCTTTTTCACAGGGTAAAGGCAAGGAGATGACATACTGGTTGACAGGGGTGGCAGGGACAGAATACAACTTGCCAACACCCCCAACAGCGTGAGTAAAAACGTCTAACCTGGCAATCCGACTATTTCCATCGCCCATATATGGAGCATTGTGTATGTTAAATACGTCCTTCTCAACATCCTCTCCGCGCTGGTCCTCTTAGTGAGAACTTTGTGAGGCTGCAGCAGGACCTGTCTGAGATGATCATATCCAGCCTGGAGAACAGAGAACCGGGTCCCGAGGGGCTGATAAGGAAGACTCTCTCCACTAGAGCCAGGAGGAGGGACACCAGTGGGAGCCAGGGGGACGGCCTGCCGGAGTACTTGCACCTGGCCGTCACGGATGTCCCCAACACTTACCTGTAGTATCACGGAACTCTACTGCCTCCAGTGGAGCTACAGAGACACTACACTCCATCAGAAGGCGACACGGAATTCACCTGTAGCCATGTAATATGAGGAAAAACCTGGCTGTTTACGAATGTTTCTTTGTGTACAAGATAGGGCTTTCTGGTTTGAGCTAATGTTTTTTTTTCTTCTTCTGGTTAACAAGAGCTAAATGCGGGGTGGCTTTTCATAGACTGCAATAATGATGCTTTAGGCAGAATCAGTGAAGCAGTATGATGCTCCACTATTTTAAGAAGACAAATTAGTATTGCTGCATTTTCATTAACAATGAACATGTATTCAAACTAATATCAGTAAATATAACTGAAACATGATACCAAAAAGCTGTATATGCACAGCTTTCCTTTTTCACAAACGTCACATTTTGTGGTGATAGCATAAAAACACAAGCATTTGGAAATGGCAATAAATGTCAGAATTTTAAAGCCCCACAATCACTAGTTTCCACTGACTTGACACAAAATAATTTACTGGAAACAGAGAAAACAACCAGAGTCCTTGCTTCTCCATCTCTGAAATCGGTTTACATCTTACTTATGAGAATGGTACGTATGTATGTACATTTTTGACATGCGTTTTTCTGGATTCTTTAGTTGTTATTCTGTCTCTCATTGTTCAAATAAACCTACCATTAAAATTATAGATGTATAATTTCTTTGTCAGTGGGCAAACGTACAATATCAGCAGGGGATAAAAAAAAAAGAATCCCTCACTGTATGTATGAATGCATGCATTTGACTTTGGGTATCATACTTTAACCCCTTAATAACTGTGTTTTGCTGACTGTGATGTGTCAGATATATTCCCAAGTAAATAGCAGCTGTGATTTGCCTTTACATTTACTGTGGCTACAGAAGTGGATTATTAAGTACATTTAAGTTATTCCTCATTTTAATGTAATATTTAGAAAAACTTGGTCAGGATTCACATTTTAATCACTTTGGATTTTATGACTTATGAAAAGCTGTTGTTTATGTCAGACACAAATACAAAGCCATATGATTGGCCAGATAATACTAGCTTTCTTAAACTACCAGCGAAGTCCACACAAAATAAAAATATCCTATAAAAGATTATTACTGGAATTAAACCAATCTACTCAGATGTGTCTCATTTGTCTTTGACAATATAGAAGTATAGCAGCATAAAACACAATTGCCTTACAGATTCTTCACAATACTTTCACCATCACAGATGTACAAACTTCAAATGTCTGTCCGGTACCAGGTAATGGTTGTGTGGTTTTACGCGTTGAAACAATTCCCTCTCAGTCATAACACTGAACAGTCTTGGTGGTCACTAAAGCAGCATCTCCCAGCTCGGTGGCAGGAAGTGGGATCCCATGCTCTCTCTGACTGCTGCACATGAACACGCTGCCGACCTCCCCAAGAGGGCCACACCCTGGGGCTCTGTTATAGGTGGATGCCTCCTGCCCGAAATATGTCTGGGGCCCACCATTCAGATGGCAACAGGATGGAGGGGCTTCCTTCTCGCTCTGCACCGCTGCGGCTTTACAGTCTGTCTCCACAGCTGGCTTGGCTTTGGATCGAGTCTCAGGTGCCTCTGGGTCAACTGGAGCAGAAGAAAGAACCCGGCCTTTACCCAAGAACCTTTATCTTTACACCAAAAAAATCTATATCAATATGACCCCACAGCGGTGACAGCAGGTTCCCAGGGGGTGTCCTATACGTCCAGTCTAAATCATTGAACACTCGTAGGCAGGAATTGCAATGCAGAGTACTAAAGAGGAATGTCCCCTTGGAAAAGCTAAATAATTTGCTGTTTGCAACAATGCCTTCTGCCTGTATCCCTGTTCTAAACACAGGGTTTTATTGGCTGTTCTATGTTGTCCAGTCAGCCTGAACCCAGGGAACTTTGAGCAATGGGGATCTCATTATGTCTGGAATGCCAGGTAGGTGTCCCTACATGCAATGGAGCCAAACTACTCCTCCCGTTGCGGTTCAATGGCCTGCTTACAAGGAGAGGCAAATTTAGCTTTCTGGCTGTTTGTCTGAGTCTGTGTGCAGTAACTGGGTGTGAATAATATCTTGTCTTAAACCAAAGGATGTATGTGAAGAGAAAAACCGACGGTAGGTTGATACGGGTGTCCCTTGGGAACTGATCACAGAGAGGAACCGAAACTAGGGCTTCATGCTTCATTTGTCTGCAAGTCTCCTTAAATGAATGTACTGATCAAGACGCTAGCTGTGAAAGACCAATAAAGTAGACATGGGTATTCCTTACCTGTAGTGCGACGGTGCCTTCTCTGCTTTCTGTATATGATAAACCAAAGAAACAGGGCCAAGATGGAGCCATTCAGCACAACCACCACTGATATCCACACAGCTGGGTTTACTGCTGGATTGTACTGGGGAGAACCATCAGTGCTCCATTTCACAGGTGATAATTCTGGTCAAAAAAGGTTTCAAAGAGCCCATATCAATGCTGCATATCAACGACTATGCTACATCCATCACCAAGCGAATGAACACAATAGGTCGGCCTTGTATCAATGACAACTGTACACCAGTCACCGACTGAATAAAGAGGACACAGCTCAGCCCCATAGCAATGCTGCACAACAGAGAACAAAGTGAATTAAATATTGTCCAAAAAATTAAGCGGTTACTGCGAGGGAAAACAAACACTACAGCTAACCAGAGCAGTGAACTCACCTGTGACTAGATCCGGCGGGGGGCTGGGTACTCCGAGCGGTGAGCGAACACAGTCCATGAGCAGTCGGTCCCATTTGGTGCCAAGACGACAGGTCTTCTTTGCCATGGTGACCCCCAGTCATGTAATCAACAACTCAACTACACTAAAGCAACCTGTTGCCTCACTCTGCCTTCATGTCAGTGGGTTGCCAGATAACACAGTGAAAGCATGTGGCCCGGACAGAAACACAGAAAGGGGGCATAGGAAAAGCGTCATAGGGGAGGACCCGCAAAATATAGTCCCTCAGCAGATGTTTCAGTTCTTCATTTTGAACAAAGTGGTGAATCACCAAATGTGAGACGTGAGAGGAGAGAGAGAAAAAAAATAAAGAGAGATTCTACAATTATTTGAAAAATACAGGTTTTATTTATTCACAGTGATAAAAAAAAGAAAAAGACATTTATGAGACAGCACACGTAGAAATCAGTGCAAAATGTTAAGTGGTAAATGAGGTCGGTAAACTATTAACCCCGCTAGGTGATTGTGTTAACAAGAAAAATCACGGGTATAAAGTAAAACATACAACATTTTTAAACTGTATCATTTGATTGCTGCATTTGAAATGTGTTATAATTTTGATCATATCTTTATTGTCTTATATGACCAGTATTACAAACTACTAAAGGGCACTGTTGTGAATATAGAGTTGACGGGATGAAAAAAGTATTTATAAATGTACAGTACTTAATTGTCATAAATGAAACCAGAAAAAAACTGTATTCGATCAATATAGCACCACTCACTGTAATCAAGATTTGAAAGTATTGGGCTACCCCTTTATTTGCCCACAAAAATATCTAGCTAAATGGTTTTACCAAAACAGCTCAGACCATCTAAAGTATGTTAGCTACCTGGGCTTTATGCGAATCTTAAGATGCCAATATGTTTGGGAATAATATATTTTTCAGTCTAGCAAGCTAGACAGTAGACTGTAAATCCCACTAGACAGTATATAATAGTTACTGTTGCTAGCGGTTAGCTAGCTACGTAATCAGAGGAATTGCACTGAGCTACAGTAGCTACAGTCACTGAGTATTGCATAGATATTTAATTTAGTGCATTATTATGGCAAGTCGTTTTATAATATATTCATTTAATTTTTTTCAATTTTTTTATACAAAATATATTTTTAAACAATCTGCCATAGACAACATGATTTTGGTAATTGATCTGTATTCAAAAGACAAACCGAACGTAACAAGGACAAAAGTTGGTAGGTTAATGAAAAATAACTACATTAAACAAGAAATCTTTCAAGCTTAAACTTTTAAAGCCTTTCCCCCTGAGGGTGATTTATCATATACCAGATGCTTGGTAATTCTTGGCAGACAAATACATACAAAATGGTACATTAATTAGAATAGCGGAGCCCAATCTTAGTATAGAAAACAAGTTTCAAGGTGGTGAGACTTTGCCAACCTCCTTTCCCCCTTCATGGCATGAAGAGGGCAGGCTGCATTCTGATGAAAGTGAAGTTGTAGCGGTCTGGCAAACCCTGGTGGGCTGTAGTGTTGAAGCTGTCCCAGGAGAATGGAGGGAGAGCCCCCTGAGTTGTGGGGCCATTGACTGCCTCCGCCCTGAACTGCTGGGCCATGTGGAAATCAGTCACCTACAGGGAAAGAGGAGAGGAAGGTACACACACACACACACACACACACACACACACACACACACACACACACACACACACAAACACACACACACAAAGAGAGAGAAGAGGAAGGCCCAGAGAGAGAGAGATTTTTATTTTAAGTAAGTACCTTATTATATTAGTACCTTTATCAGCCCATCTAGCAAATGTTGATTACACAACAGTCAGTAAAGTAATATATATATATATATAAATACACACACATACAGTGGATATACAAAGTCTACACACCCCTGTTAAAATGCAAGGTTCTTGTGATGTAAAAGAATAAGACAAAGATAAATCATGTCAGAACATTTTCCACCTTTAATGTGACCTATAATGTGAACAATTCAATTGAAAAACAAACTGAAATCTTTGAGGGGGAAAAATAAAAAACACACAATAACCTGGTTGCATAAGTGTGCACACCCTTAAACTAATACTTTGTTGAAGCACCTCTTGATTTTATTACAGCACTCAGTCTTTATGGGTAGGAGTCTATTAGCATGGCACATCTTGACGTGGCAATATTTGCCCATTGTTCTTGGCAAAAGCACTCCAAATCTGTCAGATTGCGAGGACATCTCCTGTGCACAGCCCTCTTCAGATCACCTCAGAGATGTTCAATTGGATTCAGGTCTGGGCTCTGGCTAAGCCATTCTTCTGGTGACGCCATGCTTTTATGGATGTGTGCTTTGGGTCGTTGTCGTGCTGAAAGGTGAACTTCCTCTTCATCTTCAGCTTTCTAACAGAGGCCTGAAGGTTTTGTGCCAAAATTGCCTGGTATTTGGAACTGTTCATAATTCCCTCCACCCAGACTAAGGCCCCGGTTCCAGCTGAAGAAGAACAGCCCCAAAACATGATGCTGCCACCACCATGCTTCACTGTGGGTATGGTGTTCTTTGGGTGATGTGCAGTGCTGTTTTTGCACCAAACATACCTTTTGGAATTATGGCCAAAAAGTTCAACTTTGGTTTCATCAGACCATAACACATTTTCCCACGTGCTTTTGTGATTTATTTGTGATTAATCAGAGTCACTTGAAATGATGGCAGGTGTGTCATGACTTCTATTTAACATGAGTTTGAATGTCATAGGTTAATTCTGAACACAGCCACATCCCAAGTTATAAGAGGGTGTGCAAACTAACGCAAACAGGTTATTGTAAGGTTTTTATTTTTCCCAAACAGTTAGTTTTTTTTAATTGAATTGTTCACATTATAGGTCACATTAAAAGTGGAAAAGTTCGGACATGATTTATCTTTGTCCCATTTTTTACATCCCAAAAACCTGGCATTTTAACAGGGGTGTGCAGGCTTTTTATATCCACTATATGTATGTATGTACTTCAGATATTCCAGTTTTTTCTTTGTCATTGTGGGGTATTGTGGGTACTGCACATTTGAGGCAAACTTATTTTAATCAATCATAGATGAAGTTCATAACAAAGAAATATGGAGAAATTGAAGGGGTGTTATATCCACAGTACATACATACACACACATATTTCTTATTCCGATTTTTCCTCAACCAAACACAAGCCACACAGTACAGTTTTCATGACCTTAAAAGGTTAGAAATAGTAGTCCCCCTCCTCATCCACAGTGCATAATTCAGACGGGGGGGGGGGGGGGGTGTCTCTGAGTGAGTGTGTGAGTGACTGAGTACCCCTTGTTAAATAGCGTAGTAGTTAGAGAAGCGGGCTACAGAACAACAGGTCCCGCGTTTCGACTCCCGTAACAGTCAAAACACATTATGCCTGAGGTTCAGGATGGACAAAAACTTTGCTAGCTACAACCTTATGTAGCTACGTAATAGAAAGCCTGAAATAAAACAGTTCTGGTGGATTAGGATTTGTTCAGGATAGACAGACACTTGGCTGCCTGCAATCTTCCGTAGCTACATTATGTAAAGCCTAAAATGAAACTGTTCACTGTAATATTGCAAATATTTCTGGTGGATTTTCGAATGAGGTCTTAGGATTTCTTCAGGATAGACAAACACTTCGCTGGCTACACGATTCTCTCGTCTTTTCACTGGACGAATATCGTCACCTATATTGATACAGTAGTTATTGTATCAATGTCAATTATGAATGGCAAATAAGCTGTTAAAATGGACAATGGCAAAAGCCATACAGTAGATGCTATTTGTGGTGGAGGTAAACTTAATAAGAAACGTTACTCAGTTTAACACAATGCTTAATGGCGTCCAGCGACATGTTACTGGCTAATAAGCTTTTAAAACGGCCAGTGGCAAATGTCATACAGTTCATAGAAACTATTTGTGTTGGAGGTAAACCTAATAAGAAAGTTACTTAGTTTAACACAATGGTTAATGGTGTCTAACAAAATATTCAAACCCCAGGAAATGTACAGTACAGCTTTGTGGTGTAGTGGTTAATGACACAGCCTTTGTGGTGTAGTGGTTAATGACCTTAAAATTGAATTAAATGAATGAATGTAAGTAAATGTCCTACTTTGGTGTCATAGCATCCTCCTGGTGTGGGGTGTTGATGCCTCAGGTCATTCCGGCAACAGATGGACTTGCATGGGTCACCCTTGGAGTAGGGGTCATTTTTGTAATCTGAAAAAGAAGGGATAACTCTTAACGAGAAAACATGGAAAGGATATTAATTGAATGAACGTATTAAAACTTACAAGAAGAATATCAAAGAAAAACACTAAGAATGCAGTAAAATATTAAATTAACTTAAAGAACTTTCTAAAAACTAACACAACAAAACAAAACCAAAAAAGGAGTGGCTACATGAGAGAAACTGCACCATTGTATCTCATAATGTGTTTGAGGGAGTCGAGGTCTTTGACCTCAGCCTGGTCCCGGCGGAAAATCTTGGCCCGGGGGCAGAGATCATAGGAGAAGTCTTCCCCGTACTCCTCCCACATCTTCCCATAGCCACTGAGGGCGTAAATCCGGGGGTGGAAAGGCACGTTGTAAGAAGGCCAGTAGCCTGTGGGAGAAGGTCATGTCCCGAAGGGGGTCAATCTCTGAGTTTACAGGTAATACAGGTGTCCAGCGGCAGTATGATGTCATGGTCTCTTACCCCTGCGCAGGGCCTGAGTCTGGTCAGAGAATTCCACCAGACCAGGAATCTGTTCCACCACTGTCAGGGCACCCTCTTCCAAACTGTGTCCCAGGTTCACTTTTCTCATATCCACTATCATATATTGGTTGTTGTAGGTGCCTGCAGAAGAAGAGGAATAGGGAAAGTGAAGACGTGCGAAAAACGAACTGCTGGTGTGGCTTGCCCATCCAAAACGGCATCTTTCTCCTCCAACCGGCATCTTGCTCCTCCTACCGGCATCTTGCTCCTCCTACCGGCATCTTGCTCTAACATGGATGAGAGCATGCAACCAGCAGAGGTTAGGGCCATGGAGAGCAAGCCCAGGGAATTCAAGGTAAAGTACTGGAACCTTCTGGAAGCAGCTGGCTGGGGCCAGCCCCTCCCCTCCCATCAGGACTGACTTGGACAGCCATTACAAGGGGGACAGGCACCCTAAACAGACTATAAAACACTGCCTGATGAGCCTGGAAACGAGAGCCCAGTTTTGAGTTGTTGATAAATGCCCCACCCGTGGGTGTCATACTCTTTCCTCCATGTCCCCCTGCTCTGCCTGGTCAAGACGTGCTATTATCTCAGAACAGGGCTAAAATGTTCCTCCCACCTCCGTCCCTCCCTCACCAGAGTTGTATCTGGAGAAGGTGCTGGCCCACTCCTTCCCAGTGTGTGACAGGGCATTGGCCAGACGCACCCTCTGCCAAGCCAACAGGCTTTGGGGCGTGACCTGGGAGAAGAGGGAGGCGTTGAATACGTTGTTGGTGGTCTGGGTCATCATCAGGCCACTGCCCAGGAGGTAGAAATCATCCAGAGACACCAGGAAGCCTGTGGGGTGAAGATAAGATGAGGCGCTACAAGTGTTTTCTACTTCAGGCGTCATGAGTGTACATGCTTTTACACACCTAAACACACTGTACATTCACCCTGTTCAAGGCCAATCAGGGCTCTGGCCCGCTGGAAGCCCCGCCTCCCAGGTGATATAATCATGACTGGGCCTTTGTTCTTAGTTTATTTTCTCCACTGGTCATTGCAGCAAACTTGACATTTTGCCTTTTCGCAGCATGTCGTGGGACAGCTGACTTGAGGGCAATATGGGTGTGCAAATTATGAAATATGCTAAACAAAATGAATAATGCTAGGGAAATTAAAGTGCCAAACCTGTCCATCAAATCACTGGAGTTAGTAGTAAGCCAAAAACTTGAATGCATTCCAAAATAGGGGACGTTATGGTGACTTTAATACCCTGCCAGCTGTTTTTAGGGTTTTGATACATTTACTTTTCATATCAGCATGTTGACACATTATATTTATCACAGGGTAACCAATGCCTACCCTTCACAGCTGTCCCTACCTGGATAGCTGCTAAAGGACAGCTTGCCCGTGGCAGTGTTGGGTTCACTGATGTTGAAATCCCAGTGCTTGTAGATGCGCATGGTGGCAGCATAGGTGTACCAGCTGGAGTGGGCAAATAACAGGTTCTCAAACCCTGGAAGCATCTGGTTAGGGGAGAGGGACTGGTGCTATAGAAATATTCACTTAGACAGGTAGAGGGAAATTCAAGTTCTTTGTAAGACTGGTGTGTGAAATGACAGATCCACTCCATTTGATATCACTAACGGTCTGTCCAGAAATTACCTCACAATAGCAAGAACAGAATGACCTCTGACCTTAATGAGGGCAGAGCAGTGGCCCATTCCTGGATATTTGAAACCTCCAAGAGGAAGCTCAGAACCAGGGACCAGGGTTGGAATTAAGTCCAAAAGATCTCCAACCGCATTCAGAAACTGGACAGCAAACAGGGACAGAGGCTGGGGTGACATAGTGAGAGACATGAGGTAGACAATAGGTTATTATTTATTACTATTACAAGTTAAAAGGTTAAAGCAACAAATCAATATTCCACAAGTTCCCCCTATGGGCCCTGGTGCTTCAGTCCCATTAAGCCACTGCATTAATCAGGCCCTGCAAGCTACAGACCTTTTCCCCTTTCTTCTTGGCCCAGTCTGCGACTCCCGCCTGTAATCCGTCCATCTGGGCAACTATGAATCCGGTGTGGTGCCACAGGGGATCAGTAGTCCTGTTCAGTTTCACTTGCTGCCTGGTCCATGTGCTCTGCTTCCTGATAGAACCACAGAGCAAATTTCAGAACTCTCAGAGGACAGGAGGTGGATCCGACCTGGTCTGTCACTCTGGTTATTGGCTATCATTCCGGAGTAAAGAAAATACTCACGTAAGGAACTTCTCCACTAGACTTAAGACTTCGGGTCCTGTGATCAGCTGGGGGTACATGTTTGCATAGTGACTAATCATTTGCCTGATGAAAAACAAAATATAATTAAACATGAAAATGTCAATCATTAAACAACTGACATGGAACAATGGCAGAGGCACTTACGGTGCAGTTAGGAAGCCCTCTAGATATCCAGCCAGGAAGTAGGTGATCTCGTCCTGCTCACGAGTGTCCCCGTAACCTGCACGGATCTCCAGTACACTCCAGCCCGTTTGAGAGAGGCTGTCGTTGAAGTATCCATATGCGTCCCCCTCTTTTTCCAATACTCCTTCTTTCAGCAGGACAGTCTTCTCTTTAGCATCCCAGTACACTGTGGCCGCTTTCACATCTGTAATGCAGGAAATCTCTAGGTGTGTGGTCGGTCTGAATAGATTCATTTCTTCATTAACTGGAACAAATTGTCTCAAGTACACAACAGCCCTGTACGTTTCACCTCCAGATATGGTAGTATGGTATGGTACTATCGGACTCAGTTTGACTGTGCACTGAAAAACGACCTATGAAAGAGCTACGTATGTAGCTATAATGTCAATAAACTGACTACAAGTAAATAAAGTAGTTACAGCCATAAGGGAAAACATAATAATGTTTTCAGTGTCATTTTCATTTTTTTTACAGAAAAAAACAAGATACCCTTTTAAAAATAATCAGTTTATTCCAATATGTATTTTTTAAATAAATAACTTAATAATAGTGTCACCAGTTCTCATTATCCTATTCCGCTACAAACACTTTATTGAGAGCAGACTTAATCGCGTTATGTAGGACAACATAAAGTATGTGGCTAAATCTCAAGTAAGACATACCAGTCAATCCCATGTTGTGGCTTTCAGAAAGGTTTCCCAGAGAATGTTTTTCACAGTCTTATAAAGACGAGATGTTAAGAAAGCAATGATGTTTGCTTCTAGTGTTGTAAAGATCTTGTAAACATCTGAACTAGTAGAATGTTAACCAACCTAAATAATCACTGTGGGAATTGTTTCAAATGAAAGCCCCACAGAATATACAGAATTCTTCCAATATCCAAAAGATATGGATTTGCTGTCTGCTTTGCCCTTTTTTTTTTTATATGTATATTTTAAATACATTACTTATGTGGCTTCATTTTTACTTGGAAAGGTTTGGCTAATTTTGTAGCTGAAAACATGAAGTAAAAATGAAAAAACAGAACTTGTTAGGGTGTGGTGCATGGCTGTGTATACTATACTAAGGAAAACTGTAATTATGCAATACCTAAAGCAATAATGGAAAATACTTTCACTTTTTTTCAGTTAAGATTTCTACTTGCAATCCGTGTTTGCAAGTATTAGTCCAAAACGCATTTCATGAAGCAACCAAATTAATTTCTCCAAAACCCCAAAATAATTGTAATTTATTGGGGACACGTTCCCCAAGTGGTGCTATACACCCAGATGTAACATCAGGTTACATTTCGATTGGTAGTCCATACTGAGCTAAAGGTTGCGAGGTAGTATATACACACACACGTAATATCCAAAATGCAGGGGGAAAAAACAGTTGAAATCAAAACCCATAGTAATATTTTTTGAAGGCTGTCTTTAGCCTTCTATTCCCAGGCTACTGCTGTCACGGCGATTACTACAACCACAAACACCTACAAGCAACCCACATGCCATTTGAAGTTAAGCCAAATATGTTGTGAGAAAAATATATCCTGCTATGAAAGATAAGATGCTTATGTTTCCAAAACAGGAGCTACATGTACGGTTAGCGATATATAGACCCAGTGTCGGCGCTCTTAACAAAACTCACAATATTGTCAATAAACGACAAAGCCATATAATCTAAGACTGGTTAGCTCCAATGTTTCACTTACTGTCTGCGTTGACGAAAGTCGCAGCAACATTAAGCATAATACAAAAATACAGATACTTCATTTATATCCGATGACCTTGAAGCTTTAAAGCGAAGAATTGAAAGTCTGGATCAAAGTTCAATTTCCTTAACGATGGAGTCGGCGCAGAAGCTATCCGGATTGGTAACGTTTGGTATGAATTTCTCACAAGAAGCAGATTCCTTGTAGCTATTTGTTAAGAATGCTCCTACAACTTTCCAGTGAGCCGTCATGAAAAACTGCTTTACTTTTTTAGTTTTCTCTCGTATATTGATGTTGTATACAAATATTTAACTGCGAAAATATTTTATTGATAAATATTGTGACACCCCGTTAAATTTAGTGCAGGATGCATGCCTGAAGCAGGTTTTGGTATACATGCTCAAGTAATTTTATAAGTAATTTATAAATTGAAGTCTTATAAGTCATATAAGTACTCACAAATTTGCCTTACACACAAATGTGAATATCTGTTACTGAAAAATAGAGATGCAGAAATATTAACTGCATTCTGTTAATATACTTAGGTTGCTGATTAATGAGCAATTTTGTAAGTCGCTATGTCTAAATACATAATTATTTTGGTTCTGCCAGAAAGAAATGCATACTAATGCATGTTTTAATGTTTGGATAGTAGCTATAGAAAAAACCTGAATCTAATGGCACACGAAAATTTCAGACAAGCTATATATACTATGTAGATGTACACATCTGCATACACATTTCATAAAAACACTTGTTGAACGAATTATGTTAGATAACTGCATAAAATATAGCAAAGTATTTTTCCTTATTAATGATGGTTTCAGAGATTTCTGGCCACCGGTTGTAAACATGGCATGATTGAGCTAAGATGGGTCCCTGTCCCTGACGATTGAGCTAAAATGGGTCCCTGTCCCTGACGATTGAGCTAAGATGGGTCCCTGTCCCTGACGATTGAGCTAAGATGGGTCCCTGTCCCTGACGATCGAGCTAAGATGGGTCCCTGTCCCTGACGATTGAGCTAAGATGGGTCCCTGTCCCTGACGATTTAGCTAAGATGGGTCCCTGTCCCTGACGATTGCATACTACTGTCCTGTATGTGCCGGAATGTGTCCCATGTAATCAAAATCATTCCTTTTCAAACCTGAAATAGTGGAAGCTGAAATGGTCAGGTATCGTCTCAATCTGCAACACAACCAGGGGGACTTTGGACAGGGACAGCAACGAGCCTTTCAAGCCTGGTACTCCTCAGGTGTGGGCCAAGACCTCATGTCCTCCTAAGTTTTAAACAGGGCAGGAGACAAGGAACATTTTGATCTACATGGATTTATAGTGGAGAAGGAGAACTGACCCTACTCCCCCGGCACAACAATATAGCAGCGTAAGACCTTGGGGCTGAGACAGGGGTTATTATTTTTGTAACATTTAACCCAACCTTTCGTACAATTTCGGGTACATACGCCTGTCTGTGTCATCAACAGAGGTCATTTTCTGTTTCTGAAACACAATACTTTACTTTAATTAAAATGTTTGGTGTTCCACCTTTAGTTCTCCAATGTCAGCCCTCACCTTCAGACACTCACTTGGCTTCCAGGTGAAGCTTTCCAGTACAACATCATGGTACTTGCTTACATAATAAGGAATTTTGCGGACATTCTTATCCAGAGCACCTACAACAGTGAGATCATACTCGACCCCCTTGGTAATTGTACACACAACCAAACTGTAGAAAGTGACATGGTCTTACAAGCTTTTCTAATGTTTTCTTGACTCTACACCTACTAAAGGGGTAATTCATATTGAAACTGTGGAGGGGAAAATATTTGAGTAGGTTGAATAGATTGCTCTGTGTGATTTTTGATAACACTTTTAGTTTTAAGGAAAGTATCCACTGCTAAATCTTTAGTATATTCCAGGCTTTCAACAATAGGGTTTCAAACATAAGGATTTTCTCCTTTCTAATATGCACATGTAGACATTTGTGGGGAATGTCAGTGATTGGGCAGGGAATTCCATTGTTGGTTATACAGTACAATCTGGTTAATATTAAAGATTCTCTGTTTGTCACCCAATGATTTTTGGACATCTAATGAAGGTTGTTTAGAAGAGGATAATGTCAGTAGTTTTTGACAGGTATGCCTATAATCAAAGGTCAAAGACAAAGGGCTTAATCCAAGATTGCAGACCAATAGACATCATCATAAGCAATGTAAATATTAAAAACGACAGTAGTAGTACAGAAGTACCAGTAGTAGTACAGAAGTACCAGTAGTAGTACAGACACTTCCGGGTCGCGGGGGCAGCAGTCTAAGCAGAGATGCCCAGACTTCCAGACTTCCTCCAGCTCTTCCGGGGGGACACCGAGGCGTTCCCAGGTCAGCCGGGAGACATAGTCCCTAAAACGTGTCCTAGGTCTTCCCCGGGGTTTCCTCCCGGTGGGACGGGACCAGAACACCTTCCCAGGAAGGCGTTCCGGAGGCATCCGAAACAGATGCCCAAGCAACCTCAGCTGACCCCTCTCGATGTGGAGGAGCAGCGGCTCTACTCTGAGCTCCTCACGGGGGACCGAGCTTCTCACCCTATCTCTAAGGGATCCCAGCCACCCTGCAGAGAAAGCTCATTTTGGCCGCCTGTATCCGGGATCTTGTCCTTTCGGTCATGACCCAAAGCTCATGACCATAGGTGAGAGTAGGAACGTAGATTGACCGGTAAATCGAGAGCTTCGCCTTGCTGCTCAGCTCTTTCTTCACCACGACAGACCGATACATCGACCGCATTACTGCAGAAGCTGCACCGATCCGTGTGTCAATCTCCCGTTCCATCCTTCCCTCACTCGTGAACAAGACCCCTAGATACTTAAACTCCTCCACTTGAGGCAAGAACTCTCCACCAACCTGAAGTGGGCAAGCCACCCTTTTCCGACTGAGGACCATGGCCTCGGATTTGGAGGTACTGATTTTCATCCCAACCGCTTCACCCTTGGCTGCAAACCGTCCCACTGCATGCTGAAGGTCCTGGTTTGAAGGGGCCAACACGACAACATAATTCGCAATAAGCAGAGACGAAATCGTGTGGTCCCCAAACCTGACACCCTCCGGCCCCTGGCTGCGCCTAGAAATTCTGTCCATAAAAATTACGAACAGAACCGGCGACAAAGGGCAGCCCTGCCGGAGTCCAACATGCACTGGGAACATGTCTGACTTACTGCCGGCAATGCGAACCAAGGTCGTACAGGGACCTGACAGCCCTTAGCAAAGGACCCAATCGTTTTTAAAGCAATCTTTCATAAATGTCGTTCAATAGCTCGGACCCAATAAAATGTATATAGCAATAACCAATTGAAATAGCTTCAGTGACAGCTGCTCTATCATCAACATCCTTTAGTTTTACAATTTTCCAAATTTGGAAATTGTTAATAGTTTTTAAAGCAATCTTTCATAAATGATGTTCAATAGCCTGGACCCAATAAAACTTATATAAAAATAATCAACTGATATTGCTTCATGGACATCTGCTCAACCATCAACATCCTTTATTTTTTTTTTATTTTGGAAATTACTAGTTTATAAAGCAATTTTCCATCAAAAATGCTCAATAACTCGGACCAAATAAAACTTAATAATCAACTGATAGAGCTTCAGGGACAGCTGCAGTCCCATTAACATTCTTTAGTTTCAAAAAAAATTTATGTAGGAAATTATTAATAAAAAAAAGCATTCTTCATCAAAAATGGTCAATACAGTGGGGAGAACCACCCGATTTTGCATTTTTTTCCTACTTACAAAGCATGAAAAGGTCTGTAATTTGTATCATAGGTACACTTCAACTGTGAGAGAAAATCCAGAAAATCACATTGTATGATTTTTTTGTAATTAATTTGCATTTTGTTGCATTATATAAGTATTTGATCACCTATCAACCAGTAAGAATTCCGTCTCTCACAGACCTGTTTGTTTTTCTTTAAGAAGCCCTCCTGTTCTCTACTCATTACCTGTATTAACTGCACTTGTTTAAACTCGTTACCTGTATAAAAGACACCTGTCCACACACTCAATCAATCAGACTCCAACCTCTCCACAATGGCCAAGACCAGAGAACTGTGTAAGGGCATCAGGGATAAAACTGTAGACCTGCACAAGGCTGGGATGGGCTACAGGACAATAGGCAAGCAGCTTGGTGAGAAGGCAACAACTGTTGGCGCAATTATTAGAAAATGGAAGAAGTTCAAGATGACGGTCAATCTCCCTCGGTCTGGGGCTCCATGCAAGATCTCACCTCGTGGGGCATCAATGATCATGAGGAAGGTGAGGGATCAGCCCAGAACTACACGGCAGGACCTGGTCAATGACCTGAAGAGAGCTGGGACCACAGTCTCAAAGTAAACTATTAGTAACACACTACGCCATCATGGATTAAAATCCTACAGCGCACGCAAGGTCCCCCTGCTCAAGCCAGCGCATGTCCAGGCACATCTGAGGTTTGCCAATGACCATCTGGATGATCCAGAGGAGGAATGGGAGAAGGTCAAGTTGTCTGATGAGACAAAAATAGAGCTTTTTGGTGTAAACTCCACTCGCCGTGTTTGGAGGAAGAAGGATGAGTACAACCCCAAGAACACCATTGCAACCGTGAAGCATGGAGGTGGAAACATCATTCTTTGAGGATGCTTTTCTGCAAAGGGGACAGGACGACTGCACCGTATTGAGGGGAGGATTGATGGGGCCATGTATCGCGAAATCTTGGCCAACAACAGTAAGAGCTTTGAAGATGGGTCGTGGCTGGGTCTTCCAGCATGACAACGACCCGAAACAATAGAAAATCTTTGGAGGGAGCTGAAAGTCCGTATTGCCCAGCGACAGCCCCGAAACCTGAAAGATCTGGAGGTCTGTATGGAGGAGTGGGCCAAAATCCCTGCTACAGTGTGAGCAAACCTGGTCAAGAACTATAGGAAACGTATGATCTCTGTAATTGCAAACAAACGTTTCTGTACCAAATATTAAGTTCTGCTTTTCTGATGTGTCAAATACTTGTGTCAGGCAATAAAATGCAAATTAATTACTTAAAATACTTAAAATCATACAATGTGGTTTTCTGGGTTTTTGTTTTAGATTCCGTCACTCACAGTTAAAGGGTACCTATGATAAAAATTACAGACTTCTACATGCTTTGTAAGTGGGAAAACCTGCAAAATCGGCAGTGTATCAAATATTTGTTCTCCCCACTGTAGCTCGGACCACATACATCCTTTTTGAAAATAACCAATATAACTTCAGGTTCAGCTGCTCTACCACCAACATCCTTTAGCTTTTCAATTTTGGAATTCATTTATTTTTTTTAAAGCAATGTTCCATTATGAATTGTCAACAGCTCGGACACCAGAAAACATATTTCTAAATAAACTACTGATATATCTTCTTGGACAACTGCCATATCATCAACATCCTTCAGTCTTAACATTTTTCCATTTAGGGAATTATTAATCCTTTTTAAAGATTGCTGGTGTCTGGTTTATTGCTGGTCTGAGAGCTGGAAGTGAAACAGGAAACCAGTAATTGGGAACAAGCATAGCCACAGGGAAGCCCCAGACCCAAAGGGGTAAACATCAACCCATTGTAGGGGAGACATGTATGTGGTGCTGTGTTTTGTGTTTGCAAAGTTACAGGCATTTTAGTAAAGTTTTGCCTTTTTGAGCCATGATCAAGTGGTAATGCTCCTGCCTCCATACACATATACACCTTCCCACGTATATGTGTAATATATCTAAAGGATGTAGATGGTGGAGCAGCTGGCCCTGAAGCTATTTCAGTTGATTATTTCAATATAGGTTGTATTGGGTACTAGCTATTGAGTATTTCTGATAAAAATTTGCTTTAAAAACCCTGAACAATTTCAGAAATTGAAAAATTGTGAAACTAAAGGATGTTGATGGTACAGCAGCTGCCCCTGATGCTATATCAGTTGATTATTTCCATATATGTTTTATTGGGACCAAGCTATTGAACATCATTTATGAAATATTGCTTTAAAAACTATTATAAATTTCCACAGCAGCTGTCCCTGAAGTTGGTTATTTTGAAAAATACATATATGTGCTTTGAGCTATTGACCATTTGTGATTGAATTTCTTTTAATATAAACTATTAAAAAATAATTTTAATTGTAAAACTAAAGGATGTTGACGCTAGAGCAGCTGTCCCTGAAGCTATATCAGTTGGTTATTTCCACAGACGTTTTATTGGGTCTGCGAGCTATTGACATTTCTCTGAATTAAAATGTTTTAAATAATATTAATTTCCTAAATTATAATACTGATTGATGTTCATGGTAGGGCAGTTGTCCCTGACGCTGTAGCAAATAAACGTTATTTTATTTTTACATACAAATCAATACAAAACACTAATCATAGTAAGGCTCCGTATTCTGAGCTCTTTATAGTTGGTCTTTATAGTCTATGTTTTTTTGGTTGCAATGCATTTGGTCAGTAAAAACGACTTATCATGACTAATGTCGTCTCTTGAAAATTGAACGCAACAGAGAAATCAAGGAGTGTTGCTTGTTCGCTATCGCCAGCAGATTCCGATTATTTACCACCACAGTCTAACTTCACTGTAGTCCAACGTCCCTCGGCTACGCAAAGTATTTTTCCGAAGTATCAGCAGTTGGTGAAATGTTGTTGTTCGTATGAATATGATTGACTACCACAAACATTAATCATTTCCTCAATTCGAGATTGCAATATGAGAACGAGTCATGGTATGTAGCCCACTTCCCTTTCATGGTAGAGTGTAGGGTCTTTGTTATGTTTCGTCTGGAATACAATTAACCATCTTTGTAAACGTTATGAGAAAGAACAGCGCGTAAAGCAATGAATACGTTTTAAAACATTGCAACATTTCCTTTTAGACCTTTTAAAAGAAAGCAGAGTACACCAGACATTTTCAGAGAAAACACCATACTTTAGTAGTCTAAGTTTAAAAACTAAATTTTTTTTACATGATAAAGTTTGCAAAAAGATTTTTTCTGTAATGGCTCGTTTCTGAGCGCAGTGTTGCCAGATCTTATTGACTGTAAATTGCACAATCATCCTCAGACTCCAGGAAAGAAAACGCCCGAACCTATACAACCCTATCTGTAAATCGACCCTCCCAAGGCCATCTTTGCCCACACACTGTCACGAAAAATAGCCCAATTATGCGGGGGAACTTCCCCATCTGACAACTGTCTGAGCGGCAGAGCCGCGTAATAACAATCGTGCCCTCTACCACTCAGTAGCCTAACCGTATCATTCTGGGTCCGTGTACCTTAAGGTCATTGGATTATGTCTTCATATAGGAAAACAGATGAAAAGAAAACGATTCGTTTTTTGATATTTGACTTCCAATATTTGATTTCTGATATCAAACGAATATTGATCAATCAGAAAACGGCTTGTTTTTCGTTCATAATTTTTGGATTCATAACAAAAATTTAATTATTCTTATTTCCTCTGTTAAAATTGGAAATGGAATAATGGTGATTGTTTTGTTCATAATAGGAAGTTTACGCCTCCTCCTAGAATATTCATAGCCTTCTCGTATGTTCACAGCCTAGTTTGGCAGCGAAGTTAAGGTAGAAGTGTTCATGTTCAATATTATTCAGATGTTTTATAGAATTAATATGCCTATATATGGGTAAATAAAGCAATGTGCAAGTCTGTAAATCAAAATCCAGGCGACAGTTTTGCATTTTGCAGTTGTATTTAAAGATCTGTGAATGCGTGATTCAAAGAATTGCAACAATTAACAATTTGCGTTTGTACAGAATTTTCTTTTGCAAGTATTCAACAATCATCTCCAACGGTGCCTATAGACCAGCTACAGGATGATCAACATGTTCTGTATTGGGCATGGGTTCTTCACGCTTCTTATCCTGGTCCATCAATCTCGCCCGGAGAGAACATAAAAAATACAGTCATCTGTAAACTAGTCAGTACTCAAGTAATTGGCTAATACGGATTACAAATGCCCAACTCTGGAAATACAACTCTGCAATTCCAACTCACTTGCAAATCTTTATAGTACTTAATTTCTTTGACCCCATCAGAAATGAACGAGATCTCAGGTGAAAGTGATTTGTATCTGTAGATGGCGAGTTGTTCTTGTATTTGGTGATTTGTCTGCGTAAATAATGAGTTGCATGTGTAAATGTGTCTGAGAGGACCTGATTTATATTATAGCTGGTGTTCCTGTCAAATTGGTGAAGTGTTGATGTCAATCGTGTGGCGCTGACTACATATGGGGGTGAGTTGGAATTTCCGTTTGGTATCTCTTTGTATTGTAGTATGTTGGTGGTAGGCTTGGGGATATGAATGTCATCATCATCATCTTCTTCCACTTATCTGAGGCCGGGTCGCGGGGGCAGCAGTCTAAGCAGAGATGCCCAGATTTCCCTCTCCCTAGACACTTCCTCTAGCTCATCCGGGGGGACACCGAGGCGTTCCCAGGCCAGCCGGGAGACATAGTCCCTCCAGCGTGTCCTAGGTCTTCCCCGGGGTCTCCTCCCAGTGGGACGGGCTCGGAACACCTTCCCGGGAAGGCGTTCAGGAGGCATCCGGAACAGATGCCCAAGCCAGCTCAGCTGACCCCTCTGGATGTGGAGGAGCAGCGGCTCTACTCTTAGCTCCTCCTGGGTGACCGAGCTTCTCACCCTATCTCTAAGGGATCGCCTAGCCACCCTGCGGAGAAAGCTCATTTCAGCCGCCTGTATCCGGGATCTTGTCCTTTCGGTCATGACCCAAAGCTCATGACCATAGGTGAGAGTAAGAACGTAGATTGACCGGTAAATAGAGAGCTTCTCCTTGCGGCTCAGCTCTTTCTTCACCAAGACAGACCGATACATCGACCGCATTACTGCAGAAGCTGCACCGATCCGTCTGTCAATCTCCCGTTCCATGTCAATCTCCTTCCCTCACTCGTGAACAAGACCCCTAGATACTTAAACTCCTCCACTTGAGGAAAGAACTCTCCACCAACCTGAAGTGGGCAAGCCACCCTTTTCCGACTGAGGACCATTGCCTCGGATTTGGAAGTACTGATTTTCATCCCAACCGCTTCACCCTTGGCTCCAAACCGTCCCAGTGCATGCTGAAGGTCCTGGTTTGAAGGGGCCAACACGACAACATAATTCGCAATTAGCAGAGACGAAATCGTGTGGTCCCCAAACCTGACACCCTCCGGCCCCTGGCTGCGCCTAGAAATTCTGTCCATAAAAATTACGAACAGAACCGGCGACAAAGGGCAGCCCTGCCGGAGTCCAACATGCACTGGGAACATGTCTGACTTACTGCCGGCAATGCGAACCAAGCTCCTGATTCGGTTGTACAGGGACCTGACAGCCCTTAGCAAAGGACCCAGGACCCCGTACTCCCAAAGCACCCTCCACAGGATGCCGCGAGGGACACAGTCAAATGCCTTCTCCAAATCCACAAAACACACGTGGATTGGTTGGGCAAACTCCCATGAACCCTCCATCACCCTGTAGAGGGTATAGAGCTGGTCCAGTGTTCCACGGCCCGGACGAAAACCACACTGTTCCTCCTGAATCCGAGGTTCTACTATCGGCCGTATTCTCCTCTCCAGTACCCTGGCATAGACTTTCCCGGGGAGGCTGAGAAGTTTGATCTCCCTGTAGTTGGAACACACTCTCCGGTCCCCCTTCTTAAAAAGAGGGACCACCACCCCGGTCTGCCATCCCAGAGGCACTGTCCCCGACCGCCATGCGATGTTGCACAGGCGTGTCAACCAAGACAGCCCCACAACATCCAGAGACTTGAGGTACTCAGGGCGCATCTCATCCACCCCCGGTGCCTTGCCACCGAGGAGTTTCTTATCTACCTCAATGATTTCAGCCCGGGTGATGGACGAGTCCACCTCTGAGCACTCAGCCTCTGCTTTCTCAATGGAAGACGTGACGGCGGGATTGAGGAGATCCTCGAAGTACTCCTTCCACCGCCCAACGACATCCCCAGTTGAGGTCAACAGCTGCCCACCTCCACTGTAAACAGCGTTGGTAGGGCACTGTTTCCCTCTCCTGAGGCGCCAAACGGTTTGCCAGAATCTCTTCGAGGCCAGCCGATTGGCCTTCTCCATGGCCTCACCGTACTCCTCCCAGGCCTCCCAGGAGTTAAAGATCTCTCTGATCTCTCGGCCAGACGTTCCCAGCAGACCCTTACAGTACGCTTGGGTCTGCCGAGTCTGTCCAGCTTCCTCCCCCGCCATCGGTTCCAACTCACCACCAGGTGGTGATCAGTTGACAGCTCCGCCCCTCTCTTCACCCGAGTGTCCAAGACATACGGCCGCAGGTCAGATGAAATGACAACAAAGTCGATCATCGACCTATGGCCTAGGGTGTCCTGGTGCCACGTGCACTGATGGACACCCTTATTCTTGAACATGGTGCTCGTTATGGACAAACTGTGACTAGCACAGAAGTCTAATAACTGAACACCGCAGGGTGGCTGTTCCTCCCAATCACGGCCCTCCAGGTGTCACTGTCGTTGCCCACGTGGGCGTTGAAGTCCCCCAGTAGAACGATGCAGTCCCCAGTCAGAGCACTTTCCAGCACCCCTCCCAGAGACTCCAAGAAGGTCGGGTACTCTGCACTGCCGTTCGTCCCGTAGGCACAAACAACAGTGAGAGACCTATCCCCGACCCGTAGGCGCAGGGAAATGACCCTCTCGTTCACCGGGGTAAACTCCAACACATGGCGGCAGGGATATTAATGTGTTTTTGTTTATAGGTGGCTGTATGAATGTTTGCCACTGTTTTTGTAGAGAGATTGTTTGTGTTGTAGGTCGAGAGATGGTTTTTGTATAGTTTCTTTCTTTTATTGAGTTGAGACACTGGAAGCCAACTTGCACATAAACATGTATTTGTAATCTCCTGTTATTAACCTAGATAATTGCTATTTATTGAACCAAATAATAAATACATTTTTTTTGTAATTATTTGTTTTCTGTGTTGCTGCTTGCCTGTTATGGGCCCAAGACCTGCTTGCTACAGTGACCATGGGTTACATTAACTTCAAACACTCTGAACTGTAGTGCTGTTAAACTAGGCTGTGAACACGAGAACGCTATTAATATTTTATTAGGAGGCGTGAACTTCCTGGTATGAACAAAATGAGAAACAGAAATTTTAAAAAGGAGAAATATTAAATTTTGCCCTTCACCATTATTCCATTTCCAATTTTAACAGAGGAAATGAAAATTAGGTCTATTATTAAATTAGGTCTATTATTGTTAATGAATCAGAAAATTATTAATGAAAAACTAGCCGTTTTCTGATTGGTCAATATTCGTTTGAAATCGGAAGTCAAATATTGCAAGTAAAATATCAAAAAACTATTCGTTTTCTTTTCATCTGTTTTCCTATATGCCTGCAGCAACCCTTGACTCAAGTTTGCTTTTCTTTCCACACTCAGTGCTTATGAATCATCTGACAGTTATGTTTGAATAAAAAAAGATTTTATGATTTACTGTACTTTGCTAAAACGAAATATAACGACCTGAGCCGTATATTGCAACTCCCCATGCCATAACCATTTATGGATTATGTATTCCATGTTTTAACGAATTTGTAGAACACACGTGACTGCACGCGAAAACAAATACACCCCAGATGGGACTCGAACCCACAATCCCTGGCTTAGGAGGCCAGTGCCTTATCCATTAGGCCACTGGGGCGAGGATGTGCACGTTGAGTAGGGGTCTCGTTTTAAAGGGGACATTTCCATGTAGTCGTCTATGCATTGTATGTCACGTTAATAGTACCATAGAAGTAACTTCATTACTTATATCAACATGGTACCTGATACATGCTTTTGCACGTAGTTCCAAGTATTCCTTTAACGACCCAAAGCGATGTAACATAACAAAGAGAAACCATGAATAGTAGACTGCAATGTTATCACCCGTTTATTGGAGAACTCAAAATACAGGAAAACAGCGCCCACTACTGGCCCTAGAGGCTAAAAACAAAGAGCCAAACAAGATAAAGACAACCGTAATAAAAAAGATCTGTATCTTCATATGGTATTATGGGATCCCTAGCCATGTAATTGCAGGTAACAGTTGTTATGAGAGTTAAACTGGGCACCCCAAAAAAAACTCCTAAATACAGCCATGCAGATTTGTTTGAATTCAGACCTAATTTTTAGCCGAGCCCTCGTCCAACTGCACTTTTCAGATGTTGTGGTTTTCTCTATAATTCCCTGTACTTTCATCTTAAGAGGCAAAAAAAATCTGTTCTGCAATGTTAAATTCCCAACAGAAGACTGGTTGCTTTTGTTATATTCAACTTAAGAAAAGTGCAAGGGAGTATATATTTGGCTGAAAGTGTATTTAATATACACATACAGGGGCTGGTCATAAAATTTGAATATCATCAAAAAGTTGATTTATTTCAGTAATTCCATTCAAAAAGTGAAACTTGTATAATATATTCATTCATTAAACAAAGACTGATATATTTCAAATGTTTATTTAATTTAATTGTAATGATAACTGACAACTAATGAAAATCCCAAATTCAGTATCTCAGAAAATTTGTATATTACTTAAGACCAATACAAAAAAAAGATTTTTAGAAATGTTGGCCAACTGAAAAGTATGAACATGAAAAGTATGAGCATGTACAGCACTCAATACTTAGTTGGTGCTCCTTTTGCCTGAATTACTGCAGCAAAGCGGCGTGGCATGGAGTCCATCAGTCTGTGGCACTGCTCAGGTGTTATGAGAGCCCAGGCTGCTCTGATAGTGGCCTTCAGCTCTTCTGCATTGTTGGGTCTGGTGTATCGCATCTTCCAATTAAGAACAGGGACACCATGGTCCTTAAACCAGGTAGTGGTAGATTTGGCATTGTGTGCAGGTGCCAAGTCCTGTTGGAAAATGAAATCTGCATCTCCATAAAAATGGTCAGTAGCAGGAAGCATGAAGTGCTCTAAAACTTCCTGGTAGACGGCTGCATTGACCTTGGACATCAGAAAACACAGTGGACCAACACCAGCAGATGACATGGCACCCCAAACCATCACTGACTGTGGAAACTTTACACTGGACTTCAAGCAACGTGGATTCTGTGCCTCTCCTCTCTTCCTCCAGACTCTGGGACCTTGATTTCCAAAGGAAATGCTAAATTTACTTTCATCAGAGAACATAACTCAGCAGCAGTCCAGTCCTTTTTGTCTTTAGCCCAGGCGAGACGCTTCTGAAGCAGTGTCTTGTTCAAGAGTGGCTTGACACAAGGAATGCGACAGCTGAAATCCATGTCTTGCATACGTCTGTGCGTGGTGGTTCTTGAAGCACTGACTCCAGCTGCAGTCCACTCTTTGTGAATCTCCCCCACATTTTTGAATGGGTTTTGTTTCACAATCCTCTCCAGGGTGCGGTTATCCCTATTGCTTGTACACTTTTTTCTACCTCATCTTTTCCTTCCCTTCGCCTCTCTATTAATGTGCTTGGACACAGAGCTCTGTGAACAGCCATCCTCTTTAGCTATGACCTTTTGTGTCTTGCCCTCCTTGTGCAAGGTGTCAATGGTTATCTTCTATTCAGCAGTCTTCCCCATGATTGTGTTGCCTATAGAACAAGACTGAGAGACCATTTAAAGGCCTTTGCAGTTTTTTTTTGGGTTAATTAGCTGATTAGAGTGTGGCACCAGGAGTCTTCAATATTGAACCACAATATTCAAATTTTCTGAGATACTGAATTTGGGTTTTTCATTAGTTGTCAGTTATAATCATCAAAATTAAAAGAAATAAACACTTGATATATATCAGTCTGTGAGGAATGAATGTATACATTATACAAGTTTCATTTTTTGAATGGAATTACTGAAATAAATCAACTTTTTGATGATATTCTAATTTTATGACCAGCACCTTTACATATTCAGTATACAGCATTTGTACACACAAAGTGCAGTGAAACGGTATTTTCACCTTTCTGATTTCCTCAAAAGGGGACACTGGATGCAATCAGATTTAAATGCAATTTTAAAGGCGCTACATGTGAGATTTCTCTTTCATGGTTGAATTACAAGAACTACATGCTACATTTAAAACAAAAATCCCTGTCCCTTCCTCCATAACATAGCAGAGATCTGCCCTTCGATATCCTTCCACTAGTACAGCAAATATGCACTCAATGACCAGTTCATGAACACATTTTCTCCAGAACTGCTTCAGTAACTGGATTATAGCCTAATGTGTCAGAAACATTACATTTCGCAAGTCCATTCTGCAATGACATAACTCAGTTGCTGCAGATTGGACAGAGGTCCATTCAAACCACAGTCATTCCATCTCACCCCAAAGGACTGTGGAGACTGTTCAAGTAAAGTGAAACTGATTTGGTGGACCAAATGCTTTTAAACCCTTAATTGTCCAGTGTCGCTGATCACTTGGTTAAACATCTAATAACATTCAGTGTCAATACGCCAATATTGATTAATATGAAAGGGGCAAAGACTTTTAACAGCACTGTATATAAACACATATACAGAAAGCAGAGGAAAATAACAGAAAATATGTATACAGTTTCTTCAGACAGAATGCAGGTCGCTCTGTATGGCAATCAAAAGGAGTTTGCTCATGACTAAAGGCACATGCACAAGACCAAAACATAAAGCACAGGGCAAAAGAAAAATGATTTGAAATAAACAAAAACCAAGATTCACTTGGTTTGTGGAATGGAGCTGGAGAAGCAACGGAACCAGAGAAAAGCTTCAATATGAAATCAATAGAGTTCTTGTAGTTGAAAAATATACCCATTAATAAATTCAATTTTGATGAGTATTTTACAATTATGGTACTTGTAGAGTGGGGCACACAGTCCAGTGCTGAGCAGCAAGCCAGGGAAGGGCTTAACAGAAAAAATCAATTTGTAAGAAGCTCTGAAATACTTTTCCCTTGTGTTTATAGTAGTTTGGGTTAAACTTAGCCATGATCACCTAAGTAATCTCCCCAACGTTTGGCTAGCCAGTCGGAATGTAATATGGTTAAGTGCAAAAGTACAATTGAGTGGGACTGATAAGCTTTACTCGGTAAAAAAATAAGTCTGACTTTAGTTGTGGCCAGCCTGTTTAATCACCTCTCCTGAGCGCAAGCACTCCTAAAATTATTACTAACTCCAATTTGGAAACAGCATTTATCTACTCTAGACCCCAGATTGGTCTCTCGTTGATATTAGACCAGACCAGACCACCCATATAGGATTAAAATAAAACCAAAGGCACTGCATTTATACTCATTCAACATAGCATCAGCACTTTCAACAAACTTAAAACAAAAACACACGGCATCGATTCCATACAATGCTATGCTGCAATTACTCAGCAATGATAGAAACACTGAGAACATAACAGCCACTAATCTGATATTTGGTAGGGAATATAATTTAACCTGCACTTGTTTTACAGATTTGCCCGGATTAGCACTGCGAAGGGGCCTTGCCACTGGTAAACAGAGGCCGTGGTGTGGTGGGTTAGTCGTTTAATATGGTTGCCTTGTCTCATTGCACACTACAAACCCCTGGTAGCCCCTGAGAGAGACTGCCTTCCTTCCCGCGTGTAAGGATTCTGGTCTAGACTTCCAGGTTGAGCCAGCAGCATGGTAACAACCAAGAACATGGATAAGATGTGGTTCGGAAGACATACGCCAACATCGACTATCTCAAGTCTGAGTCGCTGGAATGAAACAGGGCCTCAACTCATGAATTGGGTACTGTAAAATTGAGAAGGGGTAGGAGTTGTAAACAAATTGAGCTGCTGAATAAACAGTTTCAAGACCCACCAAGTTAGTTACAGTGACGGCTGTCGGATGTGGAAACATCAATGTTTACATAAGGTTACAATAGTAACTTCCGGGCGCAGTCAAATAGCAGCAGCAATTAATGGTAGTGTTCTTCAGTGTGATGATTCTGTTGCCCCACATGTAACTTCCAATCCCAGCTAAACAAGTGAAGAGTGATTGGCAGCTGATAGAAGGCGGACTGACGCTACGGAGGACAATGAACGCTCAATAATCGTCAATCAGTTTCTCGGCACCGTTCTCTGCAACCCCCTCCCCCCCCTCACCAATCCCTCCTCCGCCCCCCCCCTCCTCTTCATCGTCCTCCTCCTCCTCCTCCTCCGTGTAGGAGTGGGACTGGCTGCCGTAGTTGATCATGGTGCGGGAGAGGTCCACCTCGATGGGGAAGACGTCAGCCTCCTTCAGCACAGCGTAGCACTCGTCGTAGTAGCGGGACATGCCCGACACAAACCTCTGCAGCTGGAACACAATGTCCTGGACTGGAGGGAGGGAAACCCAAGTTATCACACCGCCTCATTCACCACACTTCAGAACCATCACTGCAGCAAGACAAGACCAGATATTTCACTTCAGCGCATAGGTCAAAAGACTTCGGTTTGCCCCCGGGAAAAACCTCTGTCTAAGACATTAGCACAGCTGGAAGCAGAGTGACTGATAATGCATTGGACGGTTAGTGGGCAAACAGAAAGACACGTAGGTGGCTGGATAAACTGGTTAACGGAGAGGAAAGTCAACAGAGACAGGCAGACAGAAAGGGAGAGAGGAAGAAAGAGTTTTTGTCCTACATAGAGATCATTGTTACACTAAAACCACCACATTGTATGGTTATCAATTATTGCTCAGAAAAATTAAATGCATGCTCTCTTTTGCTCTATTAACATAAATAACAAGCATGGATTCAGCTCACAACCTAGATGTCAACAATGGATATACTATAATGTACAGAGAATAACAATGCCCGGGTTGACAGAAAATATAAGATTGAACAACAATAACTAAGGGATTCTGACGTTTGTTAAATTGAAAATGTTACTGAATTCCCTTCAACAATCAGCTTCCAGTCCAGCATAGCCATACCCTATGTTAGCTTAAGCTAACAACTTTGCTAATAATTGGTTAAGATTTGCAATGTCTTTTTAGTGTGCAGCCACATCTTCTCTGCCATTCCAATATATATTTCCAAGTTATCATATTATATATTATACATATATTACTTTCTTCTGTCCTTTGTAATTTGATGCTGCAGCTTGTCTGATGCAGTTATATTGAGTATCTGGTCTAATCTCTCTCTAACCCTTTAACATTGCCAAGATGATGTCACTGAATTCCTATATTAGTTGCTCTTTGGAGGCATCTAAAGCAATACCTGGCACAGAGAACCACATTCAAGAATACAGATACCCAGTTGTCAATTTCAAAACCACAAAATGGTCCCAAAACACTGTGCTATAGAAGTCATGTGATGTAATCCCTTGTATCTGGTTGGTTCAGCATTTCCCCACCACACAAACCCCGCCCTAGTCAAATGAAGAAAAAAAGTCCACACAGTTAATGTTTCCATTTGTTGCGAGAAAAACACACCATGTTTCTGGTCCAATAGCTCAATCTTCTCCAGCACGTCCTTCCTCATCTTAGCAAACCGAGCACGTGCTTCCTGACGACACCGCAGCACAAGTCGGTATTCGTAGTTGCCGGTGCTGACACGATACATGGGCTCTCCCATTGCCTAAGGAAACACAGGTATATACATTACACCCTGTACATTTATACACTGTGTGTGTGTGTGTGTGTGTGTGTGTGTGTGTGTGTCCATCTCAAATACAACAACAGAACCATACTCACCAAGACAGATCCAAATGACTGAGTATGTATGGACTACAGGTATAAGATAATAAGACGAGATAAGGTAAGTTACTCACAATGCAGCTGTACTCTTCATCATCCATCTCCTTCACTTTCAGACAATAAGACTGGAACACAAAATAGATTCACTCTGACTCCAATCACAGACAAAATATAAAAACATAATAATTAAATGCTCTAAAGTTAAGCAATGTTGATGTTTGGAACAGGGGCCTGTTTTCTCACCAAGTATTCAAACTTGACATCCAGATATTTGCGGATGGTGAGTTTGGTGTCTGGTATAGCCTTATGAAGGTAGGTATTCAGGTCATGGAGCATCTACAAAACACAATGGGAAATTGTTAACTGGGATAAAACAACTAACATTGAACAAAGAAAGGTAATATGGCCAAATGCAAACCGTAAAACTAGAACAGCTACACTGGTTAGACGAAGATGGTTACCGCATCAGCATTTCTTTATTTCGGCATAAATTTGAACTAAAATGTTATCCGATCTAAATTACAGATCAAGTTAACTTTTTTCATGTTTTTCTTTTTTGCAGATTTAGTCTGTTGGAGGAAAGCAGTTTCCCTAGTGACTACTGAAGCGTCTGTGCTTTTATGGTTCAGGTCTCTACTTGTAGACAGCAGACTACACTGGTGAATTTAATTAAGTTAAATTTGAGCTGAATCAATTTCCACAAGGTCACAATGAACATATTAAAAGAACGATATTGTCAATCACATACTTTAGCGCAAAATAATTCATGCTTTTAGATTATATAAATTAATTAAAAAGGCCTAAGCTTTGCCACTTACAATGACAACAGTTCTGACACAGAATAAAGCAGCAACAACCACCCAACTGAGCCACCAACCTATGGTAACTTAACCCCATCACTAACACCAAAGGCACCTCAGTCTAGGACACAAAGGATGTGACGGCCAAGCTCCTAAAGAGACGGCAACCGTGACATCTAGATACTCCATGTAGCATGGGTACAATTGATAAAACAGATCTAGTGATCTAGTGTTCACAGTAGAAAGACAGGAGTCACAAAGAGCAAAAAAGCACTTCAATCACTCACATTTAATTTAAAATGTAATAAGCCTTCACAATCATGACAATACAATACCCAGTCCAATTCCAACATCTTTTCTCAAGTTCAGAAAAAAAGTCACATAATATTGTAATTAGATAGCTAAGAGCAAATGAGCACCAAAAACAAGTGGCAGATGATCATTAGAAACCAAACCTATTGTTGAAAGTGAATCTTGAAATGCACACAAAGCCACCATATTCTTCTTTATAACGCCAGCTACAACTGCCACCACTGCCTAACAAAGTTCCATAATAAGCTTTCTTCAAAAGTAAGGAAAACTAATCAACAGCTAGCTAGCAATTAGTAACAGTCTTTTAGTGAAATACCCAAAAGGTCTAAAAACTGTTATGGAATTTTTTACATTTCTTTAACTGTTTGTTCTCCTACTCACTGGCTTGATGGTCTTCAGCAGCCGGATGCCATATTTCTCCATGTTGCGATGTGCCTCAGCAAACTTCACAAAGGCCTCGCTAGCCGCGGCCTGAGGCTCCCGTACTCCGATAACGGAGAAGACATCACCGAATGCTGAGGGTCGTCCAGGCAGAGAGACAGAACAATCACGTATTTTGGGTGACACAATGCTGTACATATAAACTGGATGACTTTCAGTGTAGCATACTGCCATTACAGGTGACAGTGGGGTAAGTGACAGCGCTGTTTGCGTTCGGCATCGCCGTGTCAAGAGAAATTGTATTCCTTCTAGTGAGGTGATCTACAAATACCTCAAGATATCGTGTGCCCCAGGAAATAACTTGATTTAGCACCTCAAGTTGAGTCCGAGACACCCCATCTGATACACAGATGATAAAGTACACTCACCCAACTGGTGTTGCCCCGTTTGGCTAAAATAACGTCATGTAGCTATGTCTTGTAACTGTACCAGTCTACTACATTGACTGGTAGGTATTTTTGATACCCTTCTTCACTGCTTAAAAGCTTAATGTTTGAGGGCTTTCTTGCAGGCATGGCCTCTTCAAGAGTTCAGAGCTTTGACTTGGCCATTGCATAACCCTCTGTGGTTTTCTTTTTGAGTCTGTTGTAGTTTTGCATGGATCATTGTCCGGTTGCAAGATGCATTTTTGGTTCAGCCTCAGCTTTTTAACAGCTTTTCAAGAAATCAGTCGTACAATATGAATGACTCAATGATGGCAGGTTGGCCAGGCCCTCAGGCAGCCCCAAACAATAATGCCACCCCTTCCATGCTTTACAGTTGGAATGAGATTCTTCTGTTTTTGCCAAACAGTGTCTGGCATCGTGGCCAAACAACTCCACCTTTAACTAATTTGTCCAGAGCACACTGTTCCCGTAGTTTTGGCCTTTACACAGATGTTGGTTGGCAAAAGTCAGTCGTGACTTGATATCCTTATATTTTTTTATTACATTTTTTTAAGAACAAGGACCCTCCCAAGTCACTCTAATCACTTTGTCATTTTTCTTGGTAAAGCACATTGAATTGCTTCGATGTATGAATTGTGCTATATAAATAAACTTGCTTGCTAATCATTTGCAACTGTTTTGGTGGCCCTGATTCAAATTCTTGCCTTTTATGTGAGGTAAAGGTGGGGTGTACTACACTTTCTCTCATAAGGAACTTGCATTTCTGTTTATTTGAATTGCATAAATGGTTTTAAAGTTTAAACATGGTGTGATTTGTTAAATTGGGAGAACTTTATGAATGAATGTGGCGGGAATTTACTTCAAAACATCCATAAAGTCCACATTTATTTAAAGCAGTGCTGTCAAACGCTTAAAATAATCAATTGCAATTAATCGCAATTAATCATAATTTTAGAATGTGTTCAAATTTTGCCATTAATACCCTTTTCTGCACTGCATTATGTTATAGACAAACTGTGTTATTACAAACTATGGACAGTGCTTGACTTGGAATTAAATAAATGCAAGTTGTCACAGCCCTTATTTCAGTTCAATATACATACCATGTCTGTCCATAAGTTACTACAATAACTGGCGGCATCTCACTGTAGACCATGTAAATCTAAATAGAAGGTTGCTGGTCTATGATCCCATAATTCTACTATCTCATAATGTTCTCTTGATTACAGCACCAACGACAATAACTGCTATTGTATAAAACACATATCACCCCCTCTTATCTGGACAGCTACAGGATGTGCAGGCATTTAACCCACTGAATCACACCCAAGCTTGTCAAGGTTTTTTCCTTTGAGGTTTCGACTGAAATGTGGTTAGAATGGGGTTCAGGTGGGGGCCTGTAAACATTTGATTTCCTGAAAGAGGGTTAACCAAATACTGTTGTTTCTATTAAATGATTCCCAAATTCAACCAAATGCATGAGGTACATTACTTGAATAGGCAACGGCATGAGGTAGCCACGGTGGCTAGAGATGTCCCCTACAAACGTTAATCAGGTGACATCTATAACTAACGCAGAGCACAATGTTGGTTCATTCCACTATTAGAATATGCTCTGGTGGAAAAATTATTGCATTGAAACGATTAGCAAAAACAATAAATAATGACAACTAACCATGCTACAAGCAAAGTGTTAGCAGGTGGATTCACACAACACAGCGCCTCAGGACCAGTTGTTAGGGGAGAAACATTTAGCATTCCCGTTTGATGGGGTTTTGGAGTGAGCACGGGTGCGCGACGCAAGGAGAAATATTCCAACATCCTCACATCCATTATACTAATGGATGTGTAGCCTAATAACAGGGTTTTAGGCTGTTGTTGTTAAACTAGTGCAGAGAAAACACGATTCACGACAGGAATGGCTACTCTCCAAAGATACATTGGAAAAGAAGAGCCTGCGAAAATCACCATCCTGACAGCTCCTGCTGGAGTCTCTAACCATGGCTGAAAAATAACTGATAACGGCGACAAAAAGTGTTCGACATTAAGTATTTTAAATTAATAGCACATGTTAACTTTGACAGCCCTAAAAAAAAATTTTTTTTTAAAAAGATACATTTCCAGGGGGTACAACTAACCTGACTTCTGTATTAGGGCTAGCTCTATAGAGGTTCATGTCTGATTTTATGTATTTTCAAGGCATGGTAACTAACCTCTGTGAGTCTGAGAGAGTTCAAAAAAGGCTCGGAGAAGTCTCTTGGTGTGCTCCATCAGCCCTGTAGCAAGAGAAAGAGGGCCAAAGATGCATGGTACATTGAGAGAACATGTAGAACTTCACATCCAAAACACATTACCATCAAACCCAAGCATTTGTGTACATTTGTATAGCTTCTTTAAAAATTAAAAATAAAAAGTAGTTTACCTTTGTACAGCTCTGCGGTTTTCTCCAACTCCTCCAGTCTCTTCACCAGCCCATCTTTAAAAAAAAAAAAATAAATAAATAAATTAAAGTCTCATCATTCATCATGAGATGGCACAAAGTGTAGATGTCTCAGAGGATATAGCAACCATATTAGGCAGAACAAACAAGGATGACTGTATGTAATGAGAAGTGACAAATCAGGAAATATGGACGACAGGCAGACGGCCAGCATGTTTTTCCCTCTTAGCCTTACCATTGCAGAGAATGGCTCGGCTGAGTCCCAGGGCATCTGCGGTACCAGAGCTCATGTTCTCCACCAGCCGGTGCTTCACCTTCTTCAGCACTGAAAGGCAAAACACACCGGTTAACACACTTGAAAAGACATAGTACCATGGGTGGTCTGTCGGTCCTTCTGTCCTGTACCCATGTATTTTTAAGAGGAAAATATTTGGCCGTACCTATGTCCAACGACTTTCCCTGTTTAGGGTCAGCCTGCAGCTTGTTGTAATGGATTGTAGCTTCACCCTGCAACAGAAAGAGAAAAACAATGTAATAAAAAACAAACAACAAAATAACCTGTATTTACAGCTAGAGTGCTCTAAGCCAAGTAATATTAAACAAAACAACTTTAACTGGAAACCATGAAGAGCATAATACTGAAGGGTACAGAAGTCTTTAAAAAGTAATAGGTGCTTCTGGATGAAAAAAACCAAAAAAACAGGAATTATGGATCTCATCCTGACATTGAATAAAACTGCATAGATTACAAGTACTATTTATAAACTCCACTGAAGAGATCTACGTGTCCAGGGTGTAGCTACAGAATGGTCACGTGATATGTGAATACATCTATTCCACACTTTTCATAAAGCAACCCAATAAACTGTATTCCATCGTACTGTTCATACTGTCTACTTCAGATCATCAGTAATTGTTCCAAACAGGCCAGTTTTAATCAAAGAAATGCAAGATATCACTCATTCCATACAGCACTTTGTGCCGGACACACTAATAAAGACACCTTCCTCGATAAATGATAGGTTTGAAAAACCTGTAGGTGTTTTATTTTTTACTACCTAACCTATAAATGGTATAGATGCATTCACAATGTTACAACCCTGTAATTACTCAAAGGTCATAGCATGCAAAAAAAGGTGAGACTCAGCAAAGCCTGATGGCAACAATGGTCCATGATAATCCTTTAATACAGACAGTGCAGCATCTCTCCGTTTCACTAATCCTGAGCACACACCATGGTGGGGGATTCAGACATCTCACATAACTTCCTGTCTTCACAAAGGGGACCAAAACAACACTGCCTCACCACACCAGTGATGTGAGATCCAGGCTCCTGGCTGTAGTCCATTTGTTACCAGCTCTGCTGAGCAATCTGAAGGGGAACCTATTTACTGTGTAATAGTGTGAGAGCAGCTCTTCTCACACTAACAGGTCATTTACTGCAAAATTATACAGAATCCAGGATCAAATACAGCAGTGAATGGTGAGTATTGTGCCATGGGACTTTAAAAAAAAAGAATTTATGTAATCTACTCTACTAAAAATGAGAGCCTAGTCTTTTCAATGTGGATATCTTTACCTAATGGTTTTGAACGTTGGGTTTAAATGTATTTTTTCTGAATTGTTCCCAATCCCACTTATTGTAAAGTACCTTGACAGCCTGAATCATCTTCGCCACCTCCACCTTTGTCTTCCCCTTCACAGGTTTGCCGTTCACTCCTGTGATTTCGTCACCAGCCGCCAAAGTTCCCTCTAGCGCTGCAGGGGTGTTGTCAAAGACCTGGCAGAAAGAGATCACAGTTACAGGTAAATACACCCAATAACGGCATAATCCAACAAAGGCATCAGAGCTCAGAGGCTGAAAACACTTAAGATTAATAGGTGAAACAGCGTGACTGCACCTTGGTTTGAATTAACGCTGTTTGAAATACCAAATGTGACTACTCCAATGGACTAAGGCATGGAGGTAATACCTGTACAATGTAGAGACAGGGGCAGTACTGCGCCCCACCCCCGATAGAAATCCCTATCAGGTTCTGCGCATCCTTCTTCAGGGACACAGTCCCAGGGACAGTCGGGATCCCCCTGTTGAAGAGGAATCAGACATCTATTCAATACAACGTCCAGTGTCCTTGACATGACTTGAGAAAAGCTAGCACTGCCAAAAACCATTAAATGAGATGGAAGTTAATTTTAAACTACATAAAGTAAATCATAAAAAGAATTCTTACAGTTTGTCTTCCTCCAACTCATAGTCCATATCCGTGAACATTCCGAGACTGTTTATCCTAATTTGTGGATAAGAGAGGGGGAGAGCATGGTATTGGTTCATCTTAGTTGGTCAAAAGCTGCATTTATAAAGACCCAATCTCGGTTAACCCAAAACTTAAATATTATGTAATAAGGTCAGATACTCATTTCGATTTTGTGTTCAGATTCCTCAATCTCAAAAAACGTTTGGCACAGGTGGACTCATAGCTCGCAGTCCACATTAACAGGGTTGCAGTGAAAAAGCAGGTTGTAGACCAGAACTCAGCCCATGACTGACATTTGTTTGATGCTACCACAACCTTCCAAATCAAAAGCAAACACGGATTCCATGTTGTCTCGTTTATCCCACGCAGGTTTGGGTCTCACAACACTGTCTAGGTAAACAGCCTCTCAACTGAGCAGTATTCTGCTGCAGACGTGGTGGCGTTACACACTTGGATTTCATAATTCTTTCCGACATAACCTCTAAACAGGATCTCTACAGTTCACCCGTTTTACTTGCAGGTGCACAGTACCTCGATATTTCATTGAGCAACTAGTTTTATTTGGTTTGTTTATTTGTTTGTGCACCTACGTGTCTTTGGAAGTGTACCTCAACGTTTAACAGGCTCAAGGTGCTATGCTATAACCGACAATTCAAGGGTTTGCTTAGTTATGGAGCGTTTGCGAGTCTGTTAACACACAAGTACATACAGTACTGAATACTGTACTCAGCTAGGAAAAATCCCAATGAGATGTCTGACTCGATGACCTACGTTTCAATATCAGCGAGAATTTAGCAAGACGAGCCTAACATTTAAAGCATACTACAGTTTGTTCATTAGGACATTACTCAAAATAGATTCTTGCTACAAACAATAAAAAAACGACCTAGTTACTTACCAAAACAATTGTTAGTTGACTTGCTAGATATTAGCGAATGTTAGCAGCTAACGTTAGCTAGCTACAGTTGCTAGCCAACATAACAAGATACAGCAGCAGGTGCATTGCACTTAAGAATTAGGAAAAAAGAAAGATTTACCTTATTTACCTTTTGACACAATTGATAAAAGTAGTGATGGGTGGATTAAAACGGGGTCTCAGACGTATGGGTCAATTTTCAACGCACTACTGATTCGTCATAATTGTACCTAGTATTGGCCATTCGAGGCTTCATTACCGTTCTTCTAGCAGCAGGATATTATGTTAGCAGTGCTAACTCAGATTTTGTTTTTCAAAATAAAAGTCATCATCGAAACATATAAGGTAATATAGTTAACAATCTAGTCTGTACATTTTATGTTTATGTTTGTCCGTTCCAATGTTATTCTTGTCTGTTCTTTTTCAAAAACTAGTTTGTTAAATCTATTGCCTTATACATTTCAATGAGGGCTTTTATTGTTATAAAGAAAATCTGATTGCTGCCAGCATACTATCCTGCTGCTAAAATAACGCCAATGAAGCCTCGGAATGACCATCACTAATTGTACCAAGGCTCGTTTCAAAGTAACAATACCACGTGACTGATGGCGTTTGAAACTTCGGACGTCACACAGGTGGCGGAAATATAATATCCCTGATATTTCACCGAATAGATGAACAGAGGTAGACCTACAACGGTGGCATTATCTGTCTTTTGGAGATTCAGGATCAAAACCCTCTGTATATTTAATTTTTTAAAATAATTTGTTCCAAACCTATAATATTACCCATAAAATAACCTACCTTCTTTTAAATGTACACTTTAATTAGGTTTTGACTCGGTGGCTGGTTTTAAATAGCTGGATACATTCAGACTAGCAAAACCACGTGACCACTGACGTCCAAATACTTTTCAAGCTGTGTTGCAAAAAGCAGTGTCCCACCGATGATTATACGACATTAAGTTATTCTACTTCATGCCTTAATTTGAGAGCTTTGGGTATTTACCACTTCATTGTTGGTGTTGCAGATAGTGTAAAAAAAAATAGAATCTCCATCAAAACCACGCAATTCATTGGTATACAAATATTTCGTATTTTATAATTTTATTTTGTATATGCTGCAATACTGTACCAATACCTGAACATTACTTCGGATGCATACGTAAAGAAAGTAGTAAACGAGAGGTGAACCACGCATTGGTAATGAAATCCTACTATCAAAGAGCACCACACACCTATCATTGTGGTGACTATCCAGAGGGAAAAATACCATAACACAAAGGTCAAACAAGCGATATTTATTTCTGACCAGCAGATGTCACTGTCGTGCACTGTGTTAAAAAACAACAAATTATTTTCATCTCTATCAATTTTTTCCCCTCCCATTATCGTGATGTCCGGTCTGCAATAATGTTTTTCCCTTTTCACACTCCAGAACACATGCTGGAGAGGGAAATAGAACATGAGAGGCACATTTTGCCAAGCTGTGGTGCTTGTTATCATAATTCGTGCTCTGCCACAAAGTTTTCAGTAGCACAAACGCACTTGCGGTGAATACAACAACCACAACACATCTCACCAAAAGGAGTCGCTAGACTGTTGTAAGACTCACACTTGTGTAGACGGTTGGGCATGGTTGAGGATATTCCATCATGTACATCTTTCACCCTGTGTATCTTAGGAAAGAAGGCTCTCTTGTCCGATCCCAGTCCGTCTTGCAATTCAAACCAGATTGAAGGCTGTTCACCATCATTCACAGAATGCTAATGCCAATGGTAAGTGATGCCAATGCCAATGGTAAGTCATGCCAATGGTAAGTCATGCCAATAGTAAGTCATGCCAATGCCAATGGTAAGTCATGCCAATGCCAATGGTAAGTCATGCCAATGCCAATGGTAAGTCATGCCAATGGTAAGTCATGCCAATGGTAAGTCATGCCAATGCCAATGGTAAGTCATGCCAATGGTAACTCATGCCAATGCCAATGGTAAGTGATGCCAATGCATGTAAGTCTAACTTAGAATGCTTTTTTTTTTTTACTTGTTCTGATACTCTTAGGCAGCTCTTACAAAGGCAGCTACATTTGGGCAAAAGATGAGGCAATTAATTTCTAAATGTTTTGCGAGATCTACACATGCTTACTGCATGTGAAAGGATTAAAATGAATTATAATGAAATTACAGAGAAAGTTGAAAAGTGCCATTACATACAGTCTTTGCGTACACAACATTGACAAAATCACCTTTTGCCTGATGTTTATAGATATTCAATTTAACTGTGCATTTCTTAAAAGGAACTTGAACTGAAACATGTGGAGCTGAGAGCTGGAGACCAGTTAAAAGTTCAGGGGAGGATTATGGACGAAGCTCAGAGGTATATTTAACATCTTAGTTTTGTAAATTCCTCACACATAGATTAACTTTACAAACCGCCACCTCAAAAATGTATTTCCAGGTTCCAGATTGACCTGGGTTGTGATGAAGACGATCTGGCCCTCCACTTTAATCCACGCTTTAATGATGACGTGGACGGTTCTGTACTTGTGTGCAACTCTAAGATTGCCGGAAGCTGGGGTGATGAGAAAAGAGAGATCCAGAACCCCCTCCAACGGGGTTCCACAGTCAAGGTCTGAAGACAGAACACGAGACGAAGGGTAGAGACGGGTTAGGTCCTGACTAGAGAAATTTTATATATTCGGCACAGAGTGCCAATATTTGTTACATTTAACTAGAGATTACATTAATACATTTGGATCCAAAAGGTACATCACTGGTTACAATTTTGGACTTTTTACTAGTATTTGTAATAGATTTTACCATAACGATTGACAATGTGGGCAAATAGTGGATTCTCTGAATATTAAAGGGGCTCTGTGTAGGATCCTGCCCCTTAACAGTAACACGTCTTCAATTGTCTTGAGTTACTGAATGAGACCAAAATAGTATTTGCTAGTCCAGGTTGGTTTAGGGTGGGAAGGATTGTACTTTGAGTGTCTAAAGAGATTACAAGTCAATACAAACTGGTAGATGGACCGGCGAGACCATTTAAATGGGGAATATCTTAGGCACTATCAATTTTGTAGAAATATATTATTTGAAACTTTAACTTAAAACATTAACTGCAGTTGTCTACTGGCCATTTTTTATTCTATTTATACAAGTAGTGCAGTGAAAATCTCTAATTTGGCCCCAAATGGGTTTTCTTTCCATTCCCTCTCAAGATCATCCTGAAGTTGACAGGAAACATGTTTGAGGTGGAAATGCCTGATGGACAGGAGCTTCAGTTCCCCAATCGTGAAGGCCTAGACGTCATCACCTATGTTCGTGTTAAAGGAGATTTCAAACTCACATCTTTTAGAATCTACTAGACCCACATGAGTGTGGAATTAGTGGAACCGGTGGGTTGTGTCAAGAGCATTAACATTTATGAAGTCACTGTTTCACTGTATTAGTAATCTGAAATATTAAATACAGCGGGGAGAACAAGAATTTAATACACTGCCGATTTTGCAGGTTTTCCTACTTACAAAGCATGTAGAGGTCTGTAATTTTTAAAAACAAATATCCAGAAAATCACATTGTATGATTTTTTTGTAATTAATTTGCATTTTATTGCATGACATAAGTATTTGATCACCTACCAACCAGTAAGAATTCCGGCTCTCACAGACCTGTTAGTTTTTCTTTAAGAAGCCCTCCTGTTCTCCACTCCATTACCTGTATTAACTGCATCTGTTTGAACTTGTTACCTGTATAAAAGACACCTGTCCACACACTCAGTCAATCAGACTCCAACCTCTCCACAATGACCAAGACCAGAGAGCTGTGTAAGGGCATCAGGGATAAAACTGTAGACTTGCACAAGGCTGGGTTTAAGTCATGGTTTAAAATCCTACAGCGCACGCAAGGTCCCCCTGCTCAAGCCAGCACATGTCCAGGCACATCTGAGGTTTGCCAATGACCATCTGGATGATCCAGAGGAGGAATGGGAGAAGGTCATGTTGTCTGATGAGACAAAAATAGAGATTTTTGGTCAAAACTCCACTCGCCGTGTTTGGAGGAAGAAGAAGGATGAGTACAACCCCAAGAACACCATCCCAACCGTGAAGCATGGAGGTGGAAACATCATTCTTTGGGGATGCTTTTCTGCAAAGGGGACAGGACAACTGCACCGTATTGAAGGGAGGATGGATGGGGCCATGTATCGCGAGATCTTGACCAACAACCTCCTTCCCTCAGTAAGAGCATTGCAGATGGGTCGTGGCTGGGTCTTTCAGCATGACAACGACCCGAAACACAGCCAGGGCAACTAAGGAGTGGCTCCGTAAGAAGCATCTCAAGGTCCTGGAGTGGTCTCCAGACCTGAACCCAATAGAAAATCTTTGGAGGGAGCAGTGAGTCCGTATTGCCCAGTGACAGCCCGAAACCTGAAAGATCTGGAGGTCTGTATGGAGGAGTGGGCCAAAATCCCTGCTGCAGTGTGTGCAAACCTGGTCAAGAACTACAGGAAATGTATGATCTCTGTAATTGCAAACAAATGTTTCTGTACCAAATATTAAGTACTTATTTTCTGATGTATCAAATAGTTATGTCATGCAATAAAATGCAAATTAATTACTTAAAAATCATACAATGTGATTTTCTGGATTTTTGTTTTAGATTCCATCACTCACAGTTGAACTGTACCTATGATAAGAATTACAGACTTCTACATGCTTCTGTAAGTGGAAAAACCTGCAAAATCGGCAGTGTATCAAATACTTGTTCTCCCCACTGTATGTATCTGGATTGACCACAGTCAGTCATTGATTGTCTTCTCCTTATGGTATAGTGCAACTGTTGCCATGATTGTAGGACAGAGTGGCTGTTGTATAAACCCTTGCCAAAGTCTTCAGATCAAATTGCCTTACAGTTACATCTCAAAAAGGGAATAGATTTATTTTCCTTCTGACCCACAGTCCCAAAAATGATAGAACATTTTCAGAATGAATACATTTACAACAAAGAAGTCTTGTTTGTGCATGGCTTTGCACCCCAGAGTTAAAATGATTGAAAGCACCAACTGGCAATTCTGATAGTACTGGTGACATGATTTGTTATTCCCAAATGACCTGTATTCACCAGCTTGCCAGAGGAGAGTTATTGAAAAAAAGTCATGGAGGGGTCTGGATGGAGGGCAGATACGCAAAGCCATGCACAATACGCCCACAAGATCAGACTGATTATTTCAAAGTCCAAATGTGGGTCAAGGAAATAAACAGACAGGGATTTTTAGACAAAGTAAATGATTTAAACTTCAAATTTAAAAGACGTAGAGATCTGAAAAACATATATTTTTTATTATACCAGTATTTATTGTTAAAATGGCTAATAACTGGTAAATAAATCATATTATACAATAATATACAACACTGCATACTGTATTTAATGTGACTTCATATACAAGTCAGTACATGTTATCTGTTATTATACTTGCAGTGCCTGTAGTCCCATACAACTGAAAGACATAGCTAATATTAAACCATTCTATTAATGCATGACAAAGCATTTGTTTCCTTGTTATAAAAAAATGAGTTGCTTCAGATGAGTATTTTGTTTGACGTTTGGATAATATTAATATCTTTCAATACAGATTCAGAAGCTTCTGTGGATGTGTGGATCACGTTCTGTGCATCTTTTTATGCTCTACACGCTCGATACGGAGTAGGCTGGTCATCCCCTTAACCTCCGTTACATATATGCTGCTGAGTTCATCGATGTAATTAGCCCATATCCCTGCATCTGAGATTTAACAGACAGAATTAAAACCAGCCCATTTGAAACATAACTTTGCTAAAACGTCTAACAAACATGTATGTTCTTTAACTTAGGGAATCCCCTGAAATGATGTCCCAGTAAGCCGTATTAGCAGTGGACTAGTGTTATTCATGTACTCACTATCAAATTGTGCCTACACCATGAATAAGCTAGGACAGCATAGGCCATGGGACACTTCAACAGCAGAAAGGTGAGTCGCAACCAGGCTACTCATAGACAAGCGTACAGAGAACAATATGCATAGAACGTGATGTGTTCTAGAGGTAAGTCAAAAGACAATTCTGCAGAAGGAAATGTGTACTGATGTATGAACATACACAAGAACAAATAGACTTGAATTACTTTACAATACCCACGGGAAAATGATAGGATTAAAGGATAATAAAGCCTTGTGTCCTAAATTAGGATGGATAATTTCACAGGGTAAACCCTTAATTTCAACCTTAGCATGCAGTGCACTCACATATTATTCCAGATATTTGTGAGAAAAGATGCATTTGTGGACTTTCTTTGAACCTCCCATTGGTCTGAATGTGTAATATGTTGTTCAGATGAGTATAATATGTTATCACTAACATACCTCAGGTAGCACTGAAATCCCAAGTTCAAAGGGGTGTGATGATGATATGGGGCACATATCTGCACATACGTGACACATTGCACAGTATTTGGGGATCAGTTTTGACTCAATCCAGTCAAAAATCGCACAATGCATCTTTAATTTATTTCAAACCTTTTATTTCAAACATTACTGTCACCCAATGACAGTAATTTAATGGCAGAAAGAACAGTTCTGAAAAAGTTCATTTTGCAAGCCAATGCATAGCACAAAGACTGCAGAGCTAGCGCGTTTTTCTAGTTAGCATTGGCTCGCAAAACAACTTCTATCTTACTGTACTGCATCCTGAACACTAGAACGGTTTCTACAAGTTTATCTGATATGTTACAGATATGTTACAACCTGCAAAAATGTGTACGATATACATCTAATTTGTAACAAACAAAAATTGTCTGCTCTAATAACTGCAGTGAAAAAAGTTAATATTCTGTTAATTTATACCAAAATAATCTTAACTGCTCATGTTTTTGTGACCAAAGGAACATTTGGATTAAAAACTCTTATTCTAAGAGACAATTGAGCCCACTAGGGCACATTTGGTAGTGCATGTTTGCAATGCCAAAAGGTTGCGGGTTTGATTCCTGTTGAGGCTACCCATATAAAATACATGCATGCATGACAGTGAGTAGCTTTGAATAAACATGTGTTTAAATGCTCAGAAGGAAGAGCTGACCAATCCATGGTCAACTCCTATACATTCTTTTTAAGAAAAGCTGCTTTTTAACATTAACTGATTCTAAAACTTTGATCACTGAATAAAAAAACAAACTAAGATTAGGTTTTCACTGAAGATGTCAATATTGTTTAGTTGAATAGACAAACAGACACAACACTTATTTGTCCCTTAAGTATTCACATAGTGTTTACATTATTTTGCAGACTTAAGTTTTATCCACTTATGCTTTATTTCCCTGCTTTATTAGTGTACCATTTATCTGGATATTCTGTCTTCTCAAAACAAAACATGTCCTTACATCCACTCAGCAACTCTGAGAATGACCACTGTGGTTTTGACAAACACCTTGGACTCAAATTCACTGTGTCCTTCCTTGTGGTTGTAGCTTACCATCTAGTGTGACTGTTGTACCATTGAAACACAGATTTGTGTCATGTCAACAGATTTTTCCATCCCAGAATGTATCAGCACCTTCATAGAGTCTGCTTATTATAGGGTTTATTTTTTACGAAGACTTTTCTTTAAACCCGTCATGTTTTTCGTAAGTTGGTAAAGCACGTTTTTTTATTTTTCTACTGGTTTTTCTGATGTTGCTCTCAGCTTGTGACTGAGAAACCCTATTGGAGAAATTCCTGTGGAAATGTAATATGGCTGGATCTACTAAACTCTTTCAGTATTCAGATTTAAAGGTCTTAATATTGAAAGCTTCTTCACGTTTCAAACTTTGATCTCCTCCTCCTCCTCAGGGAAGGCATAAGGGGCTTTTGACTGGCTATGGGGTGAGGAGGTGGAGGAGGCTGAATCACTGTGATTACTCCTGGAGAAAGAACCGCCTCCATAGTGGCGTGCCAGCACGTCAGCTGCCCTCTGGAACCTTTCAGCGTCCATCGCTGGTTCTTCACGTTTTGGGGACCCCATGTATGCGTCTGGTGTCTTAAGAGACCTCTCATCGGCTGACTCCAGGCTGCAAGAGTGCCCCATTTTGTTCACATTCACTTTAAGTGGCGTGCTTGACATGGAAGGATTTGATGAGCTTAACACGGGGCTTTGTACAGCCATCTCAAACACAGAGTTCTGCTCCTCCTCTTCCTCCTCCTCTTCCTCCAACTCCCAGTTATGATTGGTGAGACGACTGGGGCTGTCAATCATGCCTAGCACCTCACTCATGAGGGAGGGGCCAAGATCCACCGTAAAAGAGGTGAAGGAGTCAGAACGTGCCAGCGTGAAGTCGTCGTTGTCTGCGAGGGAGTTACGTCGGACATCCTGAGGGAACGGTCCAGCTCCGTCCTGCAGCTGTCTGTCGAGGCGTGAGTTGCGAGGCAGGGTGACGAAACCAGAACGCAGACCTGCAGACGGCAAATAGACCTGTTAATATTTCTAAAAACGGCGAGAAATATTAACGCCTTAGAAAAGTTGTTGTCTGTTACATATATTATTCAATTACCTCCATTAGCTCAAGATCAGCTGACGTTTAAGAGAAAACAACCCTTCAAAAATAGTCAGGGAGCATTGCAGTTTGTCTCATTGACCAGAGGGTGACAGTAACAAACTATTAGTGTTTAGTTGTTGCAGGGCACCAGCCCAAGCCACACACATTCCACGGTGCCATGACTTCACTGGCTCTGAATGCTCCCTGGACGGGGCGGGGTGGGGGTTACATGTCTAGTGGACAGTTCTCAGACGGTTCTCAAAGAAAAGTGAGAGAAAGCCGACCCAGAAAGAGATATACAGAGCACATAATTGAAACAGCAAGGTACTTCTGGGGAGCATAAAATAAATGATGAGAATGGAGAGGACAGATAGGAGAGCTGTGCATAGAAATCTAGATACATAAGAATGAGGTAATGCGTGTTTTAAAGTTCAGCTTGGTACAGTAATCGCTAACTGATATTCCTCAGGTATTCCTGGCTCTGTTTTGGTGCTCTTTATTTAGATGAATTCCATCTGAGTTGGTAACTGTACTGCAGGCTGGGGAAATTCCAGACGTCCCACATGTCGTGCTAATAACTTCTGCACACACGCAACTCACAAACACATTCGGTTTTGTGCGCCAGCAGTGATTTAAAAGGGGGATTATGAATGATGTGTTTACGAGAACACAAAATATTTTCAGGAAATGCCCTTTTGTTGTCCTTTTCTTCCCAGATGCGTGTGTTTGTGTTCAGAAGTGTAATTGTGCACAGGTGTTGCCTGGGTGATTCCAAATGGCTCAGAAAAAGCTATTTTGTTTTGATGGCTGTTCAGAGGAATGGGACGAGAGGATGACAACATGTGCTCGTGTGAGTGTGGGTCTCTATGTATGTATGTATGCGTGTGTGTATATGTTCGTGTGTGTCTGTATACATCTGTGTCCATGCATGCACGCAAAGGGGCAAAAGCCTGACACAAAGTGTGACACTTCAGACGTCTCCTCACCGTAGCTGCAGAGGGAACTATCCGGGGAGCTCACGGTGCTGGAGAACAGCTCTCTCTGGTAGCCATTGGTCAAGTCCACGTTCAGCTGGGGCAGTGAGATGGCGTTTTTGATGATGGGCGAGACCGGCGGCGGTGGAGGTGAAAGGTCCCGGGACCCGGCCCGGGAGCGGGGAACCTGGGTCCTGCGTACATGCATCAGGGTACGGGAGAAGAATCGGGTGGTCTTCGAGGTGCCGGAGGGTGAATCGGGGCTCACTGGCTCCCCGTTGCCCCCGTGGTTGCTCAGGAAGGAGGTGTCCCCAAACACGTCCCCACCCCGGCCCACATGCATGGTGTGACGAAAGTCACCGAGTGGCGGGCTGATCATGTCCACTGAGAGGTCACTTTTAAAGCGCCTCCTACTCTGAGAACCAGACACTAGGCCTTTAATCGCAGGCAGTTTACCAAGACTCATGGCAGCATAAACTGATGTATTTTTAAATGAAATAAATCTCTACAAAAAAATAAAATAATAATCCAGCAAGCGATCGGTCAAGATTTCCACTGTGGAATAAGTATTACAAAATTGTTGGTTTCCTTAAAATATTAAAATAGAAAGAGACAGACACCTGGTTGTTCTATGTGCTGACAATGTGTGTAGAATCCATTCTCCACAGGGAAGTGCCAGATTTTCACTGAACGCCTACCGATTTTTAGTTCAGTGATGGTTGTTGAGTCAGTCAACACTCATAGCTTTCTTATGGCCAATTCTGTGCTTCTGTTCAAAGAAATCTATGTCCCCAGCCTCAAAGAAATCCTGTCCTCTTTCCCAGGTGCTTTCAGTCATGATGAATAAAAAGACGGGAAAATTACACATCCGAAGGTTTCTGGTTTGACCATGGTCATGTTGTCTGAGAGTTTGGGATCCACAGTTTTTTCTACAGATGTCGGGTTTGTGAAAAGATATCCAGTTGCTAAATATGGACACAAAGGGGGAAAAAAATGAAAAAATGTGAGAGAATACCAAGAGATTCTTGTATTTCATCCGTGAGACATATCATTTCACTTGATTACATCTTTGCGGATAGAAAGTGTCTGACTTATTCTTAACCTTTGTTTCTGCCTGGGAACACAAACAATATAACAATCACGCTCTCTGTTGACAAGCTCATACTTTTGAACTTACCTAGAGCTAAATAAGTCTTAGACATATGAAACAATTTCTGTAATTATGTCATTCAAATGAACACTTCCCTCTCATCTACCTCCTTTCAAATAAACACTGCCGTTTTCTGTCAAGACCGGAAAGTCACTTAGCTACCTTTCTGCGTTAGCCATCGAAGGTCTTGTTTACAAAAGGTTAACGAACACCCCACCCGTCTAGACACTGTTCTATCTGGCAGAGGTTTACAAGGTCCTTGTAAAACAAGTATAAATATTAAAGTTTTTGCTAAACCGGGTTCAAATTCCTGCTGGCAGGGGCACAGTGAAATACATATGAGTTAGGCTGTCCTTCACTGTACATCTGGAAGCAGTTATTACGTGTGCCCTGCCCAACACACTTTGGAGTTTATAAAAAAACTTTTATTTAACTCCCACCAAGTGCTTCCTCTAACCACCACGATAGGCTCCCACAGCAAGACAATACAGTACACAACAACGCTCACCAACAATGTTACATTAGTTCTGGCTTGATGGTGAGTGACATCAGTTCTGGCTTGATGGTGAGTGGCGCAGCAGGCTGGCAATGCACCTACACGCGTGAGCACACTGCTCTCAAATACTGAACGACACACAATATAACAATCCCAAGTGACCACTCTGGGCCTTCCAGTTACAGGTATAGGTTTCTAGGCTGCCGCATTTTTCCTCAGTCTAGCCTCATTTCACTTTAGATAAGTATTTCTAGAAACCGGTTTGTAATCCTGTGCTTTGAAAGCAACCTCACCTTATTCACCCCTGTAATCCCAAAAAAGTATCTCCAACCTGTCGCTTTAGCCACTCAATCCATTTTGTGTTTTCTCAGAAGTTTGATCTTGAACGTACACTGGGGTGGTCATCTTTTAATCCCTTTTGAGAGCAGGCAGAAAGAGCAGGGGGTCCGATCATACAGGTTGTCCCCACTAAACAGCTTCATCCACGTGTGGCAGCATACAGTCCCAGGGACGTCCTGTCAGCTTATCTCCCTTCTCACAAGGCCCATTGTTCCCTCTTTCATCCAATTTACCACAGGCCCCAGGACTTCAGTAATTTTGGAGCAACAAGAACAAACGGCATGAAAAGGAAATAATGCTTTTTATAAAAGGCAATGAACTAAAGTGCTGTAATCCCTGTGACGGTTCTGTCTGCGTGCAGCAAGAAGATATCTTCCTCTGGGATTGGCTGTGTCCTGGATTAGCGTCTAATCCTTCCCTCCCTCCATTCCTCCCTCTCATCTGGGGTTCTCAGCCTCATCAATATTGTTTTTGGAGATACAGGTGGATGGTCCCTCTGTGAGTTCTCATTCAGACTATGTCAAGCCTCCCTGCAGAAGACTGCACAGAGAGACAATGTCAGAGTTAGAGAAAACACACATTAGGGCTCCCAGAAATTGGGTGGCACGGGTCAGGTTACTAAACACGTACATTAACATAATTAGCTAATTATTGTTTTCACTCAGTTTTGGCTTTAAGGTCAATTGCAATGGCCTACGGGTCAGTTATTTTCTTTGTTTTGTAAGTCAGTCATTTTCCACAGTAAGAGATCAACTCAAAACAGCAGAGATCCTTAATGTGATCCCAGTTTCTAAATGCATTATATCCCTTTTAATATAAGTAGATCTAATAAAGCTTAGATTCAAAGCCAATACAACATTGTACTTATTTAGTTGTCAGGGCTTAAAGCCTAAACAGACAGGCAGATTACAAAATGTCATAATTCTGAATTATACTGCTGAAATGTATCTCTGCTTTAACACTACTAACAACTGTGTTTTCCTGGTCATTGGCCTACTCTAGCTTGCCATGTTTTTGCTGCTTGCTGAGGAAGTGGATAACTAGCTAAGCTCTACGTGCTTTGGCTGACTGCTCCACGGCATCACTGGGGATTAGAGCCATGACTTGTCAGTGTGACCGCCAGGGTTTCTCAGTTGGTGGTGAGGGGGTCAGAGAAGAGGCACCTGGCGGCTACAGTTTGGGCTTAATAGGATAGTGAGCGAGGCTGTCTGAGGCAGAGTTTTGTGGGGGGAGGGTGTTTGTTTCCCGGCGCCTGTACTGATCTCTTAAATCATTAGCAATTCAATTAAGTGGATGATAAGTTGTGAGTTGGGCAAGTGGCAGGGAGGAGGGGCCAGTAGCGGCTGGTTGGTGGCCTGTTGGTGGGCTGTTGTGTCAACACCAGTCTGCGGTCAGGGATGGCTGTCCCTGGCTAGTTGACAGTCTCACTGTGAACATTAAGCACCTCTATGAGCTCACATTCGCTCAAACTACACTGTCCTTTTTAGGCTCTGTATTCCAGCACTTCAAATGATACCTTGACTATGGAGTTGAAGGGCAAAATATCACTGTTATAATTTTTTATCCATAGCAGATTGATGATTTACAAATGACAGTACATTGTGTACACCCCACCCAATCTTATGGCACAATTGGCTTCATCTGTTTCTTATTAAGCAGGTTAGTTACTTTGCATCATTTGTGCATGTACATGAGAGCCATCAATGATTCTGATCCCAGACAGATGAGGTTAAGACTAACCTACACCAGAGTGATGGAAAGAGAAAAGAAGGAAGAGAAAGAACTGATCCAAACCATATCATGTCATCTTTGAAAAATGTTGGAGTTAGTTTGGCTTGGTCATGTATGGCTGCCACAGGAAACGTCTTCATTGCTGATGTGACTGCTGATGGTAGTGGCAAAATGAATCTGAATTGTAAAGATCTTACTGAAATTTTAAGACCAAACTGTGTTGGCTCAAATACAACCAGCTACTTCTAAACTCTGCTTCATTATTTTCTTCTTCAATCAATTACCTAATCGAAATCAAATTGAGCATGTCTTTCAGATGATGAAGACAAGACTGGAGGCAAAAATGCCCTGAAACAAGCATAAACTAAAGATGGCTGCAGGTTGGGCCTATTTTATATCCAAAGTGCTGAAATATACAGCCCCACCCCACAAAAAAAAAGTCACTGTCCAGATACTTATGGAATTCACTGTAGGTCTCCAAATACTCTGGGACACTAAACTTTGCTATTTTCAATGGAACTTTATACCATGCTGAGCTACTACACTACACACCATAGTATTCATTCACTGTGCAGAGCTTACTACCCGTTTTATGTTGCAGGATATGTAGAATACCATGGTAACTTAATGTATTAATTTGAAATAATTTCATTTACATATGCTGGTCTGGTGTTGCAGTGCGGCTAACGGAGGTCGCCAGGTCCCTTGTTACGGTGTGTGTGTGTTAGAGAGAGAGAGAGAGAGAGAGAGAGAGAGAGAGAGAGAGAGATAGCAAGCGAGAGATAAGTATTCCTTTTTCACATGGCCTGTTGTAGCAGTTCAATTACTTAGCCAAAGCAATATTTAATTTCTGGGGAAACAAGTATTTCAACATTGGACAAATCAATGTAAAAAAGACGTACATACCTTCCCTAGAACTCCCTCTTCATTTACCATGTCCTCATGACCCTGTAAACCCAAACGAGGAAAGTTGTCAAAACAACAGTGAAGTAGAGATGAATTCTTCTACCATTTCAACAGCACGTTGAACCAAAGTATGTAAGAAATTGCTTGTTCTCTAAACCTCCACATAACAAACATCTAGATTTTGCAATAAGTTATTATTACTACTGACAATAATAAGTGAACCTCTGTGATGGCCAGTAGCAGCTGCTGCTCCTTGCTTCAGTTGATTCTCAAGTTTCTAGGAGGTAAGCCTCACTATATTGACTGGCCTGTAACGCTGGCTGTATCCCAATACATTTGTGTTTTGACACACGCAGTAGCCAATTGATTTCAAGGTTTCTATGTTTTAGTTTTGAATTGAAATGAATGATTTCTGCAAAAGTGGTACACCTGCTCAGAGGATAGAAGGTGGAACTCTAACCTTGAAACTTACCTAAAACCCAAAAGATCAAGTAAAAACAAGGAATTGATGCACAGTTGCTGGGACCAACTCCCTAGCTGAGAGTAGGTAGGCTATTTAACACTATTACGAATAATAATACCACTATAAAATAATAATAAAAGATAACAAACCTTAATTTCCTCAAATGTTATTCCATTACCAAATATTTTTTCATATAATTTTACATTAATTCTTAGTGTAACTACATGTTACCTCCTAATGAAAGCTACTTTCAGACATGTTATAAGACTGCATCTCAAGCAAAGTCCAATTTCTTAGAATCCTTAACTCCTGGCTCAGCATCTGAATGAGACAGAAATATGTTCCTTTGGCATTTAACAGCATTTCTCTTGCCTAATTCATCACAGATTCATGTAGTTATAAATTGGTATACATATCCCTCCCCAGCATTTGGTACCCCCTACAACTACAGCATTCACTAGAGGATGGTGAGAATGTATAGCGGTGTGAGAAGGGGTATGCATCATTGATAAAAATGTATGTTATGATATAATATACAGTACACTACTGGTTAGAAGTTTTATACCACCACAATTTTTCTTACAAACCTGCTGTTGGGAGCAGTGTTGGAAAGGACTGCATTATTACACCCTCTGCAGCATTATTTGGAAGTAGTATATTGCAATCATAATGGTGAGAAAAAGGCAATTAACAATGGACAGACCATTATAAAAAATGTAGGTCTTTCATTTAGGGAAATTGCTAAGAAAGCCAGTGTGTCAGTGAGTACAGTTTTCTACACCATCAAAAGGCATGTAGAAACTGGAGGAAACTGATGGGAAAAGGTCTGGCAGAGCCAAAGCCACAACATAATCAGAAGACAAGTTTCTGAGAGTCAACAGCTAGTGTGATACAGTAGGCAGCTCACAGGACAACAGCTTCCACCACAGCTTAAGATTGGTGGAAGTTAGCAAGTTTCAGTTTCAACTGTGAAGAGACGTCTTCGAGCTGCAGGCTTGACAGGTCCTGTAGCAGCAAGAAAGCCATTGCTCATTGGGCAAAATTAGAAGAAGAGGCCTTGGCCATGAAGCACCGTCATTGGACTGCTGAAAACTGAGAGAAAGTTGTATGGACAGATTAATTCAAATTTTAAATCATTGGTTTAGCATGCAGGGTTTTTGTACACCCTCGAATAGGCAAAAGGATGGTTCCTCAGCGTGTACCACCAACTGACAAACATAGTGGAGGAAGCGTGATGGTCTGGGGCTCTTTTGCCGGATCCAGAGTCAGCAATTTGTACAGAGTGAGCGGCACCCTGAACCAAAACGTCTACAACCGATATTTGCAGCACCACACAATACGCTAAGTTGCAGGCACGTGCACAGGTAAGGCTCAACCTGTACCGAGCACACGCCCCTTTGCTATCTAGTGCCCTTTCCAGTTGAGGAGTGACGCGCGTCAATCACTCCGATGGGCATGCATCATCCATTTTTTTACGCATCTCACTCACTCCAACACATCGTCTGTCTGTGTGAGCCGACAACTCCGCCCACTTTTTCAGATTCAGCACATGCCCCTCAAAAGGTCTGTGCACGGTACTGTTATGCTGTACACCTTGGTCAGGGGTTCATCCTAGAGTAAGATAATGACCCAAAACATATACGTAGGCTTCAAATCATGGACTGGCCAGCACAGACCCCAGACGTAGACCCGATTGATCTGGTTTGGGATGAAGTGGGCATAAGGGTGAAAGCAAGGCAACCTAGAAGTGCAACACATTTGTGGGAACTTCTGCAACGGGGATGGGGGGTACTTTACGAACAATATTTATTTCCATTGTAGAAAGAATGCCACGAGTGTGTTCAGTTGTCATGTCTGCAAAAGATTGCTACTCTGATGAGTCAAACATTTAAATACAATTTTGTTAAGCAAAACGATTCAATTTTTTTTTTGTCTCCAATTGTTTATTTGTTATATGCTTTAATTTCAGAGTACATTAAGACATAAAACTGTGTGAGTTTCTCTAAAAACTGGATGAATGGAGGTGTCCACAAACTTTTCACTGGTAGTGTATGTATATTTGGAGTGGGGTAGGTGGGTTGGGGTTCTGAAAGTACATTTTTCTTTGAAACCCTTTTGGTAATTGACATACACCAACTGAAGACTCCCAAAGCAATTGAAAACCCTACACTCTGCATTAGACTTGGTCCCATTCACATTATTTTATATTTTTCAATTTTGTTAGCATACAATATAGATCTATATTTGAATTATTTCATATAGTAATTTTAGTTAATCTTAGTTAATCAATAATGTACAATAAATGTTTCCCATCCACTACAAGTAATTAGCAATGACAGGGAAGGAGAAGGAAAACCTCAACACACAAACCCAACTAGATGGTCTACTCCCCAACAGAGATTGGATTTCCAGAACTATCCTTGTTGCTGATATACATGCACACACACACACACCCACACACCCATTGACACACGTTTGTCTTTCTATCCTGCTGGGGACCTGAGACCCAGAAATCCATGTTCCCTATTCCCTAGCCCTAAACCTAACTCTAACCCTTACTCTAACCTAAAACGAATTAACTTAACTTGTATGCTTACGCTTAACCTTGCCTTACTCTAACCTTAACTCAAACCTTAACTTAACTTTTATGCCTACACTTAACCTTGCCTTAACACCCAACCCTGAACCAAACCGTCAATGGCTGTACCTAAAAGTAACCACAATTCAAACACTAAGCCCAATTGAAAAAAATTCCGTAAAACTAAGCCCTATTTGACATCCCACTTTCCCTAGTGAGGACCAGACAAAAACCTTCTGGACACACGCAGAGTAAAAATTAATCCATTATATATGATGCTCCTAGATTTTCCAAAACGAATATGCTTTCTGTAATCAACTTGAAAGGATAATCATTAAAACAGGCTACAATGCATATAATTATGGTATTAGACTTTCCAGTGAAGTAGAGGAGCACATGCAGGCGCATGCGTCACCTTGCACTAGTCACATTGTCCCCACCACGCACATTTCCAATGCGCTCCAGTCACAGAACAGAAAGTCCGTCTACCCCGTTTTAGAAAATAACTATTCAACGTGAAAAACGAATTAACGTTATACAAACACTGGAGCCGATGTTACCAAGACAAATTAGCATCAGCTACTTTTGAACTAATGTTTCAATGTTTTGCATAACTGTTCGTTGTCCTAAAACGCCAATTTTATCAGCAGTTCTGAGTAAGATATTTAAAGTGTATTTATATAATTTTTTTTCTCCTGACAATCATGTAATAATCGTGAAATTGCAAACTTACCATACAATCAAATATTGCCTATCGTCCCGTGGTTAAAAAAGGAAAAGTGAAAATGTTGCCTACGGATTAAACGATTTTTTCCAGTTTTCTTTTCTTATGTATGTTTTTCGATGCAGTCAAATTTCTCCAGGAAAGTCCATGTAATTGTCTGTGCAGACGACTGATGCGCAGCTGTTTAGAAATTGTTTAGCTGGAACAAGGAGGCTATCAAAAGCGCCGGTGAAGTGGTGGGCGGCATTCTAAGAACGTGACAAATCAGTTTTCAAATGAGGACTTGAATGACACTTTCTGCACATTCACAATGAAAATAGTGGGAGGGGACTTGGATATAGTCACACATTTTTCTACAGTAATTGCGTCTTTTAATGTAAAAAAAAATTGGTGGGGCACAAACCATTTCAAAATATAGGATACATACCAGTAAAGCTACAAAACTCCCTCTTGCTATTGATGTGTTTATTTAACACATCAATAAACAGCGTGGCCCCACAAAACACTTTTAACGACTGAACTGCATGCTTCTACCAGGTGTTGTAGTACACACACTGGAGAGAGAGACCTTGTGTAAATGCTCTCCTTCTCCCTCACACACATGTACAATTACCACAGTCACATTTACAAACCTAAATTAGTAATACAACCAAGCTCAGAACCAATGTACTCTAGGGCCATACGCAAACAGCAATGAGCTCAACACCACTGAAGGCCACAACGAAGTAGAAAACCTTTTTGGGGATACAGATCCATTCTATGACAACAACCTTAATAGATAAGCATGGACACACTGACACTCGTAAATCGATCCAGCACAAAAATATGACCAATGCACGGTCCAGCACCACAAAGGCAGGATGATAAAATATGCTTTCACTCACCAAGGCTGAGGGCTCACTTGAAGAGAAAGGTTGCCTCTGGGCAAAATTTTCGATGACTTTGGGAATGTAGCTGCTGAATCAGCTGTCTTTCGATGGACAACATGGCCAATGCGTTGAATCGCGGCTGTCCCATGGTACTGCGAGTGAAGGTTTTTACCCTCTTCAAGGTGGAAAAGTTTCTCTCATCACAGGTGTTGTTATTATAATTTTCAGCAGAGTGACGACCTCAGCAAAAGCCTCCACTAGGTTGTTCTCATGGATGTATCTTAACAGGGACAGGGCCGTCCTACCAGTGTGAAGCTCAGTGTGGCGGTACAGAGTGGTCAGCTCAGACTTAAAACTTTTCCTCGTTTCCTAGAGGCCATAGTTTCATCGCACAGTCAAGCTCAGATGTAGGGAATGACAGGACAAATTGTGGGAAGAGTGAGCTGTCAACCAGCTTGGAACCGATCAGGTGGCAACTTTGTGAAAACCTCTGCTCCACCTGGGAGATAACTGTGTCACATGCCTCCTTCATCACCGGCGCTGTGTTGGTTACTCGTTGGCCTGGCTCGTCTGTTTCAATGGTGGCAGCCCATTCATCAGTTTGCTTCCGCATATTCTGGACACTCTTATTGAAACGGGTGAGCACACTGCTTATCCCAGATGCATCGATGCTCTGTTTTTGCAGAGTGTTGTATAAAACATCAACTTCTGGCACAAGGAAGAAAGAAAAAATCCAGCAGCTGCAGAATGGCTCGGCCCCGGAGTTTTTTTGACAGGCCATATGCCTCACTTATGGTGGGCTCATCCCATCCTGGTTGTGTGCGTATGTCCTCCATAGACAGGAGCAGCGCAGCGCGGTTTTCCCAAACTGCATTGACAGTTCTTTTAAAGTTCCATCGTACAGCGGATGGCCTTGGAATGCGTCTCTGTGTTGCCTCAGCAAGTGCTGCAACACGTTTTGGAGCGCCAGAGAAAAAGATGGCAAAAGCAGTTAAATCTGCAAAAAACACCTTCAGGATGCTCATCATTGCTAAACAAAGTTGCTGCAAGGTCAGGTTCAGCTGGTGAGCATAGCAGTGAACAAACTGGGCATGTGGGTATGTCTTTAGCGTCTGTACCCCTCGGACGTTTCCACTCATTAAAGCTGCATCATCATAAGTCTGAGCAATCAGCTTTTCTCCCAGCTTCAGTGGTTCCAGCACACCCTTGATGCTATTAGAGAGTCCGAGTCCAGTTTTATCTTTGTCTTCTACAAACTCAAAAAACCTCTCTGTCATTGTATTGTCAGGCAACATGTATCGCAACACAACCACCATTTGTGATTTACAGGAGATATCAGTTGTCTCATCTGCCTGTTTGGCAACAAATTATGTCTCGTCCTCTTGCTTGGCTATCTCCTCCCTCTACACTTCATACATACAGTCTAACAGTTCGTTTTGTACAGTGCTAGATGTCCTTTTGAAGATGGGCTGAGCGTCATAGTGCCTCTGAGGTCTCGAATCGCTCTCATACAGTCTCGAAAAAAGCATCTGAATATTCCAGGATTCAGGGAGTCCACAAACTCGTCATGCCCGGCAGTGCGGTTTCACATTGTCCACAAAGTTTAACACGTTATGATCCGACTGAGGACGTACCTGTTTTCCTCCACCAGTTTTTTATGCTGCTCAATGGAGCGCCTGTATGCACTGTCAACTTGGGCTGCGACATTTACCCTTCCAAGTAAGCCCAATTTCACAGCATTGTCCAGATGTTTTGTAATCCTCTCAGAAAGATGTTTCAAATCTTTGTAACCAGTCCTCGACCAAGTACCATCTCCACTAGCAGACATGGAAGACAGAAGAGTGCCTTCTTTTGTATGCTAACCGTTAGCCACCTTTTCTTCAAAAACCACTCCACGTTAAACCCGCGGTTACTTTTACAAGCAGTTTGAGTGATGACAATATCCCGTGGCTGATGGGCACCAAGTCGCTTTACTTCAAGTTTGTCCCCCAAATTAAGTGTTTCAAACCGGTGCTCAAGTATGAAATCCACTTTATTCATTTTCTCAAAGTTATCTGGCGTTTGTGAAGCTAACAAGCTAGATTAAGACAATCTACCCTCCTTGCTCTTCTTGCCGACTAATGTTGGCACCAGACAGACATACAGCCAATCAGGTCTGAAATACAAAATTAGGCTGTAGTGGGGCTACCGGCTGTCAGCCCCACTTGGCATCAAATTTGTGTGATCTACATTGATCACACTAACATTCTGAGCATGCCTATTAATATTTTCACACGTACAATGTACATGCATTGTGAGAGAGGGGCTAGCCCCACATTCACGCTTAGCCTATGGCCTAATACTCAAAACTTGAATCGGCAGAACGCAGTCTGAAACAGCAAGGCAGGGACCAATGAACATGAAATCAAATCCGAACACAAATTATATAGCAATTTAGGAAGACGCTATATTCATAGATAATAAATTATAGGAAGTAATCTTCGAGAAAAAAAAATACCATCATTCTGTTGCAGTTCTTTCTGTTGACAACAGGTGGGGCTGTGCCCCACCTGCCCCTAATGACCTGTCGCCCCTGGTAATTGCTATACTGTTACAGCAGCAAAACTTATAATAATTTAGTCAGTATTTTATTTTATTCTTCATCGCTAATGGAAAAAAATATTGTTAATCAAAGTTGGCTTTAAGTTCAGTTAATACTCTTTATGTAGTTTTTATTTTTTTCCAGCATTATTGATGTCTGCAAACTATCCCAGCCAGGAAGGGCTTGGACAAGTGAATATAAGAGCCTATTAGATGAAGACAGCGCAGGCCCTAGCCTTTTGGGTGTCCATAAGCAATTTTGTGTTTTAGAGTTACGTAGTTGACCTGTATCAATCAATCAAATTAATTCATGAAAACCTTTTCACATCAGCAGTTGTCGCAAAGTGCTTATATATATATACCCAGAATAAAACCACAAAGAGCAAGCAACAACAAGTGGCTAGAATTATCTCCCTAGTAGGGTTAGAACCTAGAAATAAACCCAGAGAGAATGCAGACTCTGATGGGTAGCCTACTACTTCTTTAGCCAAAGTTTAGAAAAGGAAAGACGACTTCCTTTCTTTACCACTCCTAATATGTCTGTCTTTTCCACAAAACTCAAATTTGCCACCAAACAGTTTTACAAATTCCAAAGTGGTTATTGATTGGACTAATCTTGTCTTGGGCTGTTTTTCAAACAATCGGGTTGTAAACAGGAAGTCAGGCAGTTCTGAAGTAGCTGGGGGTCACCAGGCACCAGGTCAAGTATATTCCTGTACGTAAATCACCTTACTACTGGGCTGAAGTTAGGAGGTTGGAAGAAAAGAGATGGATGTCAGATACTGAATACACTCTAAAACTAGAACAAGGAGGCACAGTTTGGAAACCTTATTTATTTTCATTATACAACCCTCTCTCAGTCATTTTCCTCCCTCTAAACTGCTTTTTTTTGGTATTTCCTCCCTCAAAGTTGCCCACTCCACTCTACCAAGGAAAATATTACAGGGCTGAAGTTCTGGACCCCGGACAGAAAATGGTCCGTAAGGTTAAACCCTCTCTCTTTTATTCTTTCTCCCTCACACATTTACTCATACATAGCATTTCTTCATCATACACACATTTGCCATTTTGCACCACTCTTTCTGTTTTTTGTACCCACTCAATCTCTTACTATTCTTTTGATTATCCTTTCTTACAAGTTTCTAGGATCACATGCTAAAAGCCAGGATATCATTAGTTATTCTTTGATTATTATTTAATATTGATATGTTCAAATAACTCATACACACTAATATGGTATAATATGCTGTCTTTATGTTCCTAGGTGTTAGTTTTTTGAAAGTAGCTTGGTACTGCTTAGATCTTTCAAGTTCAACTCTGCACCTCTGAGCCAGTTCCATTCCGTTTTTTCATTGCATCCAAAGGTTCAAATGTGAGTATAATCTAATATAGAAAATTAAACAGTTATATCTCATGTAAACGGCATGTGCATTATCTCATTTATACAAATAACCTTACAGCAAAAAACCATTAATAGATACAACATTTTAACAGCTATTACTAACTTGGCTGTTTACTGAAGAAAATGGAACCACATGGATTACTGTTTCTCTTGACATAGGGTTGCATTTCGTTGTACTGTACTCGTACTGTTCAATAATTGTGAAGTTGAATCTAATCTAATCTAATATAGAGTTATCTTAGTGAGGACCCATTTAACATCTAGTTGACAAAAAGTGGATTTATCGGTAGAAAATCAAATACGTTTGAACATAGAATGCCTCAATGGCTGTGTTTAGACATGCAGCCAAATTCGGATCTATTTTTTAATAACAGCTTTATTTTGGACTTCGTCGTTGTGCTACCCTGTGAACCCTTTCATTCCATTACGTAGCTTTATTCACTCTTTCTTTCCATGCTGTCTCAATTTCATAATCATTCTTCCTTCTCCGTGTGGAGACTGATGTTCTACAGCAGCTGTCCTCATAGATATCTGTAAAACCTCATCATCATAAACGTCCATTCATTCACCCACTCCTCTTCTTACTACTCCTTCCATCTCTCCATCACTCACTCCAGGTCTCTGCGTTTCCTATAAATTACCCTTCATTTCCCACTGATCTCTTACTTTCCAGTCAACTATGGAAGCCTCCCATCAGCCTCATTATATGCTGTTCTCCAGCTACCAGGCCTTCCAAAACGGGCAACTAAAACCTTAGGTTCAACCACAAATCCCAGAAGCCTCAGTGCAAAATAAAATCTGAATTGATGATCTAAGGATGGGGGAAAAAAACATCCCAAAAACTGTGAGGAGAGAAACATTCTGTTAAATATATGTTTTCCTTCTCCTGGGGCACACCACCCTAATTGCACCTAAGTTTTTGCTGTAAATAAGAATGTGAAAATTGAAGTGAAAAGCTGTGGAGAAATCTGAAAACATCAGCATCAGAGGAAACTTTCAAATCTTGGAAAACTGGAGCAGTTCCAATGAGAAGTGTTCCAAACTGACAGTAAAGATGTTCAGAAGCTCATCCATGGCTATAGGAAGCATTCGATTGCAGATATTTTGGCCAAAAGCTGTGCAACCAAATATCAAGTCATTTTGTTATTGCCATTTCTGTTCGTTCTCTGATTTAAAGTGATATATTTGTTTCTGAAACAAAAGTTATAATATGTCATATTAACAGTTAAATATAGAATTATGGAAACCAAATAGTTTGGTCGATATCAATGTCTTTTTTCAAGAATTATATTTGAAGAAAGTGTAATGGTATGAATCATGGTATGCCCATGACTATATATTCAAGGAGTGTAACAATACCAATTCCCCACACTGCCAGAGCAAAAAAAATTGCTGTGGTGAAAATTCCATAATTATTCACACTTTTAAACAGACACTAGAGGGGTTAGCTTTTCCTAGGGACATTTTCATTAGATTTTGATATTCACTTTGACACATTTTTTAATGTAAGTGGCTCACTGTTATATTCAGCCTTGACTGTGCTTTCATTGGAGTTGAGCACAAAACATATATTTATAAATATAGGTATTGCCACCGTTAATGCATTTTTGTGCGTTAATGCATTTTTGAGCGTCCCATGCGCAGCTTTCATGCAGAAGAATGTAAATTGTCTGCCAGTATTTTCTTATAACATTCTGCATTCATCTTGCCATCAATTTTCACAAGATTCTCTGTGCCTTTAGAGCTCACACACCCCCAAAACATCAGTGAGTCACCACCATGCATCACAGTGGGGATGGTATTCTGTTCACTGTAGGCCTTGTTGAAACCTCTCCAAACATAGCGCTTATGGTTGTGATCATAAAGTTTTATTTTGGTCTCGTCACTCCAAATTACTGTGTGCCAGAAGCTGTGAGGTGTGTCAAGGTGTTGTCAGGCCTATTGTAAGCGGCCTTTTTGTGGCATTGGCGCAGTAAAGGCTTCTTTCTGGCAACGCGTCCATGCAGCTCATTTTTTGTTCAAGAATCATCGTATTGTGCTCCTTGAAACAACCACACCTACTATTTCCAGAGCTTCCTGTATTTCTCCTGAGGTTATCTGTGGGTTTTTCTTTGTATCCCGAACAATTCTCAACAATTCTCAACAATCCCAAATTTTCCACTTCTTAATAAGTGATTGAACAGTACTGACTGGCATTTGCAAGGCTTGGATATATTTTTATATTCTTTTCCATCTTTATAAAGTTCCATTACCTTGTTACGCAGGTCTTTTGACAGTTCTTTTCTGCTCCCCATAGCTCAGTATCTAGCCTGCTCAGTGCATCAATATGAGAACTAACAAACTCATTGACTATTTATACACAGACACTATTTGCAATTAAAAAAGCCACAGGTGTGGGAAATTCACCTTTAATTGCCATTTCACCTGTGTGTATAACCTTGTGTGTCTGTAACAAGGCCAAACATTCAAGGGTATGTAAACTTTTGATCAGGGCCATTTGGGTGATTTCTGTTATCATTATGATTTAAAAAGGAGTCAAACAACTTTGTGATAATAAATGGCTTCATATGATCACTATCCTTAAATCCTTACAGTTTCTTTGCATGATTAATCATATTTTCAAAATCAATGCCAAAATTTACAATTTGTGCCAGGGTATGCAAACTTATGAGCACAACTGTAGAATATAATGCATTTCTTTAAATACATTTGTTAAAATAATGTATCTTCGTGCAGTATTCAGATATGTAGAATTTTCTCTCTGCTTTGTGATAAAATGAATAAACATGCATGAAAAATAAGATTAACTATAAGAACAAATTTGCAGAAAACATACTTAAACTACAAAATGTTTACCACTCCCATATTACCTGGCAAGCATATGTAGAAAAGAAATTTATTTTCATTCTTATTTGTTCATTATCCTATTAGAAGGGATTTGTACTCTGTATGTCTGATCAATTACACATATGCTGAAAAACTAGTCTCTCTCTCTGTCTCCAACTTATAAGGCCAGTATCTTGTGTTCAGGGGCAGTGATGAATGGAATGTCGGCACATGTGTGAGTTTAATTTGACTTGTCCATGAGTTCTACATGTGCCAGTATAATATAACGTGTAATTACTATTGAATACTAATTTTTGTGTCATTATTTATAATGTTGAGCTGAGCACCATTGAAACATATCCCATGAAGTGTGTGAATGGGAAGGGGGGGTAACAAATTAACTATGTGATCATGTGTCATCTGACACCATGAGGAGAAGACAGAGGCAGCCTGGGAACAGCAGATCAGTTTCACACCAGAAGACTCTGGTTCAGAGAATGTGGTGAATTTGACTGTGTTACACACTCACACACGTACGTTCACACACACGCACACACATGCACACATTGGCCTGGGAGCAGTCACAACTGCTTAAAATGATAGATTCCCCCCACAAAGTCGTTGCTATTGAGCGTTGAATATAGGTTTTTCTTTTCAACTGATTTGCTTTGATAGCCTCAGAATGATCCTGTTGTTAACTCTGTTGAGGTTCAGCCCAAACTTGAGTGGGTTCTGAGCAGGATTCACGCCAGCCAGCCAACAAGCTGGCCTGATGAAGAGGACAGCTGGAGCTCAGCACAAAAGTCACATCCAAAAGAAAAGCTTAGAATTCTGTCAACAAGTGTTAAATATTTTTCTGGGGACCCACCACAAAATGGTGGAATGAGGGACTCGACGGAGGCAGAGAGAATAAAAGACGAGAGAAACAAGAAGAGCCAAAAGACATGCATAAAAAGAGGATGAACGGACATGGAAATGTGGAAGGCAGCAGATGAAGAGAGAGCAGAGAGGAGGAGAGCCCTTGGGTATGTCTGGAAGGAGGAAAGAGAGGGATGTAGAGGGGAAGGAGGGCCAGTAAAACAGGAGTAGAAGTCTTTCAGACAGAAAAAATTCTCCTCAGGAAATTACTTTCACACAGATTTTATAGTGTGCCAAGAAACATTTAACTCTTTTCACAATCTTCAACCCTTTTTTTCAGTAGGGTACAGTATATGGCTTAAGAGCCAACAGAAAAAACTTACTTAATTGTAAGAAATGCCTTTTTTGTTAGTTGATTTAGGAGTGACTTCTTAATTTGTCTTGTTGTAAAGATGTTGTTAATGTGTGATGTTGAGTTGCTTTTTTTTTCTCACACTTTTCTTAAGTTCTTAATGTACATAAAAATACACTCCATTGTTACACTCCCTGAATACTGGACAATACATTTATTTCCCAGTAGACACAAACTTGAATCAAAATTGTTTAGTTAGTTAGTTTTCTAAACTTGTAGTATTCATGGCAAGGCAAGCCTGGCTGGATTTTGTTAGTTATTTACACTCAGACAAGCCAGGCTCCAAGAAAAAGGTGACTAAGGGGATTGTAATGGGTGAGGGGTTTTACAAGATTTACAAAATAATTTATATAACTAGGGTTCAAGATAAGGTGATTCACTATACCAAACTTTGTGTAAAGCATTATCTTGCCAGAACAGTGCAAACTAAATATTGACATTAGCCTAGTTACCCATGCAAATACAAGTACTGAAAAGTAGTTAGGAGATAAGAATACTGACAAAACTTGGAAAAACTTGGAAAACTTGGAAATGGAAGGAAAAAAATAATGTGAACCAACCAGTTATTCTAAGAAAGCCTATTAAGAAAATATCAGACCAATAGCATATGGTAGCAGATTGTACACTGAACAAATTTATAAACGCAACACTTTTGTTTTTGCCCCCATTTATCATGAGCTAAACTTGAGGCCTTTTGTGTTCAGCTCATGATAAATGGGGGCTAAAACGTTTATAATTTTGTTCAGTGTATATTTAGACTGGCTAGACATATTAAAAGAAACTAACACATCAAATGAAAGATGAAAAGAGATCCAAATAACAATCACAGCCCTAGGCTACTTAATAACATACAGCCATGTTTACTACAGTTCAAAGGTTTCGGGTCATTCAGAAACGTCCTTGTTTTTCGAAAGAAAAGCATTGTTTTGTCCATTAAAATAAATAAAAATGTATCAGAAATACAGTGTAGACATTGTTAATGTTGTAAATGACTGTTGTAGGTGGAATTTCTATGGAATATCTACATAGCCGTACAGATGCTCATTATCAGCAACCATCATTTCGGTGTTCCAATGGCACGTTGTGTTTGCTAATCCAAGTTTAAAAGGTTCATTGAGCTTTAGAAAACCCTTTTGCGATTATGTTATGTGGCAGTGAGAGGAAAGGAGACACAGGGCTGTCCGTGGATTTTCCACGGTAGGGTTGCGTTTTAATGGAGGCAGCACACGTACCCAAACACGGGTGGCGAAAAAGGGAAAAAAAACAATCGACAACTTCTACCCAAATTAACCAGGCACATCCGGGATGGCCCAAAACAAAACTTTCTTCAAAGAAAGAACAACCCCTGAAGCAATCAGCCTCTTTCCTTCTTGTCTTGGTGCGGCCTCCTCTTTATTTTGTCTCCTCGGGTCGACTCTAGCATAGGGTCAGAATGGAGAAGAAACAACAAACATTACCCCCAGTGTCAACTGTTCTCCCCTCACCTCTTTTAAAGCACGGCTGACGAGCCTCAATCCGCTGCAGGTGTGTTTGCTCGTCAGAGCTTGCCAGCAGTGCCCTGTGCTTGAGGGTTGTGAGATGGAAAACTATCCCTGTTCCTGACCGGTGTACATTTTGTTGCTTTACTCTCGCTGGACCCACACTTGATACGTACCTGCCGGGGACATACCCTCACAGTTAGCACCGCTGAAAACTGTTGTGCTGACCTAAGAACCTATACAACCGGCCTTCTTTAAACTAGTTGCGTGTCTGGAGACTCAGCAATATTGTGGGTTTGATTACAGGCTCAAAATGGCCTGAAACAAAGAACTTTCTTCTGAAACTCATCAGTCTATTCTTGTACTGAGATATGAAGGCTATTCCATGCGATAAATTGCCAAAAAACTGAAGATCTCCTACAATACTTTGTACTACTCTCTTCACAGAACAGTGCAAACTGTCTCTAACCAGAATAGAAAAAGGAGTGGGAGGCCCCAGTGCACAACTGAACAAGAGGACAAATACATTAGAGTGTCTAGTTTGAGAAACAGACGCCTCACAGGTCCTCAACTGGCAGCTTCATTAAATTGTACTCGCAAAACACCAGTCTCAACGTCAACACTGAAAATCAACCAGTCTCAACATCTTGCTGGCAGTGTTGCAATGAAAAAGACATATCTCAGACTGGACAATAAAAAGAAAAGATGGAGGATTTGGGTGAAAGAACACAGACACTGGAAAGAGGAAGATTGGAATAAAGTGTAATGGACAGGCAAAGTTTCAGGTGTTCAGATCACAAAGATGGACATTTGAAAAAAGGAAGGAGGAGTGCTCGATGAAAGGACATTTTTAAGTGACCCCAAACTTTTGAACAGTAGTGTACATCTGTCTTGCCAAATAAATAGGCAAGACAGATGTAGGCAAACAAATCAAGCAGTTCACTAGTTCAGTAATACATTGTGAGATGGCACAAAGCACTTCTCCAGATGCTGATTCTTTAAAATGAATCCACAATGTTATAGGAAATAATATATATTGACTACAACTGACAAATCATTGACTTACATGGGAAGTTATTTTCTATTAATTCAATTTATATGGCAACATTTGTAGAAATTCAGAACTGAAGCACCTCTGCTGCTCACGGCAGTATTGGAAGAACTGCAGATGGTGAACTAAACCTAAAAGAAAATTCAGCCATACCTAGGCTAGTGCCCCCAAAAAGGCTTCAGCCATACCTAGGCTAGTGCCCCCAAAAAGGCTTCAGCCATACCTAGGCTAGTGCCCCCAAAAAAGGCTTCAGCCATACCTAGGCTAGTGCCCCCAAAAAAGGCTTCAGCCATACCTAGGCTAGTGCCCCCTAAAAAAGGCTTCAGCCATACCTAGGCTAGGACCCCCAAAATACTTCAGCCAGCCCTGTGTTCTCCCACAGCATACATCCCAATGGCAAGACCAGAACGCACATCAGTCACCACTCCGCAGACCATATCCCTCAGTTGAGATGAATTATCTGTGTGATAGCCAGAATGAAAACTGCCTTGAATTATGATGCAACAGCCATCTCTCTGGCCGGCCAAACTAAACAATGCCTAGAATTTACTGAATAAGGTGTAGTCCAAGAGCAACATGGACCAAGGGAATGTCTCATAATGTGGGTCTATGCACGCCATCAGACCTCTGCAGGTCTGTTCAAAATCTCTTACACTATTACTGAAACTAGCCTCTTCTTCTACTGTATGCAGAATACCAAATTAAGCATACAGAACAAAACTAGTTGGATACCAACATACTGTATCTGTTGAATGCAGATGGTTTATTTCTACCTTTTCATCGGCCATACTTTCAGTCACAGAGTGAATATTTATTTAATTGTTGGTCCAGAAGGCAGCACACGGTTGTCTTGCCAGGCGTGCTATTTGAAGTACATTAGGAAAGCTGTGGAGAGCAGGGCTGTAGTCGGAGTGCCTTATGAAACCCAGATGTTTTTGTGGAAAGTGGGCAGCGCCAGGGAAATTCTGAGAGACATTTTGATTTTAGTAATTTAGCAGACAATCTTATCCAGAGTGACTTACTGTAGTGAGTGCAAATGCATGGTCCCTCATGGGAATCAAACTCACAACCCCAGTAATGCAAGCACCATTCTCTACCGACGGAGACACACAGGACCATCATGGTACCTTACCACTGAGTCAATGGTATAATTTCAGTGTCAGCAGACTGGAGAGTGAAACTACTGCAATGCCATTACCCTACTGTGGATGTGCTAGTATTTCATTTCTCTGACAAGTGAAGGAAGAGGTTCGACATTTGTGTTTATGTTGTTTTTTAAATTCCAAAGAGTGGCATTATTTTCCATTAATCTTCTGAGCATGCAGGCAGTACCAGGGCGAGCAACAACACACATAAAAAGAGGAACAAATAACAGTAAAAATGTAAAGAAAAGAATGAAGAAAGCTCAAAGAAAGCACAAACCCAACAGCTAATCATTTTAAGAATATAGCTAACTTTTCATCTTGATTTCTGTGGCATGTTTCTATGATCCTGCTCATCTTTCTCCCCTCTTTCTTGTTCATCCTAATTAGGTAGCTTGTTTCAAGGTTCAAATGTTCAATATTCATTTCCTCCTTTCATTAGTGAAATATGTTGGCAAGGTTTAATATATTGAAATTTGAAAGAAAAAGTATAACCTAACTACCGCCAGAGTAGCTTCTCATGTTTACAGTGATGCATGCTCCCTTACTTACATACACATGAGCAATTCACACGCAGCATTGAGAAAAGATTAATCTCGTTCACACGCATTAAATAAAATGAGTCACAAGAACAAATTAGGTTTAGCTCTGCCAATACATTTTTGAATGACACAATCTTGTTTCAACATTATTTTCACACCTGCATCATGATACAGCTTTGCAGCTTGTAAAAGGACAAATGTGGGTGTTTTTGCATTTGTTCATGTATCTTGTATTCCCTGATATCTTCAGAAACTTGCTCATGAAGATGAGGTAAGTTTTCCAAAACCGAGTCTTCGGTCGTCTTTATCATGTCATCTAAATGAAAAATACAGATTCGGCACCCACAATACTGTAGTTGTCCTTTAATGCCTTAATCACAGGTCCTAAAACTAAATTTTTAATTGCTTAGTGACACATTTTATCTCCATCAAAAAGCAATTCCACGGATTAACCTAAAACAAATTGTAAATGAAAAAAAAGGATGCCGTGTGTTACGAACATGATGTATGTAATAGTTTGTAATTGGGACTGTGGGTGAAAGACACAACCCTTTGGTGTTGTTTGAACTGCACCCCTATTTCCGTGAATTCTTGAACATCAGGAAGCCATGCTTGGCCCAGAGACAATGCCCCATTGTTCTGTCCAGCCCACGGCTTCTGTCAGGCTAAAACAGGAAGACATACTTGAATGCACATAACTACACATCATAAATACATTTTGGTTACTACGATCCCAAGCAGCAACACAGGCAATGCTTAAAAGTTTTGTGTTTGAATCTTGAAAGTACAAAATTGCAAAACCAAACCACACAAAACCTATATCATTCCCAGACCTAATGTCTGTGCTGCTGGAGGGCCATCGGTCAGCATGAGCCCGTCTTTCAGTTGGTGGCTTTTGTTGTCTTTCATTGTCCTCAGTATCTGTAGCACTTTGTCGGTTGTCCGGACAAGGCTGGCGACAGAGTAGGCGGGGAAAACATGTATGGCTGGTTTACCATTCTAAAAATAAGTATCCAGCCACACTCACACAAGTTTAGGGGTCAATCCTCTCTTATCTTCAGGTAGGAGAGAGTTGTAAACTCGGAGTAGTAAAACTTTGGCTATTGGCATTCACTAATAGTACCACCTCTCACTGATGGTTGTGGAACCATTAGCAAAGTCTCTATGTTCCAATGAGAATATTAGAGGTGATGCTATTGCAGATGAGGAATATAAGATGTTAATGTTATAATATGTTAATAGCCCAGTAAATTCCAATCTATATAGGTTCAATACTATTATCACTTTTGGTGAATTGTGTGGACAGAAACATAAATTCCAAAATCGAATAACTCCATTAAGCTAGTGGTGTTACAGCTTGACATTGTTGCCTTCCCTTCTTCGTCTGTAGTGGTGCAGGATCTCGTGTCGAATGATCCCCTCAGGTTGTGTTTGATGTATTTGGTCTGGACACTTCTGCTGTCCTGGGCCGACTCGGTTTGTGGAATTTCTATTGTCTGCTTCACCCAGCCTCTCTCGCTGGTGGGTTAATTTCTGAAGCAATTGTATTCCGTCATGGGCTCCTCTGCTGGGTTGAGTTCATCGTCTCTATGGACTACCATGGCCCTGGGCAGGAGGGATGGAGGCTTGCATTGGTTCGCACTTGTCGTCAGTGCAGTCCTTCTCTGATTGGACGATGGTTTCGGTGTCTCTCCATCGAGCCCTGTGCTATTTCTACGGTTGATTTCGGTGACTTCTGACGGATGCTCTCAGCTAGCCCGACGAACTGTGTTTGTTGGACAACCCATTTCCACCACCCTGCTCTAAGTCACAGTGGACAGAGTTCCCTCAGAGGGTCATTCCTTCCTTCTTGTGGCTCCTCGCTGGCCCAAGAAGCTGTGATGTCCGGGGTATGTCCGTCTGCGAAGTGACCGTCCTTGGTGTCTTCTTGGTCCGCTTGGTGTTTACTTGCTGTTTTAGCTTAGAGCCTGGGGGCAGGACTCTAAGCTAAAAGGTAGAGTCCTGCCCCCAGGCTCTAAGGGGACACATATACCGATCCCTACCCAGCAGTTGGCAGCCTCAGTTCTGAGTGTGAGAACATTGGGTCTTGGCCCTGATTGGGCTAATTTCTCAGACAGAGGCATCCCCCTGAACGTTGTAGAGCCAGGCCGCCAGTGCTCTCTCTCTGAGGACCATCGGTCAGTGCCATTGACCCATCAATTCTGGAGTTTGTCCTCCTTACTGTCTGTTCCGTCACCACCAGCGATGTGTGTGTCTCTAGCTTGTAGAGGCCATTTCTGCGGCTAATGGTTGCAAAGGTCAGGTGCCACCTTCCACCAGTGGGGTGGCAGCCCACTTGACACAATTTGTAGGTTTGCACGGCGGCAATGTGGGAATCTCTACAACACTTTCTTCTGTGGCCGCCTTTATATCACCACCTCTGGCCTGGCACTTTAAGCACTTTTGGCTTGGTGCAGAGTAAGCACTTTTGGCGTGCTCATCAGGGCCTGTTTTTTTTCTGGCTCCTCTTTTTTGGGCAGGGGTCCTAGGCCCCTTACAGGATTATTAATCTGCTCCGGTTTAGCTCCTCGATACATTGTCCCATCTGTGGCACCAATGTGACTGACCAAAAGTCATCCTTGGATCATGGCTGTTTCCATATTTTGGGCCCTACAGTACATTGTTCATGTCGCAGAGAACAAAGATTACATTCATGACCAAGAAACAAAATAATGAGGATGAATGTTCTCTCTAGACTCAATCTCTTTTATTAATTTTATTTACCATATTTTTCTTTTTTGATTTGTAATAAATGTATTACACAGTTTATTGTATTTATTGTATTGTTATCTACTTTTATCTACTCTTGTCCTGTCTATGAGTCAATGCATGGTCTAGGCTTGCTCAATTTCCAAGTGTTTTACTGATCATCCTAATCCCAGAATATTTGGTCTAAGATTGTTGGCAGACGGGGTTCTCTATTGGTTAGAAGTGAATTTCAGGCAAGTTTCTCTCGAAAGAGTCTTACGTTTCACTCGTACAGAGTCACACTATACGCAGTCCTACATACAAAGTCATACATACACACAAACAAACACCCACACGTACAAACATAGTCAATGTGAAACGTATACATACATACACCAACACAGTCACACACACAGAGGCCGTGTTTGAGAGCATCAAGACGACTGCAGGCAACTGCCAATTGACTGATCTACAAAGCACCTTGCATAATAAATTACAACTCATTATTATTTGTAGATCGTCAGTCAGATTTTAACCATGATTCATTGCTGTTTTAATCATCTCAAACACATTCATTCTGGAACACTCACCAACATTCACACGCCGAGGCTGCAAGGCTCTTTAATTCACCTCAGTGCTTTTTTATGAGCCAGGCTAAATATAGCCCTCTGTGTCTCCCAGGACAGATGCTCCACCACAGTATCGAGCCCTCAAGGTGTCCTGAAAGCATTCCATTCCCATGATTGTTTTTTCTTTCCCTATGTAATACTTTCTAACTATTTCCCAGGAAATACACCCTTAAAAAAAGTGTTCTAAAAAGGTTATTCAGCTGTCCTCATAGGGGAACCATTTAAAATACCCTATTTGGTTCACTATAGAATCCTTTCGACAGAGAGTTCTACACTTAACTCGAAAATTTCCTACTTGGATCCAAATATGGTTCTTCCAGGAAGCACGAAGGGATTTCTTATGGGGACAGGCGAATAACCCTTTTAAAGCATATAACCCTTTTAAAGCACTTTTTTCTCAGGTGTAGCTGTAACCCAGTATATACTATGTTGTAGTCTCATGCATTTAAATTAGGTCCTATGTTTAACTCTTTCAAAGTTATGGTCAGTAGTTTCTTTACATTTAAGTCAGTTAGAATACACTACTATCCAGAGCAACTTACAGTAGGGAATACCTACATTTTCACATTGTCGTAGAGAGGGAATTGAACACACAACCCTGATCATCAGAATTAAGTTAGCATTTTTTAAATAGGTGAAAAAATCCTGAAATTAAGCAAAATGATCTGCCCCTGACATGAGAAGATTTTCCTTGTAACAAGAATGTCTAATAACATTTCTAATTCAGACATAACGACAAATCTGACAAAGCCTGATATACATGTTTTCAGATTAGAAAATGTATTGTCTTAATCTAAGAATTTTTCAGAATATTTACAAGCAATATTTTATTTAACTTTTCTATTTTAATTAATGTTGGCTAAGAATTTTTTCCCCGTCCAGTTTAGTTCATGGATGAGTAACAGAGACCCAGGGGTCAATCCACACATCTATATTTGGATTGCCGGTCGAGACAAATCCATTGTATGACACAGTCCATTGTGCGGCTAGACATGCACACATTCATGGTCAAAACACGCGCACGTCGAAACAATCCATCCAACGCTGAGCAGGACTGATGTGAACTGCGGTTTCACTGTCCGAGAAATTCCCCTAGAAAGTACAGTGAAACGTCTAAAACATGAACATACAAAGACAATTTGAAATCCTAAATAAAGCCACTCGCATAAATACAACAATTGAAATGCTCCTGCTGTAATTCTGGAACGTCCCGTTCCCATTATCTGATCCTTATGGGAGACACCACTTCTCTGTATGTTTGTTTACATTAACAAGTGTCGACAAACATACAGGGTAACTGCTGACCTGTGACTGAGGGACATTTCTATGTTTTTCCTCCTCTAACCTGCACGCACACACGCGCATACATCAAAAGATAACCGGTCAGCAAAGGATTGCTGATCCATTTTCAGTCCTACTGGGAGTCCCTCTAAAAGGACGTCCTCACAATGAAAGGGAAAACATGTCAGTGTTTATCGTGTGTGGCTAGCACTAACTTTCCTTTTCGGTTTCTGTGCTTTTACTCACATGGACCAAAACCTATTTAACACAGCTCTAAATGTGGTTAGAAAAGGCGCATTCAGAAATAGTCCAGTTTTATGATGTCTGAGTGGTCAACAGAGCTGTCTCTGCAAGCAGTTCATATATGTGGCAGTGCTCACATATAGACAGTCATGCCCGATACACCCTATCATTTAGCAGTTAGCTACAACCACATTGCTTTGGGATGACAGTGATAGAGGAATGAGGGCAACATTGGTTAGGGAAGGTGATGTTGGGTGTGTGTGTGTGTGTGTGTGTGGGTGGGTGTGAATTGTACAGGGTGTGAAAGTTTTTTTACGCATGTTTTTTTGGGTGTGTCTGTGGAGGACTTGATTAGAAAAATAAGGTTAAGAATTTCTACCTAAGAACCGCCTCAGAACCTTTTACTACGCAAACCGAACAGCTAATACTTGTAATTTTACTGGGCCTTAAACACAGTCTATGTCCTGTGCTGCACAGGGCTTGATGGAAGGCAGCACTGTGGATGTGGCTGCTCTGCTGCCCACAGGTCTGTGGCCAGGTCCCGGTATAGTGCTGTTCCGTGGTTAGCGAAGAGGGAATGTCCTGGAAGGTTTTCTACATCTACAATGCACCAAGGGCAGATTTTTTTATGGCGTTGGATGTTTTTACTGACTGAAAAAACATTTTTACATTGAAGGGACCCATGGCAGGGGAGAAAGGAAAGTATTTTCTAAAGTACAGTAGGCTATATAGGAATCGAAGATCCCAGGAAGTTTACCAAAACCAACTGAATTAGATACTGTCATGTGAAAAACACTTTTTTGGACACATGGATATATATTGGCTTGCTTCCAATCATATTCATTCATGCATTGATTAAGGTAACCCATTTAAATTCAGCCCAGGAGCTGACTGAAAGAAGCTCATAGAAGTCATTAAGAACCTTAGGGTGACATAAACGGGTATACAGACATCTCTCACAGTCTATGTTGAAGTGCATGTCTCAACTGCCAGAAAAGACTGCACACACTGGGCCTGCATCGGACGTTCGGAGGAAAGCCTCTGCTCTAAAACAATGTATTGTATATCAAGGTGTTTGCAAGAAAGCACCTGGGTAAAAAACAAATAATTGGAATATTTATAATTAATAACATGGAATAGAGGGAACTCATACCAATGGTGAAAAATGAGGGCTGTGGCTGCTTTGCTGCTTCAGGGCATCATTGAGTCAACCATGAATTTCATGTTGTAACATATTATTCTTGAGTAGAATGTGTCAAAAAGAAGAAGCTTAATCAAACATGGACCTTGCAACAGCACAATGGTCTAAAACAAACAACATCTTCAAAAAGAAGTGTTACACTTTATTTTGAATCTGTGCATATTATACATGGTAAAACTAGTAACAAACGCTCAACAAACTGTCTGTCTGTCTGTCTGTCTTTCTGTCTGTAAGGTTAGGGTTGGGTTTAGAGTCACAAGAAAGATAGGGTTAAATTTTAAGTTAAGGTTTTGGAAACATTTGTATTTCGATTCTAAGTGTCCGGTCTCCATCAGACTCCTGTCAAGCTGGAACCTGAGAGCAACAGGGTTAGGGTAGGGTTACGGTCGATAAGCGTTCATGTTAGTGTTTGGATTATGATAAAGGTTAAAGTTTGAGCAAAGGTTAGGTTTAGTAGATAGTTAAACTGTGACTGATAGTCAGTGGATAATATAGAGACCACTGCACCTTTTTCTTTCCTTTCCAAAAAAGTCAAAAAGGAAGGTGAGGAACAGAAGAGTTAAAATTAAGAGACCGCTGAAAATTGAACGCTTCTGTTCCTCACTCAAAACTTTCCTTTTCAACTTTTTTGGAAAGGTATGAAAAGGGTGCAGTGGTCTCTTAATTTTTTCCGGAGCTGTATGTACCATTTGTACAGAATACACGAGTGAGCAGGCAAAACACATGTCTTTTATTTCTTATGGGATTCACATTTAACTGTAGGTAATAACAGAATGGCACAATCATAAAACAAAATGTGGCAACAAAGAAAAAATTCAACTGACCCCTGCTCAAAAGTCTGCATACCCTTAGTTCTTAATACTGTGTATTGCCCCCTTTAGCATTAATGACAGCATGCAGTCTTTTGTAATAGTTTCTTGCAGGTGGTATAGCTGCACATTTGTCTTGGAAAAATGCTTCCAGGTAATGCAAAGTCTTTGGTCGTCTTGCATGAACTGCACGTTTGAGATCTCCCCAGAGTGGCTCAATGATATTAAGGTCAGGAGACTGTGATGGCCACTCCAGAACCTTCACATTTTTCTGCTGTAACCACTGGAGGGTCAACTTGGCCTTGTGCTTAGGGTCATTGTCGTGCTGGAAAGTCCAAGAGCGTCCCATGCACAGCTTTCGTGCAGAAGAATGCAAATTGTCTGCCAGTATTTTCTGATAACATGGTGCATTCATCTTGCCATCAGTTTTCACAAGATTCCCTGTGCCTTGGTGTTGCAGTTCAAGACGATGCCTGAAGATTTCAGCTGTCACTATGCTGACACCTCCCCCTCCCCTATGTTGTCCCTGTCCTTGTCCATCAGGTCATGCTTCCGACCTGGACTAAGTTTAAATAGACTCTAGACTCAGCCAACACCTATTTATGAATTCTTATAATTGTAATCTTATATTCACCTGGGACAGCCAGAAGAGGACTGGTCACCCCTCTGAGCCTGGGTCCTCTCTAGGTTTCTTCCTAGATTTTGGCATTCTTATGGAGTTTTTCCTAGCCACTGAAATTCCTTGGGGTTTAAGGCCAGGTGTTTTGTAAAAGCACTTTGTGACATCTGCTGAAATAAATTTGATTGATTGATTAGATCTAATTTAGTTGCTTGTGTGGGTCATTTTGCATTTAACATAAGTTGTATGCCTATGTACAATGCTTTAAGATTTGTTTTGGGCTTAAGAACTTTGAAGATACATCTCGTTGTGAACAGAATAGGTTTCCCCAAAATCTGCATTATCTTGATCCTGTTTTCTGTTATCCCATAACAGTGTACAGTATAAATAGTCCCACAAACAGTCCAGTAGATGACAAGGTGGAGGCTTGTTCAAAGCACAACAAAATGGGATTCATGATGCTGTGGTATCTGGATCAGAAAAACATTATCCAATTAATTTGTTGAAATAACACCCCATTGAACATCCATATCGATCTGATCCAGGATAGCAAAAATTAGTATCACAGAATCAGCCTCATTCTGATACTAAATTCTGGCCATAAACATCTTTATTTTCAGCAAAATAACCAGAATAATTAGGGTTAATGGTCAGGGACAGAACAAAAGTATTTTAAACTTCAAACACTTCAAACACAACCTTTAAGTTACTGGTCAGATGTTCTAACACCAGGCTAACCCGCCATTCACTTTAATCTTTTATCTCCATGATTACACCAAGAAGTTTAATCTCCTCAATTTAATCAACAGCCCAGTTATCTCAACTGAGTTCTACAACTTATGGAAAGATGTGTACCAAATACGTTTAATTTTTGTTTAAGGATGTCCAGAACTAGTTAATTATTTAGTTGTAACTATTGGGTATTCTCCTGTATTACAATTCAGGCTCTCACTCTTCTAAGTCTAATTTACCCCACACACACAGTTTTACACACACACACTTTCAAAAACAGTAGTGAGCAGAAGGACAGCTGTCTTTTGTTGCCAGTAGTGAGACATACAAAGCATATTAGCTTTGGTCTTCACTGAACTCTCACAATTATTGTATGTTTTTAACCATAAAATACAAAGATATTTTGCCATTTTGTCTGGTTCCAGTCTGCGATCAGTGGCCAGTTCTTTTGTATTTTGTTTGGCTGCTTCTTAATAGTGCTTGGGATTGAGCGGTTCACTTAAAAATTGTTCTAATGGTGTCAGTGAAAGTAACACAGCCTAACCCTGTGATTTTCAGAAATCACCACTGGGTTGAACTTACTTGAACCACAAGGAAGAGGAATAAACCCATTCGTATGTCTGCATTTTGTAATCGCAGGCTGAGTGGCCTTTGACAAAATCCAAACAACGAAGCAGCCAACGTGATAGTCCTCCAGCACTCTGCAAACATCCTGTTTCCTCTGAACCAAGCTCATCTAAAACAATGTGTTGAATATAATTGTTGCTAATTGCAGGACTAAGGAAATACTGTGGGTTAGATGAGAGTACTAAGCTTTTTTCACAGCGCTGTGTTTTCTCACTACAACTTTTTTTTTAAAATGCATGGCACCCAGATTGGGACACTGAGGAACACCTGCTACTTTCCTGTTTACTCTGAGAGCTTCCATGGTTAGGCTCACATCCCTGAGAGAAGTGCAATGACGTGTTTTCGAGGAGCAGTCTCCAGGAAGTCATTATTTTTATGGCTTGGTGACAGGCTAGGAGGCCTGAGGCATCTGTTTTTTTCAGGGCTGAGCAGTTTCTGAGACACCTGACCATCACTGTGAACCATGTCTACATTAGCTTCCTTCTGAGAGGTGATTGGCTTTGAAAGATGAACTCAGAGGAGTTCAGATTGTATTTTACAGTCTTCTATTTTTCCTCTAACTAGAGTTTGTTCAAATCTAAATGACTCACTGGCTCTGTAACTCTTTGGGAATTTGGTTATGTCACGTCTTCTGCATTGGCATGAATGTGAAACGGAAAAAAAATCCATTATCTCATCCACACCAAGTGGAACATTAAAATGAAGATTTAAATCTGACTCGGTCATCCCACCCATCCCTCTTTCTTCTGTCTCTCCCCAGAAGTGAAACAGACACATTCTTTCTGGGGACAAAGGGTTGATTCTGCTTCTTGCAGCAGATCCAACAGTGCCTGAGTCAAAGACAGGGCCATTGGTCAACTGGGTGAAGACCAGTGCTGTTATGCTGGCCTTGGACCACACATTCCATCAGCGCAGCTCTGGGCTCTGGGGGCTCTGGGGGCTCTGTCAATGGCCTCACTGTCTCTGTCACCTCAGAAACAACAAGAACACTGCTTCTGAATGCGAGAAGCAGGGGAGGGGTTTGAGAAGGAAAGAAACAGAAAATATGACCAAGAAACTGAGACCTTCATGAACATTTAGGCAACTATGAATACCTAAAAACAAACACATTTACGTAAATAGCAAATAACCTACTTTCATTCCTGACAGTGTACAAGTATGGACATATTTATTGTGTTTTATGAAGTTTATTTGTAGAACTCATTGCTTTGGCTCCTGTGCAGTAGGTCCTTCTTCAGTCCAGTGGCTTTGAGACCCCAGTCTACTTGTTTATATAGGGGAGGCCTAGGGAAGGAGGGTAGCTTGACATTTCCTGCCAGCATGCCAAGAGAAAGACGTTATTTGCCTAACATATTTCCTGTCTTACTTTGTACTGTCACATTCTCAGTTAAAACCAGACTACTGCGCTCAAGCCAGATGCACAAGTCTTTATTCCCACTGCCATGACATTGCTGACCTCTGCTGAAATAACACAGTGTTTGTTAATACTCAGTCGGTCTCAGATCCGTCAGTTTAGTGGGCTTATGTGAACCTCAATTGCTTAGATATGAACATCCTTGCAAAGCAGTTGAAAAATACTGGAATCTAACTTGTGTTTGTGATGTTGCCCCCTGTTGTAGTTGTTACAAAACTAAAATGTATACAGCTAAAGCCTTTTCAGATAGTACCTTTCCTAAGACTACAGCATTAAAATATTAACGTTTTTTTAAATGTATTTTTATTGTAATTCAAAACTTTGTAGTAAAGAGAATACTGTGAGTAAGAGCTCAGATGGGCAGGGTTAGTCACATGCTGGGGGAAAAAGCGACAGGTTAACAGTTGTAATAAAGCACACCTGTCAGACAAACCTGTCCTTTATATTGAAAAAAAAAATATTTAAAGGAATAAAACATTAAAAAGGGTTTTAGTAGGCTAGTGCGTGAGCAGTAGGAATAAAAAGATACTGACTGGAAATGTGTTTGACTAAGCTGCATTCACAGTGGTGGGTGATTTGCTCCACCTTGTGGAAAACAGCCAAGCTTCCATTTCAGGTTCCATCTCACCCTGTCAATTAAAGCAGTAAAAACAAAAGGTCCAGGAGTGAAAATGACTTTATATGGTCTTAGATCCGTTGGACCTGGTCTGTTTACACTGACGTCATCCTCTTATCTAGGCTGCTGACAACTTATTACAACGCCAAGCATTAGAAGGCCCACCTTTAACAACATCCGTTTAAGATAAGGATCCAGTGTGCTCAAATATCTAGTTCCTAAGACAAAGACAAAGACTTCATTTTCCAGGGCTGCTTTGTCCAGTGCTGTTTGGGTACTTACCTGGCAGACTTTTACGCCCATGTGCAATTAGTCGGGGGGTGTGATTTGTCAACGAAATATGGGTTCATTTGACTTGGAAATCTGGAATAAGAGAGCCAGTTCTGAACAAAAGCTGATTGGTGGAATGTGCGAATTGCAAAGGAGGGAGTTGCATATGGGTGTGGCCATCTGTCTCAGGTACATTACAACCAGGTTCTTCACTCATTAACATATGGGAATAGTAGCCTACCTTTCTAGTTTATTCTTGACTAATTTGTCTCATTCATTATGGACTATTTCTGATTGACTTAAATGAAAAGTGGATAACCTGAGTATTTTGCTTCAAATACAGATACAATAAAGACTCTCACAATGAGTGGTAAGTGCTGTTAAATGATTTATTGAATTGTATCCTGTATTTCCCACTATATTAACCTACTGACTGATAATGGGTTAATAGCAGACAGACACATGCCACTAAAACGTTAGCCTCTTATTGACGGTTACATTTTGTTTGTATTGTGATCTCTTTAAAGGCAATGTTTGGGAATAAAAATATAGACTACATTCTTTTTGTTTCTTTCGAGATATTGTCTGCTCAAGTGAATACATTTGTTTGACGAAAAGAGGTGTCAAATTATATGTTTCATTTGTAGATTTAATTTAGCAAAAGTGAGGAAGGTGGTTGGAGAGATTCCACGGGACACAGATCTGTCTCAACCTGCCTGTCTATTAACCTATATAGTAACACAGGTGCGTGAGGGGGGAGGTGTTACTTTGGACATTATTGGTGAATAATTTCCTCTTTCAAAAACACTCACACCATTAATTTATCAACATACTGCATGTTTACAGCCAACATGACCTTAGCTTGCAGAAACACCATGCGCATGGATATTAACATTTAATTAATATTTAACATTTAAGGGTATAACTTTCTTTTGTAGTGGAACATATTTACAAGCCACCCTTGATTTCTTCTTGAAATTAAGATTAGAGGCTTAAACCAGTCTTCTGTTGCTTTAAGAAGTGAGTGAACTTGTTTTTTTTTTAAACGAGTGCAGATATGTGAATGCTAATCTGGTGACCAATGCTATTTTAAGAGAAACATGATGATATCTATGAGTTATGCATTTTGTTAGACTTTTTGAGAGTTTTTTTATCTGTGCCATTTTCTTAAAGATATTCTCAGTTCAGCTGCTCTTCGGCTGAGATTTTTGTCTGTAGTGTGTTTTTAGGTGTTTGATATGAATCACACCAATGTTTGCATTCTTGAGCTCCAGGACAGAGTGACTATTCTCCCTCTCAACCAAAGCTATGCAACACCAGCGGCAAACGTCTGCAGTTAAGTGGACCATCAGACTTGCCCCCCCAGAAATGCTGGTATTGAAATGCTGGTATTGAAATGCTGGTATTGAAATGCTGGCATTGAAATGCTGGCATTGAAATGCTGGTATTGAAATTATTAAACAGGATCTCATGCATATCAACATACAATGTTAATAGAGGTCTCTTATCCCCACATTTATATTTAACGTGCGTTATAACAAAGCCATGGCACAGCCATCACAGCAACCCTCTTCAGCTAGAAAACATATTTTAGAAATGCATTTAAAGTTCTGCTCATATGTTTGCCTAACCTGGCAGAAATTGTGAAATCTGGGCATTGATTTTGAAAATATGACTGATCATGCAAAAAAACTGTATTTTATTGAAGGATAGTGTGAAGCCATTTATTATCACATAGTTGTTTGGCTCTTTTTTAAATCATAATGACAAATAGAAATCACCCAAATGGCCCTGATCAAAAGTTTACATACCCCTTGAATGTTTGGCCTTGTTACAGACACACAAAGTGGCACACACAGGTGAAAATGGCAATTAAAGGTGAATTTCCTACACCTGTGGCTTTTTAAATTGCAGTTAGTGTTTGTGTATAAATAGTCAATAAGTTTGTTAGCTCTCACATGGATGCACTGAGCAGGATAGATACTGAGCTATGAAGAGCAGAAAAGAACTGTCAAAAAACCTGCGTAACAAGGTAATGAATCTTCATAAAGATGGAAAAGGATATAAAAAGATATCCTAAGCCAGTCAGTACTGTTCAATCACTTATTAAGAAGTGGAAAATTCGGGTGTCTATTGATACCAAGCCAGGGTCAGGTAGACCATGAAAGATTTCAGCCAAAACTGCCAGAAGAATTGTTCAGGATACAAAGAAAACCCCACAGATAACCTCAGGAGAAGTATAAGCTGCTCTGGAAAAAGACGGTGTTGTGGTTTCAAGGAGCAAAATACGGTGATAATTGAACAAAAATGAGCTGCATGGTCGAGTTGCCAGAAAGAAGCCTTTACTGCACCGATGCCACAAAAAAGCCTGGTTACAATATGCCCAACAACACCTTGACATGCCTCACAGCTTTGGGTACACTGTAATTTGGAGTCACGAGACCAAAATGGAGCTTTATGGACACAACCATAAGCACTATGTTTGGAGAGGGGTCAACAAGGCCTATAGTGAACAGAATACCATCCACACTGTGAAGCATGGTGGTGGCTCACTGATGTTTTGGGGGGGTGTGAGCTCTTAAGGCACGGGGAATCTTGTGAAAATTGATGGCAAGAGGAATGCAGCACGTTATCAGAAAATACTGGCAGACATTCTTCTGCACAAAAGCTGTGCATGGGACGCTCTTGGACTTTCCAGCATGACAATGACCCTAAGCAGAAGTCCAAGTTGACACTCCAGTGGTTACAGCAGAAAAATGTGAAGGTTCTGGAGTGGCCATCACAGTCTCCTGACTTTAATTTCATTGAGCCACTCTGGGGAGATCTCAAACGTGTGTTTCATGCAAGATGACCAAAGACTTTGGATGACCTGGAGGCATTTTCCCAAGACGAATGGGCAGCTATACCACCTGCAAGAATTTGGGGCCTAATAGACAACTATTACAAAAGACGGCACACTGTCACTGATGCTAAAGGAGGCAATACACAGTATTAAGAACTAAGGATATGCAGACTTTTGAACAGGGGTCAGTAAATCTTTTTCTTTGTTGCCACATTTTGTTTTATGATTGTGCCATTCTGTTAGGCATTACAGTTGAATTCAACCTACAGTTGAATGTGAATCCCATAAGAAATAAAAGACATGTGTTTTGCCTGCTCACTCATGTTGTCTTTATAAATGGTACATATATTATCAATTCTCCAAGTGTATGCAAACTTTTGAGCACAATTATAATAATATTTCCCTGGCATTTTTAATTTTGAATGCAGCAAGGCCTATTTCACTGTAATGGTATTTTTTTAAATATTGTTCAATACCTACAGGGTCCTTAAACCCGAGTGATCTGTTGTCTCTCCATCTGACATTAACACACATTTACCAGTAAAAATAACTTGACAAGCCAGTTGCTCTCTCAGATCTCTCTTTCACCATTTACCTAGTGGTTTACAAAAAGGTCCCGACTGTCCTGGCCATGTAGGCCATTCCTGGTTATCTTTCTCCAGTAGACAAAAACACCATCATAAACACATTTTTCCACTAAACTTTCCACTAAATCAGATTGTTAGCTGAACAACGATGCCATGTTTTCTATTACAAGTTGACACAATCAAGACAGAACAACAGAATTATTTCATCCAGGCAGACAGAATCCCTAAGAGGTTACTAGTTAGGCTCCAGTGTTCTACTAAACCATTCAGTTTAAACAATAGCAAATCTGAAAGAGCTATGTGTTTTATATAATAATTGCTAGCTACACATCTCCAGAATGACTGTATATTATAACGCTACAGTGCTTATATAAGTAATACAACTCCCTCAGCCACTGTTTGTTTACCATGAACTAAAGGCACAAATCAAAATAATGAATTACTCAATTACCATCATGGTCCTGTTAAAACTGTGAATACATTCTTCAATCCACATTTGAAAACGTTTCACAAGGATATTGACAGCAGAAAGCTTCGGATCAAACATGAATGGTTTATCACCATTTATGTTCACAACCAAAAATGTATGCCTTCCTGATGACAAGCTGCTGGGTTGTGTTGTGTAATGTAAAGTTAGTTAGTAGGAAGTACTGTCTCTTGAAAGAGGAAAATATTGAGCCCTTATACATTAATCAAAACATCTGCTAATAGGAACTACACTGACATCCAAGGGCTCAGTCGATCTAAAACCACCGTGACAACACACTAGAACCACCGTGACAACACAGTAGAACCACCGTGACAACACACTAGAACCACCGTGACAACACAGTAGAACCACCGTGACAACACACTAGCTGACTTGTATTGCGTTTGGTATAACATCGAGGCACAGCAGAATTACACAAAACGTGATAACAATTCATTTTCATAACTCATACTGGGACTTACTGTGTTGTTTGATGAGCAAAAACTATTCCAACGCTCGTACAAATACCTTAAACATGCCATTTCTACCCGTAACATGTTATTTCAATTAAATCAATTCCCATGGCAGCCGGCTCCTAGCTAGGATTCTCCAGATGGCCGACCTGTGGCTTCAAAGTCCAACAAAAACCAACACACACAGTACCATTAGCAATTAGCAATCCGTTTCAGGGACACATTTGGTCCCACAAGTTTTGATGTGCTGATTTTGCCTTGTTTATTTTTTTTAAGTACCTCCTTCGAGCTCGACCAGCACTGACCTCTTTCCTCTGGACCAGGTACAGCAGTGTGGTCGACAGATTATGTCACGCAGGAGGAGAGGCAGCTGTGGTCTGAGGGGCGCTGTGAGGAGCTGTGGGACAAGGTGGAGGGGGTGAGGCACAAACTGACCCGCATCCTCAACCCAGCCAAGCTGACCCCCTACCTGAGACAGTGCAAGGCCATCGACGAGCAGGATGAGGACGAGGTCCTCAACTCAACCCAGTACCCACTTCGCATCAGCAAGGCCGGTAAGACAGAGTGGGGTAGGGAGACTGCGTGAGACATCGAGGAAAAGGTAGACAGCTGGGAGTGAAACTTTTGTGCTAACATAATTGAAAGGAGACAAAACGTATGGAATGTATGCATTGATTGATTTTGCGTTTGAACAAACCATTCATCTCAATGCTCTCTTTATACAGTTCACAAAAACAGTTACCTAAAGAACAGTTGCAGAGCTTGTTAGCAGAATAACGTCCCTCTTCTGACCATAGAGACGAAGTGAGGGAAGAACCGGCGACCATGTTTCATGCACACGGAGCGGTATCTCCGTCTTTGGGATGTATGTTCTACTTAATCTTATGAACTCTAAATCATAACCGTTTTACAGGCCGTTTGATTGACATCCTGCATGGGCGGGGCCAGCGTGGCCTGCAAGCCTTTATGGAGTCCCTGGAGTTCTACCACCCAGAGCAGTATACCCAGCTCACTGGACAAAAGCCCACCCATCGCTGCTCCATCATCCTGGGTGAGGCTGTGGCCCCACATGGCCTGTTCTCTGTGTTCACCCATCAGCCCTGTCTCATGGTACCCCTTCCCCCTCCCTACCTTGCTGTCTCCCGCCAGATGAAGAGGGCCCAGAGGGTTTGACTCAGTTCCTGCTCCTGGAGGTGCATAAGCTGAGGGAGCAGCTGCGCGGGAGCCGCCTGTGTGAGCGCCGCCTGTCCCAGCGTTGCCGCACGGCTGAAGAGGAGCGCAGCCGTGCCGAGCGTAAGACGCAAGACCTGCAACATGACCGGCTGCAGATGGAGAGGTAGATCACACAGCGCTCACAGCACACAGGGCTCACAGCACACAGGGCTCACAGCACACAGGGCTCACAGAACAGCACTCACAGAACACAGGGCTCACAGCACAGGGCCATGCACACAGGGCTCACAGCACACAGGGCTCACAGCACACAGGGCTCACAGCACACAGGGCTCACAGCGTTTACAGCACACAGGGCTCACAGAACAGCACTCACTGCACAGGGCTCACAGCGCTCACAGTACACAGGGCTCACAGAACAGCACTCACAGCACAGGGCTCACAGCACAGGGCCATGCACACAGGGATCACAGCACAGGGCTCACAACACACAGGGCTCACGGAACAGCACTCATAGCACAGGGCTCACAGCGCTCACAGCACACAGGGCTCACAGAACAGCACTCACAGAACACAGGGCTCACAGCACACAGGGCTCACAGAACAGCACTCACAGAACACAGGGCTCACAGCACAGGGCCATGCACACAGGGCTCACAGCACAGGGCTCACAACACACAGGGCTCACAGAACGGCACTCACAGCACAGGGCTCACAGCACAGGGCCATGCACACAGGGCTCACAGCACAGGGCTCACAGCACACAGGGCTCACAGAACAGCACTCACAGAACACAGGGCTCACAGCACAGGGCCATGCACACAGGGATCACAGCACACAGGGCTCACAGCACACAGGGCTCACAGCACACAGGGCTCACAGCGTTTACAGCACACAGGGCTCACAGAACAGCACTCACTGCACAGGGCTCACAGCGCTCACAGTACACAGGGCTCACAGAACAGCACTCACAGCACAGGGCTCACAGCACAGGGCTCACAGCGTTGTGGTTGCACTCCCTGGCGCTCACCACACCCCCTTTCCAATCCCACATGTTTGCTGAACGTGTCTACCGCAGGCTGCGTCAGGACTGGGAGGCCAGCAGCAGGGAGCTGGCCTGGGTGAAGGACAGGCATCTGGAACAGGCTGAGAAGTACTCCCGCGCCCTGGAGGATCAGGCCAAGGCCTCGGCACGCGAGAGAGAGCTGCTGGGACAGGTACAGAGAAGAGGACCCAACAACAGACATTCATTTCTGGGGCTCACTGAATGCTGCCACAATGTTAACAGCAGCTGGAAGGATTGATGGACAGGCCATATCAGAGGTTTATAAAGGGCTGTTAAGACACCACATTATAGGTTGTTTTTCCCCTGGTTGGATTCCCATTCTCATTCATAACTAACCTTTCTTTACAGGTGGAGCAGCTGAAGACCAGACTGATGGAGCTGGATGAACAGATTGAGAGCAGCCCTGTCTCTGCAGTTCCTGTCAACAGTAAGAGTTTGGTGCCCCACTGCATCAACAGCAGTCCTGCTGTTCCCAGGGAGAGGGAAAAACCACTGCATCAGATTAGCATCAAGGGGTCAGATAACATTAAAACACAGGTATGATTTGCAACTCACAATGAACCTGAGGATGTGATGTTCTCCCGCTCGGACTGTGAAGCTTTAACTCTCGTGCTGTTGTGTTTTTACCTCAGGCTCTTTTGGACATCATACAGCAGGACCGCAAAGAGGCGACAGAGCAGAGACACGAGCTGTGTGGTACTATTGCCAGAATACAGGGGGAGCTAGAGAACTCTGAGGCATTTAGGCAAATGGTGAGAGAGGACAAAAAGAGCCCATTCATACCATTCAAATCATTCCCAATGCGGGAATCACTTTCAGGGTCTTTTATAGCTCAAACCGTTCAGACTGTAAAGCACACAATGGTATCCAATGACGCAGTTGACCAAGATTGCCTGTACTGCAAACATTCACAGACGCTTTCATGGACGTGATTATACCGAGTCCCAGATTCCCCCCAAAAAATCTAGCTCAATGTATTTTTTAGTCCAGGATTAGGCTTAATCTGTGGCTGTGAAACTGGCCCAGAATGTTTGGGAAAGGGATTACACGCAATGATGTACCAGTTGCTTTGGTCTGGACTCAAGTGTGTGTTTCTTGTGCTATTGTGTGTTTGATAGTGTGTTGTGTTTTGTAGCTGGAGTCTCAGGTGAAGCAACTGCAGGTAAAGTTTAGGACAATACAGCTGGACTGGGAGATGGAACAGAAGAGAAGCATTTCCTACTTCAACCAGATTATGGAGCTGGAGAAAGAGAGGGACCAGGTCAGTAAGAAAATGGGTTAGAGCACTTGAAATTATGATTTTTAGTGATTATTAAACTGGGGGTGTGAAAGTAAATAGTTTGCAGTTGTCTGGACTCTAAAGCATATGGATTTTTTATTACTTTTTGCTGGATTATACAAAGTATTTATTTGCACAAATGACTCATCACTAATCTTAACCTAATTTTTTAGTCTGCTCATGCAGGTATTTTAATTACAGTTGGGGATGAAACTATTGTCTCTAAAACTATGCTGAAAACTGTGTCGTACCATTGAAAGAGGAGGCAGGACAAAGGTGCAGGGAGGATGGAGGACTTTTAATAAAACTAAGAAGTAACAAAACAGAACAATGTTACAAAAAAGGAACAGAATCCCAATAATGACGTCCAGATACTCTAGGGAAGGAGGAACTTCAATAGGGACCGTGACGGCATGTGAGGGCAATAGCATCAAACAGGTGTCCATCCTCCAAATGAGGGCACTGGATTCCACAGGCACGCGAGGCGTGCAGTAGCTTCATTAGCAATCTCAATAACTTAATTCAAAATAAATTAAATCTGTAAAACATGAGTAAAACAAACATACAACTAACAAAATTGGGAAAAACAACAAAAGGCTAGCGAATAGTAGCTAAGCAGAGTAGGCTCGGGGTCGTTGTTCCACTTGAAGACCCATGATGACAGATTTCAACATGATTATTCACAATGCCATACACACGTTGAAGGCACCCAGACTGTCAGAGGCAGAGAAGTAACCCCGTAACGGAAAATCACTGAAGCTTATGTTTGAACTTCTTGTGGGGTAGAAGTTCTATTTTTTGAAGGCTTCATTTTGTTTTCTGTAAACATAGATGGTTATGCTTTATGCTTTTTTTTAGACATTTCTGGTAAATTACATCATCTCAATGTGGTCTTAACAAAATGAAACCTTCAGAAATCTGTCCACAGGAGGTTGTTCCAGAAGGATTATTGTGTTTCGTCATATTGTAGTCGGTCTTTCTTGTTTCTGGATAGTCGGTCTTTCTTGTGTCTTTCTTGTTTCCAATACTGGATCTCCTGCCTTATAAAACCCTTTCACTGACTTGGCGAAAGATGGTGCATGTTGAAACATATTGTACCTTGTGTTTCAACGTCAGTTTGAATCTGTGTGACAGGTGATCAAGGGGCTTTCTCCACCAAACTGCCATCAAGTTTTCTCTTGCCGCCACATCCAGGGAGGTTGGCTACATTGGCATGGATGTTATACGTCTCAATTACATAACATCTGGAGATGGACCTGTAGCCATGAGATTTCCCATTCTTGTGTTTCACCTCATACAATTCTTAGATTTTCTTTTGTTTCTACTAATTTCAGTAAATTCACTGATGCAATACAGGAGAGTCCCTATGTTGAATTAAACTGGTTTCATACGTGATTTTCATATTGTCGGCCCATACAACTCCCCAAAAGGGATTTCCATTTTAAAGTAAAGGAGAATTAGAAATTCAACAGTTTTCTACAAACCCGATTCCAAAAAAGTTGGGACACTGTACAATTGTGAATAAAAACAGAATGCCTTGATGTGGAAGTTTCAAATTTCAATATTTTATTCAGAATACAACATAGATGACATATCAAAGGTTTAAACTGAGCAAATGTATCACTTTAAGGGAAAAATAAGTTGATTTCAAATTTCATGGCATCAACACATCTCAAACAAGTTGGGACAAGGCCATGTTTACCGCTGTGTGGCATCCCCTCTTCTTTTTATAACAGACTGCAAATGTCTGGGGACTAAGGAGACAAGTTGCTCAGGTTTATGAATAGGAATGTTGTCCCATTCTTGTCCAATACAGGCTTCTAGTTGCTCAACTGTCTTAGGTCTTCTTTGTCGCACCTTCCTCTTTATGATGCGCTAAATGTTTTCTATGGGTGACAGATCTGGACTGCAGGCTGGCCATTTCAGTACCCGGATCCTTCTTCTATGCAGCCATGACATTGTAATTGATGCAGTATGTGGTCTGGCATTGTCATTTTGGAAAATGCAAGGTCTTCCCTGAAAAAGATGAAGTCTGAATGGGAGCATATGTTGTTCTAGAACTTGGATATAAGCATTGATGGTGCCTTTCCAGATGTGTAGGCTGCCCATGCCACACGCACTCATGCAACCCCATACCATCAGAGATGCAGGCTTCTGAACCGAGCGCTGATAACAACATGGGTTGTCCTTGTCCTCTTTAGTCCGGATGACATGGCGTCCCAGTTTTCCAAAATTATCTTCAAATTTTGATTTGTCTGACCACAGAACACTTTTCCACTTTGCCATAGTCCATTTTAAATGATCCTTGGCCCAGAGAAAACGCCTGCGCTTCTGGATCCTGTTTAGATACGGCTTCTTTTTAGACCTATAGAGTTTTAGCCGGCAACGGTGAATGGCACGGTGGATTGTGTTCACCAACAATGTTTTCTGGAAGTATTCCTGAGCCCATGTTGTGATTTCCATTACAGTATCATTCCTGTATGTGATGCAGTGCCGTCTGAGGGCCCGAAGATCACGGGCATCCAGTATGGTTTTCCGGCCTTGACCCTTACGCACAGAGATTGTTCCAGATTCTCTGAATCTTTGGATGATATTATGCACTGTAGATGATGATAACTTCAAACTCTTTGCAATTTTTCTCTGAGAAACTCCTTTCTGATATTGCTCCACTATTTTTCACCGCAGCATTGGGGGAATTGGTGATCCTCTGCCCATCTTGACTTCTGAGAGACACTGCCACTCTGAGAGGCTCTTTTTATACCCAATCATGTTGCCAATTGACATAATAAGTTGCAAATTGGTCCTCCAGCTGTTCCTTATCTGTACATTCTACTTTTCCGGCCTCTTATTGCTACCTGTCCCAACTTTTTTGGAATGTGTACCTCTCATGAAATCCAAAATGAGCCAATATTTGGCATGACATTACAAAATGCCTCACTTTCAACATTCGATATGTTATAAATATTCTATTGTGAATTAAATATAAGTTTATGAGATTTGTAAATTATTCCATTCCTTTTTTACTCACAATTTGTACAGTGTCCCAACTTTTTTGGAATCAGGTTTGTAGAAGAAAAAGAAAAAATGTTTTTTTATAAAGTGTAAAGGTATTCAACGGTATTCAGTATTTCAGTCAAAAAAGGATACAATAACAGTTAAATCACTATCATTTCTGCAAAAAATGTGTTTCATCAGTTAAGAAAATGTTCCCACCCATGAATAATTTTTTGAATGTATTTAATTGTATGACTTATAAAATAAATTACATTATGTGTCAATGTGGTCGTGGCAGTGTCCCCCACATGATTTGCTTCAACGAAAATGCAGTCTTGCAGCTGAATGTGGTTGCCTACCTCTGTTGTACATCCCATAAAGTCTGAATGTGGTTGCCTACCTCTGTTGTACATCCCATAAAGTCTGAATGTAGTTGCCTACATCTGTTGTACATCCCATAAAGTCTGAATGTAGTTGCCTACCTCTGTTGTACATCCCATAAAGTCTGAATGTAGTTGCCTACATCTGTTGTACATCCCATAAAGGCTGAATGTAGTTGCCTAGCCATGTTGTATATCCTACAGGCTCTGCGCAGTCGAGACAGCCTGCAGCTGGAATATACAGACTGTCTATTGGACAAGAATCGACTGCGCAAACGCATCGCAGAGCTGCAGGCTAACATGGAGGAGAGGCAGAGAGAACTGGAGAAAGAGAGGGACAGGAGCAGAGAGCAGAGTTCCTCCTGTGTGCACTGTGTGAGTCATCGCTATGTAAAGATGCAGTCTAGGCCTTTTTAAAATAACAAAACGTTTGCTTTAATTCTTCCGTCCATTTGGGCTGGATGTTAAATACATTGCTTAGATTTGCATCATTTGAGTAGAATCACTATAAAACCTCACTTAGCCATAAATTTCACATTTTGACAGCAAGTGGTTTTGATGACCTGCGGCACATATTGGCACATTCTTTCCATAACACTGTAGTAGACCATTTTCGGGGAGACGTTTAGGCTCGACAGCTCCACATTTACAACCAGTGGCCAACCATTCCAGAATGCATCTTTAGTATACACACATACCATACACACTTTGATTATAAATGCATAACAGACACACAGTTTGCAGAAATAATTCTTTACAACTGTTATTGCATTGCCTGTGTGACTCTACTAGTCTCTACTGTCTCCATGCTGTGAGGACCAGTGCTATGGACCCTGCTGCTCCCTGGTGCTCAACCCCCAGCCCAACGGCCCTCAGGAGCTGCTTCGCAAGGTCAGAGTTTATCTTCACCTTGTCATTTTGGCAGCAGCTATTTAAAAACATTATACCAGATATACACCAATTTTAACATCATACTGTAAACACCAACACCAGTCTTTACACCATACTGTAAACACCAACACCAGTCTTTACACCATACTGTAAACACCAACACCAGTCTTAATATTATACTGTAAACACCAACACCAGTCTTAACACCATATTGTAAACATCAACACCTGTCTTAAGGCCATACTGTAAACACCAACACCAGTCTTAACACCATACTGTAAACATCAACACCAGTCTTAACACCATACTGTAAACATCAACACCAGTCTTAACACCATACTGTAAACATCAACACCAGTCTTAACACCAAACTGTAACCATCAACACCAGTCTTAACACCATACTGTAACCATCAACAACAGTCTTAATATTATACTGTAAAAATCAACACCGGTCTTAACACCAAACTGTAACCATCAACACCAGTCTTAACACCATACTGTAAACATCAACACCAGTCTTAATATTATACTGTAACCACTTAAGCCTTGAACTTTAGCAAAATAATGAAACAATAAATACAAAGGTTAATAACATTCTGCATATCCATATTATATATGGCTTCATGCCCTGGATGTTCATCCCAATAAACTCCATCAACTGCAAGATGCAATCCTATCAATATGGGCCAACATTTCTAAAGAATGCTTTCAGCACCTTGTTGAATCAATGCCACGTAGAATTAAGGCAGTATTTGTATGGTGTTCCTAATAATCCTTTAGGTGAGTATATATGCAACATTTTCAGTTTCTCTGGTTTTACTATTCATAGGTATATTTGAGAAAAATGACCTGTTTTGTTTTATTCTATAAACTACTGACAACATTATTCCCAAATAAAAATATGGTCACATACAAATGTTTTAACTAAGGAAGAGTTCAGAAATCAATATTTGGTGGAATAACCCTGATTTATAATCTTGGCATGCTCTCCATCAGTCAGTTCACATTGCTGTTGGGGGACTTTATGCCACTCCAGCCACAAGCATTTAAGTAGCTCAGCTTTGTTTGATGGCTTGTGACCATCCATTTTCTCCTTGATCAAATTCCAGAGGTTTTCAATGGGGTTCAGGTCTGGAGATTGGCCATGACTGGGTCTTGATCTGGTCGTCCTCCATTCACACCTTGATTGACCTGGCTGTGTGGCATGGAGCATTGTCCTGCTGGAAAAAACTATTCTCAGAGAAACATTGTCAGAGCAGAAGGAAGTACTGAATACATATAATGTTTGTCCCTCCATTTACTGTAATTGGCATTACTGCTTAAAACAACATAAGATTGTAAGAACCCTTAGCATTACCTTACATTTAAGCATGGATCATTAAGCAAAATTATTCTATCAAATACATTTTATTAAGCCCTTTTTACATCAGACTCTGGATTTAGCCCAGAGAAATTTATAAATTATTCCAATTGCACTCTTAATATCTCACCCGGCACAGCCAGAAGAGGACTGGTCACCCCTCTGAGCATGGGTCCTCTCTAGGTTTCTTCCTAAAATTCGTCCTTCTTAGGGAGTTTTTCCTAGCCACTGAAATCCAACACTCCTGTTGTTTGCTCCTTGGGGTTTAAGGCCAGGTGTCTCTGTAAAGCACTTTGTGACAACTCCTGTTGTAAAAAGGGCTTTATAAATAAATGTGATTGATAAATTTGATTGTAACCCAGGATGAGACTTACAGAGGGGCCAGACTCTGAGGGTGGCCAGTCCTCTTCTGGCTGTGCCGGGTGAAGTTCATTCAGAGTCTTCAGGCAAAAACTAGGTCTGCAACACAACCAGATGGACAGGGGTAGTTAGGAATCATCAGGCTAGGTGGTCCTAAGGCGTGGTCCAAGAGCTGAGATCCTACAGAAATTCAACAGGACAATAGAGATATTTAAGGGTGTATTCCACAGATCCAAAATACCATGATCCAGATACCTCTGCAGGGAATTCCGACTGACCCTTGTTTCTCTGGACAAAGACTAATGACTGACATCAGGGATCAGGAGACACTGTCATTGGAAAATTCACCAAAATACATTTAAATATTGATCAAAAGACCATGCTGAAATGCCATCATACTCAATGAAATTGTCTTTGGGTGTTACTTTTCAACTGGTATTTTATTATTGGTATTACTTAGCAATTGAGTTGTAATAAATTTTGATTGACATGGTTCTTCCCGTTCTACTTGTTCAGAACAATGCAGGGATTATAGTTTCTAAAAAATGTTAAGCAACTCCTTCAGTCCTACAGTAAGCAAACTGAATGCCTCTGTCAGCAGCATGTTGGCACCTGTAGCCAGGATTCCGGTCAATGAACAAATGTTTTCCTTTCTTTGTCACAGTCTCCCCCTGTAGGTCAAACTAATCAAACCTTGGAAGGTGAGTCTATATTTCAGAAGCGACTGCAAGATTGTGGTTTTGCAGAAAATAGCATTTCTGAATCCTTCCCTATTTCTGTATATATATATATATATTCAATTTTCGTCTTTGCTTAGGTTATTCTGAGTTGTCACATCAATGTCACTGATGAACAATTAACATGTATGTCAACTGCATTTAGAAATAGGCAAGACCTGTATTGACAATTTCGATGACTACCTTCTTTTGTTTGCAGGTTCTCTCTCAAACTCAGAGGATGATCTTTTGACGCCCGTGAGTAGATTAACACTCAAAAACACCTTGTGATGTGAAGGTTCTATCTGCGCAAAGCACACATTCTGAGGTGTGCGTCTACGATTTTGCAATCCTTAATCTCAAAACCATTTAGTGATCTTTTTAGATAACCCTGTGAGGTCCTTACCTTAAAGAGCTCATGAGTGCAGAGTATTACAAAAACTCTGTCGGCAGAAACCTGAGGCCGCTGAGGGAATAACACCGGTGTTTAAAGCCATGTTCTTTGTCTTGTGTTTGAGCGTCTTGTTATCTGTATCTTGTTTTGTCTGTACACTGTATTCTTTTTCTGCTTGTTTTTAATCATTGAACCTAAACTGTATGTGTAAACATACAGCTCCAGAAAAAAATTAAGAGACCACTTTTTCCAAAAGAGTTGAAAAGGAATGTTCTGAGTGAGGAACTGAAGCGTTCCATTTGCAGAGGTCTCTTAATTTTAGCCCTTCTGTTCCTCACTCAAAATCTTCCTTTTCAAAATGTTTGGAAAGGAAAGAAAAAGGTGCAGTGGTCCGAATTTTTTCTGGAGCTGTGTGTATGCAGGGCCCGGCTGTAAAGGAGACCTTGGTCTCAGTGTGTGTTCCTTGTTTAAATAAAGGTTTAATAATAGTCAAACAATGAAAAGTATTGCAAAAGATGACAAGAAGCTAACATATGAATAATCAATAATTTGCAAAAGTTTGCTTAGAGAAAATAAGCACTTATTTCATTTTAGATTTCGGAAAGAAAGAAAAGCCAGCATTAAACAGTTGGATTTTTTAGATTGAACCTTAAAGCCTCAGGTTCAAAGACGTTTGCACAGCAATAGCTTTCTGGCATTTTCATTGTTTTTATCATAAATCGACTTAAGATGTGGCTCACATAGCCAATAGAGGACCAACTGAAGAGCATTTTTGTGTGAATAACTCCTTTTTGTGTCCATTGTGTTCCAGACTGTAGACAGTGAGAAGGACATCAACAGACTCTCCATTTTCCCCTTCCCTCCCTGTATGAACTCCATTCATCGAAGGGTCACCTTGGAGTAAGTCACACCACAGGAAGCAACCTCTTTAGCCTAGAAATACTATTCTCTTAAATCACCAACTGTTTATAATGTACATAAAAATAGATAATTGATGAAGGAAACTCCTCTCGTTATCTCGTCTGTACACAGATTTGACCAGGACTCATGGGGCAGTGATGAGAACCTCGCAGGTTTGGTCCAGCTAACCAAATCTACTCGCCTGTCTACAGATACATGCGAGTACAGATTAGATGTGTAGCGATGTCTCATGTGGTGTCTTGTGTTTCAGGATTCCAGAATGAGCTCTCCCTGTCAGACTCCTGTAGCTCCCAACATTCTGACCTCTTCCCACCTGACCTCATCAACCTGCCCCCGGTCCCTCCACGCAAGCCCAACAGCAGCCTGCGGTAAGTCTCCATCTCTCTGCTGTCTGCGTCAGGGGAGACACATTCAACATACAGTGTGCACATGTGCAAACCGTTTCTGCTATGAGATATATTCTTAGTGGTAGAGGGTTACTTATTGGGGTAGGGGTGATGGTCAAACTCATGGTGGCAAATCACAAAAATGCGCCACCCTTAGTTTCTATTTGATCCTACAACTTTAAAAAGTTATGGCAACATAAAAAATGTAAGTAGTTCATCAGTGATTTGCTTGTAGCCAATGTACCATGGTAATTAGGTATATTTAAAGCAAACTTTTTTGTTGATAAATATAACACATTCAGTGACTTCTGATCATGATTTCTGCATTGTTTAAAATGTATATTTTTTCGTCGATGATAATTACAAGAACAAAAACTTCAGCATGTACTTTATTGGTGTGTGTTCAAAACAGCATGACATGTACAAAAAAATATTGAATATTCTGTAATATCTGAACAATTATTTGTGAATATAAATCAATAACTTAGAATAAATGAAGTTGTTTTAAAATATTTTAAGTTACCCTAACAACTTGCAAGCTGTTCTTAAAGCATAGCCTACGTAGATGCGTCGCATGATGGCGATTTTACTTAAAATGGAACTCCAGTTGGTTTCATATTTACGTGTCCGTCTGTAATGAACCTCAGTTGTTTATAGGAACTAGTTTTGCTGTCTCCTTCCGCTCCCTAATTTAACCTACACACAGGCACGCGGTGAAACATACTCAATCACAGTTAAAGAACTAGGAGTCTAGGTTACCTGTACGCTCATGGCAGAACGGAAAAGAAGCATTGTTTGGGGTTATTTCACTCCAATAAACAAACGTGAAGCAACATGTGATCTTCGTAAAAAGTCTACGATATTTTGGTAGTACTACAAACTTGTTAAAACAAGAATCAACCACATAAAATAGCATGATGAGGTACAGCGGAGGCGATCAGAGGAGAGAACGCAGGCACAAAGTAAGGCAGTTATCTGACACAAGCCATATGTATATACACAGTATAGTATGTGTATAGATAATATTCGTTTTTTAAATAATGTCAATACAAAGCAGGAAATACTAATTATTTTGCTAAAAGGCTATCACAGTGCAGAATATTACAGTCGGTGCCTTTACATGTAAACTAATATCCTGATACACCGAGGTTAAAGTCATATTTTCAAACAACATCTGAATTAATTATATCAGTTTTGAGGAAAAACTTATATGGATTGCTCAGGATTTCTAAAGCATAGAAAATCTCATAAAATGTTCTCAAAGTAAAGATCTCAATCTCACAAAAGTGTCACCTATCAAATTGTGTAAGGCATTATGGAACTCTTAAACTCTAATTATTGCATGTAGGTATTTAATCTAACCATTTTAGGTTATGAGTTAGACGGTCCAGAAAGACTTAAAAACATTACGTTTAGCTCGTAGAATTGTCTTCCAATAGAGGACTTCCAAAGAGCAGCAGAGATTACAAGAAACCTGGGAGAGATCAATGTGAAGGACCTCCAGACAGTCTCGATTGTTGAAGACAGAGTTTTTAAGGCAGGGCAGCCCAATCCTGTTCCTGGAGATCTACTGTTCTGTACTGTTCTTCAAACCCATTTTGTGACTTACCAAATTAAGCTTTTCAACCATCTAATTATTAGATTAAGGTGTGCTAAATTAGTTGGAGAGAAAACCTACAGGACCGTAGATCTCCAGGAACAGGGTTGGGCAGCCCTGTTTTAAGGTATTTGTGAAGTCCCTTAATTGGTATTATAAAATCCCAAGCCGTAAAACGCTTGATGGAGGGTACAATGGCAGACCTGTATAAAGACTGTCAAGACATAGTAAGGGCAACTTTACAACATTCAGACAGTGCTGTTTTCACAACAGAAATGTGGATTTCCAGGCATATTTGACTGTCCTTTCCTTTCATTGCAACCAGCAAATACATACACAAGACTTTTAAAAGTATCGGTGTTGGTGTCGGGATACTAGACTTGGTGTTACTTAATATCAGATTGAAAAGAAAATCAGTGGTTTCGCTCCATCTCTAACAACTACAACACAATACCTCACAAACGAAACTGTACAGAACGGAACTAAACAGTGCAGCAGATGATGAGTGAGTTGCATTTGCCAGATTGGTGGCGTGTTCGAGGGAGTGAGTTGCATTTGCCAGATTGGTGGCGTGTTCGAGGGAGTGAGTTGCATTTGCCAGATTGGTGGCGTGTTCGAGGGAGTGAGTTGCATTGGCCAGATTGGTGGCATGTTCGAGGGAGTGAGTTGCATTTGCCAGATTGGTGGCGTGTTCGAGGGAGTGAGTTGCATTTGCCAGATTAGTGGCGTGTTCGAGGGAGTGAGTTGCATTGGCCTGATTGGTGGCGTGTTCGAGGGAGTGAGTTGCAATGGCCAGATTGGTGGCGTGTTCCAGGGAGTTTGTTGCATTTGCCAGATTGGTGGCGTGTTCCAGGGAGTGAGTTGCATTTGCCAGATTGGTGGCGTGTTTGAGGGAGTGAGTTGCGTTTGCCAGATTGGTGGCGTGTTCGAGGGAGTGAGTTGCATTTGCCAGATTGGTGGCGTGTTCGAGGGAGTGAGTTGCATTTGCCAGATTGGTGGCGTGTTCGAGGGAGTGAGTTGCATTTGCCAGATTGGTGGCGTGTTCGAGGGAGTGAGTTGCATTTGCCAGATTGGTGGCGTGTTCGAGGGAGTGAGTTGCATTTGCCAGATTGGTGGCGTGTTCGAGGGAGTGAGTTGCATTTGCCAGATTGGTGGCGTGTTCCAGGGAGTGAGTTGCATTTGCCAGATTGGTGGCGTGTTCGAGGGAGTGAGTTGCATTTGCCAGATTGGTGGCGTGTTCGAGGGAGTGAGTTGCATTTGCCAGATTGGTGGCGTGTTCGAGGGAGTGAGTTGCATTTGCCAGATTGGTGGTGTGTTCGAGGGAGTGAGTTGCATTTGCCAGATTGGTGGCGTGTGCTGGCACGGAACATTCCACCGTCAAGGACTTAATACCAGATCTTCATCAGCATGCATGGAGGATGCGTCAGTCCTCAAAGCAAAATTCAAATTAGAATATAATACGTTTAGCTGCACAATTTTGAAGATGGAAATGCCAAGAATAGATCAGACCTAATTCCTATTCTACTTGTGGGGATGACATGTTTTTACTACATACAATAGCATATTTTATATTTTTTAAAGAGACCACTGAATGCAGTTCAGAATCTTCCAATATCGTGCTTTTATAGGAAGTACCAAAAACTAAAATGTCAGCAGGAAAGAATAAATTAAATTAGAAAAACCTGCTAAAAGATTTTTAAATCATTACCAAACTGCCCCCCCCCTTCTCTAAGAAAAACAGAAAGCCCTCACTAGAACAAAAATAAATGTTCCAAATCTCTCAAGGAATTTTTAACAGTCACCCAGACAAAATGATCTGTCCCTTATGACTATACTGATGACCTATGAACTTTTCTCCTAACACTTCCTCCTCCAGGTTAGAACCCCTTCCTTCCCCATCTACTCCACCCAAAAAAGCAAAAGGCAGCTTGGCGGATGACATCACCATCATTGGGGGCAACCGCACAGGCATCTTTGTTACCAGTGTGCGAGCTGGTTCTCCTGCTGAGCAGTGTGGTCTGAAGGAGGGCAGTGAGTTACTGGAGGTGAGAAACCGGGTATATTTTGGTTAGGTCATTGCTAAAGGCAAATAGATGTGGGTGGGAAAGAGTTGCATTATTAGCATAGCAGACAAATGCCCACAGCAATGTTTGTGTACGACTGCGTCGGTCTTCCCTGTCCAGCTGGAGAAGGTCCTGTTTGGTGGGGGCAGTGTGCTGCTAAACCAGAGCACTGGAGAGGTAGCCCACTTCTCTCTGCAGTGGTGGACAGAGCCCTCCGCCCTCAAACACCACACCAACACAGAGGGTGAGGCCCCAATTCCCAAACCTTACGACCACTGTAACTTGTAAATAGCGTATGGGTCTGATATTCTGAAAGAGTTTCTAAAGTTTCTTTTACTGCTGAGGTTTCCAGGGGAGTAATGTACCACAATAACGCTTGGCCTTTTATACAGGTATCAGTCGGTTTATTGTGAATAGTGAAATGATAAAAGAATGTGTGTGTAACTAAACCACACGCCGCTCTTCCTGTCCTCAGCCTACTCCAAGTTGTGCGCCCAGCGGTCCTCTCCTGCCTTTCAGGGAGCTGATTCCTTCTATGTACGTGTCAACATGGACCTGGACCTCCACAGTGATCTGCCCTGCCTGGGCGTTCGCTGTGATGACATTGTGCACGTCACTGACACCCGCTACAACGGGAAGTACCAGTGGCACTGCACCCTTGTGAACCCCGACACAGCCAAGCCCCTGCGGCAGGGGGCCATGCCTAACTACAACAGGTGAGGGAGGGCTACTGTGTACTGTAGCTCCTACTTTTTGGTATTGTTCGGATGAAACAGTTGTGTAATGCATTTCTTTTTTTTTACTGAGAGTTCACTAGGTGTGTATGCCATGTAAGCATTGTTATTTACAGCAATGAGCTGAGGGCCGACTGTCAGGGAGAGAATGACAGCATTTTTAACCATGTCAGCTTGTGCATTTAGAATCAGAGGCCTTTCATTTCCTGGCCCAGGGAGTGAAAGGTCTCTGGAGGATTACATTTCCATCAGCCTAAATGTTTACCGTTTTAAATGCCAAACTCCCTAAGATGCCTGCTTTAGGATACGTGGGGGTCATGCCACTCAGACTGATGTTTGTATCATATAATTATTTATTATTATTACTGTATTATTATTATTATTATTATTAAGGGGTGACAGGTAGCCTAGTCACAGAAACGTCACTGGTTTCAGTCCCAGAGGCAACAAGGGAAAACAAATCTCTAGAGGTGTCTTGACCAAGGACCAAAATTGCACCAAGTTGTCTGTACGTTGCGCTGAGTCTGCTCAATACCAGCTGTAATAACTTTTCTTAGGTGGACGGTGCTCATAAACTGCATAGGGCAGATGCAGTTTATTACAATGATGAATGTTTAGTCCCTAAATCTTTGTCTACATCAGAGCCCAGCAGCTGTTGTTGGTGAGGTTACGTACCATGGCCCTGGAGCAGAAGGATTTCAAGAAGAAAGTATGTTTCCTTTCATCCTTCCTGTGTGTGAATCTGTGGTACTGTAATCTTGGGGGTTAACCACATTCTCGATTCCTCCACTGCTCACTGTAGATATCCAAGAAGGTATCCGACCGTGTGCGACTGGTCAAGGCTGTGTCCCCTAGTTGTCGTGAGATTGGATCCATACCACAGGTCCTTTACACACTCAGCAATCGTAAGCTTCTCCCAGATTACTTGATATTAATTTCTGTCCCTTGAGGTCTGTGTGTGCATGTGTGTGTGCGTTTGATTGTGTGTATGAATATGTGTGTGTGATTATGTGTGTGTCTTTGTGCTCCTCAGGTCATGAGGAGCACCTGGTGCCTTACAGTATGGTCCAGCCAATACAGGTGAAGACCAAACGGCCTGTCATCTTCTCGCCCTCCCTGCTCTCTCGCGGCCTCATAGAGAGGCTGCTTCAGCCAGCAGAGTCAGGACTGGACTTCAACACCTGCCAACCAGGTATGCACGCACACACAAACACACACACACGGTTGACACAGTGTCACCACACGCCATCTTAGAAGCAAGCTGTGTTTAAAGGTCTAAACTTACTACTGTAGGCTGTGCCTATTAAGCCCTTCTCATGGACTGATTCACAGAACCAATCCAGGCCACAGAAAGAAAGGATAGCACTATTTTCCTGCTAGATTCTTCCACCCCAGAACAGCTTCTTGGGATTAGACTGCAGTCTGTTCAGGAGGTAATAAGCCAGGTATGTAGGATATCGTACATTTGTATCTTTCTCTCTCTCTCACACACACACACACACACATACACACACACTTACACACTAATCTTTTGATGTCCTTTCTCTCAGGACAAGCACTGTCTGTTGGAACTGGGCCTGGGCAGCGTGGAGGGCCTTCTGAGGCAGGGGGTCTACCCTATCATCATTCACATACGACCCAAGAACAAAAAACACAAGCTGAAGTAGGTGTTTGTCTGCATTTGTGTGTGATTACAGCACGTTTTTTTCCCCCTCATGAGTCATTCTATTTTTGTAGAATGTTCTCTATTCCAATTCAGGAGCGACAGTTACAAAGACCCTCCATTTTGCCCCGTTGACAGGAAGTTGCTGACAGGCCGATGGGACGACAGTGTGATGGAGGATGTGTGTCAGGCAGAAGACCTGCAACTGGAGTCTCTGCCCCTGCTTTACCATACTCTGGAACCCAGCACATGGAGCTGCTCTGAGGAGCTCCTACTCGCCATACGCAACGTAATCCACAGTCAGCAAACGGCAATGCTCTGGGTTGAGTTTGACAGGCTCCAATAGATCTCCACCATTACTGCCCAGCTAGAATGTTTTTTAAGATTTTTAAATACATTTCACACACTTCTTTAGATATCAAAATGCACCACTGTGAAGTCTCATCCATAAGATGAATTGAGCCTTGTTCAATTGTTACAATCTTAGTAGCCATGTGTCTCTGTTTATATTTCTTGTCTACATGTAGTAAACATTAGCATTAAACAACACATTTTATCTAACCCTGTTTTTGTATACTTGAATAATTTATAATACAAGGGATTTGTTTAGCGCTTTCCTAACACCTAAAGACATTACTCAATTAGTAATTGGGATATGACTACATTTCATTTCTTTGTTCACTAATTCTGGTAAATTTGTTATTTTGTCTAAAAAAAGGTTAGAAATGTCTGTTGGCATGAGATATATGACAATACAAAATGAATCACATCAAAGAGATAAGCAGTCTCTGCAAACCACAACATGACAGAAATATTGTACAAGTGACATTATTGAGAACGATTAAATGGATTTATTAAGAGGCTTGCATAATCTCACCTAATCCACCATCAATGTGTAGCAACCACCTGGTTGATGACAGGTTTTCACCAGAACATTCACTGCACATCAGCTCTGAGGTGAGCAAGGGTGGAGTCATAGGTACCAACTAGGAATGAATGAGGATTTTTATGTGGCGATGATGGGAATTGGGTGAGTTTGGGAATTTATGGGTTAACCACCCTGCTTTTCTGGTAAGGGTTAAGGAGACTTTGGTGATCACAAATAATCAGGGCAGCCATTAAACGTCCCATCTGATACACAGCACTCAACCTAGGGCAATGGGATTCCATCTTTAGACTAAAGTGAAGTGTGCCCCCTGGTGGCCTTCTAAAACCACTTCTAGTAGCATATTGTTAACCATCTAGGGACCGATCAGGACTAACCCTGGAAGTATAAACTGGCACATGTGCAAAAGGAGAGACAATTGTTGTCAGTAGCTGTAAATCACTCTGGCTAATAATTTACCTACCCAAATACAAATATTCGTGAAAAATTTCCAGAACCCACACCTTTCATTTTAATGGGTTTTTATTTTTTTAAGTGGTTTGGCTAAGGCTGAAATAAGAAATTTGATAGAAAGCTGGCCGTTAATATTACCCTTCCACTTGGTAAACGGCTTCACCTTTGGCAGCGGAATACGCCCCCTGCTGCAGAAAGTACATATAAATCCTGTCAAAGATAAATATAACTGAGCCCAGATATTCAACAGCCAGTCGTTACCAAAGCGAGGTTATTGAAACCGAGCAGGTAGAACAAGTAGCCTGAAGTGGGCAAAACCAAGCAATAATTCTCAATGTTATGTTTACGCGTTTTGGCACTATTCGCATATTAGTCAGGGGATTCCTACTGAACACCATCTAAGCAAAGCAATGTTCACAAACGGAAAAGTATACAAAACGTCGTTTATTCTGTTTGGAATATGTTCTAATTTGGGAATCATAAAACGATATTGAAATGCGAAAATTGGCAGAATTACAGTTCCATTTAGCTCAATCTCCCACAGCCATCCATTGGGCTTCCTCACGTTTCCATATTTGCTAGTGAGTTGGAGGTCTTCAGATGTATGCATCCGGTGAAACATCTGTGTCTTTACTCCGTCTGCGCTCCTGCCTTTGGTCAACAACACAAGCTGCACAGAGAAGCAAAATGGCCGATAGCAAACGAACCGATCTCACGGCGCTCTACAGCCAACAAGAGGTTATGCATGTTTAGTTTACAGCTAAAAACTACATTCGTACGAAAGGATATACGTTTACCGGATTTCACTATTAACAATTGGCAATGTTATTTCTTATTCTGTTAACGTTAAAGCTCGAACAACAGGACTACTAAGCTAATCAGCAAGCGTTAACGTTATTGTAGCTAGCTGGTCTGCAAGAATTTTGCACAGAAGCACTTTATGTTTTTGATTCCTGAGGTGAGTAGCTAGCTAAAACATTATTTCACATGATGCAACGTTAGATACGCATACTGTGGTGGATTTATGGTGTGTAAAATGTGTGGGTTCTCGGGGTTTTCTTGCCTTTATGATTATGTTATGAGCGACACAGCGAGAAACTACAGTACATAAAACGTCACTGAAGTTTTATCGTCGCTTTGGCCTTGTCATGTCAGAAGTCTTCAGTCCATAAACGACAGTTGATTGTACATATAGTAGCTAGCTATAAAAGCAATGTTGTCTTATAGCGCAAGTGTGCATAATGACAAAAACCACAATCGTTTGTAATAACTAGACGACAATTTTCCGTGGACAATTAGTTATTCGTTTTCTCTTTATCTGTTTAGTTACGTGTTGTTCATCAGCGCTGTGACTTTACCTTTTCCGAGCGGCAACTGACGACGTCAAAGTCGCTGGTGCGAGGAAGAGCTGGGCATTAGCTAACCAACTAGCGAAATAAATTGAGGGCGCTAGTTGGTGGCAATACTATTTCGACGATATAACTTTTTGCTAGTAGGATATGTTAACACGTTTGGTTCACTGTGTGACTTTTCTCACGGGGTGTGTTTTCTTTGAGTTTCAATTCCACCGCCACCACCGGGTGTCCAGCTTGGGGCTTATCAGTACTTGAGTTCCAGGCTCGAATAGGCCTTGACAAACGTCAGAGTAAGATCCCTAGTTAAGTTTACTTCTAGCTTGCTGATTTGGAATTTGTTCTAGCTAGCTAGTTTGGTAATTTGCATAGCTAATGTAGCTAGCTAATACTGGAATTTGTTTTCATATGCCGCGTAACTATATCCGTATACTGTACGGTCTGACTATAGCTAACAGGATTTGAGTTTGACCAATAGAGTTGTAATTGTACTACTGTAGCTAAGGTTACAGTATGTGATTATAGTAGGTATTCAGTTTTGAGGGTCTTAACTTCACTGGTAATGCTATACGTGTATTTAGGTGACACTTAATAGTATGCACGCTTTTGTCCGAATTTGCCAACCTGACAAGTTCTATTGACCGAGCGTGTTTTTTTGTTTCCCATATATGCGAACGCCTAATGCCTCACATTTTCAGCTTACTGGCGTTTTCAGGAGCGTAGGTTTTTGTAACTGTAATGCTCTGTCCAGCACATACATCTCGTAACCTCTAGTAGTTTGTTAGGTCGTGTTGCTAACGGTTTCTGTATCTGTTAATCTACATTGTCCTAACTACACGTCTTAACTGTTGGTGTGCATGTGTTGGTTGGAGTTGTATAGGGTATCCACTTACAAAACGCCTATTATTACAAATGGATAAGAATGTGCACTGTGTTAAAGCCAATGATCCTAACCTACTGTTGCTGTCATAATTATTTTTAAAGTTTATATTGTGATATATATGCCCAATTTACCATGGTAATGAACGGTTCATAGGCACAACGCCTGGATAAAGCACAGAGTCGTGGTATATTGGCAATATACAGTAAGTCCTCAAGATGCCTTGTTGCTATAATAAGCCGGTTACTGATGGAATTAGAAGACTAAACATTTGGTCCGCACTGTGAACCAGAATTAATACAAACCAACCATTTGGTAATTAAGCAGCGCTGGTAAAGAGTAAAAACAGTACATTGAGAGAGAGAACCATGTCATCCCAGTTCAACGGGAATGCCCAGTGCATCAGCCAGCACCTAGAACATGTTCATACATTTAAACCCAGCATTTTTACCAATGAAGCCGAGATGGAAACAAAAACACAACGTTGTCTCTTCGGTATCCAATCATTGCTTTGCTTCTGATTCTCTCAGGATAAACACGGTTCAAACAAACTAGTTTTTTTGTTGTAATAGTTGTGTTGTAATTATAAGCAAGACACAACAGTCAGTCTAGCAATTTTAATGTAAATTCTTCACTATTTAGTACCAATCCTCAAACAAGCATGACAGACAGGCATTCAATAGCTGACTAATGTGCAAACATTAGCTGTTGGGTGGCAGTTCTTAATAAAAAAAAAAAAGCAAATCAGGCTATTTGGCAGTAAAACAAAACAGATCACACAAAATGCTGATCGTTTCATGGCCAATGCATCATGTAGCGTTTTCTGGGAATGTTTGTTTACGCCGATGCCAAGTTTTTATTTAAGCTCTTCTGTGAGGCAGGGACATGGGCTATATCATTGAGTTAGCGTAAATTGGCTGAGGGTTCAAACAAAGGTGACGCAAAGAGAGAAACTGTTTTTGGTTTTTTGTAAATGGACACGTGCACTATAAAATAATGGGGTTTGTGCAGAAACGGCGTCCATAGTCATAGCTGTGTGCATCCAAGCTGAAGATGTCAATTAATTAGCCTATGAACCTTTTGTTGCGCTTAGCTTGCAGATATATGCTCCTCCAGAGATAAAGATTCTAATGGTGGGTGATGACAGCAAATTACATTACCCTGAAGTGGAAGATGAGAATAGCCGTGCATACTGCAGACACACCCTCTCTGTTGGTTACACCTACTATGAGTAGGCAGTGTCATACCTTTTTAGTATGGAGTTATACAATCAGCGCTATGTCTACCTCTTCATTTCACACTTCCATTGAGCTGTGTGATTTTTCTTTTTTTTTTTTATGATTAATCTTCACTTTATATGTAATAAATCGCTGTGCATATTTTACGAAAGAACTGTAACATGGTTTTAATGTCTCACGAGGGCTAAAGGAAATCATATTTTTGGTCCCTTAAATAGTAGCGCAGGGTTATGGGATATATAGTTCCTCTTGTTCTAACATATTGTTGAACCTAGCTAATGGGATGGTTTAGAGCAGTGGTTCCCATCCTTTTTCAGTTACTGTACCACCAACATAATTTTGCTCTGCTCTGAGTACCCTTGAAGTACCCCCTCATGGTAATTTTACTAGTAAGCCTATGGTCTTTTGAGTGTTCTCAAGTACCCCTGTTGATAGTCCTAGGACCCCTGTTGATAGTCCTAGTACCTAAGGTGTCCTAGTACCCCTGGTTGGGAACCACTGTGTCTAGGGCCCACATCTGGATGACATCACAAAGTTGACTAGAAGTTCACCTCATTCCAAACTGCTCTTTCACAAAAAGGACGTTGTTTCAATTTTGACAATTAAGCAATGTTACATAAATGTGTTCATACACAGTCCCTTCAAAACCCTTTCACTTTCTCTTAACTCTGTTGTTATAGACCTAATTTATAACATATCGAATACTTTTTGCTGTTGATCTACACACAATTCCCCCATAATGACCAAGAAACATGCTTTTAGAAATGTGTACCGATTTATTGTAAATATACTGGAATATCTCATGTACTTGAGTATTCTGACCCTCCCAACTGAGCTCAGATGCACCCTGTGTTTTGAAAATTACACCTTGTCATTATGGGATATTGTGTGTAGATCAATGGTGGAAGATGTATCTAATTAATGATTAATTCACTCTAACACAACACAACAGGATATGGAGAAAGGGAAGGTTTTTGAATACTTTCCCGAAGCCCCTGTGTGTACATAGGCTATATCATCAAGAAGACGGCTCATTAATTTCAAATGTATTTCGTTATGAAATCTGTACTTTGTGTTATAATGATAGACTGCACTTAATGATTCAAAATATTACAATTCAAATTTGGCTGTAAAGTTGTATAGTTTATTTACAACATTAAATGTTATCTACTAAGTCCAGTTGTCTTAGTTCAAGGTGGCTACCAACTGCTCCTAGCAAGTTTACTGTTTAACTCTTCAGTTGTCAATTGACTAATTGTATCCAATTTATTGCTGATATGTTATTAGGCTTGTTACGACAAATCTATTTAACTGTGGATCACTTTTACCCACTATCAGTGTCTCATTAATTGAATTTATTCCAGATAGGAGAATCAGGAAAGGGAACAGCAGTTCATGGAAGACAAGAAAAAGAAGAAAGAGGATAAAAAGAAAAGGGAATCTTTCCAGAAGGTACATAATATAATATCCTCCGTTGGTCTGGAAATCAGCCCTGCATAGTGCAGAATACTCTGGTATGTTTGGTCCAACAGAATTGTCTGGTGTTTGAAACAGTTCCACGTCCCATTGAATGTCAAAACCACACAGTTTTTTGTTCTAGCAGTAGTCGTCCTCACGGCAAAAATTATGCAGTCGTCCTGACCTCCGTAGTTGCTTTATGGTTTTTATCTCTTGACCTTCATTGGGATATGTATTTCACGTCACTGACAGCCTTTTATAATTTCAGGTGACAGAACAGAAAGTCAAAGGTATGTTTTATTTAATTTAATTTTTAACTTTTTGTATATCCCATCATTATGATTTGGGCACGTTTCAGCGTTGACCTCCACGTCACTGACGGTTGATGTGTTTAAATCTTCCTTCAAGTGCCAGAATCAGCCAAGCCCTCCTCGCAGCCACTAGCCACTCCTGGCTCGGTGTCTTCCAGCCCTGGCCCAGCTCCTCCATTGTCCCCCTGCCCTACAGCTGGGGTTGCGGTTCCTCCGGGTGGAAACAATGCAAAGCGGGCAGCTGTGGCCAACGGACAGCCCCCCGCCGGAACTCCGCCCACTCAGCGTTACATGCCCAGGGAGGTGCCCCCACGATTCCGCTGCCAGCAGGACCACAAAGTGCTTCTGAGGAGGGGCCAGCCACCACTGTCCTGCATGCTGCTGGGGGGAAGCAGCGGTAGGGGAGACCCCCCCCCCTTCTCGCAGGGAGATGCCCCCAATGCAACGTCTGGAGCCGCAGGTGAGTCCATGGTGAAATTCAGGGATTTCATTAGGAGTGGGTCTGAGCTGGTGGCAGTGGCAGGATGCGTGCCAATGGATGTGATTGGCCCGTTGGCAGGGTTGAATCCCTATAGGGCTGTGCAATTATTAGTTATTTTCAAACTTATGGGTAAAAGTCTTCTATCATATTGTCTTATACTCCCGGCTTGGTGTCTTCGCCCATATTTTAGAAAGGGAGAAAAAAAACTCTAAATTGACTAAGCCTTGTAAACTTTCTATATTTCAATAATGAAATAAAATTTGCGTGTTAAATTAGACTTATTCTAAATACAGTGCTGAAGAGGTAAATTGAGTTTGCTTATACTTTGTGGCTTTAAGGTCAGTTACAATGATCTGTAAAATCCAAGGCAACTAGGAAAGTTTCATAGGTGTAATAACAATATTCCTGATATTCTCAAATATTCCTGCTTTGAAATCTATGTACCTGAAACTGATATTAATAACTTTTTAAGAGCACATACAGCCTTCCCCTGTTTCTTTCCCTCTGTAACCTCATAGTGTGGAGGTCGTTAATTCTCAAGCATTCAATAAAGTATGTTTTCTTTCCTTTTTCTTTTTTTAACAGATCCCACTCTGGGTTCACCTTCTCCTTCACCCCCTCACTCCTCACCATCATTTTCAGTCACTGCTTCTACTCCAACTTATGCAAATTCCACACGGGGGGTGGGCTCTGGCAGCCAGCCCCCCTCTCAGGGCTGGGAGAAGGTGATAGTAGATGGGAGTGACCTCGAGGAGTGGCCCAGCATTGTGAGCCGGGCCAGAGTGGTTACTGAGGGAGGAGAGCTGGACGGTTCCAACAACAGCAGTGCCTCGTGGGTTGACAAATGCACCCAGCAGCAGCCGAGGGACGGAGGAACTGGAGCGGAGGTTGGGAGTTTAGGCAGTTCCTCCTCGCCCCGCTCCTCCCCGTCATCTGAATGTGTCCAGCCAGATGGTGCGTGGGGCCCTTCCAGTCACCTTGGAATGGGGGGGGCGGCAGCAGTGACCGCCGAGGGGCCAGTGCTCTACAATTCCAAAGTCCCCCCCCTTCCTGGGGCCCAGGAGAGCTCTCTTGGTGTCCACAGTGGGATTCCTGGTGCCAACCTCAACCCTAAAGCCAATTCATCGGCCTGGCCTGCCCTCGTTCAAGATGGGATGACGGGGGTTAGTGCAGCTACCACCGAAGGTTCACCCTCATCCATCATGACCTCCTCCTCTGACAGTACCGCCCACACACAAACACTTTCATCTGTGAGTCAAGCTAGCCATCAGCACCAACTGCATGAAATGCCTGCCAGAGACGATCATCTCCACGGGGCCTGGAGGGGCGTGGGGCCGGAGCTCGGAGCTGGACCAAATCAAGGAGGCGCAGACCTTGTGGACAATGGGGTTGTTGGAGGAAGCGGGAATTTCTCTTCCTCTTCGTCCTCCTCCACAACCTCTTCCTCTTCACTGCGAGCCTTGCCTCCACTCTCTTCTAACCTCAACACAGGTGCCTCTAAGACAGACCAGTGGGACAGAGCTGGGGGAGATCCGGCACAGAAGGCCAGTGTCTGGGGCTTTGACAGCCGAGGCGAGAAAGCAGAGTCGGCTGGCGATAAGGCGTGGGTCACGGGAAATGAGGGTAGCTCAAATACCCCAGCGGTATCTCAGGGAGCATGGGACGGGGGCGCAGAAGATGGTTGGGGCGGCGCACGGCAGGTGACTGGTATCAGGGGTTCCGGCAGTCCAACAGTGGGGAGTAGCGGCGGAGGAGGGGGCAGCGGAGGCGGGGCCATATCCCGGGACTCGGCATCGCCAACACCTGCGGGAATGACAAGGGCTCGGGACAGTCAGACAGGGGTTGATGCCGGCGATGGTGCGGTTGGGCAGTGGGCGGGTCAAGGGGGCGGCGGAGGCCCCGGAGCTGGGAGTCACAATCTGCACCAGGAGCATAACCGCCACCGCCCTGGTGGCCAACCCCCAGACCCCGAAGTGGCCTTGCAGAACATGCTCAGCCGGTCGGACCTGGACCCCAGGGTGCTGTCCAACACCGGGTGGGGGCAGACCCAAGTACGACAAAATGTGGCCTGGGACCTGGATACCGAAGCGGCCGGCCGAACTGAGGGGATCCCTTCCTCTGCGTTTCCGTCGGCAGCCGTGAACACTACTGGTCGGGCTTCTCCTTACCGCGGCAGCGCAATGCCTGCCGATGCGTCTGCCGGCGACCACGTGCCCGCTATGAACGTGGTATCTTGCCCTGCCCCTTCTAGGAGCGGCTGGGATGACGAACCAGGCCACGCGCCGTCGTCGTCCCACGCAAGGAGTCCTGTTGCCACTGGAACGCCGGGGGGGGGGTCGTGAAGGCAACCATGGAAAGGCAGGCGGAGGCTGGGGCGACCTTGGCACTCCAGAGGTCAAAGGCTGGGTCAGTGATGAGCAGGAGTGGAGAGACCGCAGAGGGACCGGAGGAAGTAACTGGAGGGATTTCGGAGAACAGGGTGGGGGACGAGGGAGCGGCTGGTTGGGTGATCAGGAGGAGAAAGGGACTCCGGGGGGCTGGAAAGAGATGGGTAGGGAGGGGGGCGGATGGGGGCAAAGGAGCGGAGCGGTTGGCGAATGGGGGCAGCGAGAACCTAAGCAAGTCAGTGGAGGCTGGGGGGAAGGGAGGGGCAGAGGTGGAGGCGGCACGGAAGAGGGGTCTTGGGGTAACGTGGACGAGGGAGGCCCACAGAGGAGTTGGGGAAGTGGAGGAGGTGACGTGGCCGGCAAGCCGCACCAAAACTGGGGCATGAAGCCACATTCAGCACAGATACCAAACAGTCACGCGGCAACACTGAAACCCCCAAATCAACAGCAGCACCAATTACAGAACCCACCAGGGGGCTTAGGGAGGTCGGGAGGTCCTCCCTCCCTGAATCCGAACCAAAGCGCAGGCTGGACCGCTGGACCCATTCCTCAGATCCCCATTGGACCTGCCGAGGTCCCCGAGCCTAGCGGCTGGGAGGAGCCCTCCCCTCAGTCCATCAGCCGCAAGATGGAGATTGATGATGGCACTTCGGCTTGGGGCGATCCCACCCGCTACAACAGCAAGAATGTGAACTTGTGGGATAAGAACAGTGCACCATCTGGTCAGCCGCATGCACATCAAGCTCCAGCGGGTCCACCGACGTCCCTGCAACAGCCACCTTCAAGAAGGCAGCCTGGGATCCCGGCCAACCGGGAGTCAAACCCCAGCAATGTGCCTGGAATGGGTAAGAGATGCTGAGAGATTATTATTTGTATTTTTGTTTTTTGAAGGCAAAAATAAATAAATTGTCAGCGTCAGGTTTATTGTTTAAATTGTGTATTCTTTGTGTCTCCCCTGTATTGTTACCAGGTCCAGGAATGTGGGGAGGGGCTGGCAACCTGGCTGGACAATCTGTGGATAATGGCACCGCTTCCTGGGGCCAGGCTTCTGACACGCCGGCTGGCTGGGGAGAACCCGATGATCCAGGCAAACCTGCTGGTTGGGGAAACCCCACTTCAAATTCTGGTGAGACACTTTCAAAAGTTTTCTCTCCGTCAGGCTGACTTTGGCTGTTGCTTGGGAGCGTTGGCACACATGGTGGTGATCTCTCTCTTACATGTCCTGTAGGCTCTAAGGCAGTGCAAGAGGGCTGGGGAAAAGGCGAGGGCCCAGTTGCTGCATCTCGGCATGCCAGCTGGGATGAGGAGGATGATGGCGGCGCCGTTTGGAACAACACCGGCTCCCAGGGCAGCCGCAACTCTTACAACTGTGGTGGTTGGGGGCAAGGCGCTGGGGGGAAGCGTGGCAACACCAAGGTATTGGAGTTAGGCTTTAAAACTAGTGCACAGCCCCCCCCCCCCCCATTACCAGTGTTCTGTTACACAGTAGAGTACGACTGTGAGCTGTGCATGTAATATATTGATCTTGCTGGGTTAGAGTTGCCATCAATTGAAGAGTCAAACTCCAACAAAAAGGGACATGTGTTAAATATGCAGGCCTGCAGTAATGCTCATGAGCAATATGGAAATGGTAAACCAACAGTGAGCCGGAGGTTTATTTTACATGTTGTACAACTGTAAGTTCTCTCTGGAAACAAGGCCCCTTAATTAGTAATACCCATATGTTTACTTTACAAATGGCATAAACTGCTATATAAAAAAACGAATATGATTACACAGTGTAGAATTTGGGCTATACATGTTTCAGAATTTTACTCCAATAACAGATGGCTTGGTAAAAGTGCACACAAGTGAACAAATATTTCCCTGCATAACAATATAACATGTAGTTCCTCTAAGCGCACAGTTGGAATTAAACCTCGGTCTCTGGTTCATTTGAAACAGTGTGGGACTTTGTTACCACCATTTGGAATGTGAATTGTGTTATTGTTACACCACGTCGCTGCTCCAAGTACACTCAACATGTTGGTTACCTTATAGGTTACATAGGCTTACGTGTTACACGTACAACGTACACGTTTGGCTGTGGCACAGTCCGGCGCCAGCTTACTTTCACTGCTGATGCTTGTTTATTCTTTATAGGCCGGTGGTGGAGACAACTGGATGAACCCTCTGACTAGACAGTTCCAAAACATTGGACTCATGGTAAGTTGTGTTCTTGAAAAGGGGAGGGGGACTTGTTTCTCAGAAACGCAGGTGTTGATAATGATTGATCTGATTTGTTAATAGGGCGAGGACTCGAGTGTTGATAAAAAGTTGGAGGGAGATAAGAGAGGAATAAATGATTACAACGGTGAGATGCGACGAGGAGGAGGAGGAGGAAGAGGAGGAGGAGGTGGCTACCGCATGTCCAGTTCCAAAGACATGGGGCCTTTTAGTGATAAGGTATGTGTATGTACCAAACGGCTTAGCTGTGTAGATCACGCTATAGCCAGGTTCATTTATAACCTCCTCCAGAGGAGGTTAAGTCATGGCTAACTACATATACCCCAGATTAAATGATCGAGGTGTGAGTTGAGCCTCACGGTATTAAGAAAGATGGATTGATTGTTTTAATTTTTTTTAAAGTAAATGTACCAGTCAAAAGTTTGGACGCACCTACTCATTCAAGGGTATTCGTTTATTATTACTATTTCCCACAGTTAATTTAATCTAGGCGTGTTGAATCTAGTTCGCCAAACCAGCTAACATGAGACAACGGCTTGCGCCATTGTGTGCTCTCCTTTGCCCTCCCACTCTTCTTCATGTCCGTCTTGTCCGTCAGATGAGCGGTCACGGTGTGTTTGGTGGCGGCGGTGGGATGTCTCAGCCGCGGGGGATGCACCAGCCAGGGATGCACCAGCCAGGAATGCACCCTGTGAACCAAGCCCAAGGTTTTCGCTCGCAAGTGCCTCATCAGTTCTTGTCTGCCCAGGTGTGTTCCATGTGTTCTGTGTTCGTTTATTTACACGCCTCACGGCAGTATTCAGGCCACGTTAATTCCTCACACATTTGGTTGTTCCGGATTTAATGTGTAATTGACAAAATATGTCCCATTGATCTACGCACAGTAACCCCATTATGACAAAGCAAATGCGGGTTTTTAGAAATTTGTGCCGGTTTATTGAAAATGGAACAACTCTCATCTCATTTAGTCAGTGGGATTTCAGACTATTTCGCTCAGATATTTCTTTTGATATTTTACTCGGAGATAATTTGTCAGTCTGCCCCGCTTCACTTTTCTGTGTCCGCATTATTAAAATGCATTTTGATACCCCCGTTGTTTATTCTATGTTGCAATTTGACATCGCAGGTGCCGGGCCCCATGCTAAAGCAGATGCCCTCTCCTGGCAGCGGTGTGGGAGGCGTTGGAGGAGTGGGAGGCGTTGGAGGAGTGGGAGGCGTTGGAGGAGTGGGAGGAGTGTTCCCACCTCAGCTCTCCCCACAGCAACTTGCAGTGCTTAGTAACATTTACCCCCATGTGCAGCAGTTCCACCTGGTAAACATTGTCTCTAGCTTGACATTGCGGTTCACACGAGCAGCTTTGGTCCCGCCCCCAAATCTCCCCAAAATGGTCTTGATTTCATATCGAGTAAATGCCATTTGTAATAGCAGTACTGCACTGACTCTCAATGGACTAGAATAGTAAAACTACCTCCATCGTGTCTCTGTTAACCTGTGTGTATTTCTATAACCAACCGCCCTGGTATCTTCCTCCACCCTCAGGCCTGTCAGCTCCTTCTTCAGCAGCAGCAGCAGCAACAACAGCAGCAGCAGCAGCTCCTGCAGAACCAGAGGAAGTTACCCCAGCCTATACGCCAGCAGCCAGATCCACAGCAGGTACTGAAAGTCTTATGGATGCGTAGTGTCTTATCACTGCACACCAAGAAGCTTAAACTAATTTAATGTTTGACTAGTTGTTGTTGTTGTTGTTTAATGTTCAGTTGATCTCACAAGTGCCCCCCCCCAATATTGTCTAAAAAATATTTAGTAATATTTTAAATAAAACAATTGAAATAAGCACCTTTTAGTAAAGTATTTAAACCTGACTAAATTATTGGACACTTAGAAACTATAAATAATCTCTAGGTTGACCCCAAAGAAGTACAGTTAAATCCCACTTTGATTATGCAAATACATAGTTAAATCCAAGGTGGGTGAATGCTAATAATAATAATAAGTTTTATTTGTATTGCACTTTACACGTGAAGGACACATCTCAAAGTGCTACAGGTGCACAGATAAAGTGCTACTACTTTATTATGTCGCCTATCAGATTATCTTTAGCCTGATGCACTGTTTTGTTTGTGTACATGTTTTCTGTTCCATGTCTGCCCAGCTGGCAAGAATCGTGGCTATTCTGCAACAACAAAGGCAGCAGCAATCTGGAGGTGGAGGCAGCTCCAAACTGTCCCCGTCTCATCTCGGGGGGCCACCAAAACAGGCGATGGCAGAGTCAATGCCCCACCCAGGTATGGGAGGACCCTTGTCAGAGCTTCATGCCAAAACACAGGGGATGTATTCTGGTAAGTTGTTTTGGTTTGGGCTTGTCATTATCTCTTGACAAATCTCAGTTCAATCTGCTGGTTGAGAGCAGTCGACTCGGTGTCAAAGGAAAGCCATTACTAAATCCAGTGCGTTTTTTTTGTAAACAGCGGCTCATATTTCACTGTTGCTGTGATGAAAGTCTTTGATGTTAATAACCTAGCCCGTATGGTGGGGATTACACAGCCACACGTTCTATCAACACACTTGACTGCATTGACCGAACCATCTGGCTGGTGGTGTTTTTTTCCCCCCTGGAAACTCAGGGCTTGCCCCCGGAGGTAACCTGTCTGGGCTGGAGTTGGGCTCCATGCTGGGCGGATTGAAGGATGGAGGACAGCAGTCCCGCTTCAAATGGATGATGGAGGGTCACTCTCCAGACACCTCACCCCCAGATACAGCCCATCACAAGAATGGTGGTGATTGAAATGCAATGGCTTGCTTTAAAGATACTACATTTCTAATTATAAACGTGGCAGTGTTATGACTTTTTGTCATGTCCGACTAGCCCAAATCATAAGTGATACTTTTTTGATGTTGCTTTTGTAGGTCCTTCATCCATGCCAGTGAAAGTTGGAGGGGGCTCCCCATATTCCCAGTATGAGTTACTTGGGGTTGATGGTTTAGGAATGCCCCCTCAAGGCCCCGCGGACAACTGGCACCGGACCCCTGGAAGCAAGATGGGCACCAAGACTGGGACATCCAGCTGGCCACCTGGTAACTTGCTTTCTGTATTTGAAAAGCTAACGTGAAATGTTGCAGTTACACTTTGGATATTGTCAAACTTATTAGCTTTACAATTATTCCGTTGTAACAGAGTTCCAGCCCGGAGTGCCCTGGAAAGGAATCCAGAGTGCTGACCCTGAGTCTGACCCCTACATGACCCCGGGCAGTGTCCTGGGTTCCCCCGGTCCCCCCAGCCTCAGCGACTCTGATCACCAGTTACTACAAGACAATGCCGGTACATTGTGTTACTGCTTCTGGAAGTGCTGAGTGGCACTGGCATAACCTGTGTTGTAGTGTTGCATGGTTTTGTTCATGTGTATTCTCATTGTTACAGGGCCAAACCCCTCCCTGAACACCTCGCTGCCTTCACCAGGTGCCTGGCCCTACAGTGCCTCAGACAGTTCCCTCGGCAATGCACACAGCACAGGTTGTTGCACTCTCCGTCTCTAGTAGTAGATCTATGATCTGTTTCTAGGGTAACGAAAGCTCCATGAATTTGGCCATACATTCCCTCTGTGCTTTCTTTGGTGTGTTGAAAGCTGTGCTTTCATTTTGTTTCTGCAGCAAAGTACTCGGAGTACAAAGCCAGCTGGCCCCCAGAGCCCATTGGACACAACAAGCCGTGGAAGACCAATCGCGTCAGCTCCCAGGTGCCACGCCCCCCTCCTGGACTGACCAGTCAGAAACAGGCCACACCATCCCCATGGGGGAGTGGAGGGCAGCGGTTGGCGAGGGGCTGGGGAGGGGGTGGGTCCAGTCAGGATTCAAGATTCGGCCCAGGTAATATTGTTTCTCTTAAACAGCCCTGTTGCTAATGAATGTTTCCTACCTGTTTTGACCCAATTTTCTTTCTCTGCTGAAGGCTCAGCGTGGAGTGATGCTGTGGCCTCCAGAGGCAGCTGTTGGCTGTTTCTCAGCAATCTCACCCCTCAGGTACAAACCCATAACCACAGACAGACCCAGAACAGTTTCACCCATTGGGTACACAGACACACAACCACAGACAGACCCTGAACAGTCTCACCCCTCGGGTACACAGACACACAACCAAAGACAGACCCTGGACAGTCTCACCCCTCGGGTACACAGACACACAACCACAGACATACCCTGGACAGTCTCACCCCTCGAGTACACAGACACACAATCACAGACAGACCCTGGACAGTCTCACCCCTCGGGTACACAGACACACAACCACAGACAGACCCTGAACAGTCTCACCCCTCGGGTACACAGACACACAATCACAGACAGACCCTGAACAGTCTCACCCCTCGGGTACACAGACACACAATCACAGACAGACCGACCCTAAACATTTGAGTATGGGCAGAATGGTTGGGGTAGGAAGAGCGGGCCAGTGTACTATGTTATGGATGATTTAAAACAAAATAGCCATTGAGACAGATCAGTATGAAATAATTTCTCATCAGCATACTCCTTTCCTGTGTCTCGTGTAAATGAGCCAGTATCAAGCATTACTCAGGCATACGTGAGTTTGAGCTGGGTGATCCGTTTACTCAGTTGAGGATTGCATTAACGGTTTGGGCGTACAGAAGGGCAGTTCTGTGATTAAGCCGATGGAAAATGTGTAATTACACTGTGTTCTCTTCACATGCACATCCAAACACTGCCATGTGTCTGTTATGTGTCTGTTATGTGTCTGTTATGTGTCTGTTATGTGTCTGTTATGTGTCTGTGTTATCTCCGTAACATTTCTGTTCAACCTACAGATAGATGGCTCTACGCTACGGACTATTTGTATGCAGCACGGTCCTCTGCTGACATTCCACCTCGGTCTGACCCAGGGCAGTGCTCTGATTCGCTACAGTACCCGACAGGAAGCAGCCAAGGCCCAGGGTGCATTGCACATGTAGGCATCTACATCTTTAAGACATAGACACACACACATACACTCTGCTGCCTAGTGTTGTGCTTATTTCCTGTAACTAAAAGATTTAGAGGTTTGCAAACTTTGTATCTCCATGGACTACGTTTTAAAAAAATTTTATCGAATACCATATTTTATCTTTGCGTTGATATAAACTTGTGTTCCTGTTACTTTATACACATGTGGCTTTAGAACAGGTATTCCCAGCTTTTAATGCTGAACTATAATTACAATTCATTACAATATAATTACAATTCAGTTCAATATAATTACAATTCAGTTCAACTTCAATCTCTCTTTTTCCACAACAGGTGTGTTTTGGGCAACACTACAATCCTGGCAGAGTTTGTGAGCGAGGAGGAAGTGGCTCGCTATTTTGCACAGTCCCAGGCTGGTGTGGTTGAGGGGGCCAGCCCAGGGGCAGGGGCGGCCCAGGGCTCGTCCGGAACAGGCACAGCGGTGGGTGGCAGCGGAGGGAGCTCCCCGAGATGTGAACGAGCCGCAGTAGGAGGAGGAACAACTACAGGAGGAAACGGTGCGGGAGGAGGGGTTCTGGGTGGTGTGGGCCCCTCCGGCTGGCAGAACCTGGACGGTACGGGCGGCCCTCTGGAGGCCTCGGCAGCCCAAGGACCTGGGCTTGGTATTTTCGCTCACTGGAGCACCAACGGGGCTGGGGATGGAGTACGAGGTGGAATAGGGGGAGGTGTGGAGGCAGGGAGGTCTGGTCTCTGGGGGGGAGTGACTCCAGCTTACCCCAGCAGCAGCAGCCTGTGGGGTGTACCCCAAATGGACGACAGGCACCAAATGAGCAGCCCAGCTGGCCTGTTGCCTGGGGACCTGCTGGGAGGAGGAGGGGCCGACTCTATCTGACACGCCCTCACACAAGTATATATTTAGACACACTGACACAACATACACTGGGAAATGGACACTTGTAGTACTAACATACATACATATAACCACATGTAAACACACGCAGAAATGTGAGACATGCTTACACACATTCTCATGGCCAGACTTAAGCTATTATATAAACATATGCAGGGACTGTTAGATGTGTTTTAAGGCCTTTTTCCACAGATGAAGATTTCAACTGCTAGACTTGAACATGAAAAATGAAAGTCTGTCGGTCTGATAGACTGGCTGGATGGCATTGTGCTTTTGTGGGTTACTTGATGACAGACGTACACATGCACACACCAAATACAGACAAGCCTTTAGACAGGTGGGCACTGTAACAGCATTACTCGCGTCATATAGGAAAACTTTGTGATGCGGGACAACCTGCAGTTTCCATTCGTCCTTTAAGGAGACTGAATCAAAACACATGCAAACACTGCTCTGATTGACAACAGAACTGTATCTTACTGTGTTTGTTCATTTATTCTGTATTGTTGTTTTATTTTGAACAGTGGAATACTGAAATGTCATTGTTTATTTCAAATGCTGACCTCCTACTGTTGTTTTTTCTCTCTCAATCACGTTTGTTACTGTTACTATGATAATTGTTGAAACTCTGGCAGTATGAGTATGTTGCATTTCTCCTTTAGTGGGATGCTGTATGGAAGACAGTATGTGAAGGTGTGTATGAGTGAGAATGAGACCAAGTGAATAAACCCGTGTGTTTGTTTGTGTTTGTGTGTGTGTGCGCGCGTGCGCGCCGCGTGTGAATGTGAGGATAATGTATATGCGCATGTTACTGCCTGTCATGATTGCGCGAGGCTGCTTACAGAAGGTCTAAAAAGATGTTTTGAGTGCATTCGGTGAACTGCTGACTGTATGTTCAAGAACATTGGCACTAAAGCTTTGTTTTTTTTTTCTTCTCATTTTAAGTTGTTTTTTAGCAGACTGTCTTTTTTATCGTCCGACCTGCAATAATAAAATAACATTTTAATGACACAAAGAGCTGAAGGCATACGCGTTAAGAAAAGGACATGCCAAAATCTTATCAAACTGTGTGGAGTTGGTGGGGGGGGGGGTTGTTTACAAGACGCGGAAAAGTTACCGTACATTTTTATGTTTTGTTGTGTATCGTTTTAAATTAAGACAGGCTTTAACACTCCTGTTCAGTGTTTCGTTTTGAGATTTTACAAAGGAGAATTTATTTAAACAAAGAGAACAAGATTAATAATAAAGATGAAAGTATTGGCTTCTACTTGTGTTGTGTTGATTGATGAGATGTGTCGTACAGTCTGGCCTGTTACCTTCAGGTAACCCTTTACACACATGGGTTTCTGTGTCCACGCAATGTCACAAGACGTTTAGATAATCCTATGTCTATCTTATCAGCAACTTTAACCAATCCTATTTACTGCACAAGCCTTCAAGAAACTTGTGCACGTAAGAAATCCGCTTTATCAGTGAACTACATTCTGAAATGCAATTATGTAGTCAACTGTTTTATTATAGGTGGAACGGACATGCAAAGCTATCGAGTCTAGTGGTACTTTTCATGTCTTATGTTTTTCAAAAATGTTAATATAATAATCCCGCAAAGGCTTTATGAATAACGGAACAATCATTAAAAAATAACGGAACATCATAAACAATTTTTTTTTAGCGCGTCTACGATTATGGATGTTCTACTTCTTTAAGGTAATCCGGGTGCTTCTGACATCCTGTGAATTGCGTTGCAACTAATGTGAGGGGGAGACCTCTGGACTAGTAGAAACGACGACGGGCATTCGTATGGGACTATCAACAGGGAGTATAGTCTACGCAAGAGGGCTATGAGAGACACCAGAATCCGCTCCCATCCTTCGCTGGCTAAGGACAAGTCTGACTGACAACCATCGGTTCAGCACCGCAACCGAACCACCTCTCAGATAAACTTAATATCGGGTAAGTAGTGTACCGGGGAACCCACGAAACTTAGGGGGAAAGGGGTCTAGATTTGGCCGAACCGTAGACTATTCAGAACGTAGGAGAGGGGGAGGGGTCGAACAGAGATAGCGTTCACAGGATAACATGGGGTGCGGTTACTAAAATAGTCGTAATGCCACATTATCCTAAACTGTCAACTAGTTATAAAACTTGAGGTAAATCCAACATTTTTTGTAAATAGGTGTTTCTGTACATTGTTAAAGCGGGAGTCCGTCCCCCAGGCTCAGTCAATGTAATGCAATGCTAGCATACCCCTAGTACTACAACACGGACAGCTGATATTGTCACCGGAACAGCACAGGCAACCTTTTGTTTAAATTGTAGGGTATAGGGTATTGTTCTAACACGACTTTTGTGTGATCGCAAATGCCCATTATAGTTACCTTTATTCAATCTACCACAGACGTTACTATTGACTTCTGAAGAGTGACGTACTGAGAGAAGACCGTTAGGACAAGCAGATATTCAGAAAAGTAAATTTTACTAAAAATATCCAAAAGTACATTGTATTTTATCAATGCAAAAGTTACACTTCACATTGGCCTCTCATATACCAATGTAGACCCTCAGTGACTCTACCGTGCATATGTAGTTATTTTTTGTAGCTATAGTGTTTGGATAAACAGAATCAAACTTAATGTGATTGTGAAGTCCACACTTTGGGGTTTATGGCAGAATTTCACTTAAAGCGAACGCCTTCTTGATAGGAGCCAACTGTCCCCTCCACAGTTTAGTCTCTTAAAGTCCATGTTACCTTTACTGAATCAGGCTATTAGCCGGTCGACCCATAGACTTTGCGGTCTGATGCCAACCAGTATAATATCACCTGCAGACCTGGATAGCTGGACCAAATGCGCTATTGAGCCCAAACCGGTCCCTGAAACGTTTGTGCCTCACTACATGTACTGTAGAGATGGCACGGTTGAAATTTGGGATTAGAGTTTCCGGTAGTGGTATAAGATCGAATCCTCATGGTGTTTAGAAAACGGTTTATTTTGAAACACGTCATTTGCTTTATTAAAGGCGTCCTATGATACTCTTGCCTTTATAATCCAAAACATGATAAAAAATGCACAGGTAAAAATAAAATGATTATTGGAATGGCAAAAACATGGGATATGAACCACACTGTTTTTACTCTAGTTATTACTCTTGTTGGATATACCTTCACCAGAACTCCAGTTTGTTTCCTTCAGAGTTTGTTCTCTACATTTTTAATATTGGTAAACGATTTGTTTTCAAGGCAATCAGTATAGCAAGGGAACCCTGTGTTTCAAGGTGAGTGTTGGTTGGTTGACATTTGCCATTGAGCTTTTCTGCACTGTTATCACTATAGTTGTGACAGTGTTCTAGAAACCCTAACTCCTACACTAGTGAGTAAAATGAAATGTAAAGCTGGGACGGAGCACCTAACTCTTTCCTGTGATGAAACAAAAAACTTTTATTAACCAAAATCTACCTGCTACCTTCCCATATGCCTGTCGGTCACCTAGTCCAGGAGATTCAAACATTATGCCACAGACTCTGAAATCAGTGTTTTATGCACTATATAAAGTAAGTGCATGCAGAAATTAACATGTAAGATTCAAGGACGCTAAACCATTGGGGAGTAGGGTTGCTGAAGGTGCCTCAGCACCCTCTAATGAGTTTCTCTGTCTCTCTGCAAGATTTATGTCGCTACTGCTGTAGAGTGTCCACTCGGTTGATGCGTGCGTACATGCTATCCCTGAAATTACTTTTTTTAAAGCTCACTCTGTTTTCTTATGAGCGTCTTACATTTCCAAATTCCTTTTTTTTTCTTTCTCTGATATGTCTGTTAGTTAAGCTTTCCATCTGTCTGTTCTACATTTTGTTCTGAGTGTTAGGCTAGGTTTTTTGGTCCAGCTAAATCAATGAGTGGCTCTTTTAAATTAGGCCTTTTTACTTCCCCGCCTTGTGCTCTGGAGTTTCGTTGCAAAGTAATTTCTGGGCCTTGTCGTGCCACAATGTGCAGCAGTGCCTCTTCAGTGGTTGCAGATTGTGGCGTGGCTGCAAGTGCTGAATAAATGATGATCCCTGCTCCAGGGTCTCATGCAGTTTGGTTCAGAAGAGCCACTTCTCCTCCTGTTTGACACTTTCTACTACCCAGCTGAGTGTGGAGGGCTGTCTGGCCATTCTTGCTGGATAAGAAGTCATGCTGTCTCGCCCTAGAAGTTTCCCTGTCTGTACTTCTGTTCTCCCTACATCTCCTCCCCCATCAGATGCCTTTAATGTAATCATGCTGCCTGTCCATTAAGCTGCACACTCCAGACACACACTCATTTCAGTTAGTTATTTGTAATGATGGAAATTGTGTACTGGAATGTCAGTGACTGCAGAGTCTGCAATCCTGCGTTTAATTCAAGATGATATTTAGTGAGTTCTGCTAGATTAGCCTATGCGATGCTTCAGAGGTGGGCATGGTTGCCTAGTAACTTGGCCTGGTCACATTAAATACTAAAATGTTCTGTGTTCATAGTACACTCAACACCATGGAGCTGAGAGTGGGGAACAAGTACCGACTGGGGCGGAAAATCGGGAGTGGGTCCTTTGGAGACATTTACCTTGGTGAGTGACGGGAAACCCTTTCTCTCTCCGTTGACGCGATTTCTATTTTACTTTTCATCTTCTACATCAACTGCCCCAGTATCATGTTTTCCTCCCCTTAGCCTAGACTTAATCTTTCTGTTTAACCACAATTTCTTTCCATGTTCACAATGTGTGTGTGTGTGTGTGTGTGTGTCCTCAGGTGCTAACATTGCTACAGGCGAGGAGGTGGCTATTAAACTGGAGTGTGTAAAGACCAAACACCCACAACTCCACATTGAGAGCAAGTTCTACAAAATGATGCAAGGAGGAGGTATGGAGATTGGGGCAAGAGGAGGACTGAGAAGGGGCAATATTGAAAGCCTAGTAAATGCCCTGTGTCAACACTTGTTTCATTGTATTGTAGTGAAAAGTGTAACTCTATCATCAAAGATTGTCTAAGGTACCCAGCTAGAGCATTTATTGTACTTCAAGTGCATCATGTTTGCCAAACGCCAGCACTGAAACGCTCCTTTGCAGAAGTTGTTGATAGTGTAGCACATTTTGTGTTGTGGGATATATATTTATATATACACTGATCAGCCATTACATTATGACCACTGACTGGGGAAGTGAATCATCTCGTTATCGTGGCACCAGTCAGTGGGTGGGATATATTAGGCAGCAAGTGAACATTCTGTCCTCAAAGTTGATGTGTTTGAAGCAGGAAAAATGTGCAAGCGTAAGGATCTGAGCAACTGTGACGAGGGCCAAATTGTGATGTCTAGACGACAGGGTCAGACCATCTCCAGAACTGCAGCCCTTGTGGGGTGTTCCCAGTCTGCAATGGTCAGTACCTATCAACAGCGGTCCAAGGAAGGAAAAGCGGTGAACCGGCGACAGGCTAAGGCTCACTGATGCACGTGGGGAGCGAAGGCTGGCCTGTTTCATCCGATCCAACAGATGAGCTACTGTAGCTAAAATTTGCTGAAAAAGTTAACGCTGGTACTGATAGAAAGGTGTCAGAACACACAGTGCATCTCAGTTTGTTGCGTATGGGGCTGCGTAGCCGCAGACCAGTCAGGGTGCCCATGCTGACCCCTGTCCATTGCCGAAAGCGTCTACAATGGGTATGTGAGCATCAAAACTGGACCGCGGAGCAATGGAAGAAGGTGGCCTGGTCTGATGAATCACGTTTTCACGTGGATGGCCGGGTGCGTGTGCATCGCTTACCTGGAGAACACAAGGCACCAGGATGCACTATGGGAAGGAGGCAAGCCGGCGGACGCAGTGTGATGCTTTGGGCAATGTTCTGCTGGGAAACCTTGGGTCCTGTCATTCATGTGGATGTTACATTGACATGTACCACCTACCTAAGCATTGTTGCAGACCATGTGCACCCTTTCATGGCAACGGTATTCCCTGATGGCATTGGTCTCATTGGTCAGCAGGATAATGCGCCCTGCCACAAAGCAAAAATTAATCAGGAATGTTTTGAAGAACACAACAACAAGTTCAAGGTGTTGACTTGGCCTCCAAATTCCCCAGATCTCAATTCAATCGAGTATCTGTGGGATGTGCTGGACAAACAGGTCCGATCCATAGAGGCTCCACCTCGCAACATACAGGACTTAAAGGATCTGCTGCTAACGTCTTTGTGTCAGATACCACAGCACACCTTCAGAGGTCTAGAGGAGTCCATGCCTCGACAGGGCAACTTGGGCTGTGGACAGTGATGGGTGACTATAATGTACTGTAAAATGTACAGTTTTGTGAAATAGCACATTTCAGGTATCTTGTTTTGAGGTGGTGTGCAATTAGGTTCAGCAAGTGGATATTGACAGGCTTTCTGATCCACACCCCTACCTTTTTCCCTGAAGTAAAATGACCAACAGATGTGTGGTATCTGTATTTCCATTCATATGAAATCCATATTTTAGTGTAAATCTTTTTCCTTTGCTCATTTCTTGGTGTGAACTGTAACTTTCAGACATTTTAGCATGTAACATTGATCTCTATTTTTTGCCCAGCAATACATTTAAAAAATATGAATCTTACAACTAGATTTGAACTTATCAAATAGTTATGGGGCTCGATTTTACACTTCAAAGTATCCCTTCACGTTTTTAATTGTTTCAGTATTGGTACTTTATGATTTTGTCCAAGTTGTTGTGAATGTTATTCAAGCTACAGTAGTTGTTTTTTAAAGTTAGGAAGAAAAGTAGTAAAGGCAGTTCCTCAAATTACTCTTTCTCAAAATTTAGTATCACTTGCTGCCATGTTTCAGGCAGAGGCCATGTTTCAGGCAGAGGCCATGTTTCAGGCAGAGGCCACTGGGTTTTCGGTAAAACGTCCTTACTCCTTAACCGGTTGTATACAGGCAGAACAACAGATTTACTGTAGAACCTGTCTGAGTGGAAGCAGAATAGCCCCATACACGGATCAGTTGGCGAGGCAGATGTCTCCATTTAAAGTGTTAACAGTGTTGTGATTATTTGTAACTAACATTTGTTCAGCTTCATCATTTTAAGCGGGTGAGTGGGATTGCTTTGTATGCTTTTTTTAAATGGCATTTTCAAACTTGAATATACGAACATTTCAAGTTGGTGTTGACTAATGGTGTTGACTAATGTTTACTGTAATATTATAATTAAAATAATCTGCACAAAAATGTTTTTGTGCCCATTTATTCATTCATTGACAGATTATCATTTGTTTTAATGGTTTTTCCAAAGAAATTGTATGGGGTTCCTTATGAGTACCAGAGGCAGAGGTGTGCTTTTGTGAGATCAACTTAATTAATTTAAGCCAAATGGGGGGACCGGGATGACCTTTCTAAACACAGAAAACGGCTGTTACTTTTGGTAGAATATACAGCTCCGGAAGAAATGAAGAGACCACTGCACTTTTTTTCTTTCCTTTCCAAAAAAGTTGAAAAGGAATGTTTTGAGTGAGGAACAGAAGGGTTCCATTTGCAGTATCTCTTAATTATAACCCTTCTGTTCCTCACTCAAAACCTTCCTTTTTGACTTTTTTGGAAAGGAAAGAAAAAGGTGCAGTGGTCTCTTCATTTCTTCCGGAGCTGTATTTCTGTTCCAGCATCTGTTTTGACGATCTCAGGTTTAGTGAAAGTTTACATACATTTTTTTTGTCTCACTTCTTGCTAAAGTGAAGTAGCTTGTTTATGACAAGTTGCATTTCTTTTGCACAACATGTTTCGCACCACAGCATTAAACTTTGTACGCTTGCAGGAAAATGGAAAGGTTGTTACTGAAACAGATTGAACACGTCAATTTAACGTTTCCACAACACATCAGTGAATATTTTCATTCTCATACTAGATTCTCGTGATGATTTTCTTAGAGGAAAATTCAATTTCTGCAAGTGTTTGTCACGCACTGAAACGTTCCCAATTTCAGAAAGGTCCTTACAGTTTGGCTACTGGCAGGACCTTTTTAGGCCAACTGTCGCTGCCACGGTAACACCCCAAACACTCACTAAAAGTGACTTCATTTCTCTGTGTCTGCCAGTGGGGATCCCCTCTATAAAGTGGTGCGGGGCCGAGGGGGACTACAACGTCATGGTGATGGAACTCCTGGGTCCCAGTCTGGAAGACCTCTTCAACTTCTGTTCCCGCAAATTCAGCCTCAAGACGGTGCTGTTGTTGGCCGACCAAATGGTACAGGCAACCCCTTACCGTTCCAGTCCAATAACTCTAGTGATGTCCTCTTTGTCCTCCACAGTCGTTTGTGTTCTGGCCTGACTTTGCTTGTACCTCTGTGTCATTCCTTTCCTCCTGACTTTGCTTGTACCTCTGTGTCATTCCTTTCCTCCTGACTTTGCTTGTACCTCTGTGTCATTCCTTTCCTCCTGACTTTGCTTGTACCTCTGTGTCATTCCTTTCCTCCTGACTTTGCTGCGTTGTCGTTTGGCCCTCCTATGGTCTATAGCTGGCGCTGACCACCTACTTTTCTCCCATCACTGTTGTCCTCACTGTTAATCCTTTTTAGATTAGTCGTGCCCTAACCGATATTGGCTGTTGAAGGTTTCGAATGACTGTTAGCTCAGGATACACTAAGGAATATAGGCTTTTAAAGATCATTCCAGTAAGGCTTTCTGTTCAATATAACCTCTCGTGTTCTTCTGAATCAAACTCTTGTACCCTACAGATCAGCCGCATTGAGTACATCCACTCCAAAAACTTCATCCATCGTGACGTCAAGCCTGACAACTTCCTAATGGGGTTGGGGAAGAAGGGCAACTTGGTGTACATCATTGACTTTGGTCTGGCCAAGAAGTACCGAGACGCCCGCACACATCAGCACATCCCCTACCGAGAGAATAAGAACCTGACCGGCACCGCGCGCTACGCCTCCATCAACACTCACCTGGGAATTGGTATAGGACTTAAAATCCATCCTCCTGATTGGTTGAAACATATGCATATGATTAAGTTACAGTAAACCCCATGATGCTGAGTGCATGTGGTTACTTTTAACCCCTTTTATTGTGCTCCCTGGAACCTATCAATGACCCGAAATGGTGAGTCATTGTGACCTCCTGTCCTACAGAGCAGTCTCGGCGTGACGACCTGGAGTCTCTGGGATATGTCCTCATGTACTTTAACCTGGGCTCTCTGCCCTGGCAAGGCCTCAAAGCTGCCACAAAGAGGCAGAAATACGAACGTATCAGCGAGAAGAAAATGTCCACCCCAATTGAGGTGCTCTGCAAAGGCTACCCCTGTAAGTGACTATTAATTTCTCTGCTCTTTGGCCTGAGATGTGTGTCATTGTTTTTATTTGGTTATTACAAACATTTACAGTAGAAATAATTGTTTTTTACTCTTCTACTTGCCATATCTGCAGCCGAGTTCTCCACCTACCTGAATTTCTGCCGCTCGCTGCGGTTTGATGACAAGCCCGACTATTCATACCTTCGGCAGCTCTTCAGGAACCTGTTCCACAGACAGGGGTTCTCCTATGACTACGTCTTCGACTGGAACATGCTCAAATTTGTGAGTTCTCTGAACCCGGGAACTTGATTTTGTGTACCCGGGTCCGTGTCAACAAATCTTGGTGTTTCGGGAAACATTTGGATGCAGGTTTTTTCTGTGAACGCTAAGTAGCCCGTGTTCTACCCCCGACATGATCTGCACCCCCAGGGGGCCAGTCGGACGGCGGAGGAAGGGGAGAGGAGGGGAGCCTCCGAGAGGGACGAGCGTATTGTAGGGGTCCCAAGGGGACCTGCCTCGCGGGGTCTACCGCCAGGACCAAACCCACCCGGTGCCAACAGAGTCCGGAACGGACCAGAGCAAGCCGCCTCAAACCCCGCGTCACGGGTGCAGCAGTCTGGTGAGCACACCGGATAGACTGGCCCCTCGGAACTAGATAGACTGGCCCCTCGGAACTAGAACTAAACTAGAATGGAATAGAAGCATGTAGGAAATCATCCACGAGGTGTCAAACTTAAATAGGGCCCATCCGATTTAGTCAGTCAAGTGTTGGGTGACATCTTTGTGTTATTTTTGTATAACCGGTTCCACCTCCGTTTCTGCCATTTCGCTTAAATAAGTGTTGTTTGTGGGCCCGACCATGGTTCTAAAATATTTTTTACTTTGTCCGGTTGAATTGGCACAGTGCTGGTTTGTAGGTTTAACAAAATAGTTCTTCATTCTTACTTGGCCTTCTTACATACACGATAACTACCACATAGGCCGTCGTGTCATGGTCATTTGGAAAGTAAGTACACCCCCGGGAAAGTTGTCTTATTTTTTTACTATTTGGACGTATGTGTATTTGATCTAAGTTCTAACCACATTCATTAACAAAGGTAAACCAATTTAAACATTTTAGAGAATAAAAGGAATAGCCTCACACCAGCATGCTCCGATGCAATCATTGTAATACCAACGTTTCGACTGACAATCTGTCTTCATCAGGGTACTTCGGTACTTTTGTGTGTAAATTGTTTTTTTGCTCCCCCCCCCCCCCAATCAATGAGCTGGAATCATCAGAGGAGTCCAGTTGGTTTTTATAAAGCACATGGTTTAAGGATTGTTGGTCGTTCTATTTCAGGGAACACGTCGCCGCACGCCGTCTCTCGTGCTGAGCGGGAGAGGAAGGTGAGCATGCGCCTTCACCGAGGAGCCCCTGCAAACGTTTCCTCCTCCGACCCCGCGGCCCGCCACGACCAGTCCCGCATTTCCACGTCACAGGTTGGATAACGGTTTTCTACTTAGGCACACAGATGTGTGGAGCCCTGCTGCGTAACTTTCAGGACCTCTTTTCTGAATTGTTATTAAATCCAATCTTTTTACCCGTTGATTCATGTGTACGGATTGATTCTTGGACAGCACAGTTTATCACTGAGCTTTATTTAACTGTCATAGTCCAATAGAAAACTATAACCAAATAGATGAAAACAAATAAACACAAAAGACTCCAAACTTTTAATAAAATCACCGTCCCCTTGGTGTTTAACTGAATGTGGAGTGTTAAGATGCAGTGGGTTAGTTGTGTGCAGAGCGCTGTGTACTCTGAATACTGTGCCACTATAACGATACCCACTCTATTGCCCTTTAATCTGTATTACAATTTTCTGAGTCATTTTTTTCTTTCACTGTTCGTTCTTACTATTCAGGTCAGCATGCCATTTGAGCACTTGGGGAAGTGAAACGCATTGTTCCACATGCACCAGATACTGACAGGTGAGTACATGTGTATCCCCGAGTTGACACAAGGACTTCTTAAATAATTAATAACAACATAAAATACACAATCTACACGTCAGACAAAATGCTTAATCTGCCCTTGCTCTTACCATTGCAGGCCTTCGAGAGATCCTTTGCTCTTGTTTCTCTTTTGTAAAAAAAAAAAAAAAACATGTGCCAACAGGATATATAGAGGTGGATCTTGAAGGAAAGGACAAAGGATCATAAAAAGGTTAAAGGATGACAGTTGGTCATGGACCTCAGGAATCTATCCCTAACTGTCTTGGGATAACCCAGACCTACTATAAGTTCAAGGATAAACGAATGAATAGCATTCCCTCCTCTCCTCTGACCTTTATAGTGAGGTAGCGAGGGTCTTACGCCTCAACCCAGCCTCTTACCCTCTATGCCCTGGATTGTTGGCAGAAGCAGAGAACAGATTTTGGTGATGAAAAAGCCAAATAGCTACCCCTTGCTGAATACAGCTGGAGCAGTTTGCCATTTCTGAACACATTGCAAAGATCACACAAACACACACACACAGATGTACCAATGTGTTTTAACCGATTAATTTATATAGTAGTTAGGGCCTCAGTTGTTTTACCATGCATATTTTGTGGATTGAAAATTAATTTAGGGGGATCCTATTGAGTGTTGGGGAATTTTAGTTTCTAAATTAAGATGTTTTTATTTGGAAAGGAACAGCTGGTGAGAAGGAATGAAGAGAGATGAGCAATGGGTGGGTAATAGATGATGATGAAGAAGACATGAGAAGGAAGGAAAGAGCAAGTGATTATTAGCTGATGAACTGTAATGGTTTCTAGAACTAGTTTTGGGGTCTTTCCTCCTACTTTGCCAATGTCTTACAAGCTAATCCTCCACATTGGCCTCATATTCAGGGCTACCTCAGCCCTTTTTGGAACTAATGATGACCACTGATAAATGTAGCCAAAATATATTTTTTCATCCTTTTTCCCCATTCAGTCCCATTTCTTTTTAGCATAGTGGCTGTGATTCTCACAATTTGTTCTTAACATATTTTTATTCTATATTAATGTTTTGTTTTTGGAGGTCTCATGGTAACAGATGGGCTGTAATTGATATATTTTATTTTTACTGTAAATATTTTTTTATTTCTGTGCTAAGCCAAAATATGGTTGGTTGTTTTAAGGTTGTAATGAGGATTATTATTATTTTTTTTTAATACATTAAAACTTCATTAAAAAGTACTACATTTTGAGGGACTTTAGCAATTCTTACATGGCGAACTGGGTCATAGAACTAGTCTTTGTCTTAGCTGTGTGTTTGTGTGTTTATGCACAGAAGTGTTGTTCTGCTACAAAGGACAGGTTATCCATTTTTCGTGGGGTCATTGTGTCCTCATGTTTCTGTCATTTGTTCTTGATTTCTTTTATTTCTCTCATGTCTGATGAAACTCAAAGTATTTTACTTTGGTGTTCCTCTTTTTGTCCAAAATTGTTTCTCAACTGTTTTTCTACAGCTTCCACATACATTGGCACTAACATTTTCTCCTTATCGGTCCACTCTGAAGCTTGCCTGGAGAAGCAGTTGAAGTTCACGACTTAGGACCAGATATACGGCTTTCTCCTTTTCCCTTTAAGTAGAAAAATACATTTGAACGCTTTTTACAGACATTCTCGCAAGTGACTCTTGATCTCTTCAGAGTTTATGGTAATTTTGAAAGCGTTTGCAGTGACGGCACAGATTCTGGTAATGACCTGTGTGTGATGTGTCCCTTGGGCAGGCCAGTGTGACCCAGTGGTAATGTAACTTAATGCGGAGGGCTGGTCGGGTTACAGGGAGTTATCTTTATGTATTGTTTACTGATATCTTGTACAGTTCTTTAACACACTCTAACTTTATTTACAACAGTATTTGTGTATATTTTATGAAATAATAAAAATAAACTTTCCTCACATTTGTTGTCTTGGGGAATTTCTTTTGTGTGGGTTTTCAGTTGTTCAACTTCAGTTTTACATTTCCTTTTTTTGCATTTAGGAAATGACATTACTTAGTGTTATTGTATCAACTGGTGGTATTGTAACTAATTATTTTAAAGAGAGGAGTGTCTTTGCAAAGCAATGCAAGACCAGCTGGCCCCTCACCCTTTACGTCATTTTTCATGTGAAAGATTTCTCAAGGTAATTAGGCTACTGTGCCTGCGTGAAAGCAATAGTAGAGTTTATGCAAGCCTTCTGGCCTGTGTCAATTTAGCCACATTAATCCAACAGAGTTGTATTTGCGGTTCACCTTCAAAATAAATTGACCTCCTTGAAAAGCGCTGCAAGTGGGTATAAACGTTGTAATAACGCCGTTTTTGAGTAGACAATGCTAAACAAATGTGTAATTGTGCTGTTGATCCATTAAACCTGAAAGGTTTGCATATGGGTTCCAAACCTATAGTCCCGTGCAGCCAGGCTTTTGCTTAAACTTTAATGGATATGTATATTAATGTTCCTATATGATTAAGTGAGTCAGGTTATACATCCTGAATCGAAGATTATGTATAGGAATGTAACTCTCCGAGGACAACAGGAGAGTAATAAATAATGTTTAAATATGTCCAGCTGAGTATTGTGGGTCCTAGAATTTTGGGTTAAGTATTCACAGTTGTTGTTTTTTATTTATGCATAATCTGTATCTGTAAGGATGTATTGTTTTATGAATGTCAATATGCTCAGTATGATGGAAGGTGAGGTAATTTTTCAGAATCAATGTCCCCAATAAGAGCTACAATGCAATTATTACAGTTAACTGCGTTCAGTTCTTTTGTTGTCACCGAGCTGACTAAAACCCCCCTTTTAATGGATCAACAATCCATATGTAGGGCTATACAATAAAATATAAATATGCCCCACGATCTGAAAACTGCATCCACTGTAATTTCATATTTTGTCAAAATAATGAATTAATATAACATTACTACCTAGCATTTTCTGTTACAAATATTCTACAAGTTTATTCATTTTAAGCAAGATTTTCAAAGCGGGTCTTTTATTTTGAATGCTAAAAGCAATTTGTGCCGTTGTGGGAAATCGTTATTGTGTCTAACTTGACATGAAGGTATCCTAGCATACCCAAAATCTCTTGGAGAGCTACAGAGGAATAACGGAGCGTTCCCCTGATAATGTTATTTTTAAATGTTATTGGTTGAATTCAGTGAAACTATATGAGATTGACAAATAGTATAGATTAACGATTTTATTTTGTTGCCTTAGGAGTTTGCCAGCTAGCAAGTCGCTAGTCTAGTGTCAGTGTACGTAGACTACAGTTACATTATGCTGCTAACGTTAGCTACCTAGTTCAAACGAAATATATGGTTTAGCTAGATTTGTCGCTCGCTTGCGTTATATTGCATTCATTTGAAATCTAATATTATTAAAATTTTTATTCCACAATTAAATTTACGTCTTAAGAAGAATTTATGCACGGATTCAAACAGCCGCAGTGTGTGAACAAATCAAACAACCACATCAGAGGTAAGCGACCGCTATCGCTGTGTTTTTGTGTTTTGATTGAACAAAACACACAAACGTTTTCAATCAAACGATGAATGTAGCGTTCGTTTGCTCCCACGGCTTTAAGCTTTGCTCCTGTTTTCACGTTGTTGTACAATGAACAATTTTCATGATGTTATCCTGGACCTACCCCCACCTCATAACCATTTTAGTGGCCCTCCTGATGGAGGAAGATGTAGTTATTGTGTAAATAATGTAATTTTCTATTAGTCTACCCATTTTCTGTCTTATTTGCACATTTTGTTTCAGTTTTTTAATACACAAACACATCGTGTCTACATTCAGCTCACAATGGTTAATTGTTATATAAAGTGCCATATGACTGTGGATCATGTTCAGGCAATATGTGTTTGGTAAAGAAACACTTCGGTTTTAAACTCCTGCATTTCACTACACTGATCCTGACTTATGTTCGGCATAGTTTAATTTATGTAAGGGGTGTGAAATGGGATTGTCAATTAGCGGCTAAAGGCATTTCAATCGATTACATCACTCGCTCTTGAGACCTTGAAGTAGTTGTTTCCATTTCTCCTTCAAGGCCAATGGCTTTTGTGGGAAGATGGTAAAGATGATTTTTCGGTGTCATTGTGTTCATGGGTTCGAGCCCTGCGTGGGGCCGTCTGAGCTAAACTCTTACATAATCTTAATGGTGTTTGACTAGGAATTAGATAGAAAACAACAAAATCAGCACGGCACATGCTCTGAATACCCAGTTGGTATTCATCCATAAGGTTAGTTCGCTAGACTAACTACTACTAATCTAAAAAAAATCTGACATGTTAGTGACTGACAAAGCAGGAGAACAGCTGGTATACAACCACATTGCAAAGTTGCACTGGTGTATTCTACTAATAGTACTTTAAATATGCATGAAAGGGACATGGTCTATGTTATACTTCTGGATTATACACTCACCTAAAGGATTATTAGGAACACCATACTAATACTGTGTTTGACCCCCTTTCGCCTTCAGAACTGCCTTAATTCTACATGAAATTGATTCAACAAGGTGCTGAAAGCATTCTTTAGAAATGTTGGCCCATATTGATAGGATAGCATCTTGCAGTTGATGGAGATTTGTGGGATGCACATCCAGGGCACGAAGCTCCCGTTCCACCACATCCCAAAGATGCTCTATTGGGTTGAGATCTGGTGACTGTGGGGGCCATTTCAGTACAGTGAACTCATTGTCATGTTCAAGAAACCAATTTGAAATGATTCAAGCTTTGTGACATGGTGCATTATCTTGCTGGAAGTAGCCATCAGAGGATGGGTACATGGTGGTCATAAAGGGATGGACATGATCAGACACAATGCTCAGGTAGGCCGTGGCATTTAAACGATACCCAATTGGCACTAAGGGGCCTAGAGTGTGCCAAGAAAACATCCCCCACACCATCACACCACCACCACCAGCCTGCACAGTGTTAACAAGGCATGATGGATCCATGTTCTCATTCTGTTTATGCCAAATTCTGACTCTACCATCTGAATGTCTCAACAGAAATCGAGACTCATCAGACCAGGCAACATTCTTCCAGTCTTCAACTGTCCAATTTTGGTGAGCTCGTGCAAATTGTAGCCTCTTTTTCCTATTTGTAGTGGAGATGAGTGGTACCCGGTGGGGTCTTCTGCTGTTGTAGCCCATCCGCCTCAAGGTTGTGCGTGTTGTGGCTTCACAAATGCTTTGCTGCATACCTCGGTTGTAACGAGTGGTTATTTCAGTCAAAGTTGCTCTTCTATCAGCTTGAATCAGTCGGCCCATTCTCCTCTGACCTCTAGCATCAACAAGGCATTTTCGCCCACAGGACTGCTGCATACTGGATGTTTTTCCCTTTTCACACCATTCTTTGTAAACCCTAGAAATGGTTGTGTGTGAAAATCCCAGTAACTGAGGAGATTGTGAAATACTCAGACCGGCCCGTCTGGCACCAACAACCATGCCACACTAAAAATTGCTTAAATCACCTTTCTTTCCCATTCGGACATTCAGTTTGGAGTTCAGGAGATTGTCTTGACCAGGACCACACCCCTAAATGCATTGAAGCAACTGCCATGTGATTGGTTGATTAGATAATTGCATTAAGGAGAAATTGAACAGGGGTTCCTAATAATCCTTTAGGTGAGTGTATGTTTTGCAGTATTTCATACGTTTTATTGTCAGGGAGAAATGGCACAGACGGCCAGTCGGCCGAGCCGGAGCTTGAACTGATACATCAGATTCTGACTCCTATCCATAGGCAATATTATCACATTTGTGAAAACTGTCATTTCAAATATATATTTTATAATTTGTATCCTTCATCTGATGTTTTTTGACCTTTGCTTTATTGCTTTGTTGGAGACCGACTTTGGCATGATAGGAAAGATAGTTAACTGAAATAGAATCAAACCCATACTACAGCAGTATATGTGCATCATAGGAAGGGACTCAACAAGTTCGTAGTCTCCAAAACAAGGAGACAAGTGGAGCAATAGTAAGCAGAGACATGACTGGACTCCCCCAAAACATTTTTGGTTGGTGCCCCCTAATCTGGCCTGCCCCTGATGACTTTAATTCATTGTATAGTCTACATCAGGGCTTATCAAATCTGGTCTTGGAGGGCCAAATCGTATGTGTTATATACTTCTTTTTCTCTACCTGGTTGTTAATTGCACACACCTGTTGCCCCGGGTCTGAATAACTCCATGATTTATGAGGGGAATGAAAAATGGTAGTGTTTTATCCCTCCAGGCTCCGGGATTGGAGTTGAATAGCCCTAGCTTACAAGGAGAGGAAAACCAGCTGAAATGTGGGTCTTGTTTCTTTTACTAAAAGACATCAGATGTCCAGAACCTTATATTGCAACAGCTCATCGAATTTGGGTCAAAGTACAATAGATGTTTTGAAATCCCCTCACAAGTGAATTTAGCTTGACTGGACAGGGTCCCCTGTCATGTTTCTATGGAATGTATTTTTAAGTTATTTTTGTCAGATGCTCATACTCAGAGAGAATTAGTGAGTGCATGCATTGTTGGACCTGTTTCATCCTGGCCCCTCATGGGAGTACAACCCATGACCCCTGGTGGTTTATGCACCATGATCCATCAGCTGAGCCTCAAGGGACCTTATAAGCACCTCGCAAATTCAACTGAAAAGTAGTGTAATTAAATAACCTGTCAAACTTATATTCTGTGCTACTGAAACATTCCCTTTATCATTAATATGTCCATGAACATGGATTACCATTTTTCCTTATCAATCATATTAATGACTGTGTTATATGTTAAAAATCCCCACCCAAAAAAGACCACTAAGAAACAGGCATTGCAAAATAATAGAAAAAATGATGTACTTCCTTAAAGATGCTTATGCCAGCATTCTCATTTGCTGTTTTGGAACATTTGTGTACAGTGCATATAAAAAGTCTACTTTTTCCACCTTTAATGTGACCTATAAAGTGAACAATTCAATTGAAAAACAAACGGAAATCTTTGAGGGGGAAAAATTAAACGTGGCAATATTTGACGTGGCAATATTTGCCCATTCTTCTTTGCAAAAGCACTCAAAATCTGTCAGATTGCGAGGACATTTCCTGTGCACAGCCCACTTCAGATCAACCCACAGATGTTCAATTGGATTCAGGTCTGGACTCTGGCTGGGCCGTTCCAAAACGTTAATCTTCTTCTGGTGAAGCCATGCTTTTGTGAATTTGGATGCAGGCTTTGGGTTGTTGGTGTGCTGAAACATTCTCTTCATCTTCAGCTTTCTAACGGATGCCTGAAGGTTTTGTACCAAAATTGCCTGGTATTTGGAAATGTTCATAATTCCCTCCACCCTGACTAAGGCCCTGGTTCCAGCTGAAGAAAAACAGCCCCAAAGCATGATGCTGCCACCACCATGCTTCACTGCGGGTATGGTGTTCTTTGGGTGATGTGAAGTGTTGTTTTTTCGCCAAACATACCTTTTGGAATTATGGCCAAAATCTTCAACCTTGGTTTCATCAGACCATAACATTTTCCCACATGCTTTTGGGAGACTTGATGTTTGTTTTTGCAAACTTCAGCCAGGTTTGGATATTTTTCTTTGTAAGAAAAGGCTTCTGTCTTGCCACCCTTCCCCATAGCCCATTCATATAAAGAATACGGGAGATTGTAGTCACATGTAGCACACAGCCAGTACTTGCCAGTAATTTCTGCAGTTCCTTTAATGTTGCTGTAGGCCTCTTGGAATCCTCCCTGACCAGTTTTATTCTCGTCCTTTCTACAGGGACGTCCAGTTCTTGGTAATGTCTCTGTTGTGCCATATTTTCTCCATTTGATGATGACTGTCTTCACTGTGTTCCATGGTATATCTATTGCTTTGGATATTATTTTGTACCCTTCTCCTGACTGATATCTTTCAACAATGAGATCCCTCTGATGCTTTGGAAGCTCTCTGCAGACCATGGCTTTTGCTCTGAGATGCAACTAAGAAAATGTCAAGAAAATCCTACTAGAACAGCAGAACTTTATTTGTGATTAATCAGAGTCACTTTAAATGATGGCAGGTGTTTAATTAATTATATTTAACATGAGTTTGAATGTGATTGGTTAATTCTGAACACAGCCACATCCCCAGTTATAAGAGGGCACACTTATGCAACCAGGTTATTGTAAGGTTTTTATTTTTCATTCATCCCCCTCGAAGATTTCATTTTTTTTCAATGTAATTGTTCACTTTATAGGTTACATTAAAAGTGGAAAAAGTTCTGACATGGTTTATCTTTGTCTCATTCTTTTACATCACAAAAACCTGGAATTTTAACAGGGGTGTGTAGACTTTTTACCTCCACTGTACATTCACCTAATATGGGATCGCTTTGAAAATTTATTTGTAAAGCCCACGTTGATCTATAATTGCTTTCTCTATTACAGTGTCAGTATTCTTTCTTAACCTTATGATATCTGTAGCATCCAAAATGGGTGTAGATGTGATATATTGAGATTATATAGTACAACCCTGTTTCCCAAAAAGTTGTGACGCTGCATAAAATGCAAATAAAAACAGAATGCAATGATATGCAAATCATTTATCCCTATATTTAATTGAAAAAAGTACAAAGACAACAGTTTGGGGTCTCCTTTGTTGTATTTTTCATTTCATTATGCGCCAACATTTTTAAATCAGTGACAGGTCTGGACTGCAGGCAGGCCAGTTTAGCACATGGACTATTTTACTAAGGAGCCATGCTGTTGTAATACGTGCAGAATGTGGATTAGCATTGTCTTGCTGAAATAAGCAAGGCCTTCCCTGAAAATGATGTAGTCTGGATGACAGTATATGTTGCTTCAAAGCCTGTATATCTTGTTTAGCACTAATGCACCCCCATACCATCACAGATGCTGGCTTTTGAACTGTGTGCTGATAACAAGCTGGATGGTCCCTCTCCTCTTTAGTCGGGAGGACGCGACACCCATGATTCCTAAAATAATTTCACATTTTGATTAGTCAGACAACAGGACAGTTTTCCACTTTGCCTCAGTCTATCTATATGTGCTCGGGCCCAGAGAAGGCGGTGGTGGTTCTGGATTTTATTTAGATATAGTTTCTTCTTTGCATGGTGGAGTTTTAACTTGCAACGTCATACTGTGTTCACAGACAGTGGTTTTTGAATGTGTTCCTGAGCCTATGCAATCGTGTCTGATTTTAATGCGTGTCTGATTTTTTCCGGATTCTCTGAATCTTTTAATGATATTATATACCGTAGATGATATCTCCAGAATCTTTGCAATTTTACGTGGAGAGAACATAATTCTTAAATTGTTGCACTATTTCCCTGTGCAGTCGTTCACAGAGTGGTGAATCCCTCCCTATCTTTACTTCTGAAAGACACATCCTCTCTGGGATTCTCTTTTTATACCCAGTCATGTTGCAGACCTTTTGCCAGTTGACCTTATTAGTTGTGAGATGTTCCACCAGGTATAATATTTTTCATTACACAACTTTTCCAGTCTTTTGTTGCCCATGTACCAGTTTTTTTTTATCGAGTTGCTGATGTCAAATTCAAAATGGGCATTTTCTTTTTCAAGAAACAATAGCATTTTTCAGTATCAACATTTGATATGTTGTCTGTATTATGTCTGTTGAATATAGGGCTTGAATGTAATGCTCATCAATGCATTCTGTTTTGTCTTCAAATTTTACACAGCATCCCAACTTTTTGGGAAACGGGTTTGTATAATGTCTAGATTGATGCTTGCACATTCAGAATTTTTTTTTTTCTAGTTTTGGTAGGCATTCTTTAATCATATGTTTAAGCTTATATTATTTTAGATAATATGTGCAGAAATGCACTTGCCATGTATGGCAATACTATTACAAAGCTAAAAAGTGTTTAATAACAATACGGGAACAGTCAGTTATTTTAGTTTTTTCCTGCAAAGTGTACTGATTTCATCCATTGTCCAGAAAAGTGGATTGCTTGTATCGGCAGATGTTTAATGTATTTCAATATTTAAATGTTTTAACATGCAAACACACCTTGTCTACATTCAGCTCATAAATGTTAATTGTGATATAAAGTGTAACAAATAGCATGCCTGTGAATCATGTTCAGGTAACCTGTAATTTAGGATGATACACCTGCTTACCTTAAAACAAAACCAAAGAAAAAACATTACAAATGACAAGAAATCTGTTTAAAAAAGTAGCAGAATTTCTCAAAAATGACAATAGTTAGAAATGCATACTGTAAATGTTGGTCATTATGCAATACAGTACACATCGGCCATCAAACAATGTAGATTACACGTTGTCCATTCTGTGAGACATCAAAGTTATTATTTTCCATAACATTGGTATCACCCCTATAAGACTTTATCTTTCAGGCCTGTACTGAATTGGCCTAGACAGGTGTTGATACTAACTAATGCCGGATATCCTGGGGCAGGTAAACTGAGCAGTTGGGGTGGCGACATGTACTTCGAGCGACATGTACTGCGAGTGAAATTTTGTGGACCCTATATTGCAGTCAGCATGAATACTCACTAGGCTTTGCTGATCTTGAACTAATCATTTCTTTAGGAAAGAGTGTGTCATACAGACCGATTGAGCAATAGGGGCAGTCACTTTGCTGGAGTCAATAGTATTGATCATGGGGCCCCTTAATGGCACAGTGGTAAAATCACTGCCTAAAATCTACTGTGTTGTTGGGAGACCAAGGTTTGAATCGCATTGGCAAAGGAGTGCCACAGAGGGTGGGACAATTGGTTAGCCCCATCCAAATTTGGGGGCTTAGTAATCGAATATGGTCGACTTGTCTGGTGGCGCTGTAGCAACTCAAAGTGTGCCTGTGAACTCGAAGCAGATCGGGCAGTGGGTCCTTAATGTGCGTCAAAGTTTGATAAGAACCGAAAGGCTCGACCTTTCTGGTTAATGAGAATCTTTCTTGCTTCGCACGTTACATATCTTAACATTGACTGTCCTGATTCGGCAGAGAGCGATGAAGCGGGGCCTTAATCACAAATTGGGTATTATAGAAATGGGGACAAAATGGGGTAAAAAAAAAAAGGATAATGTGCTTAAGATATTTCTGTCATTTAATTAATTGCTATTATTTTAGCTGTATGTCCCCCTGGTGTTAATATGTCTAGTTGATCTTGCAGTCTGCCTTGATTGTCCCTTCAGTGGATGTGAGGGTCAGCGGCCCTGTAGCTGATGCCAGGGTCAATGGCCCTGTAGCTGATGCCAGGGTCAATGGCCCTGTAGCTGATGCCAGGGTCAATGGCCCTGTAGCTGATGCCAGGGTCAATGGCCCTGTAGCTGATGCCAGGGTCAATGGCCCTGTAGCTGATGGCAGGGTCAATGGCCCTGTAGCTGATGCGAGGGTCAATGGCCCTGTAGCTGATGTGAGGGTCAGCGGCCCTGTAGCTGATGCCAGGGTCAATGGCCCTGTAGCTGATGCCAGGGTCAATGGCCCTGTAGCTGATGCCAGGGTCAATGGCCCTGTAGCTGATGCTAGGGTCAATGGCCCTGTAGCTGATGCTAGGGTCAATGGCCCTGTAGCTGATGCCAGGGTCAATGGCCCTGTAGCTGATGCCAGGGTCAATGGCCCTGTAGCTGATGCCAGGGTCAATGGCCCTGTAGCTGATGTGAGGGTCAGCGGCCCTGTAGCTGATGCCAGGGTCAATGGCCCTGTAGCTGATGCCAGGGTCAATGGCCCTGTAGCTGATGCCAGGGTCAATGGCCCTGTAGCTGATGCTAGGGTCAATGGCCCTGTAGCTGATGCTAGGGTCAATGGCCCTGTAGCTGATGCCAGGGTCAATGGCCCTGTAGCTGATGCCAGGGTCAATGGCCCTGTAGCTGATGCCAGGGTCAATGGCCCTGTAGCTGATGCCAGGGTCAATGGCCCTGTAGCTGATGCTAGGGTCAATGGCCCTGTAGCTGATGTGAGGGTCAATGGCCCTGTAGCTGATGCCAGGGTCAATGGCCCTGTAGCTGATGTGAGGGTCAATGGCCCTGTAGCTGATGTGAGGGGGTCAATGGCCCTGTAGCTGATGCCAGGGTCAATGGCACTGTAGCTGATGCCAGGGTCAATGGCCCTGTAGCTGATGCCAGGGTCAATGGCCCTGTAGCTGATGCCAGGGTCAATGGCCCTGTAGCTGATGCCAGGGTCAATGGCCCTGTAGCTGATGGTAGGGTCAATGGCCCTGTAGCTGATGGTAGGGTCAATGGCCCTGTAGCTGATGCCAGGGTCAATGGCCCTGTAGCTGATGCCAGGGTCAATGGCCCTGTAGCTGATGTGAGGGTCAGCGGCCCTGTAGCTGATGTGAGGGTCAATGGCCCTGTAGCTGATGTGAGGGTCAATGGCCCTGTAGCTGATGTGAGGGTCAATGGCCCTGTAGCTGATGCCAGGGTCAATGGCCCTGTAGCTGATGCCAGGGTCAATGGCCCTGTAGCTGATGCCAGGGTCAATGGCCCTGTAGCTGATGCCAGGGTCAATGGCCCTGTAGCTGATGCCAGGGTCAATGGCCCTGTAGCTGATGCCAGGGTCAATGGCCCTGTAGCTGATGCCAGGGTCAATGGCCCTGTAGCTGATGCCAGGGTCAATGGCCCTGTAGCTGATGCCAGGGTCAATGGCCCTGTAGCTGATGCCAGGGTCAATGGCCCTGTAGCTGATGCCAGGGTCAATGGCCCTGTAGCTGATGCCAGGGTCAATGGCCCTGTAGCTGATGCCAGGGTCAATGGCCCTGTAGCTGATGTGAAAAGCTGTCCTAGAACTCTGTAGACATGTATGTGCATGTTTCTGTGGACATTCTATGCTTCCCACGCTCCCCAAACCAAGAGGAGAGTAGAAGGAGAATTTGGGTCAGCAGTCCATGTCTCGCCAATTCCCTCTGTCTCCTCATCACCCTTTCTTCCACGCTCCTTCTGCTCCCCTTTCTTCTCCCATCTCCAAATCTTATTCAGATTTTTTTGTGTTCACTTGAAATGTTGGTTAGTATTGACTTGTTCAGTTGAAACCGTTTCTACGTACCGTATTTCTGTTAATGCACTCGTCCAGAATATCCAGAAACCCACACACCCACCAAATGCCCCCGTTGTCTCCCTCCACTCTAGATGATGGCGGAGCTGTGGAGACGTGGCATGCCCCTGTCAGATCGTATGGAGAATCACTCACCTGCAGATATGGCCCCTGGGTCCCCAACCACATTAGCCCCATCTAGTACAAATGCCTCCTGGGGGCCCGAGGTCCCCCTGGTGACCCCAGAGGAACCCTACTTTCTCATGACCTCCACTGCTCAGACGGTGTCTGGGTTCTTTGTCTGGACAGCACTGCTGATCACCTGCCACCAGGTAAGACTGAAGTGTCACCCACTTTCTCTCACTCTGATCCGTTCACTCTCAGTCACTCACACTCTCTTTTTCACTCCTCACTAACACATACGTTTTTTTTTTTTTATCCTTGTGGGGGCCATAAAACGATTACTTATTTCCTCTAACACTAAACTTAAGGCTAAAGTCAAAAAAACTTGCCTTCATCATTTCATCCAAATGTAGACAGATGGCAGTGTGGTCATAAGCTAGCGATGTCAGTCAAAATGAGCTAGCGTGCTAACTTTAGCTAACTCAATTTTGTTGGCTACCCAAGCAATGTTAGCTAGCTAGCTAATGTTATGCCACATCTAAAAATTGGTGAAAGGGAAATGACAAAGGGTTTAGCTAGTTATTATTGACCTTTTTTTAGAGATGGCATTGTCTTTTCAAACCTCAGTTATTCACGTCACACCAAATCATCAGCGCTAGGGATGTGCATTAGGAATACAATAACTAGAATGCCCAGTTAGACTTCTCATCAAACAGTGCACTATTCATCCAACGAAGAGACCTGTTTGCTTGCTTGCCAACGGATTATGCTAAAAATCTATGCATGACCAAAAATGTCTTTGATAAGCGTGACAGACAACTAGCACATTCATAAGGGGGGGGGGGGGGTCTCTTCTCGGTGAAGGCCATTACCTAGCTAGTTCAGATTTGTAATTTGCAGATAAAGTATTTAGAAAGTAGGGCACATGTCTTCTGCTTCGTAAGTCCCTAGGAGTGGACACACCACCAGTTCTTCCCAGAATCCTGCCTCCATTTGGAACTTTGCCTTGCAGTATTATCATTATGCATTACTCAGAACATTACTAACCATCCTCAAGTAGGTGTTCCAGGCTTATATGGTTATTTAGGTCTACATGAAAATAAACAAATGTTGATTTCTCTAGTGTTATTATCCATTCGTTGTGCATCAGGCCCTTTAATTTTGCGTCTAACAACAGTGGAAAATGTAGGTCTGTCTTTGGTGTGCATTTCATCACAGTATTTACAGTAATATATTTTTTTTTAAAGATATACCTACTCAAAGATGCATATTCCAGGTAAGCCATCTTGGCAGTTTTAGGGAAGTATTTTTGTCAACTCCCTATATGGTTTTAGTTGAACTAGCTACAGATAGACAAACTCACACACCAGACAGACAGACAGGGCCAATATTGCTGAAAATTACATGCCATATGCAGTGTTTGACGTTTAAGCCTACAGGCCAACATGGTAAACTGGAGTGGGATACTGTAAATGTTGCATTGATTTGATCGTGGCTGGTACAGTAGCTTGCGGTGACTGACACTAGTGAGATTTGTTTTGCATTTGCATTAGAAAACATGTAAACATTGCATGTGCTTTAGATTTGTTTGATGAGCTACTTGTACGTAGACTGTGACCTACCGGCAGGTCACTATGCCAGGGTCTCCAGCAGGTGCGTGATCATAAGGGTGGTCTCGTTCCTACCGTAGTTTTCCCAGCATGCACAACTCAACTCACAGGTACACACTGCAAGCAAATCAAAGCACTTGTTCAGATATCTTCTATTTTAGTCATGTGTCCGGCAGTAGATCACTCTGACCTGCTGTTTGTTTTCCGACTTACTGATGGTGAATGATTCCACTCTGCTGTTTATTGATGCTAACACAAAGGTCTAAAGATGAGCGGTAGCTCTGACAACAGGTGCTCCCAGCTCTGCAGTGATGTCAGAGAGGGGCAGCTGTTGCCCAGCAACAATGCTGGGTGCAGGGCTCTGTGTGCCCTGGTGTTTGTTGTTTTCCTGAAGGTGTGTGTGCGACCCAGGCCAGGAAAGGTGATACAGTAGGTGGAGCTTTGTGTGAGTGGAAAACAGGTGACTAGGGGACAGATAAAGCAGACAAAAGGTACTGATGACAAAGGACCTAATTTCAACACAAAGTCACTCTTCACACATACAGACCAGGATCTGGGTGGGACGTCAGAGTTAGACAAAACCCCAGAGTCTATGAAAAACAAACTTTAGATGAGGCACTGGTTTTACCTAACAGATTTAAGGTAGCTCACGTGGACTCACACAGTTATTTACATTATTTTCTCCATTGTCCATTTTAAAGTCACTTAATATTTTTAAATGTCTCCCTCACATTTAATCCCTCACATTAAATTGATTAAATTGTTTCATCTTCTCTTTAATGTTCTCTGTCTTTCCCTGACTCTGTTCACGTCTGCATTCATTCACGCTACAGATTTACATGCACCTGCGCTACTACAGCTCCCCCAACGAGCAGAGGCACATCGTTCGCATCCTCTTCATCGTGCCCATCTATGCCTTCGACTCGTGGCTCAGCCTCCTCTTCTTCACCAACGAGGAGTACTACGTCTATTTTGACACAGTTCGTGACTGCTATGAAGGTGAGGGCCTGAGCTTCCCGTTCTGTCAGTGCAGTGAATGTGACTGTGGATTAAGCTGCGCTGTGCTTTCACAGTTGAGCATGGCCCATGCAACTCCAGGGCGGTGTATTGTATTCCCATGGGGTGGTGTATGAAATGTATGAACAAATTGCTCTAGGTTGACGTTTGCCGAAGAACTTCAATGGCTTCCATTGTTTGCGATGCACAGTTTCTCCTGTTATTCTGTATTGTATAATAAAATAAATATAATGAGGATGTTCCATAGAAATGGAGTTGGTGAAAATTGTTTGTGGACATTCTAGAAGTGCTCAGAACATTACCTTTTTGATCTGAATGCAAACATTTTCAAGAGATAAAGTTCCTCAAATTGGTGTATGTGGTGGGGAAAATCCATACGCTCTTACCTCAACCTGGCACATTTCAATCTGACTCCTGTTTAGGTTTCTTCAAAGGTCCCTGCCTTTCTAGGCATCTCTATCTGGTTGTTTGGTTAAAAGCTGACTTAATGCATTAAGTCCACCTCTTTCTCAACTTGAAAACTGAAAAATGTAATCGTTTTAGTGGTCCATCGATTAAGTTGATAAAATACTACCCCTCGCCGAATACTGGTAGGATCCAGGGAAGGGGCATGCTAACTCTGCCGACACTCATTCAGTATTTGTATATGTCATTTTCACTGGATTTTTGGGGGCGACGGATGCTGAAGAGCTTAATGAGGAACAGCTCTTCGTGGCCTGGGGGGGGTCCAGCGGGCATGAACTGCAGTTACAGTTAGGGCCACACAATTTGTCTCCGCAATATTCGGTTCACCGAGACATTTGAATGCGATGCATGTCATGAGAGCCGACAGGTACGCGCCCTTCCGTCCGTGGTCGGTTTTCCACGCGGGTGTTTCCATCAAAACTTAGGTGGTGCTGGCTTGTTTTTATTCACAGAAAACAAAAAGGCATCCTTTTTTGGGGTTTTGGAAGTGTTTTATCCCCTTAATGTGGCCACATGGAAGACCTTTACTGTGCTACTAGGATAAATACAAGCACAAATTACCATTAGACATCTGCAGTTAATATTTCAAGTTAAGCTGTTTTTTTTATCTCCTTTGTGAGACTTGGTCTTTATGTTTCTTGGCACATTCTGCTGATTCTCGGGCGCATTGTCCTGGTGAAAGAGGCTAATGCCATCAGGGGATACCATTGCCATGAAGGGGCACATGTCATATTGACATTCACTTGAATGCCTGGACCCAGGTTTTCCCTGTAGAATATTGCCCAAGAGCATCACAATCCCTCCACCAGTTTGTCATCCTCCCACAGTGCATCCTGGTGCTGTCACTGCCCCAGGTAAACGGCGCACATGTACACCACCATTCTCGTGATGTAAAAGAAAACGTGACTCATCGGGCCATACGACCTTCTTCCACTGCTCCATGGTCCAGTTCTGCTGCTGGGGTCATCATGGGCACTCTGACTGGTCTGTGGCTACGCACCCCCATACGCAGCAGGGTGTTATTCACTGTGTGTTGTAACACAACCATAAAACTGTAGTCTATAGGGACATTCAAATGTAATACAAATGATATTGTGTGTCCAGCTGCTAGCAACTTAGCTTGTTAATGGTAGTTTAAAACAGAGGATGTTAGAGGCTGTACAGGAATTGAGACGGCCCACTCAAAGACACACCCCCAGGGCCACTCTGCTTATTGCCCCCTGTTCCTGCGCTGGGTGCCCTAGGACTCCACGATAGTTATTGCTATGATCTAATCACACACTCTCTTCACTCACACACACAGCGCAGTACATTCACAACACTCTCTTCACACACACACACAGCGCAGTACATTCACAACACTCTCTTCACTCACACACACAGCGCAGTACATTCACAACACTCTCTTCACACACACACAGCGCAGTACATTCACAACACTCTCATCACTCACACACACACACAGCGCAGTACATTCACAACACTCTCTTCACACACTCACACAGCTCAGTACATTCACACACTCTCTTCACACACACACACAGCGCAGTACATTCACAACACACTCTTCACACACACACACAGCGCAGTACATTCACAACACACTCTTCACACACACACACAGCGCAGTACATTCACAACACTCTCTTCACACACTCACACAGCGCAGTACATTCACAACACTCTCTTCACACACTCACACAGCGCAGTACATTCACAACACTCTCTTCACACACACACACATCGCAGTACATTCACAACACTCTCATCACTCACACACACACACAGCGCAGTACATTCACAACACTCTCTTCACACACACACACACACACACACAGCGCAGTACATTCACAACACTCTCTTCACTCACACACACACAGCGCAGTACATTCACAACACTCTCTTCACACACACACACAGCGCAGTACATTCACAACACTCTCTTCACACACACACACACACACAGCGCAGTACATTCACAACACTCTCTTCACTCACACACACACAGCGCAGTACATTCACAACACTCTCTTCACACACACATAGCGCAGTACATTCACAACACTCTCTTCACTCACACACACACACAGCGCAGTACATTTCTACATGCCTCTTTGCACATACACAAACGCAAGTAGTCAGTCCCTTAATGTGCGCAAATACAATGTTCAAGGAATGCAAATTACAGTGGGAGGAGTCATATATGGCTGGTGTCCCATGCTGAAGAAGAGACAGGACAGGAGGAAGAGCAGTAACGCTTCAGGTTTGAGTCGTCCTGTAGCTGCTTCACCACCCTCAAATTAGCCTGGACTGAACACCTGAGACAGCAGCTGAAACCACATTCCTCCCCGTCAATGACACCAATTACAGTACTCAGAGCCACAGGAGAGTCAGACAGAGAGAGAGAGAGAGAGAAAAGACAAGTCCTCTAGCTCCTTCTGCCTGACAAACTGGAAGTAATTCAGTCTGACTAGTGAGTCTTTTCTCTGTCTACCTTCTGTCTGTCCCACCACAATACTGGGTTCATTTGAACCAATAACTTTGTAGAAAAAGGTGGTCCTTGGCATTAGACTAGACACTTACTAGGAGTTGAAACATGTTTGATGATGCAAGCAAAAATAAATATAATTGGGGCTTAGGGGTAAGGTTTAGGTTCAAACTTTCAGTTGGGGTTTCTGTTAGAGGTTTAGGCATTAGGGGTTTGGATCAGGCATTTGGGCAAGGTTAAGTTTGGTCATAAACATTATTATTGAGATTAAGGTTAGATTAAAATTGGAGCCATTTTGATCTAAGCGAGAATATATGGCTTAGCCATGGGCCATTACCAACAATGCCTGCCCACGTGGACAAGAGGGACACCCCAGCCTTGGAGGGAGTCACAAGGCCGTCCCTTATGGTGTATCTCTACAGCAATCTCTAAAGTGTGAACTGATCAAGATCAAGGGGTTGAAATGGTTCGGCTGCCATGGAAACGAATGTAGCGGTCATCTCTGAAAATGACTGTGACGTTGTATCACAGCCGCTGAGTGCGAGGAAGCCTGCCAAAGACCAAATTATTAGCATTCCCGGCTTCTCACAGGTGATTTTTATACAGATCTAGTAGTTTTCATCCATACAAAAACAACCTGTAGCTATGGTTGGGTAATCCTTGGCAAGATGGAGTTACAGCCTGTCAAGGAGGACAGTGGTGTCTGTATCAACTATTTGAATGGTAGTGAATGGTATGTATACCTTTTCGAAGGACATTGATAAGATCATTGCACACTCTGGTGTTGTGCTTCTTTAGAGTCCGATTCTGGCATTGATATCATAGAGCCATTTGAGAGTCCAGACACATTAGTTTATAAGAAATCTCTTCTCTATCCAGAGAATTTACATTTAAAATTCAGTCCCCCCCCCCCCCCCAACTAATTGTCATATGCCTTATTCTAGTTTTGTTGTCTTTGCATTGCTTTACTTCATTTTTCGTTGTTTCACTAGGTACGTTGACTTACTGCACATTGTCATGTCGAGCAATGGCCTAGACAGTCATTACAGGGGTAATGGAGGCTTGGACGATGGAGGTGATTAGGGAGTAATGTTGGTATGAGGACCACGGGACAGTTGCCCCCGACACCGAGGTTAACACGCCAACTCTTTTGATCAGTGTCACGGGATCTTTTTGGACCATTGAGTGTAAGGACGGCACTTCACCATTTTTGTATCTGTCTGAAGCTCTTGCTCCCAAATAACCCAGAGGCCAACAGACAGTCGTCATCTTTGTCAGCGAATGCGTTCTTCAGTCCGTAGAGGTTACAATGCCTGTATCTAATGTCTCATTCTTAGCCAGTGAATGGTGTACTGCTGGACTGTAGAATTAGTTACTCATCTTTAACTCTACAATATAGCCTTATATCGGACCATACACATACACTACAACTTCTGATTCTCTCTTATTGTACATGTGTCATTCCATTCATGTGTATTGTGCATGAAGTCCATTCTTGGTGAGATGCCATAAGAGGTTTGTCCTGAGAACTGACCATGAATGTAACACCACTGCTCACAAATACGTGTTTTACATGCGTATATTTGGCCACAAAAGTTCAATAGTAATATCAAAATCTGAAAATGTATCGGTGGCCATTTTTGATTTTGTTTAACAATTAAGTTGTGGTCAAACCCTGGACAGTTTTTTTGTTATCTTTGTAATGTGCCATATTGTCAATGGATATTGGTCTAGTCTGTCCAACCTTCTTAACACACTCTGACACTGCGTGTTTGTGTTCCTCTGCAGCCTTTGTCATCTACAACTTCCTCAGCCTGTGCTATGAATACCTTGGAGGGGAGAGTGCCATCATGGCTGAGATCAGAGGAAAGCCCATTGAGTTAGTTCCTACCTCTTCTCTAAACTTTCCCCCTTTCCCTGTCCTCTCTATCTCTTATGAAACCTTTTTGAATGAGAAATAAAATCTGGTAATTTCATTCTAACTTCCAACATACCGACTCACAAACGGCTTGTTTCACGTGTAGACAGACTACTAACAGTGCATGTTTCACGTGTAGAAAGACTACTTAACAGTGCATGTTTCACGTGTAGACAGACTACTAACAGTGCATGTTTCACGTGTAGACAGACTACTAACAGTGCATGTTTCACGTGTAGACAGACTACTAACAGTGCATGTTTCACGTGTAGACAGACTACTAACAGTGCATGTTTCACGTGTAGAAAGACTACTTAACAGTGCATGTTTCACGTGTAGACAGACTACTAACAGTGCATGTTTCACGTGTAGACAGACTACTAACAGTGCATGTTTCACGTGTAGACAGACTACTAACAGTGCATGTTTCACGTGTAGACAGACTACTAACAGTGCATGTTTCACGTGTAGACAGACTACTAACAGTGCATGTTTCACGTGTAGACAGACTACTAACAGTGCATGTTTCACGTGTAGACAGACTACTAACAGTGCATGTTTCACGTGTAGACAGACTACTAACAGTGCATGTTTCACGTGTAGACAGACTACTAACAGTGCATGTTTCACGTGTAGACAGACTACTAACAGTGCATGTTTCACGTGTAGACAGACTACTAACAGTGCATGTTTCACGTGTAGACAGACTACTAACAGTTTGTCTCCTGTCTCCTCTCCAGGTCCAGCTGTGTGTATGGCACATGTTGTCTCTGGGGCAGGACTTACTCTATTGGGTTCCTCAGGTTCTGTAAACAGGTATGGAGCAAGGTTCTCATGCACATCTTAACAGGCCCCAACTCTTAAGTTGTTCTCCTGGAGCATGAGCTTTAAAAACGGCTAGACTTTAGCGTTTTGAATTAGGCCTACATACCTCCTATCATTTCTGTATGCTGTGTTTCTATAGCTTTGTGCGTAAAGCTTTCTCTTTTCTCTCCCTCTACCAGGCCACTCTACAGTTCTGTGTGGTGAAGCCTCTCATGGCAATGATCACTGTCATCTTGCAGGCTTTTGGGAAGCACAGAGATGGAGACTTTAAGTACGTAGAGCCTTAAGACACTGTTATTCATTCTACTTTATGATATCCTCATATGGTCACTGACATTATTTCATTGCCAAACCCATGGGACAATTAATTCCACCAGGCCGGAGGTCTTCCATGAATAATTAACTGAGCATTTCCCACCCTGGTCACAGCATCTCCCACTTCAAAGGTCACAGAGGGTTAATGTTTGTCTAGAATATTTATAGTAGTCTGTATTTCTTTTGTTGTCAGTTTTTGTACTCAAATCTGATTGAATGTCACATTTCACCAAAACATCCTAGTAGTTATCGAGTGTCCAATAGTTACATTGATACCGATATGATATAAATGATGTCATGTCAGACCTTTAGTATACAGTCTGACATACCACAGCTTTTAGCCGGTCAACATCCAGGACCCAGGATACCCTGCTTAAAACAGGATTCAGATGACACGGCATTGACAAGACTGCTGCTACAGCGCTGTGTGTGTCTTGACACTGTTGTGATACGCGTCTGCCCGTCTCTCCCCAGTGTGGCCAGTGGATACCTGTATGTGACCATCATCTATAACTTCTCTGTCAGTCTGTCTCTGTACGCACTCTTCCTCTTCTACTTCGCCACTCGCCAGCTGCTGGTCCCCTACAGCCCCATGCTGAAGTTCCTCATGGTCAAATCTGTAATCTTCCTCTCCTTCTGGCAGGGTGAGAGGACCCCCCCCCCCCCCCCCCCCCCCCCCACACACACACACGCGCATACACACACACTCACAATAATATGATAATGCCCCCCAAGTTGCTGACCTTGAGCCATTGAAGGTGCTCTGACTCTTGTCACCCTGGCTGTGTTTTCAGGCATGCTGCTGGCCATCTTGGAGAAGTGTGGGGCCATCCCCAAAATCAACTCGCCGCAGGTGTCTGTGGGAGAGGGCACTGTCGCTGCTGGTTACCAGAACTTTATCATCTGCATTGAGATGTTCTTTGCTGCTGTGGCCCTGCGCCACGCCTTCACCTACAAGGTCTACATGGACAAGAGGCTGGATTTGTATGGTAAGACAAATAAAAACACTGTGTTGACACTGACACTGTCCATGCTTTGGAAGAATAAAAAAAAACACCATGTTGCATTCTGAAAGCAGTAATTCCCCTAAACGTACTCTGAACATTTCTGAATGTTCTCTGAACACATTGCGCCTTCAAAATAGCTTGTGAAGTTTCAGAATTGTTTGTGTTTGAGAAAAATATGGACATTCTTTTCTTGAAAACGACATTAACAATGTTATGTTTCCAGATTTGTGTTTGGTGAGGATTGTCCATGGTGTCTCAATTCTTTTCTTTCTCTTCCTCTTGGCTTAATTCACCTTGCTCAATGTTACCGTACGCTACTGTTTATTCTCTCCTTTTTTTATTGTTCAATATTTATCTTTGTATATATTTTGTGTCCTCTCTTTCCACCACTCTCCCTGTCATTGTGCTGCTCTGTAAGGGTCGTTCCCTATCTATGGACAGTACGGTAGGTCTACTTACTAGCTCAGCTGTGTTTGGCCTCACGCTGACATTATATGTGTGATTTGCTCATATTTTATAATTCCTTGGCTTGCATGATGTTTCAATGTTGTTTTTATTTATTTGTGGTCACCTTCAGTGTTTTCTGCATTTATTGTACAGTATCGGCTGCTTTTATCCAGGTATAATTTCATAGTGTGTTTGAGGTCTGTAGTCTGTTAGGTGCTCCTCTGCTTGTTGGCATCTTTTGGTTCAGTAGCTTTCTGTGATCCATCTTGTTTGCTCATGTCGTTCAGGTTATTTTATTCCACTCTTCCTTACGTTATTGTGATTCACAAAGGTTCTCCTCCTCCCCCCCCCCCCCCCCAGGTCGCTGCGCCCCCATGAAAAGCATCTCAAGCAGCCTGAAAGAAACCATGAACCCTGGGGACATGGTGCAGGATGCCATCCACAATTTCTCCCCAGCCTACCAGCAGTACACTCAGCAATCCACACTGGATCAGCATGGGGGGCCTCCCATGTCCCGCAGTCACAGCAACCTCAGCGCCCGTGACAACGAGAAGACCATGCTCCTCAGCTCCGACGATGAGTTCTGAAACCCTACGCACCAACTGGTGGTACTTCTGGGGAATGCCTCAACGGACTCTACTGTCGTGCCAAATCAACAGGCTTGAGTGCTTTGGCTGATCCACTTCAGATATAGTTCCCATATACCGATACAGGTCTCTAGTGACAATACAGGCTAGCAACCAATTACGTATATTAGGCGTCAATCGCACAGGCAGCTCAGTTTGGATCCGTTTCCACACTAACTGCTTTTTTTGACCAATCACGTCAAATCTTTTTCTGAGGTGATCGGATTGGTCCAAAGAAACAATTGGTTAAAAAGAAAAGCGTAATAATAATCATCTGAATTGGGCTGCTTGTGTTGATGCGGCTGTAGAAGGGTTATTTCCCCATAACACTGCCAATACACAAACTGAAATACACACAGGTGCGTTGGCCTCTCCACGACCCCTTCGGTCGGTGCGTTAACACTACAAAGGCCTGCCGCACCAGAAAAACATACACTCACAAACGTGCGTGCCATGAAAATATTGTCTGACATGTTCAGTTTCTCCATTTTTTTTTTTTTTATCAGACATCCATTCTCCTTCCCCCCCACCTCCTCCTGCTAGCTTTGCCTCACACTGAAATGTGCCCAGATAGGAAGAGATTCTGCTTGGCCAGTTTAATCCTTTCACACTAAAGACTTGGATTTCCAAGATCACCCCTCAGTTACCGGACCATATCCTAATATACGTGGTTATTAAAGTTACTGTATTTTCATGTATAATTAATGGGTAGCACACTTGGCATTTTACCGTGTCTAATAGGAAAGACTTAAGATTTGAGGGAGGTTTTTATGCGTCTGTGTTTGAGTGTGTTGGTCGGTATGAAACGGAAGGTACAATGAGGATAACATGAAAGCTCGGTTTCAGGGGTTATTCGTGGATGTCTCCCAGAATGTTATTAGGGTTGTTGTTGTTGACATACTGAGGGAGCAGCTGTGGACAGACGTTTGGTTTGGGTGTGGGGGGGGCGACAGACATCGCCTTGCAGATTAAAGAGGTACAGCCTTCTCAGAGGAGCCGATCCGGCTGCAGAAAACCAGATTATAACCCTGCAATTCGGGCATTACCAGCACTTTGGCTGCCAGATCAGTGTAGTGAAAAGGGCTACGTACTGTACTTTGTACAGATGTTCCCACCCACTGAGGATACTCGAGGCTTCGAAGGCACTCACGGATGAAATGTACACACAGTGTGTAAAATAGCTAAACTGAACTGTAAGATGTATTGGCACATGTTGTCAGGATTTGGGGCATATTATAGATGCCAAGATTGTGCAGGCATAACTAATAGAGGGTGTACATTTTTTTCAAAAGGGAATTTACTTATCATCGGCACCTACTAATTTTGACCAAAGTGTCGTGTTTACTCTAAACACACAAAGGGACTCCTGAACACTTAATTTACTGTTTTGTGTGCATAGTATCAGTTAAATCCTCAGGAAGCCTTCGGAGGATTGACCGTTAGAGGGGGTCCGTGTATCATTTCAGCTGTTCTACAATTGCTTTGGGTGACACAGTGGAGATGGCGTAAAAGCAAGGGTATATGGACCAAGTAAAGGTTTGCCCCGTGTCAATTTCCAAAACAGCCTATGGGAAGAGTCTGATAGGCTTGCCAACATATTCAATTTGAACTAAAACTAATTCTGCCTATCTCCGGCATTAGTTTACCTCAGTTATGACTGGATATACCTGCTTTCTTTATTTCTAGCTACTTTCTGCCTTTGGGTTCATATGCTGCTGCTCAGTGTCACAGCAAACTCTTAATTGCTTTTTCTTTTGAGAAGTATTTTTGCTGGACAGATTGCATTATACTCGTGTTAACTCCTCTCACTGCACTGCAATTGCCAAAGCAGCAGTTTTACATTGTAAGTAAATGGTAAAAATACCCTTATTTAAGTGAATTTTGTTGTCTACAGCAGTGGTTGTCAACTGGTTTTTGCCCCAGGACCCAACTGAAACAGGTTGATGCAGTCACAAGCCAATGTTAGAAGTTTAAATATTCAAACAGCAGCTGCAACCCGAATTCAGGTTGCGACCCCTAAAGTTGAGAACCACTGCTCTACAGTAACAAGTTCAATAAATACAACATATTATGCAGGTTTAAGTCTTTGGTAGGGGCTGCACACAGTTCTAATTATTTGGACGTTGCGCCCTATGTTGTATATTTTGGGTATTATGAATATATTATTCCTGATAATACAGGATATTGTATATAAAGTTGAAATAGAGAACATAATATGAATATTGGTTATTATAACAATGGTGTAAAGCTCAGAGAATGCTTAGTTTTGTACTGTCTCCATATTGCTTTATTCATTTATTTGGTTGCAGGACCACCCGATGGGCCCTCAGCCATATATTCTAAAGGCACTGTGCTCCCTAATCACTACGCTCCCTCAGTTGACAGATCCTATGCTCCCTAATCACTATGCTCCCTAATCACTATGCTCCCTCAGTTGACAGATCCTATGCTCCCTAATCACTATGCTCCCTAATCACTATGCTCCCTCAGTTGACAGGTCCTATGCTCCCTAATCACTATGCTCCCTCAGTTGACAGGTCCTATGCTCCCTAATCACTATGCTCCCTCAGTTGACAGGTCCTATGCTCCCTAATCACTATGCTCCCTCAGTTGACAGGTCCAATGCTCCCTAATCACTATGCTCCCTCAGTTGACAGGTCCTGTGCTCCCTAATCACTATGCTCCCTCAGTTGACAGGTCCAATGCTCCCTAATCACTATGCTCCCTCAGTTGACAGGTCCAATGCTCCCTAATCACTATGCTCCCTCAGTTGACAGGTCCTGTGCTCCCTAATCACTATGCTCCCTCTGTTGCCCAGGTCTTATGCCTCCTCACCCTGTTCTCAGAGCCTTGTGTTCCCTCAGCCCTATTTTTCCTCCATGGTTTCCAACCATTGAACTTGTATGCATGGCTGTCATTTGTTTTAGATTGAAAATAGTTCAAAGGCTGTGACTGTATTATTATGAACCAGGTGCTTTGAGTGCTGATTGGCTTATGGCAGATGTGTGAAATCATCACTTTACTGTTCTAATTGGGTTGGTAACTGGTTTGTGATAACAGTAAGGCGTCTCTTGTGTTTGTGATATATTGCCAATATACCACGGCTTAGCATGGTGTCCAGGCACTCTGTGGTGCGTTGTGACTTAGCTGTGGTATACTGGCCACATACCACAGCCCCTCTTTTTTGTCAATTATTTAAAACAGTAACTCCAGTGCTGTTCCTCTGATATAATGGCTTTTTATTAGGGATCTTTCCAATTCAGATGTTTCAAATTATCTGCTTACATCAGGTTATCTGTTGTAAACTCAAGTGGTTTGGTTCCTGGGACCGTGGGCTCCTAGGAATGTAGGTTGAAAGAAACATTCACATGGTCAGTTTTTATGTTTGTGGTATTATTATGCTTTATACATTATGATGCTGGTTTTGTCTGTGTAGTGTTCAAACAACACAATTAAAGACGGAACAAATGTTGGGACTTTCCTTTTGTCCTGTTGTGTATTAACATGTCGTCTTACCAGTGTGTAAGAACAGCAGGCTTTTCCATTAGGACTGTGTTCTGAAGGCACAGCATAATACTACACTCTATGCACAGAACCCTGACAACGTCTAATGGATTTACTGACGGATTTACTGTGTTTTCCATTTGTTTAAAAAATGTGTGAAATGTGTAATTCATTTAAAAAGGGCACTGTGTAGAATTATGCCTCCAAACGATAACATGAACTGTCATCGTCTTCTCTTACCCAAATAGTATTAGTCTTGGGTGGTTTAGGGTGGGAGGGATTGTACTGCAGGCGTCCAAAGTGAGTAAAACAAGATTACATGTCAAGGCAAAATGGTCAGTAAAATAAAAACAAAATAAGTAATTTAAATGTACAATCTTCAATTTGGTTTTTCTTCTTCAAGGAGGACAAATATGGAGGAATTTTAAGTACTTTATTAAATAAATATATACACCATTAAATAATTAACTAAAAAGGGAAATATAATATAAATGATAAATAAAAGAATGCATATAAAACATGTTTAAATAAACATATTTAATGGTGGATTTCTACATTTAATGGTTTATTTCACAGTTTCATAGTTCACGACTTATTTCATGGTTGCAGTCATTGTGATATCGGTCACTATTCAATCCGTCATTGAATCTGTCACTTTCTCCCATCAAAATTGTAAGTACGGACTACCGAATACTGTTTTTGATTGGTGCATCGACTTCATTCTGTGGCGCGTTAATATGGCTGCACCGGATGAATTGGAGAAGAAAATGCTTTCTATTGCAGATTAAATTGAAAATGCCGAAGATATTACAGTATTTAGAGATAAAATCGAAGAAATCGTTGAATTGATTCAACCGCAATGTCGTATAATGGACGTCAAGATTGTAATATCTTCGGCAGTTTCAATTTCAGAATTTTTTTTCCTCACCAAGTCATTCAGTGAGGCATGTTGATCCCATAGATGGTTGTCGATTCACCAATCAAAAAATGGTATTCGGTAGAGCCCGCCCTTACAACTTTGATGGGTGAAAGTGACAGATACAATGGCGGATTCAATAACGACAGAACACAATGACAGCAGCCGTGAAATAAATACCTATATAGTGAAATATGAAATTGTGAAACAAATCGTTAAATGTAGAAATACACCATTAAATATGTTACATGTTTATAACTCCTTTATCATTTAAATGATATATTTCCCCTTTATATTTAATTATTTAATGGTGTATATATTTATTGAATAAAGTCCCTGAAATTCCATAGTCACACTCTTGACTTCTAAAAGTAAAGCATTATTACAATTAATTTAACCACTAGCCACTTTGTAGAAGGAGTCGTTGGATTTTCGTAAGAAACACCTGACCACGGAGGGCAGTCCAAGCAAGTGTGTATGGGTGGGTTTGAGATTCACAGGCAGTCACTTAATACAAGGTTATCGGCCTCACCCTCCATTACAGTAGGTGGCGATAAATGCACGTTTTCGGTTGCGATCCGCGGTGACCCTAAAGAAGAGGAAGGAAATTCTTGAGACGCCGTAGTGGTTTCTAGTTGCCAACAGATCGCCCTAGCTATTTTCTAGATTACTTTAGGTACTAGAGAAAGCGTTTCCAAAAAAAAAAAAAAAAAACTGACTAGCTACTCGTTCTAATTGATCGAAATAACGCTCTAAACGTTTCTTCATTAATAACAACTTTTGTAGTAGTGTCACATTTTAATAGCCCGCTAAGATAATAACATTAACGCAACGGGCCTGGCTTTGTTAGCTACTACTGTAGCGAATTAGCTGGAGCTTATATAGTTCAGAGAAGTCGAATATTTGCCTGCAAAACGTACCCCCGCGTTTACTAGTAATAGGCTACATATCTTTCTGCTATTTAACCAACTAAAGTTACAGTACTGTGCCTACTAGCTAGCTAGGTAAACGTATATTTGTTATTTTCCATAATGAGGGGCGGTTCGTCGTATGGAGACCGGGACAGAGACCGGGACCGTGGTCGGGACAGGGGGTAAGTCCGCTTGCTAGCTTTGCGTTAGGTTTTATCTCTGCTATTCACATAGCTAACGACAAGACCAATTTTACCAATCCAGTTTAGGAGCAACATCCACGTTTTCTGACTCATACTTATATATTTTGTTGTAAAAGACAACTTTTAAAAAGCTATACGTCTGAGACGTTTATGAACAACAACATCTTGTTCCAACTGTAGTGTGAAGTCTAAAGTTTTCCAGCCTATGTTATAGGCTTAAAATCAAAGCGGTTAAGGCAACTTGATTTCAGGATTCAGAATTCTGTATTTAATTATTATTTTTTTTACTTACCATAGGGACGATCATGTTGTTCCTCTAATTGTTTTTCTAGTAAGCCCGCAAGAATTCAGATGAAGACCTTGTGTGATTATCAACACATTCACTAACCATGGCATATTTCATTTTTGCATTGTTAGTTAAACTATTCACACATCTTTTTTTTACCTACTTTTCAACGTTTCAGAGGTAACAGTGCAAAATAAAAAGTATATTTTCTGAGTTTTTGAGTTGACTGCAATCTGTGACACAAATCACTTCATTCATAGTTTTTGGAGGAGAGCTATACTCTCCATTCTGATGGGGAAATATTTTCGATTCTGTACACTACTTGTGTACTGTACCATTGCACGCGACTGTGGCATCCTGATTAAGGAGGTGAAATATGTCTTAAGGGGTGTAGCTGCAGCGATGAATCTATTTCACTATCAACAAAGATTTAAAACGTCACGATTTTGTAACCGTAAAGGCTCTAGTACAGCGAGTGTTTCTGTACTCGCTCTCAAAAAGGGGCATTATGGTACATACTTTTAATTTTTATGAATAGGCGTGGCACAATAAATTCATGCATAATGATCGAGAAACCGTTAATCTATAATTGTTGCATTCCTGGTTGCAGCATCATTTAAGATAAACAACAAACGTCAACATAAGATAAGAGGGGGGGGGGGGTCCTCCTAGAAAAGGAGGTTCAATGTTTGTGCCTGAATGTGCACATTTTAAAGATGGCAAACACAACACTGAACACAAACATGACCTCCATTCAGCAATTATGTAATACAATGCCAGGTTTTCACAAACCTGCCTTTTGAAATGCTACCTCAGTTCTTTTCTGTCTGGTTGCAGGGCGATAAAAACACAATGTATGTTTTGCATAAGTAATCCAACAAAGTGTTTGCTGCTATCTTGTTGATTCCAAACCCCCTCTTATTGATTGAGAAAGGGGAGTGTCATTATAACCTTTCGACAACAATCCATCATGAACAATGAGGGAAGGTTTGTTATAGACAACATTGAGACATACACATTGTTGAGTTAATTCATGGAGCCAAATATTCATTCAACAACAATTCATTATCTAAATTCTGTACAGACATGAACACAGGACACACATTTAGAAGACACATCTTTGGTCATCATTGAACAGAGAATATTATTGCCAGTGTATTCCAGAACCTAATGTGTGACGCTGTATGGAGCCCTACAGACAACTTTGCATATCCGTCAAAAGAATGTGTTTGATTCTTCATATTGTGTGGGACAAAAGTTGTAATATGTTCCCTTCTCACTCTGTCCGTAGCTGATCTCTGTAACATAGTATGCAACCGAGCAGTTGACCAGTTACTCAATGATTAATTGCGATTTGTCTATGAAAAATATTGTGTACAATTAATCTAGCTTGAAGGGTCTCCTACAGTTCACGTGGTATGAGCATGGTGTTTGTAATGCCTGAGTTTTGAGATCGAGTCCCACAGGGGGCCAATATGAAAATGACAAGAACGTCTGCTAAATTACTTAATTATAAGTCTTGAAATACTAATCTCTGTTCTTGTTGTCTTGTTAGGAGTCCTCGTTTTGGGTCTAGCCGAAGTGGCCAATCTCTCAACAAGAAGTTTGGGAATCCAGGGGAACGTTTGCGTAAGAAGAAATGGGATTTAGATCAGCTTCCGAAGTTTGAGAAGAACTTTTACTCTGAACATCCTGATGTCCAGCGCATGAGCCAGGTATCCCCCACACCAGTATACAGGTGCTGGTCATAAAATTTGAATATCATCAAAAAGTTGATTTATTTCAGTAATTCCATTCAAAAAGTTAAACTTTTATAATGTATACATTCATTCCACACAGACTGATATATTTCAAGTGTTTATTTCATTTAATGTTGTTGATTATAACTGACAACTAATGAAAAACCCAAATTCAGTATCTCAGAAAATTAGAATATTGTGAAAAGGTTCAATATTGAAGACACCTGGTGCCACACTCTAATCAGCTAATTAACCCAAAACACCTGCAAAGGCCTTTAAATGGTCTCTCAGTCTAGTTCTGTAGGCAACACAATCATGGGGAAGACTGCTGACTTGACAGCTGTCCAAAAGACGACCATTGACACCTTGCACAAGGAGGGCAAGACACAAAAGGTCATAGCTAAAAAGGCTGGCTGTTCACAGAGCTCTGTGTCCAATCACATTAATAGAGAGGCGAAGGGAAGGAAAAGATGTGGTAGAAAAAAGTTTACAAGCAATAGGGATAACCGCACCCTGGAGAGGATTATGAAACAAAACCCATTCAAAAATGTGGGGGAGATTGACCAAGTGTGGACTGCAGCTGGAGTCAGTGCTTCAAGAACCACCACGCACAGACGTATGCAAGACATGGGTTTCAGCTGTCGCATTCCTTGTATCAAGCCACTCTTGAACAAGACACAGCGTCAGAAGCGTCTTGCCTGGGCTAAAGACAAAAAGGACTGGACTGCTGCTGAGTTATGTTCTCTGATGAAAGTCAATTTTGCATTTCCTTTGGAAATCAAGGTCCCAGAGTCTGGAGGAGGAGAGGAGAGGCACAGAATCCACGTTGCTTGAAGTCCAGTGTAAGTTTTCCACAGTCAGTGATGGTTTGGGGTGCCATGTCATCTGCTGGTGTTGGTCCACTGTGTTTTCTGAGGTCCAAGGTCAACGCAGCCGTTTACCAGGAAGTTTTTGAGCACTTCATGCTTCCTGCTGCTGACCAACTTTATGGAGATGCAGATTTCATTTTCCAACAGGACTTGGCACCTGCACACAAAGCTACCATTACCTGGTTTAAGGACCATGGTATCCCTTTTCTTAATTGGCCAGCAAACTCGCCTGACCTTAACCCTATAGAAAATCTATGGGGTATTGTGAAGATGAAGATGCGATACGCCAGACCCAACAATGCAGAAGAGCTGATGGCCACTATCAGAGCAACCTGGGCTCTCATAACACCTGAGCAGTACCATAGACTGATCGACTCCATGCCAGGCCGCATTGCTGCAGTAATTCAGGCAAAAGGAGCCCCAACTAAGTATTGAGTGCTGTACATGCTCATACTTTTCATGTTCATACTTTTCAGTTGGCCAACATTTCTATATATAAAATATAAAAATGTTTTTTTGTATTGGTCTTAAGTAATATTCTAATTTTCTGAGATACTGAATTTGGGATTTTCATTTGTTTTCAGTTATAATCATCACAATTAAAATAAATAAACATTTGAAATATATCAGTCTGTGTAATGAATTAATATAATATACAAGTTTCACTTTTTGAATGGAATTACTGAAATAAATCAACAGCAGGAATCATCATTCTGAGGCTAAATCTGTAAGTCAACCAGGAGGACTTTGGACAGGGACAGCTAGGAGTTTATCTGGTGTGGTGCACAGGCTCAGGTTATCCTAAAACACCAGAAGAATTTGAGGGAGCATTCCTTGTATCCGAAGTGTACCTCAACATATAATTCAGACTGACGCCAGTCCACAAGTGCAATCAAATTCAGACAAAAAAATGACAGACTGAACCCTAGTCCTCCAGCACAAACCATTGCAGTGTGAATCTAGGGACAGTGCGGGTCTGAAGAAACTGGCCCTGTCCGAGGATAAACCGGGCCAGGGCCAACCAGAAAATAGCTCCATTGACTGTGTCAACACCAGACCACCAAGCACCCTGAGAGACGCTTTTGTTGCCTCCAGCGTTGCACAGAAGCAGGCAAATGAATCCCCGAACGGCCTTGATTGCCGTTCACCTTTACACCCCTGGGCCAAACCTTATGTCTAGAAGCAACTTTGGGGATCACCATGTTTCATTGAATGTTCAACTGTGTGTCTTCTGCATAGCAGGTGGAGATTTTTGATTTTCCGGATAACATCATATATATATATATATATATAGTGAAAATGTTGTCCCAAAATTGAGCCTTGTAGAACCAAAGTGTATCTTTGATTTGTCACAGGACAGACCACCCACAGCTACAAACTGATATCTTCCTGATCAATCAGATCTAAACCAGGCAAGGTCTGGGTAGACCAATATGGTTTACCAATATGGTTTTCCAATCTCTCAAAAAGACAGGGGGTTGATGGCAGCACTAATGGAAGCTGGTCTGTTTCCATTTAAAGGTCATTAACAACCTTTACAAGTGCAGTTTCGGTACTATGATGGGGTCTAAATTGCCTGGAGCATTTGTAAATGTTTTTTGTCTTCATAAAGGCAGTGAGTTATTGGGGGGGGGAATGACAATTTGAGGAAGAGGAGGCTTGTTCTAGGCCGACATTTCACTTGGTATCACTAGTGCTTCGTTGTTAAATGGTGGCTGCAATTTCATGACCACACGTTTGGTTGACAGTTACATTTCAGTTTCAGATATTTCACATGCCTTTTATTTTTATACCAAGTCAGCATTTCCTTATGTTCCGTATTGCTTCTCACGCAAGAGGTGACACCAATGACATCAGCGGGACCATCAGACCTTGAATGCCCTACGCTTTGAAGTTTGCAGTGTTCCAAAAAATGCCTCCAATTATTTGCTTACCCTTTAGTGTTTTTTACCAGCAAAACTGTTTCCTTCCCACTACACTGTTAAAATAATAGTGCAAGATATTTCTTTAACAAAATAAATGCATTTTTAGTGTTTGTCGGAGAATCTCATGTGCCATTAACTTTATTCTGACTGGTCGTTTAGTAATCTGTACTTGAAAGCAGGTCAAACTCAAACTAACAATGAAAAGCCACCAAGCCTGAGCAAGAAAATTTAAATTGCCAAGAAAGACAAAGCCTTAAAAACTTTTTCTGATAGAGTTCTCGCGTCGGGCCTCAAAAAATGTATATTTACTAGTAAATTAGGTCCTTGCCAAATATTTCGCCATGGTCTTGGACTAATTAATACACCCCTTTGATAAATTGTTTGGCTGGGCCTGCTGCACATCCTGAGTTTCTCCACCTTGGTTGATGAGCCCTGCCCTACTGGCTGCTGAACTTATGTCTAGTTAATGTCAGTTTCTGCCCTTTACACTAGGGGTGGACATTTTCTGTGGTATTTTTTACCGTTGTTGTTTTTCTGTGTTTCAGTATGATTTGGAGGAGTTTCGTAGGAAGAAGGAAATCACTGTCAGAGGGTCAGGCTGCCCTAAACCCGTCACTAGCTTCTCCCAGGCCCATTTTCCCCGTAAGTACAAAACATTTTAAAACTGCCTCGGCCAAAGTGTCAAAAGTTATATTCATCCCTGGGAGAAAAAAAGAGGTTACGACGGTGAAGTTCTAGTTGTCTAGTAATGCTTAAGATGTTTTTTTCCACTTTGCCAGAGTATGTGATGGATGTGCTGTTACAGCAGAACTTTAAGGAACCCACAGCTATCCAGGCACAGGGTTTCCCTCTGGCCCTGAGTGGCAGAGACATGGTGGGCATCGCGCAGACCGGATCTGGGAAGACCTTATCGGTGAGAGGCTGCTGCAGCTGGGCCTTTGTCACTTATTGTGACAGAACGTGATGAACACAGTAACAATAGCATGTGTAGGCTCATATGTGTAGACGGTCATCAGCCCATGTCTACCTACTGCGGACCCATGTTGACCGCTATGCACTATCCTCTGTGTTATCCTTCTGTTGAAATATTTCTTCTGTTTAAATCGCCTTTTCACGTCTTGTCAGTATCTCCTGCCTGCCATCGTGCACATTAACCACCAGCCCTACCTCGAGAGAGGAGATGGACCAGTTGTAAGTAAACCACTCTGGATGAGTCTTCTTGTTGTGTTTGCTTAAATTGTTAATAACCTCAGTGTTTGGACTGCAGTGTATGGGAACGGCAAAGGCTTACATTGCAGGCGACTGTTCCTGACTACTGTCAAGGAGATTTTTACTGACTAACATAAAACAAAGGCTTTCTAAACAATTAAACGCTCTCATCAGTTTTACTTATTATAACAAGTGACTTGTAAAAAATTAATTGTAGACTTGTAAAAAAGTATACATTTAAAGTTAAGTTTGGGATTTTGGCAATAAACCAAGGCTAACCCACATTGGAAATTACCACAGTGACTTGAAGCATGCTTGCTGATCTTCCAATCACTGTGTTAATACTAGTTAGCAATTGCGCTAATTTTAGTTACAGTTGCAACTTTTTTGGCACTTCTAACTGCACTAAAATGTGCAGTGATGGTTGGCTTTATACAGTAAGTGAAGTGTTCAGAGATCACTGGCCATGCTGACAGTGGTCCACAACCCAACCCCTTCTTGTTTTGTGTGCTCATGAAGTCATTTAAGTGCTATAATGGGCATATTAATTTAAAAGGCTTGGACCCAAAGTAGTTGCAACTTGTAGCTATTATTATTATTAAGCTGGTAAATAGTTGGACATGCGTGCTTCCAAAATGTATTTTTTTTTTTTTTGTTTTTCCTTCGGTCCCCGTCTCCATGCAGTGTTTGGTTTTAGCACCAACTCGAGAGCTGGCCCAGCAGGTTCAGCAGGTGGCATATGAGTATGGCAAGTCATCCCGCATCAAGAGCACCTGTGTCTACGGAGGCGCACCAAAGGGACCCCAGATTCGTGACCTGGAACGAGGTGAGGCGGCTCTTCTGGCCAACTGAATTTTCACCTAACTGTTACCCACTCCTCCTTTTGGCAGGCATGTCTTTTTCAGGCTATACCCTATGCTATCACTGTGATAAGGCTTGTTTGTTCCGGGCTGTAGAAACTGTTCTACCTCATCTACCTCCCAGGTGTTGAAATCTGCATCGCAACCCCGGGTCGTCTCATTGACTTCCTGGAGGCGGGGAAGACCAACCTGAGGCGCTGCACCTACCTGGTACTGGACGAAGCTGACAGAATGCTGGACATGGGCTTTGAACCTCAGATACGCAAGATTGTGGATCAGATTCGGGTGAGGAGACTTATTACGTTGTGTGAATGGAATGGCGGACACTTTTTGAGAGAACGGTGGGTTCCATTTAGGGCTGTGACGGTAACCACAAACCACAACGGACCGTGACGACAAAAATCTGTCAGTTTTGATGTATTACTTAAATTTTTTTAAATTTAGCATTGGTTATAAACATGTTTTTCTAACTTAGTCTGCCTTTCTCTCATTATTGCACATTGGTTAAGAACGTGATTACCAATACCACAGCTTTTTTGAAACAAAAATGGGTGCTTTTATGAACTAACCAGATCTTTTTGGTGAACTAACCAGATCTTTTTGGTGAACTAACCAGATCTTTTTGGTGAACTAACCAGATCTTTTTGGTGAACTAACCAGCTCTTTTTGGTGAACAGTTGGAACCGAGTTGCATCAGTGAAAGAGACGTTCATGAGTGTCTGATTTGAAAACTGCTTCTTTTTTTTATTAGCTCAAAGCACTGTTTAGTATCTGTATATTTAAAGTCTGAATCTTTTCTGTGGAAATACTTTGAAGATTTTTATTTCTTAAATATTTGGTTGTCCAACCTCATGTAAAAGCAGTCCAATCTAATTTGGCCATATAAAAATTTATTTGAATCCTTTTTTCCTCCTGAACATCCTACATTGGACATGCCTCCAGATAAAGGCATTTTCACCAGCGCTGGTTTATCATTATAAAAACTGGGACCATCAGTCTTTGTCTATGGGCTTATTGCTTGAATTTCAATGTTAGGGTAACAAATATAACTCACTTGTCTATACCCCACATCCCATTAACGTTGGTTACTGAGTTTGTTAACCACAGTAACGTCACAGCCCTAGCTCCAGTGTAAATCACATCCTAAAACTGCCATACCGTATCACATTGTTCTATTAGCTACTGCTGACTAACATGTTTTAACCTTTTGGTAGTACCACTATCAGGGCCAAACAATTGTCCTCCTATTCCCAGCCTGATAGGCAGACCCTGATGTGGAGCGCCACCTGGCCCAAAGATGTGCGTCAGCTGGCGGAAGACTTCCTGAAGGACTATGTCCAGATCAATGTGGGAGCCTTGGAGCTCAGCGCCAACCACAACATCCTGCAGATTGTGGATGTGTGCATGGACAGTGAGAAGGACAACAAGTGAGTGCAACCCTTGTCCACTCCCTTCCCCTCCACTGAAACATTAGCGTTAGTAAATGGGACAGTGTTCCCCCCCACTGAAACATTAGCGTTAGTAAATGGGACAGTGTTCCCCCCCACTGAAACATTAACGTTAGTAAATGGGACAGTGTTCCCCCCCACTGAAACATTAGCGTTAGTAAATGGGACCGTGTTCCCCTCCACTGAAACATTAGCGTTAGTAAATGGGACAGTGTTCCCCTCCACTGAAACATTAACGTTAGTAAATGGGACAGTGTTCCCCTCCACTGAAACATTAACGTTAGTAAATGGGACAGTGTTCCCCTCCACTGAAACATTAGCGTTAGTAAATGGGACAGTGTTCCCCCCCACTGAAACATTAGCGTTAGTAAATGGGACCGTGTTCCCCTCCACTGAAACATTAGCGTTAGTAAATGGGACAGTGTTCCCCTCCACTGAAACATTAGCGTTAGTAAATGGGACCGTGTTCCCCTCCACTGAAACATTAGCGTTAGTAAATGGGACAGTGTTCCCCTCCACTGAAACATTAGCGTTAGTAAATGGGACAGTGTTCCCCTCCACTGAAACATTAACGTTAGTAAATGGGACAGTGTTCCCCTCCACTGAAACATTAGCATTAGTAAATGGGACCGTGTTCCCCTCCACTGAAACATTAGCGTTAGTAAATGGGACAGTGTTCCCCTCCACTGAAACATTAACGTTAGTAAATGGGACCGTGTTCAACTCCACTCAAAAATTACCCATTAATAAATGGGACAGCGTTCCCCTCCACTGAAACATTAGCGTTAGTAAATGGGACAGTGTTCCCCTCCACTGAAACATTAGCGTTAGTAAATGGGACAGTGTTCCCATCCACTGAAACATTAACGTTAGTAAATGGGACAGTGTTCCCCTCCACTGAAACATTAGCGTTAGTAAATGGGACAGTGTTCCCCTCCACTGAAACATTAGCGTTAGTAAATGGGACAGTGTTCCCCTCCACTGAAACATTAACGTTAGTAAATGGGAGAGTGTTCCCCTCCACTGAAACATTAGCGTTAGTAAATAGGACAGTGTTCCCATCCACTGAAACATTAACGTTAGTAAATGGGACCGTGTTCCCCTCCACTGAAACATTAACGTTAGTAAATGGGACCGTGTTCCCCTCCACTGAAACATTAACGTTAGTAAATGGGACAGTGTTCCCCTCCACTGAAACATTAACGTTAGTAAATGGGACAGTGTTCCCCTCCACTGAAACATTAACGTTAGTAAATGAGACCGTGTTCCCCTCCACTGAAACATTAGCGTTAGTAATGAAACATTACACCTTCCTTTGTGTGGTACTTATTAAATGGGACAGTGTTCATGTCTGTCTCTTGGATATAGCTAAATCATGCAGTCATAGTAGATCTCATCCTTTCTTCTGGGTTCTGTTACCCCTGGTTGGGGTCCGCTGTGTTAGGTAACTCTCTCCCTTTGTCCTCAGGCTGCTCCAGCTGATGGAGGAGATCATGGCTGAGAAAGAGAATAAGACGATCATCTTTGTGGAGACAAAGAAGCGCTGCGATGACCTGACTCGCAGGATGAGACGTGATGGGTGAGATGGAAAGAAACAACACCTCATAATACCAATATAAAACACTCGCAGTTTCAGTAGCAGGTTTCTACTTTTGAAAACTACAAATGAATACCAACACAACATTCAGTTTGGTTTGCTTGTCAGGTGGCCGGCGATGTGTATCCATGGTGACAAGAGCCAGCCAGAGAGAGACTGGGTCCTGACAGGTACTTTAATGCCTCGTTTCCACTGGTGCCAAACACTGGTGTTTTACCCTAAAGTCCAGAATCTTTCCTGTTTCCATTGACACGGGCCAGCGCCAGTCGGCCACTAGGCCATGGCTGAGCAGCTCGGCTCTCACTTGGTGCCAAGCCCCGGACTTTATGACTAACGGTGCATTCACACTATTCGCGAAGGGGGCGATTGCTCAATTCATTTCAATGTAGGGAAGCGTGGCGAGCGAGTGGATTGTGGGGCGATGCGTGGGATCCGTGTGAGGCGAAGAAAAAGTTCAGATTTTCCAACTTTAGGCACCATAGGCGTGGGTCATTTGCATATCTTTTTAAAAAGACTGCAAAATCTGTTCTGTTTATTCCTTTAATTGCACGGAGAGCATTTCACAACCACCTACACAACATGCCGTGATTGGTCAGTCCCCAGCGATAGGCGCGGATGATTTGCATGAATTTGGAAAATCTGAACTTTTTCTTCGCCTCTCACGGATCCCACGCATCGCCCCACAATCCACTCGCTCACCACGCTTCCCCACATTGAAATGAATTGAGCCCTCGCCCCCTTCGAATAGTACCGTCAGAACGGAAAGAGTTGGGAACGACCGAAGGTGATACGTTTGCCAATGACTCAAAAAAACGGAGCGCTGAGCCCGAGACGTAGCCTGCGGAACCTATAACCACATAAAATTACCTCAGAGTTCTCCCAAATCCTTCTATTACAGGTAGTTTTGACAAAATACTTATTGAACTGAATAACACACTCGCAGTGTCATGGATGTAATTGGAGAAGGAGCCGGTCGTATGGGTTTGTGAAAGACATTTATTTATTACTCAAGTTCAAACGCCGCATTGTAAACAAACAAACGCCATTCATTTATTCGTAACCGGAAAACCAAATCGCGTTGATGGTTTGCCCCTCCCTCCCCTATGAGCCCCTAAAGTCCTTGGTACCAAATCTACAGCCAAAACGGAGAAGTCTAGAGCCAACGTTAGCACAAGTCACCGGTGGAGCCTTGGTACCGGGGTAAAGCGCCGGTGGAAATGCGGCATAAGAGTTTTCAGGCCTACTGGTTGTTGACACCTTCCTTGTGTGGCACTTATTAAATGTCTCTTGGCATTTCCTTTCTCTTGTTACAGAGTTTCGCAGTGGCAAGGCTCCCATTCTCATTGCTACTGATGTGGCCTCGCGTGGTTTAGGTAAGTACTGTGTGCTCAGTGTAAGAGCTGACTGTCCATATTAAAAAAAGAAACAAAAACCTATAAATATTCAACCTAACAGTAATTAGATGTTCAGTAGATGAGCCCAACTGCATGGAAGAAATCCAAGAAATGTATAGATGATAAATTTCAGAACTTACACAAAACACATTGAAACTGATTTCTTGAGGACTGTTACTCCTTTGTTTATTAAGGAGCGTTCCTGTCACCAGCACTTTATGTATATTATGTATTTACGAGGTAACCTGTGTTTTATAGCACAGAATTTCCTTTGTGGGATGCCTGGTTCCTTGAATAACAAGGCTGAAAGAACCCCAACCATTAAGTGCCAGAAAAAGTTGTTTTAACTGTCTTATTATTGTTTTGAAGTGAATTTAAGTGGTAAGGAGGGAGATGCAGCCCCATATGATAATACATTTTTTTAACCAAATTTTTTTTGTTTCTGTGTTCATTTATTTTCTTTCATTTTTGTTTTTGTTTCCAAGTCTCTTCCGGCACTAGAAGCGCACAGGCCCACGGGAGCCTGCAGCCGGACCTAGGCATGACTAATCGAAGCCTGAGTTGTGGAGAGAAACACAGAGAGAGTCGGCCTGATTGATCAATCTCAGACACAGCCATCTCTCCGAAAACCCAGAACAGAGCCCTCAAAAAACTCTCCCCCCTTCCAGGAAGCTGCCTGCCTGGGCAACGGGGGGGAGGGGTGAAGGGGTGCTGCTGGGATTCCAAATTTGAAACTGGGGGCGGGGCAGTCAGCCAGCTCAAAGGGCCAAGAAGGGGGCATGGAGGGGGGTGGCCTCCCTCAAGCTATGCCAAGCTATCTGGGTTACGATGCTGGAGGCTCCCCTCTGAACTGCCCCTGCAGCCCCCAATGCAACCTGACACCCCCCACAACTGCCTGTGCTGGCCTCTCCCTCTGCGGTGTCATGTCTGGTCCTGGCTGGCAGGAGTCCTGGCCTGAAGGAGCCTCTCTGTCCCCTACCCCACCCGCCTCTCTGTCCCCTACCCCACCCCTCTCTCTGTCCCCTACCCCACCCCTCTCTCTGTCCCCTACCCCACCCCTCTCTCTGTCCCCTACCCCACCCCTCTCTCTGTCCCCTACCCCACCCCTCTCTCTGTCCCCTACCCCACCCCTCTCTCTGTCCCCTACCCCACCCCTCTCTCTGTCCCCTACCCCACCCCTCTCTCTGTCCCCTACCCCACCCCTCTCTCTGTCCCCTACCCCACCCCTCTCTCTGTCCTGCCTTCTGACTCTCCCCATCCACTTATCACACTCTTAACCCTTTTCTATCTTTTCACCCTTTCATAGTCTACTGTTTAGATGGCTCTTACTACCTCTTCTTACATTTTCTGACCCCTTCCGCTCTGTCGGTCATGTGACCTCGTCCAAACTCTCATGCTTTCATCTCTCTACTCTAAATACCAAATGACTTCCGTATGCAAATCCAGACCTGTTCCAGTTATTCAGAACATTTTAAATACTCTACTCGTGCTCAGCCGACCCCAGTCAGAATCCAACCTCCTGACAAAAATGCTAGCCCCCCCCCAGTCAGAATCCAACGTCCTGACAAAAATGCTAGCCCCTCTCTACAGTTGCTCATGGTCCCTGGCAGAGTCCCTCTAGGTAGAATGTACACCCCCCAAAACCCCCACACCACCATGACCGTGTCTGTTTCTTGTTACTACACTTGAACCCCTGGGCTCATGGACGTGCTGCCAGTCTGGGCAGGGCCCGGGCGGACTTCCCCGGGTCTCCTCCGTTTGTTCTCCTGAACATATTTCTACCAGACCTTCCAAACCAATGGATAATCTCACCCCCCCCAACATCAGTTATTTGTTCAGGTATATTTAAGTCCATGTTTAAGGCCCTCTGAAGTCACATTGAATGACCGAACAGTAGCGCAGAGACGGTAGGCCAATTACAGCGGTCCATGAGGGACATCCGTCCCATCTCCCCCCCCCCCCCCCCCCCCCCCCCGGCTGTGTAGCGCAGAGACCGTAGCCCAATTACAGCGGTCCATGAGGAGGAACAACTGTCTTTTCCCCCGGCTGAAAGAAGCAGGGAGACGTCCAGAGTCAGTGAGGGGCACCAGTCCGGCCAGGGCCAGGCTCTGCCACTCCAGTTGGGAGGGATGTGTGGAGGAGTGTTGAGGGGAGGACCCATGTTGTCCTCACTCCCCTACCCCTACAGACCTCCCAGGACTGGTCGGGGGGGGCGGGACAGAGGGCGCTAACCTTGTAAGGCATCTCTGATACAGGGTAAGTACCTCACCCCCCCCCTCCCCGGTTCCCATCCACCTCATCGAGCCGTAAGAAAAGAGGAGACGTTCTAACTCGCCACAGCAGTGTTTTCAGAGCCCTATGTCAACTGTAATGAGAAACAGACGTAAAGTAACTCCCCAGTGAGCATCTCCCTTTTAAAAGTTCATATATATTCTGTTAATAAGGTCGCCCTCTACTAGTATGTGTCGAAAGGATAAATTAAAAAACACTTCCAAAAACTCCCAAACGGTTTAGAAAAAGGCTTAGCAGTATGTCATCTGGATAATCAGCGGTCTAGATAAAAGAATAACCTGGCTAATCAACAGTATACTTAAATTTATCTTTTTAATGACCAGTATAGGCCCCAAAACATTGCTACTTAAAAAGACACTGCTTGCTAACAGACTGATTTACAATTAACTTTGGCCCCAGGAATCTGGAAACACTGGGTAGTTACTCAAGACACATCCAACTAAATTTCAACCCTTTTAGGAAATCTCACCCTTTGCTTCATGCCATCATCAGCAATCATTTTGAAACAACCTCACAACACCCCTTACCTCAGTATTGACTGACAGGTGTACCCATTCCGTTCTTTGTCTGGCGTTTCAGTTTAAAAAAGGGGTTGTTGAGATCCTTTGTTTTCATCTGGCGATTCTATAAACATAGATTCAAGGCTTGACAAAAGGAGCCCATTACATACACAAACGGGCTTTCCTTTTCAAGGTGTTTAGTGTATTGGTTGCCAAATAATTGACAGCAGTTATATTAACGGTAAGTATATTTTGATTCAAAATATGAAAAATGTAATTCCTCCCCCCTAACCTTTTTAAGGGTGACATATTTATTGTTGTGAATTGTTTCCCAGTCAGTGCTGCTGCTGCTGCTTTCCCTAACATCGTTTTTCCCCCCCTCCTCGTCTTCTTCTCCAATTAACCACAACTCCCAAGATGTGGAAGATGTCAAATTTGTCATCAACTATGACTACCCTAACTCCTCGGAGGACTACATCCATCGTATCGGGCGTACGGCCCGTAGCACCAACAAGGGCACAGCCTACACCTTCTTCACCCCGGGCAACCTGCGCCAGGCCCGTGAGCTGATCCGTGTGCTGGAGGAGGCCCGGCAGGCCATCAACCCCAAGCTGTTGCAGCTGGTCGACACTGGTCGCAGCGGAGGGGGAGGTGAGAGAATGGAGCTCCTCAAAATGCACGATACTTAACCAGGTTGCCAAATTTGCTTTCGTTCTTCCTCTTGTGTAGGTGGATGGTCTAGCCTAGAGTTTGGGGATGTCGTACGATTTAATGTCAAGGACAACTAAAATGAGCCCCCCACGACAACAGATTAGCAGTGCACGCGAACGTTGTTGAAGTCCATACGCTATCGATACTTTATATTCGGCCGTATTATTCCAACATCAATTCAAACTTCATCCTCTCATAGTGCTTATCCTAGAATCTCAAAGCCCTTATCCAAGCTCCCAGTTATTGATTATAATAATCCATTATCCAGTCACTCTGCTGCTGCGTACGTGTCAGTGTGACTGCTAGTTCATGATTTAGTTCATTTTAAATCGCCCTTTTTATAATTGCATAAATTCATTTTAAATCAGCCTTTTTTATCTGCGTAAATTCATTTTAAATCAGCCTTTTTTTATCTGCGTAAATTCATTTTAAATCAGCCTTTTTTTATCTGCGTAAATTCATTTTAAATCAGCCTTTTTTTAATCTGCGTAAATTCATTTTAAATCAGCCTTTTTTATTTGCGTAAATTCATTTTAAATCAGCCTTTTTTTATCTGCGTATTTACAGACGGTTACGTGGCATTGCCACGGAAGCCTTTAACTCTTCTCTCCGGAATGCAGGTGGCAGGTCACGTTTCCGCAGCAACGGCTCCAGCTCCAGCAATCCCAACCTGATGTACCAGGACGAGTGTGACCGTCGGATGCGCTCTGGCGGCGGCGGCAGCACCAAGGACAGCCGGGGGAGCAGCTTCAGCCGCGACGGCCGGGGCGGAGGGAGCAGCCGCGACGGGGACAGGTCCTCCTCATCCTCCTCCTCCTCCTACAGGGACAGGGGCAGCAGAGACAGCCGCAGCTACGGCTCCAACTCCACCTCCTCCTACGAGCCGTACCAGAGCGGGAGTAGCCCGTACAAGTCCGGCGGCGACGGGGGTCCGGATCCGGCCGTGGGTCAGTTCAGTTCAGCCAACAGGACCGCCCAGCCGCCTCCACCCACCGCCGGTCCCCGCCCCCTCATGGCCCAGCAGTTCACCCCTGCCCAGCCCATGATGGGATTGATGGGGCATGCGCCTTTCCAGTTCGCTCCCCCACCCCCTCCTCCAGCCACACAGAGGAAGTGAACCTGGGCGATGGCTCCCCACCACAAAATGCATACCATTCTCATCAAGTTAATTTGGTGATTTAAATTTGGCAAGGGTTGGGGATTTTGGATCACTGTGCTCAGAATCTTGGCCCTAGCTGATATATATAATATATCTTCAGACGTTTAGATTGGTAAGATTTAAAAAGCTGATTTTGTTGTGCACATTCTAATTATTAGCGAACATGCTTTTTCACATCAGTGCTTTGGAGATACATTCTACGCAATGCCGCCCAAAGATTGTCCACCAATGAGTGATTTGCCTAAATTGGCAAATCAGTCAAATGGAATATACTTTCATTCAAATCCCATCTTAATTATTTTTGTTTTTACACAATACATATCCAGTGCTATAAAGGCTGGCTAAATGTGACCCTTTTTCCATATAGGTTCTTTAACAAAGTACATTTATGTAATGTACAAAATCACTTGTTGTGCTTGGAATGAACTAAAGGTTTATTTTTGCCTTTATGTGTAGCAGAGGTAGGTGCTACAATTTCTTTACTGCATTATTTTCTTAGCTTATTAGTGTTGTGCTCTCATTGTTCAGCTTTAGTTAGTGGGTTTAGTACAGAATTGATTTCTTGAATTCAGTTCCAGTAAAGTATTTTGCAGTATGGGTAGAGAACATTCCTTGAGCCTCCTGAGATCCAGGATATTATAGGTATAACGTCAGTGTTTTTGTTGTTGCCAGTGATCCAAAAAATTATTGTGGCATCATTCAAGCATACATTTATTTAATTTCAAGCATTGATTTATGGTGTAGGGATTATTTGATGTTTCTCTAGTGACGTCAGTAAATCTGTCACTGTAGGATGTATTGGTTTGCTTAGAGATCTGTTGCCCTTCTCATCAGTGTAGTTCAATCATTAGTATGTAGAAAAGACTTTGACCTGTAATTTTCTGTTTACTTTTATACTGTTGGATTTTGTTTTTCAGGTTTCAATAAAGCTTTTGAATGTATAAAATGTTATCTGTACTCCACTTTATACATTCTGTCAGACATTCAGAATAAACACAAGTGACCTACTGTTTAACAAAACTGTATGACCAAATACATTTCTAATGTAGCACTTGCAACATTATAGTTGTATTAGAGATGACTGATGTGGAACGTACTTGGGATTATTCACCCTTAAGTAAGGAGTGATCCATCAAAACTGTAAGACAACTTGGCCTGTTCTGGGAAGTCTGTTTTAAAAAGGAATATTATCTATGGACCTGAAATAAAACTAAGATCCAATTTCATATTCACAGAAGCAATGTCTAAAAAACCCTCTTAAAGCCCAGAAGTATAAGAACTAAAATAGAAACCTCAAAATAGGCACAAATTAAATTAGACTTCATTGTCAGAATTTCTTTAAAAAGACATTCTCCATAAAGGAGAGGAACAATGCTCTTTAATTATATTAATCTTTAAAAAGGACTACTAGCCAGAACAGGTCATCTATGAATTTGACAAAAGTAAGACTTTGACCTAAATTCAGATTAACAGATGCAATATCTGAGAAAATAAATCTATTTAAAATGTAACAACCTGTAGTGAACTAAAATAAAACCTTTAAAATAGGCACAGATGGTGAGTAAATAGGCCTTGAGTCAGAAAAAGGTTATTTTACATGACAAGGACATCATTCTCCATGCTCCTGGGCGCCTTACCACAGTAATCAAATCTGGGAAAAGCTCAAAGGAAACAAAGGCTAAACACAGTACATTAACCGAAAGACAAGTTCAGCAGGCTTTGAATAGAGAAGCTAACAGTTTTAGAGACCAATATAAGCCTTCTCTTTATAATAAAAAACATCAAATTGGCCACTGCATGTCTCCTGAATCACAAAAGCAAAACACCGGTTGTCTGTTTACTTCATAATATAACCGTTATGACCACGTTGAAAAAGCAGCAAAAGGGTTTGTAAAGATGTACTGAGGACATCACTGCAGAGCGTATTGTTGTGCACATTAACTGAGATGGGCTTAACCAAGGAAAATGATTAGAAACGAAGAAAATGGTTCAAAGGTAAAGTGAATGCAGTCTCAGACACGAACACTCCTACTGCAGCCAAACCTAGTCAATCTCCTGGATGTTAAAGATTGCCCCATGTGTCCCAAGGTGGAAACTCTTCCACAACTCCACTTTCATCATGGTCTTCCTCTCCTAGTGTGAAGGTTAGCTTGTACTGCAACTTCACCTTCTCCTGGAAAGAAGAGGTCAAGAGTTGTTAAATATTATCGTCTCCATTTGGCATTAGAGTTCACATTCAATAGAAACGTTTACGTTGGGGACACCATGAGTATACCACCAGGCCCTCTGAAAGTGTCTGTACAGTCAGATACCTTGTGAGGGTTGGCCAGCAGCAGGATCTGTGTGATGGCAGCAGGTGGAAGGACAGGGTTGTAAGCAGGAAGCGCTGTCCCTGATGCGGGCTGCAGCTTCACTTTCATCGTCTACAAAAGAGGAAAGAAGTCAGCCCGGCTGCAGGGGCACTGAAAAAGATACCGAATGAGATGAAGGCAGTATAAAAGGTTTTACTTCAGGGACGGAGGCCTGGAAGAGGATGTTACGGAGCGGAACAGGGGCAGAGGAGAGCATGGATATGATCACCACCAGCACATCAGGACGGGAGGGTGGAGAGTCACGCCCAAAATGGAACAGGACCCGCAAACTGTGGCCATCATACACCGTCACAGGCAGTAGGCTGCCTAGAGATAAAGGCCACATTCAGGACTGCTGTGATCACTTAAAATCCACTCGTTCAGGTAAGAATTGTCATTAAGGTTAGAATTGTACATTGTTGGTCCATCCTCAGTTCTCCTCTCACAGCTATTACACCCTCATTTCAAAATGACTGTTGGCCTTATGGCGAAACTGTGTCTTGGTAGTGAATGGTTTTATTGATATCTGATCCAAAACATAATTTTTAGCTTTGGATCACCTTCCTTCTCTTTCTAGTCAAATACAGCTCCTGAAAAAGTTAAAGAGACCACCGCACCTTTTTCTTTCCTTTCCAAAAAAGTTGAAAAGGAAGGTTTGAGTGAGGAACAGACGGGTTAAAATTAAGAGACCACTGCAAATTGAACACTTCTGTTCCTCACTCAAAACCTTCCTTTTCAACTTTTTTGGAAAGGAAAAAAAAGCAGTGGTCTCTTAATCTTTTCCGGAGCTGTATATGCTTACAATTCACTATTCAATTTTCTGTAAGGTCCTTTAATAATTTCATGGGGTAATAACTTACATTTCATGGGAACCACTAAATTTCACACAGTCCATGCAATTTATTACATGATTCCTTAAACATGCATTTACTTTTTTTTGTCAGGAGAAAATCAAACACTGCCATTAGAACCTTATACCAATGTTCAAGCAACATAATGGTAGCGTGTCATTTGGGGACGCTTTACTATCCCAGGACCTGGATGACTTGCCATCACTGAAGGAACCACTGATTCTGCTCTGTGTATGACCAGTCTAAATTTCAATATTGCCTTCGGCCTATTTGCAGAAGTTGAAGCACAGTAAGGTCATACAGAAAGACAAAGATTCAAAACAAGTCAAAATCTAAATGTATAAAAAGCAATATACTGTATGAAAAATATTGGAATGGCCTAGAAAAAGCTCAGACATGAACCTGACTAAGATGTTCTAGCAGGATCTGAAACTGTTTTACTAGTTCTATAAGGAAGAGTGAGCCTATGTTACTCAGACGGTGATGTCACTGGTTGACAACTATAGGGAAGTGGTAGTAGCTGTCACAGCAGCTAAAGTTAGAAGAGCCAGTTAAAGAGTTTAGTGGCCCAATATTATTTTTGACACAGGGGCATTGAGTCCCTTTATCTCATTGAGTCCCTTTATTTAATATTACGTTTTGAATGAAGAACCAAAACCTAAAATATAGAGTGAATCACTGTTTACTACAGTGGTAGAAGAAGCTTTTCATATTATAAATACTTACTGGGCTTAACGGAATCAAGCTGCACAAAAACACCTGCCAGGGTGAATTCTACAGGGGCAACGACTGTTTTGACTTGAGGCGTGTCCAACGATGAGGCTCCTATGCTGGGCTGGGAGTTGGAAAGAACCTCTGGGCGTTCAGGCGAGAATGCTGGTAGAGGACTTGGATTTGATTCTGGTTTATTTTGGAGGTCTCGTAGAGTAGGTTTGAACAGTGGCCTGTCCCTGAAAATAAATGTAAATATTGCTGAGTGTCAATGTGACGTTATATAACACCAAACCTACACTAAAACTGGGTCTAGAACACGCAGTCACAGAACCGTCAAAAGGAATTCTGGGTAATGCCCTCGCAACGTGACAAATGAGATGATGCTTCAAATTTCACTGAAAGAACTGCAGAAATGTACGCGCTTACAGTTAACTGCACACCACAACACTTTAGACCCAGGAAGTAGGGCTGCCGCGCGTCTCTGAGCCGTGCAGATCAGATTGGTTGAATAGTCACGGAATTCTGGACACTGGCCAAGTTAACAATGTTGAGTTGTTCAGTAAAAGTATTAACTAAAATACATACACATTTTGACTCAGGAAAGAAATGTTCAGCAATGTCTGGTTAGGGACACTTGATGGGGGGGGGGGGGGGGGGGGTGTAAATAAACATTGCAGTACGCCAGTGGATAGGGATCAGCAATATAGACACCATTATAACATATTATAATAATAGAGATGCCATTATAACATATTATAATAATATAGACGCCATTATAACACATTATAATAATATAGATGCCATTATAACATATTATAATAATATAGACGCCATTATAACATATTATAATAATATAGACGCCATAATAACATATTATAATAATATAGACGCCATTATAACATATTATAATAATATAGACGCCATTATAATATATTATAATAATAGAGATGCCATTATAACATATTATAATAATAGAGATGCCATTATAACATATTATAATAATAGAGATGCCATAATAACATATTATAATAATATAGACGCCATTATAATATAGTGGGACCGTATCATAAAATGGAGTAAAAATGGCAACAGGTTTGGTCAGGGAGAAATCTAACAGTCTAGTTGTAATGAATGAAGAAGGAAAAGAGAAGGCATGTGAGAAGGCATGTGATGTACCAGAAACTGTGCTACTGAGTTACTGTCAAACAAAACATTTGCCATATAATTATAAATACACGTATAGCGTTCATACCACTTTTCTGTATAAATATTCTCTCAGATAATTAAACAGACTGCAAAATCATTTCATGGAAACACGAAAGTGCTATTATATGAGAGAATATTAGTAACTTTGCAATTAAGAACTATCGTCATTGCCTTTAGCCAGTGTGTGGCACTGGATTGGCTACACCGTTTAGAACATGTGAATGGAAAATTGCCATATTGGCAATTCAAATAAACAATATATAGACCATCCCTCCAAAACGTCATGAACTTGGCTGCATGAAATACATTTGATAAGACTGATTGATGAGCCTTTGTTATTAAAGTGTTTATTTCTATGCAAGTAAAACAGACTGGGAGCAGTGCAGAATCATTCCACAGTGATGGGTTAGTTACCATTTGACCTGCAGACCCTCTGGAGGCAGGGACTGCTGGAGCAACGTCTTCCCCAGTTGATCCAACTCATCCAAGGCTGAAATCCCAGACCTGGCTCCAGGCTGAGGAAGCTGGGTCCCAGGTGAAGGGTCTGGAGTCCGTAGTACAGTGGGAGCAGCTGGGACTTCAAGGATATCCACACTGTCAGAAGACTGTTGCAAAGAAAGGGACACCATTTAAGCCAATGAGGGCTCCATTTTGCAGGCTCTAAAACCGGCAGACCAAACAGAAGCCATTGTCTGACATACTGTCTTATTAAAATATATTTATTTATATATATATATATATATTTATTTTCTTCCTGGAGGTTTACACTCAAAATGTGAGAACTTTGGGTTATAATTGTAGAGATAATTTTAAGAAATAATGTTTCTCAGAAATAATTTCTCTCAAAAACATACACCCCTAAAAACATGCACCCCTAAAAACATGCACCCCTAAAAGCATGCAACCCCTAAAAACATGCACCCCTAAAAGAAACTAATATTTTAGGTAGTACTTAAGTGGTCAGCCATGACTTCTTGCCACACTGAGGTATAAATGAGGACAATAATTATGAAGTAAAAATTAACTGAAGCTATGATAAAATGCCCAAGGAAGGGGACCCAAGTCTATTTTGCACCCAAACACAGGATCACAGTTGAAGAATGGCAGCAGTGGTTTGATGTCCCTAACAATACAATGAGAAAAAAAAAAAACACGCCAAACAAACTTGTCATGTGAAAAAGTATGTACATCCAGTTGAAAGGTCTTAAAAAAACGAACAAATATGGATATTGATATGTAATCTTTACGTCAACACAATTGACATATGTTAAGTTAGGTTACCTACAGTACTAAGAGACACTTACCGATTATGCTTGTCAATCATTTATTCATCAAAAATCAACAGAAATGCCATTTCAAAGATGTTGTTGCCACCTTTGGCTTCTTGCCAATCAGTCTCTTAAATCGACTTGGAGAATTTCTTACCCACTCTTCTGTACAGGATTGCTTCAACTATGTTCCATTTGAGGTATTTTGCGAATGCATGGCCATCTTCAAGTCCCCCACAGCATTTCGTTAAGATGGAGATCTGGGATTTTCCATGCCATAACACAATTGTGTTTTTCAGCTATTCTGTTGTAGCTTTGCTTGTGTGTTTTGGATAATTGCAAGAACCATGTTCGGTTCAGCTTAGGCGTGGACAGATTTGCCTCACATTCTCCTAAATAATTCTCTGATAAAACATGGAAGCAGCAAAGCAAACCCCAAACCATAATTATATTGCATTCATGCTTTATGGTTGGAATGAGCATTTCTTATTTTTTTGCCAAACATGGTATCTAGCACCACGGTCTAACAACTGTCTTTGTCCACTCATTGGGACAGAGCGCACTGTTCCAGTTCTGATCTTTATCAACATGTTTTCTGGTAAACATCAGTAGTGTCTTGATATTCTTTTATGAGATCAGGCTTCATGACTGTCGTGTAGGGCAAGTTTGTGCAGTGTCTTTCTGATAGTTGACTCATGCACTTTGACATTTTGATTGTGACATGACAGGCCTGTAGATCCCTTGATGTTAACCTGGGTTTCTTTGAGACTTCGATGAGCATCTTTCCACTTTTGGCATAACTTTGCTGGGACACTGTTAAATTCAAATAAAACCAGAAAGCAATGATGTGCAAATCATGTATCCCTATATTTCATTGAAAATTCAAAGACAACATATCAAATGTTGAAACTGAGACATTTTATTGTTTTGGGAAAAATACATGCCATTTTGAATTTGATGCCAGCAACATGTTTCATAAAAGTTGGGACTGGGCATGTTTACCACTGTGCATCACCTCTTCTTTTAACTGGACTCTGCAAGCGTTTGGGAACTGAGGAGACCAATTGCTGTAGTTCTGAAAGTGAAATGTATTCCCATTCTTGCTTGATATAGGATTTCAGCGGTTCGGGGGTTTTCCGGGGTTTCCTTTGTCAGATTTTTAGTTTCATAATGCACCAAATGTATTCAATGGGTGACCGGACTGGACTGCAGGCAGGCCAGTTAGCACCCAGACTCTTTTACCACGAAGCTGTGCTGTTGTAATACTTGCACAATGTGGTTTGGAATTGTCTTGCTGAAATAAGCAAGTCCTTCCCTGAAAAAGACGTTGTCTTGACGGCAGCATATGTTGCTCCAAAACCTGGATATATAGGCTCTGTGCACAAGCGTATGGACGAACTTCCGCTTTAGCCAGATGTCGGCATATCATTTTCCGGGTTTACTTAAGGCGATTACCCGCGTCGCCCAAAATGTCAGTTTTTAGTAGATGTCTCCAAGACCTGCCTAAAATAAGCATTAGTGATGTCCATCGAATTGTTGATGCCTGGTCCCCTGCTCCAACAAGCAAGCGGAACAAGGGATTCAAACTCTACGTATCGAGTTATCTGCGAGGGTAAGTAGTTTACTGTGGTGTGCCGGCCGGCTATCGGCTAAGATAGTTAGCGACGTGTTCCTTTTTAGTGTAGTATTAGGCAGGACAATGGAACGCATAAAAATTCACCCTAGCCTCAAAAACGGCAAAAAGACCGCTGGCTGAGATGGAACGCTAGCGCGTCCCCATAGCAAGTGAATTGAAACAAACCTTCGTTCAGCCTCTTCTAACCTGAATGAAGCTTAAAATTTCCTAGCCTCAAAAAAGTACCAAAACAGGGCTCCTCCTATTTTACTACTGTAACCTCATTTCACAATGAAACTGAAAAATAACAACTGGCATAGGAAGTAAACATCTGGTCCTATATGGTATTAATTGCGCTTAAACCTGCGTTTTGTGGAAGTATATAAAAATCAAATTTTCTGACTATTTCTAGTCTAGCGTTTGAAGTCATTGAATGGCGCAAGCCATATTTTATTAAAAAGAGGACATTCTCCTGATTAAAATGATGCCCCACTTGTACCTTGAAAATTAAATGAGTCACGTACATTATATTTCTTTTTTTCCCGTACAACAGCATCACTCATCTTGTTGTGAGTTTAGGTGTTTACTAATGCGGATGAGTATTAGTAAGTAAACCGGAAACTGCAATACCGACTTCTAGACAAAAGCGGAAGTTCGTCACTACGCTGGTGCACAGAGTCTATTGTTCAGCATTAATGGCGCTTCCACAGAAGTGTAAGTCACCAATGCCATGTGCACTAATGCACCCCCATACCGTCACGGACACTGTCTTTTGAACTGTGCGCTGATAAGCCGGATGGCCCCCTCCTCTTTAGCCTGGAGGACACGGCTTCCATGATTCCCCGAAATATATTTTTTGATTCGTCAAACCAAAGAACAGTTTTCCACTTCGCCTCAATACATCTTGCGCTCAGGGCCAGAGAAGTGGCGGCGGTTCTGGATCTTGTTTATATATGGTGTCTTCTTGGCATGGTAGAGTTTTAACTTGCATTTGTGGATGCAGCAACGTACTCCGTTCACAGACAGTGGTTTTCAGCCATCCAATATTGGTTGATGCCCTTGTCCCTTTGCATACAGACATGTATCCAGATACTCTGAATCTTTTAATCATATTATGTACCGCAGATGATAAGATCTCCAACTCTTTGCAATTTTTTTTTTCCAGACCAACTTTTTTGAAACGTGTTGCCAGCATCAAATTCAAAGTGGGCATATATTTTTCAAGAAACAATAAAATGTCTCAGTTTCAACATTTGATATGTTGTCTTTGAACTCTTTTCTATTGATTATAGGGGTTTAAATGATTTGCACATCATTGCATTCTGGTTTTATTTACATTTTACAGTGTCCCAACTTTTTGGGAATCGGGGGTTGTACTTCAAATTGCTTGGAAATAGCTTTGTAACAACTCCCAGACTCATTGGAATCAGTAGTTTTTCTGAAAGACACAGATTTTGGTGTGTGTTACTACACATCCACAATCCTCCAGATCTAAACAAAATATCCTAATGACCAAAGAATCAAGCTTTTCAAATGGCAATGCCAGTCCCCTGACCTAAACCACACTGAAAGCTTGTGTAATGAGCTGAAGAGGCGACTCCACAAAGTAGGACCAAGGATCTGAAAAGATTCTGCGTTCATGAATGGTCTCAGACCCTCTTCTATGTTCTCCCACCTCATCAAACACACTTAGTGCTTTCATCTTTTTTGCAAGTAGAGGGTGCAAAGTAGTATTACGAATTAGTTTTTACTTTTAACCATTTTACATATACAAGTAATGTATAATGTAATGTTCTCATTGCCTTACTTGCTTATCTTTACCATGGGCAAAGATCCAAATCATTTTTGAGGGAACTATATATTTAATATTTTAATGAATTTGCCAGTGTAGATGTACATGCCAGACTGAACTGAACTCTGCACTGAAAGAACATCCCTCATAGGCAATATCACTCTGCAATATCTCCTCTGTGCAATATCTCCTCTGTGCAATAGCTACCTCCGTGCCAATATCCTCCAGCCTACACCTATTCTATAATTAAACCCAATATTCCTGTGGAATACAAGAGGTGGACATGTAGGCCTACTTATTCCAGCCTAATTCTCTATCTGCTGCAAAAGTAACTTATTTTCACTGAATGTCAAGCCTACTAATCTATTCCCAAGAAGCTCTCATTTTTGTTTCCTTTCTGAAATCCTTTATCTCCTCATTGGTGTAAACACTATCATTGGTGTTAATCGTCCTACTGGTGGCACAGTGGTATCATACTGGTTACAATTCAGTAAAGCTACAGTATTAGTTCATTTGTGACAGGAAACCTTTAGCTACTTTGACATTAAACCTTTAGCTACTTTGTTGTGTTACCTTTAGCTACTTTGACAGTAACCAGAACACTAGTTGTGGATCTTTCTGTTACATCGCTCTAGAGGAACTTTGTCCCACTCTTATACAAAGCTGTTTCTAACTCCGTGAACTGCTTATTTCAGGTCCTGCTACAACAACTCCAGCGGGTTCACATCTGGGCATTGACAAGGCCATTACAAAAGTGTTTGATTTTGGCCAGATATAAAGGTATATATGTTCAAGATGCCAACTCCAGTTTGCCAAAAGACACTTAGAAGCAGCTGTCAAACACTTAGATGAATGTTGAATAAACAGATGAGTCAGGAGTGGAGCTCTTCAGACAACATCAGTTCTGGAATGTCCATAAATCATTTTAAATGTGTCTTGATCCAAGTTGAGCGAAGCTCAACGTAGAGCGTGTTGAGCTTAGTCGAAGACTGAGACATGCTTCCTCCAAAACAAGTCCCCTAAGTACAGCTCCTGCGGCTAACAACTACAATCAGCCTGCACAAATGCCAAAAGAAGTCGCTAAAGGGACAGTGTATTGTGTGCAGACCACAACGCATGTGTCCCACTCTCATTTCCTCCGGTGAGACATGTTCAGCTCTCCCCCTCACCTGGAAAGTGTCCCAGGCAGTAGAGTCCCCAAGATGGGATGCCTCGTTGAAGACGTGGGTCCCCTCACTCAAACCTGGGAGACACGGCACGAAGTGAACAACGACGACACTCGACATGCAAGAACAAAGTAGCAGATGTCTTGGAGGACATGACAGTGCCAGCAATCCAGCCTTACCTAGAGACATTAACTCATCATCCAGGAGACTGACACTAAAATCCTGAGAGGGCGCGTCTACGCCACCTGTTGAAGAAGGGAGTTCTGGGTAGGACGGAGGTGAACGGGCCGAGGAGTCCAATCCTGATAAATCAAGCAAAGCTGTACCATTTCCTGTAAGAGAGAAGTTTACAGCGATGGGAACTCCAGAACGAGCACATCTTTATTCCATCTATACGACCCAGCCTTCCCGACACTAGATAGTGAGTCCGACCTCTACCGATAAAACCATGACATGCCAAAGATACCACACAAATAATAAAGGCATTCTAGTCATTCGTACAAATTTCGGGAACCTCTCTAAACCTACTATGTCCCTCGTCCTATGGGGCTCTCATTGACCCTGCTGATACTCACCTGTGAGCGTGTGCGTATTAGCTATAGTGTTCCCGTTCACCTCCTCACCCTTCACCTGCTGCTTGTACAGGTTGATGACCTGAGCGAGGCTGTCGTTGGCCTGGAGGATCTCCGCTGCGCACACGCACGCAAAGAAAAACCAATCACACACTAAACACAAGCTGCCTATTCTTCTGTACCATACACCCCCACACACTAAGATCTGCAATAAGTCGGGTGTGAAGCCTCACCTAGGGCCTCATCGTTGTCCTCTGTATCACTGGCCAGTCTGAACAATGTCGGCCTCATCTTTTCACAGCGCTGGTACAGGTCCTAAACACACGTCTGTAAGTAACGGCTGCATGCAAGGCTTTGTACGATATACTGCATACATTGGCGAGGCGGTTATGGTAGTGCGGGACGTGTCTCGGTGGTTTGTCGAAGCATGATGTCTCCCACTGGGTGTTCAGTGACAAACCTGGAGGAGTTCTGCATTGCTGTGTGGGTTGGTGGTCGTGCCGTGGTCCTCCAGCAGCTGAGTTAAAAGGCTGACACTTTCGTTGACCTCCTTGATGGTGTTCACACGCTTGGACACCTTCTCTGCTCGCTTTCGGTCCTGAGAGAGACAGACCAAGGTCAGAAATAGGTAATACAGGACAGTGGGGGAGGATAATATAAATGTTCCCCCCAAAATAAGAGAAAGTAATAAAAAAAAAAAGAATTCTGACAAGGTGACAACCCCTCAGGGGAAGAGCACCCATTTTCTCATTAAGTCTCTTACACTCCAGTAAGTACTAAAGCACATCCGCCACCATATTGATAAAAATAGACCAGACCTCCCCCTTCCTTCAGTTGATACAGTGCGATGGCATATGCATATTTGTATTAACAGCGCGCACACAGTTTTGTTCACATGCTTTGTGTTTTTTACACTCGAGTTCAAACTGCACACGTCCTTTGATCATCTGTGATATTTTGATTTAAAGAAATGTAAGGACATTAATTAAATATACAATGTTACAGAGAACACATTTCTTCTTTAATGCTTTAAGAACCATTTCAAAACACTAATTTGTCGAATATTTTGGCTGATCAATCTTAGATGCTGGTACATTTCTTGTCTACGTGCCACAACAGCAGGTTTCATTGTGGAGTAAATACATTTATAATATGAGTGTGTGAATGATTTATTCCCTTATATCAAAAAAAGCATTATAATTGTTTGGGGAATAAACTATATAACACATCTCCTGTGGGTTTTAGGGTGGCATTTTTTTTATTTTAAATGGACTGAACCTTTGCACTTTATATAAATAACGCAACCATTTCTTCAAGAAAACTGCTGAGATTCTAAAATCCTTTGCTATGCAAATATGCATTAATTTGGTTTACATTCGAAAAAAACTAAAAAGGTTCTCTGAAATGAAAAACAATTGTGGAGACCAAATATTTTGGTCAATTTCAACATACTTTGTTTAAGACAATTAGTTATTTGAAGTGCAAAGTTGCCAATATATTTGGCCAAGAGAGTATATACACCCACACACACACCCACACACCCACACACCCACACACCCACACACCCACACCCCCACCCACACCCCCACCCACACAAATTCATTTTCATGGGTTTCAGAAAGACTCCCACCTCCTCTACCATCTCCTTGATCAGTTTGTGGCAGCTTTCAGGTCCTCAGGAAGGGGGCTGTTCAACAGGCGAGCCAGAGTCTACAAACACATTTCCAGTTAGCGAAATGGCCAGTAAAAAAAAGAGGACCTTTTCTTCTGTTCTTCAACAATGACTTACCTTGGACTTCTCCTCATCCTCAAATATGGCATTTTTTGGTCTAGGAAGGGGCAGCCCCAGGATATGGTCAGCTGGAAGAACTGGATCCTGTTTGACAATGCCTGGATGAAATAAAACAGTATAAACCAAAGTCACCGTAGAAACGTCCTAAACCATCCTAATCTGACTGTAGAACACCTCACCCTGTTTTTTCAGCATATGGTAGGCCTCAGCGATCTTCGCCTCATTAGGCAGCCCCAGTGTCCAACTATAGATGAGCTCCAACACCTTCTTCTTCACTGGCTCCGGGGCCCGCGTACCCAGGTACTGAGGAGGAGTGGTGGAATGCAGGAGAACACTGAGCCAAGGAGCTCACCCGATTTCAACACTGACTTGCTTAGACACGGGGGCCAACCATTACCTTTGGAGAGACCACTTTGATAAGCTCGTTGAGGAAGCGAAACTTGCCCACCTCACTGTGGAACCTTCGCCCGCAGCTCTTCATACACGTCTCCAGCACCTGATTGACCACACGTCACAAATGATTATTCATTTCAACAGAAATGTAGATGCGCACACGGATTAGGAAATTCACCGGCCAGATTATGATCCCCTAACCTGCCAGACGACTCACCGTAAGGGCCTGCATGGCCTCCCACTCCTGAGGTGACTGGATTTTGTGAGCCAGTAGCCTGGTTGCAAACTGAGGCCTGAAATGCAGGAGTTTGATGGGGCTGAAGTTGGCAGCAAAAATGTAAGACTTCTATGTGGAGTACATGCGCGATTCCCCCTCCCCACTTGAACAAGGCCATGTCTTGTTTGATTAAACATTCTCATTTGATTAAATATCACCGATGGTCGGTGTCAGAAATCCTAAGTAGCGAGCGAGGACTTAGTGCGGTACGTAATGACACAATGGCTTTCACATACCCCTCCAAATCATAGTTAAGTTGGTCACAGAAGGCCTGCACGCTATCCCAGTCTGTATCTCTGTTCAGTGGGTTTGTAGCCTTGTCTGCAATGGGAAAGGGTAGGGAAATAGGAAAATATAGATTTTACTTTTGTTTACACAGGGAAGTCAAGTTGTGACCAAGGTCTACTTTACAGTTGGAGCCATGTGTTACAGCAACATTCACAATGTCAAGGAAATACAGTAAGGTCTACAAATAATTGGACACTGACAGGTTTTTGTAATTTTGTCTGGTCACCAAAATGTATTCAAGTTACAGGAATGAATATGGGCTTAAGGTGCAGTCTTTCAGCTTTAATTTGAGGGTATTCACATCCAAATTAAGGCAAAGAAGTGGAATATTCTGCAATGGTCGAGTCAATCAACAGACCTCAACTCGATTGAGCATGCATTTTACTTGCTGAAGACAAAACTTAAGGCAGAAAGACCCAGGAACAAACAACTGAAGATAGCTGCAGGAAAGGCCTGGCAAAGCATCACAAAGGAGGATTCGCAGCATTTGGTGATGCCCATGTGTTCCAGACTTCATTGCCGGCAAAGGATTCTCAACAAAGTATTACAAATTAAAATTTTATTTGTGATTGTGTTAATTTCTCTAATTACACTTGAACCCCTGAAATAAGGGGACTGTATGAAAATGGTTGCAATTCCTGTACGTTTCTTACAATATTTGTTCTTACAACACCTTGAATTAAAACTGAAATTCTGCACTTCAATTGCATCTTGGTTGTCTCATTTCAAATCCATTGTGGTGGCGTACAGCACCAAAATTATGAAAACTGTGTCAGTGTCCAAATATTTCCGGCCCTAACTGTATATACAGACAGAGAACCACACAAACGGATATGAGTTACAAACCTAGACTTTTGGACCTAGAGAAAAGCATATACCTAGTTTTATTTTCATTTAGTCCAAGTGAACTTGTACAACTCGGAAATCATTAATAAGAATGTTTTCAGAAACTCGTCCAAATTTAAATGAAACTAAATGAAAATGATTAAAGTCAACCATCAATGTTAATGTAGAAGTTTTCAAACAGATTAGTCCTGTGGCTGTAGATGTCAAACAGTTCTGCAGTCATACAGCATCATCAGGCTTCCTGACACTGTCACTGCTAAAAGACAGTGACAAGACAACACAGTGACGAAAGGTGCCTGGCTGATGCCAGTATCTAGCAAGAAATGGACTGATGCATTCTACCTACGTAAAACTAGAAATATATTTGATTACATAGACACATTAGTTCGTCTACTAACGTTAGATTACAGTTGTCCAACCTAACAGCTAACGTTAGCTATACCGTGGTGTTTACAGGAGGTGTAAACAGTCCCTCCCAGTTTCGACATGATTTTGGGTGAGCTTTAATCTTAGTCGACCGTGACACGTTCATTTTTCCAATAATCTATACTACAAAAAAAACTCTGAACACCCGGAATAACTTAAAGACCTACTGATACGTGACTCCAAACTCTCCGCGTCAGGCTGCGCCGCCATCACTACGGGAATTCCGTTTACCAAGTAAACAGTCTCGCGAGAAAAACTAGTACGCTGCTTATGACGCATTAATGTTCGTAACTAGAAGATGTGACTCCGCCATCCCGGTGGAAAACGCGCGGGAAAGATGGAGTGGTAGAAACGTCCCGAATCACTACATTGATCCCATCAAAATTAGCCAAAGATTTGGTGCTGTTCACTGCCAGAAATAATATCTAATATTGAGTAATCTATTGGACTGTTAAAATACATCATGCAGGATTTTACTAAAATCCACATTGTTCCATTAGAATTGTTTTACTGTTTGCTATTGAGAGCGTTAGCCTATCCCCATCCACTGTCCGCTCTACCCCTCCGACTGTCTCAAGGTGATGTTGACCTAAGCGAGTATATTTACTTGGGTGCTATCCTCCAGGTTAACTGATTTGCCTGTTGCTCTGCATACATTTACCCAACTTGGAATTGCATGGTTAACTGGGGTATGATATTTTTCTTAGATTAGGCTACGGCCACACACACACACACACACACACACACACACACACACACAATGAGGTTTAAAGGTATGGTTTTTTTATTAGCAAAATGCCTGGACTGAATCATGAGTTGACATTTTCATCCAATTTATCCCATGTTTGATTACAGGTGTGATAACTGAAAACATCTTTAACAATCATTGCTGGGAAAAAGTGTTTCAATAAATGTGTACTATAATGAAATTTAACAATCATGAAAAAACAATGCAATCAGCAAGCATAAGTTTGCTAGCATTAACCCTGTCTTGAGATTTTGTCCATATCTTGTTATTGACACCAGAGGAAATGTCCTCAATGTTCATGCACCTGGAGAGAAAACCCTTGGGATGGCAATCCAAACTTAATATTCATACCCCAGGGACACTGGGACTAAAGAGCAAAGAACTGACTAGACAACACCAAACAAAACACCACAGCAATACATACTCACATGAAACAGGACAAAATGAGACATGCTAAACTAAGTGATGTATGAATGAACAAAGTGACTGTCTATCAAAAGGGTATGTATCTCAAGAGTGTCTATGTCCATGTGGCTTAAAGCAAAATACTCTCTCTGGGAGAACCAACTGACTGGGTTTTTAAACCAGGGATGTGTGATGTGATTGGGTAATGGAAAAAGGAACAGGTGGTGCAATTAGGAGGAGTGTCCACTGATTGGTCCACCTCAGCAGTCAGGCGATGCACCCATGACTACCAGTTGGGAAACACCAATGAGCACAATCAGGAACATAAGGGACACCTGGGGAAATGGCAGGAGGGGAAAACCACAAATGTACATACAGGGTACCTGCATGCATAACAAGTAGTATGCCCATGGAGTCAGCAATCATATACTATACACCTTTATCTTTATGATGTTTTATTTCACAGTTTGTATTGTATTCACTGTTGTGGTCCAGTGTATAACACTATAAGAGCATGACCCTACCAACAGCAGAGGTGGATTCCATTTCACTTTGAATAAAAGTGGCTGTTATTCACATACTGACACTTTACAGATGTGAATTTTCATTAACTAATTCAAAAAATATGCAATACAAAACAGTTTAAAATCAACTGGTTTTCCAAATGTATTAACTGAACAACCATAAAGGAATTACAATGATCACCCATTATATTATGACCACCTGCCTAATATTGTGTAGGTCCCCCTTTTGCTGCCAAAACAACCCTGACCCGTCGAGTCATTGACTCTATTAGACCTCTGGTGTGCTGTGGTGTGGTATCTGGCACCAAGAAGTTAGCAGCAGATCCTTTAAGGTCCTGTAAGTTGCGAGGTGGGGCCTCCATGGTTTGGACTTGTTTGTCCAGCACATCCCACAGATGCTTGATTGGATTGAGATCTGGGGAATTTGGAGGCCAAGTCAACACCTTGAACTCGTTGTGTTCCTCAAACCAATCCTGATTCATTTTTGATTTGTGGCAGGGCGAATTATCCTGCTGAAAGAGACCAATGCCATCAGGGAATACCGTTGCCATGAAAAGGTGCACATGGTCTGCAACAATGCTCAGGACCTAAGGTTTTCCAGAAGAACATTGCCCAAAGCATCACACTCCCTCTGCCGGCTTGCCTCCTTCCCATAGTGCATCCTGGTGCCATGTGTTCTCCAGGTAAGTGACGCACACACACCCGGTCATCCACGTGATGTAAAAGGAAATGTGATTCATCAGACCAGCCCACCTTCTTCCATTGCTCCGTGGTCCAGTTCTGATGCTCACGTGGCCATTGTAGGCGCTTTCAGCAGTGGACAGGGGTCAGCATGGGCACCCTGACTGGTCTGCGGCTACGCAGTCCCATACGCAACAAACTACAATGCATTGTGTCCTGACACCTTTCTATCAGTACCAGCAATTTGAACTGCAGTTGATCATCTGTTGGATCGGACCACACAGGCCAGCCTTCACTCCCCACGTGTATCAATGAGTCTTGGCCACCCATGACCCTGCCTTGGACTACTTCTGATAGGTGTATATGGTTATCTCAAAAAAGTTGCTGACTATGCAATAGCAAAGTATATGTTTTTACAATAGCGAAAATAATCATTTTTAAATAATCTGAGAATTGCATATTATATCAACTTTTATTGAAATATGTGTAACACTTTCCGATAACTACCATTAACGAATACAGTTGTTAAAAGCAACGAATGATGACCAAAGACATAAACAAACGGTTAATAATGATAATACTTACGTTATTAAAGATTTACAAATGCATTAAATAAGTGTGTACTGTCATTGGGCATCCAAATTAATCATCTAACCATCGTCTTACTTTTCGCAGATGTCACAGATCCGTATACTCCAGAAAAAAGTTTAAACATTTTCAGATTTTGCCTGTTCTTAATAATTACTAGGGGTGTTTTTAGTCAACCTATAAACGCGTTATTAAATGTTGAACCTGGGTAGACCATGCAGCAACCACCTGTAGTCTTCTCTACCCTCTAGCGGTACAAAGTTGTTTTCTGTATGTTTAATGCAGTTGCGGTGTGGTACGGGAAAGTAACGGTTTTGTTTTGGTGTTAATTTTGTGACCCTCAGCAACGATCTTTCTGTTACAGGTAGTTGCCTACGTTGTCTGGGAAAGGAACAGTAATGCTAACTTTTACTTAATAAAAATAATTCTGGAACGAAAATATATGGAACAGATTTATTCCTGTGGCAACACTGAGTGCAAATCAACCCGCGATAGTGATAGCTTGCAATTTTTACTTAAAGGGATCTGCAAATTCGCATGGAGAATTTGAAGGAATAGTTTGGAGGCAAGTTACATAGCAGTCATAGGGTTGAAAACTATGAAAAAAACGTGTTTTTATTCGGAAAGATTGCCAGCAAGCTAAGTGGCTAAGTTAGTGCTAGATGGCGTTGAAGACCCAGGATTTGACCAAGGCTGAAGTGGTTATCTTTTTTAACTTATCATGGAAGGATGAACTCTATCAAATTCTATCATGGCCTCATTAAAAGCTTTACAAGAATGGTGTCGCACATCATGCGAAAACTACCGCAATGTGGAGATCAGGAATTTATCTACTTCATTCAGAGATGGACTTGCCTTTTGTGCCATAATCCACAAATACCGACCGGATTTAATGTAAGTATATGTACGAAGTTAGAGTCAATAGCTAATACTCCCTATTGTGGGCCACAACTGTCTCCCTCTCACACAATCCCACCCCGTAGCCTTGCCCCAACTAGCCTTTGTGGTGTGTGTGTGTAGGCTATATACTGCCCGTTCAAAGACCCAGTCCTTGCCTATCCTTAGGCTGACCCAGAGCAGCTGGCAAGCCCTCTAATCTGTAGCTTTTGCAGAGCTACATCCTGCCCAAGTGGATTTGCCATGACACATTAAACAACAGCATGTCCTAAGCTTTAAGTGAACACTCCTTAATCTACCCTCGTCCCTATCCGTCCATCAAACCACTTCTCTCCCATACCAGCCCCTTTGTTTTTGGTCGAATGAATATGTAAGGGTCTTTGATGGCAAATCATTTCATTTCACATAATTCTATGATTCTTTTGCTCCAGAGACTTCAACTCCCTCTCCAAGGATAATGTTTATGAAAATAACCACCTGGTGAGTTTCATTTGATGGTGTTTTACCTGCGTGCATGCCCGTCTTACGTCAGTCTGACATTTAATTATTGCTTCCTGTCCTGGTTTTCTACCAGGCATTTGAGGTTGCAGAGTCAAAGCTTGGCATCCCGGCACTGCTGGATGCTACTGACATGGTTTCCACGGAGGTGCCCGACCGGCTAAGCATCATTACCTACCTATCCCATTACTACTACTACTTCAACAAGAAGTCTCATGGTGTGTGGCATATTGTGTCATAGTCAAATTTTGGAAAGAACTGTGCATACTCTGTTGGTTTCACCTATTTTTGTCTGTCAAATTTGTTATTATTCTAAATGTGTGTCACTATGACTGTGCTACAGAATGCCCATGGCCAAGAGGAACCTTATTTAAACATTCATGTATCCCTTGTGCAGTGGGACTACGCATCTCAACTATTTAAATGAACATTTTCAGCTGCTATGTGTTTATTTAGTTTTTAATCAATCCAGACTAAGGCAGTGGTTGGCTGTGAACAAATATTTTACGTCCTTGGTTTGTCTGTAATGAATGGTTTGTCTGATGTGATAGTAGTCTGTGAATAGTTTTAATGTATGAGGATGTATGTGCTTGTGATGTTAATGTGCGGTGATGCCAAAGAAAAACATCCTTCCTGGATGGACAATAAATATTCTATAAATAAATATTCTAGATTTTCAAGCCAGTTTGAAGACATCATCTGCTGCAGAGAGTTTTTGTCACTCTAATCCACAACCTGATTGTCCTGGAGGTTTGAAGCCATCCAAGGTAATGTCATATATTTCTTATGAAGAAAATGTTCTTCAGCATTTTAATTGAAGGTATCCATGTCAACCTCATCTTGGTCCCCTCCTTCTTAAATGTGTTGCAATTACAATTGCTATTTATTTCCCCCTGCTCAACAGTCTAGGACAGGGGAACGATCCAAAAAAGGCAGTGCATGTAGTGTTTGTGCCTCCTGCTCAAAGCATGTCCACCTGGTGCAGAGACATCTTGCAGAGGGAAACTCTACCACCACAGCTGCCTTCAGGTAACAGAACGCTCCCAAGGTAACGGTAGCTCATCCTTATCCTGAAGACACTGAAATACAGTACAGTCTGTTCTTTCAGCCCATTTCATGTCATCCCGTGTTTCCCTTTTAGATGCAGTGTGTGCAGCAGCACTCTCTTACCAGGGTCTTACAAAGAGGGGACTGACGCTGGTTCTTTGGTCTGCATCCAGCACTTGACAGCCAGTCAAAATGTTTTCCCTGACTACGGTAAACAAACTGAATCCACGGGAAACCACAATGTCTCTCACGTTACTGGGAAAATGGACTCAGGTGAGACAGTTGTTTGTGGAAGGAGACAGACAGACACAGAAGGAGATGAGAGAAAGACAAGCCACAACACACTCAAGAAGCCCAGGCCACCTGATCCTCCACAGCCCACTGCAGAAGAGAGTCCAGATCCTGGTGGGCTCACGCTAACACCAGGAAGAGACTTGGCCTCTGGAAGCCCTGTGTGGCCAGTAGCTGCCCCCAGACGAGTGTTTGACTCCACCCCTCCTCGTCCTGCACCCAGGACTTGTCCACCTAAAGCCGCGGAGAGTCCATCTGTTTTGGGTGTGTAAGTCTAAAGATCCACTCAGCTCCTCAGTTTGGACTTTAGAAATGTCAGTATACTTACACTTTCTCTGTACACAATGTCTTTGTTATCCAAATGTTTCAGTGCAAATCAGTCCAGTAAGAACTGTCCACTTTATCCTTTTTTAAATGTATATTCACTGGATTTCTCCCTCTATCTCCAGGTAATCAAGTTGATTGTAAAACCAAACCTAGTACTTTTCAAGGGTGAGTTTGTTCATCAGACGTAGATAAACGATTGTGTGACTTTGAGTATATTTGCAACATCTAATAACTGTTTATATCTCCGTACCTTCTGAACCCAGTGGGCCCTGTAAAACCAAAACCCCACCTTGGCTGGAACTTGTCCAGCCAGGGCCTTGGCCGAAGCTACCCCCTGCCCCACCTCCTAGAATGCCAAAGCCCCCACGTTCAGGTTCTGTCCCCTCCCTCAGAGGGAGCTGGTACAGGTCAAAAGCACCCCCTCCGAATCCCTTTGGGGAGTTGGAGGATAAAGATGAGGTCACTGCTGATGACGACACTTCATGCCCAGAACAGCCAATGGCAACCAGCCAGACGTGGTGTGGTACCAGTCAGTTAGCTGAAGCTGCCGGCTCACATTGTCAAGCTAATTCAGAGGCTGTATCCAGAGCTGACAAATCTAATCTTGATGGAGAGGATGACGTTGTAATTGTGCCGGAAAGTACTGATGCACCTAAGGTAGACAGTTTGGCTAAAACAGGATGTGCACATCTTGTATCCATTCTAGCTGCAGAAACCAGCTCAACTGGTATATCTGAGTCAGCTGATATTGATGGAGTAGCTTATATGCCTGAAGCAGTTGGCGTTCTTGATGCATGTCATTTTGCAGACACTGGAGGATCAACCAACAAAGCAGCTAGTTCTCCTGTTTTGTCTAATTTGACTGAAGCTGAAACAACAACTGTGTCTCACTTAGCTTACGGCGGTCCACATGAAGCAACCAGGTCACTGGGTGTGTCTGACCCAGCTGGATCTGGTGGCCTAAGGACATTAGTTGGGGCGATTAGTTTGTCCACCACATGTAATTTATCTGAACAGGCTAGTTCATATGGTGTTTCTGAAGATTCTGACAGTTCACTTAATCTATCTAGTTTAGCCAGAGAGGACGGCACAGGCAGTGTAACTGGAGAGCCAAGTGTGCTTCGTAAATCAGATATAGCCCACAGCCTCACGTTGCTCAAGAGTGTGTCCGTGCCAGAAATCTCCAATAGTCTCAGTTTCCCCTGCGCTAAAAGCAACTCCCCACCTACATGGTCAACCAATTGTGCGGGAGCCAGTTCCTCCTTACAAAGACCCCCGTCACTTCCTGGTGTGCCTGAAAGGAGTGTCCCTGGCCAGGCACCCATCATCTCTCGCAGTAAGGTAAGATCAAATGCCCAAGTGTCACAAATTCAACAGTTCAATCTGCCCTCAATATAGAATTACAAAGTACACACGTGATTTGAAGATACTGTGTAGAAGTGAGGTTCACACTGAAAATATTTTCTGACATTAACATATGCATTTAGTATATGACAATATGTTATTCTAAGATTTCTCATATGACATCTTCCACACAGCCACATGTAGCCTGTGTGTCACTGAATACTGCGATTGTGCAGTTGAGGGTCACCACACCATCTTCCCCCTCCACTGTAGCAGGTGTGCAAGGAGAACCCTGTCAATCAAAAGGTCTCCCTCACTGAGTATTCAAAATCCAAGCCCGCCCCCGGGCATGGCTTCCCCCTCATTAAGAGGAAGGTAGGATGACTTCTCGGTGTTCACTAAATTGGCACGTCTCCCAGTGTTTTCTCCCAGTCGCGAACAGCCCTCATGGAGATGTGTGCGTCCTCAGGTGCAGACCGACGCCTGTGTCCCTGGGGAGCAGCTGCAGGTGGAGATGGAGGAGGTGAGAAAACGAATGGACAGGCTGGAGCAAAGAGGAGTGCAGATGGAGAACAACTTGAGAGACTTCCAGAATGGCCTGCGTGTCTGTAATTGTACGTGTCTTTAGTTTACAGGGCACTGGAATATCCAGTGTTTTAACTATTGTACTTATTATGAAAATTTACTATTTTATTTAAAAAGGTAACTATTTATGTAACTCAACTACAAAACAAATAATCTTGTTGACTAATTTTACTGTGGTTATTTTTTGGCCAAAGCATATCAGTTGGACAATAAAATCCCTGACCTTGACAGAATAGGTACCTGATTCACTAAATATCCAGAAGCCTCTGTTTACTTGCAGGTCACCTATTTTGAATAATAAAGTTTCTATTTCACCAAAATCTGGAAACACTGGGAAGTTGTGGAAGATGTGTGAACATTTTGTTGTAAGTTATACTTATTGATAAGACATTATCTACCCATTTGCTTCAGACCACGAGGAGGAGGACATGTGGGCGGACTGGTTCACGCTGATACACGAGAAACACATGCTTGTGCGGAGGGACGCCGAGCTGGTATACATGTAAGCCCACTGAGTGGAAATGATATTACACACATACGGCACCCGCGTGTCCCCTTTAACATACACAATATATACCTCGTGTATTTCTGTGCACTCCAAGGGCCAAGCAACAACACTTAGAGGAGAGACAAGCAGACGTGGAATATGAACTGAGATGTCTCCTCAATAAACCAGGTGTGTGTGTCCGATTTGCACATGACCCTGCTTTAAATTACCCTCATTAACTCCTCAGCGATTATCGTCCAATTATCATGTGATGCGGTGTTCTCGGACCTATCTTATTGTTGGTCTGTCCTCATCTCCTCCGCTGCACATCATCCCAGAGTCTGAGTGGAGTGGTGTCGATCGTAGTCGGGAGCAACAGCTGATGGAGGAGCTCGTCACCATCATTGAACAGAGGAACCAGATCGTCAACAGTTTGGATCTGGACAGGCAGAGGTGTGTGGACAAATAAATTGCTAAAGAACACATACATGAATACTGAATTGCATTGGTTCAGATTAATGTCATAAAAAATTTTTTTTTATTATTTTGCTGATCAAATGTGTTTTTCAGAGAAAAAGAAGAAGATATGCTGTTGGCAGACATGCTTAAGAAGAAAGGTGAGTATTTTAAAGAATATTTCTTTCTTATTCTCTCCATACACCTCAGATTTCCAAACTGTTCCTAATTTTGCCATGGCATCACAATTTCTACATTCTCAGATTTCCATAAAGAGGCTGGGAAAGACCTGAAGACGTTAAGAGCAAAGTTCAAGCCCATTAAGCTGCTGAAGATGCTAAGTCAAAAAAACTTTAAGAGCAAAGACTCTCAGAAGAAGAGCTAAGTGAGAGACAAACTCACCTTCCCATTAGGAAGGTATAGAAATAGGTCTGTTTAGAAGCAAATGCAACTTAAGCCGAAGCCTTATGCCTCGTAATATTGTGAGGAATTAATGAGGATTACAGGTAGATATGGAGAAACTCTTAGACTGTGGAGTGGAGTAAATTACAATCAAATAAGCCTATCATACAGTATACAGAGATATTTTGTCCCAGGTGAGAAAAAAAAATCCACATCACACATCAAAGTATAGACAGCACTTTTTGCACACAATACACTTGGTCCAGCAGTCAGCCAAGCCTCAGTGGGTATACTGTATTTGAATGCATTCATTGTTAAACTTGAAATGTATGTTTAATAAAATATTGTACTTTGTATAAACTGCTTTGTATGATCACCATGCTTTTTTATGTAACATACATTAGGCTCTATTTCAAGAAAATAGCACAGGCTATGTGTTTTCTTTGGGACTGAAATTCACACTATTCTAGCTATTGAATGCATTTGAATTGTATTTTGGAACAATTGTTAAAACTTCAACATCTGAGTGGGACCTTGATAAGTATTAATCCCATTTTGCTTATACTACATTTGTTTTGGTAAGTGGTTCTCAATAGGGGGGTATTGAGAGGACAAGGAACAATCATGATAGAGAAATACTATTTAACTTACGATTTGGATAAAATATTGAATCGCGATATCTTTGACAAATATTGCAATTGCTACGGTTATGATTTGCGATTTACAAACGTGTGTAAACAGCGTAGATAATCTCGCTTAAAAATAGAGATCATAGCCTTCATAATGTGCTATTAAATTGAATACAAATATATTTTCTTCCCTTTTAAGTTAGTTTGTTTGTAGGCACCGACATTGAAGCCGAAACCTGTAATAAACGCTGTTGTGTATGTGGGACAATATGGCTTGGTGACACTCAACTTGAAGCAGCTGTATTCGCTAGCCATTGCAGTGTGAACTCTTAACGTTGAAGAATACGGAGCCTTGGGGTCAGCTGAGAAAAAAAATACTAAACCGTGGCCAGAGAATAAAAATCCATTCCCTCTGTTTTATAATCTGTTCGCACGGATTCATAATCCATGCCCTCAGTTTTATTAACTGTTCGCAGTTTTCCAATCAGTGTGCACTGTTTTGCAACCTGTGCGCACAAATGTGTAAATGTGCCCACGTAATCCGTGCCCTCGGTTTTCTAATGTGCGCACGGTCTTGCGATCTGTGCCCACAAAATTGTAAACGTCCCCAGATAAATGCACGAAAAAGTGTGTAACATTCCAGAGAAGAAGACGGCACGGGGTAGCCTACTTTCAGCAGTGTCTGCATCCGACACGCAAGTCATATTTATCTAGATTTAAGGCTAGATGTAATGCATTATTGTGTATTGCATTGTTCATTTTACTGCTTTTTTAACTTATGTTGCATTTATTGAGCTTTTCACATTGCACATGTCAGTATCGCAATTTCGACTAAATGTGCAGCATTAATTGGGCTTTCATAAGTCTTTTGAGTGTAAAGTAGTCTATTTACCAGCGAACAGTTCTAGACTGATTTTTGACCTTTGACTGGGCACCTGTAGGATATTCACCACTCCAAGCGGCTTTTGTTTTGAGGGATGGCCTTTTCTTGGCAGTGCTTGGGTGGTGTGATGCAGATTTCACATTCAGAGAGAGAAATACAATTTACAAATTGTTCAAAATGAATTAGAAGTTCAATACATAAGAGTAGACTAATTGAATAAAGCACTGTGGGGCCTTGAAGGTGAAATGTTTGATAACCACTGCTTAACACTGGCTTTTTACATTTCCCCCAATAGTCTACATTATCTGCATATGGTTTTAACTGTGGAAACTGATTTAGTGCTATGTTCCCTTGAAACGCCAGTGCTAAAATGTTACAGAACTCATTTTATTTCCTGCTTTCCAATTTGGAGCAGCTTTCGAGTCTCAGTGAAATTTCTGACAGGTGGCCCAGGAGCTTCGGATAACTCAGTACATGAACTCAGCTAATATCGTGTTGCATATATAATACCACTCTGCGGAACCATGTTTCACTGTGCAATAAATAATAGTGCCATTAAGCTGATGTACCATGACAGGGATGTTGCACTGAGGGTGTTGAAGACTGGTCTGATGGAGGATAACTTACAGGATTACCAAAGCAAAAGAGGAGTGGCCAGGAGGATTGTTAAAACAGCTAAAAGGTTGGCGTGGCGTGAGTACTGTTCGACTATTGGCAGTGGAATGGATCTGAGTAGGATGTGGTGGATGTTCAAGAAGATGTTGGGGAGGGATGTGGGGGGGGGGGTGTCGGTGCTGGTGGAAGGTGGTGTTCCTGCGGTCACGAATGTGGATAAAGCCCATGTTCTGGTTAGGGCTTGTGAGGCTGTGCATTGGTGTGATCATATCAATGACGAGGGCCTGAGGAAGCAAGCGGATCTACTCAGGGAACATGTGGATGTATTGGTGAGGAAAGAGGGGACCGGGGAGGGAATGGATGCAGAGATTTCAGTGCATGAATTGGAGAAAGCCTCGGAGGGATGTAAGAGGACAACCCCAGGGGAGAATCGGGTATGTTATGGGATGGTTGAGAGAGCGTTGGTCTGTGTGCGGAGAGCAATCTTTTGGAGTTATATAATAAAGTGTGGAGGGCTGGGGTTGTACCTGCTGGATGGAAACGAAGGGTGGTGTTACCCTTTCTGAAACCAGGTAAGGACCTTACGAAGGCGGCGAGTTATAAGCCTATAGCATTTGACGTCTAATTTGGGTAAATTGATGGAGAAGATGGTGGTGGCTAGGTTGGGGTATTTTCTGGAGCAGAGGGGTTTGTTGAGTGATGCACAGAGTGGGTTCAGGAGGGGTAGGTCAACTGCAGGTGCACTGGTCACGGTTAGCACAGAGATTGTGAAAAAACATTGACAATAAATGAAGTGATATGTGAGGCATATTGTGATGTGGAGGAGGAATATTGTGATGTGGAGGAGGCATATTGTGATGTGGAGGAGGCATTTGTGATGTGGAGGAGGCATATTGTGATGTGGAGGAGGCATATTGTGATGTGGAGGAGGCATTTGTGATGTGGAGGAGGCATATTGTGATGTGGAGGAGGAATATTGTGATGTGGAGGAGGCATTTGTGATGTGGAGGAGGCATATTGTGATGTGGAGGAGGCATATTGTGATGTGGAGGAGGCATTTGTGATGTGGAGGAGGCATATTGTGATGTGGAGGAGGAATATTGTGATGTGGAGGAGGCATTTGTGATGTGGAGGAGGCACATGACACGATGTGGGGAGACGGTTTTTGGATTAAGTTGAGTTGGTTGGGTGTAGGAGGTAGGCTGTAAAATTGGATGTGAAGTTTTTTTTTTGTTTGGAAGGGTGTTCCGGGTGAAGGTGGGCGAGGTCCTGTCCAGGAAGTTTAAGGTCGTCAAAGGCACGCTGCAGGGGAGTTTGGTCAGCCCAGTGTTGTTTGTGGCGATGATCGATGACTTGTTTGGGGCAGTGGGGCCAGGGATGGGGGAGGCTTTGTATGCGGATGATGGGGCAATGTGGAAAAGAGGAAGGAATGTGGAATGGGTGATGAAGAGAATGCAGGAAGTAGTTACAGGGGTGGAGGTGTGGTCGTTGACATGGGGGTGCAGGCTGTCAGTGGCCGAGTCGTGTTTTATGATGTAATCTAGGAGAAAGGATGAAGGGGTGAGATTGTGTCTCTATGGACAGGAATTGCTGCGGGTGTCGGAGTTGAAGTACCTTGGCATGTGGACCCATGTGCAGTATGTAGCTGTGAGATGTAGGAGGGCTCTGAAACTTATGCAGGCTGTGGTAGATCATGACTGGGGAGCGGACCATTGTGTATGCATCAAACGCTGATTAGGTCAGTCAAGGATTATGGGTGTTTTGTGTATGGTTCTGCAGCTCAGTCAGTATTGAAATGCTTAGATGTGATTCAGGCGACCGCTTTGAGGTTGTGTGTAGGTGCGTTTAGGACGACGCCGGTGGAGGCCTTGCGACTGGAAGTAGGGGAGATGCCGCTGGAGCTGAGGCGGGATAAACTGGCACTGGCAGACCGGGTGGGATCGAAGGGGAGTGTGAAGGATCATCCCGCACTCAGGGCCGTGGATAAGTGCTGGGAGAGGGAAGTGGGTAAGTTGAAGGCATATGGGTGGGTACCTGAGAGGTTGGTGGAAGAGTATGGGCTGAGGGAGAGGGAAGTAGGACCTACGGTCGTGTTGGGAAATGTTCCAGGTGCTGTTAGGGAGAGGTGAAATTAAGACTTTGGTAAATGGGGTGGGTGGGGTGGGTTATGAATGTTGGCAGAGGAAGTGGGATGGTAGCAGGAAAGGCAGAGGGTATTATGGGGTACAGCGTTTCGGTGAGGGCAGAGTTAAGGAATATGGGTTGTAGGAGGGGAGAGGTGATGTGATGTGGGGTCGTCTAAGGTTAGGGCATACAGGGCTGAATTCCTCATTTAAGGTGATAGGTAAGAATGAGACAGGACTGTGTGATGGATGTCTAGTCGAAGAAACAGTTGAACATGTGTTGTTGTATTGCCAACAGTATGATGTTGAGAGGGAAAGGTTGTATGAGAAGGTTAGGGGGGATTTTAGGAAGTGGGATTTAGTGGAGTTGCTGGGGGTTGGGAAGGGGAGTGAGGTGGGGTGGGGTGGTGGCAAGTGCTGTGTCTCAATTTCTCATGGAAATGTGGCTGAGCAGAAGGGATGATGTAGGTAGGCTGTGGCAGGCCTCACACTCCGGTACAGTAGGTGGCAGTATATGCACCTTTCGTTACGGTTGCGATCCGCCAATGAATTACAAGAAGAAGACGCATCATGACACCGGAAATCGTCGAAAACGGAGTGTGGAGCTGTTTTGCTAAAAGCTGTTAGCAATTGAACTTTGAAATCCCCTATTTTTGTTTAGTTTTTTACAGGTCCCAAACAAAAGAAAGGGAACATGTCTGACAACGAAGGAGAGTAAGTACATAGACTATCGAAAAACCATGTTGGTTTTCTAAACACAACAGGTCAATGTGTTTATGTCTTATTAGATAGCTAACTAGCTCAATTTGATAGCGAAGATTTTCAACGTGGGGGCCATTCATGTTCTCCCAGTGATTTCAGATGGCCAACAACGTTATGTGTATTATTCTAAGAGTTTCTCCTCTCGTCCTCTCTGCAGTTTTGATGATGGAGACTTTGATGATGCTGAAGAGGATGAAGGGTTAGATGACCTGGAAAACGTAGAAGATGTGAGTGTGTTTCCTATCTGTTCGTCTTTGTAGCCAACTAAGAATATTGTGCGTATCAGGACATTGTTTAACCGGCAATTGTTAATATAGTGACTATGAGACTACGATTTTGCTCATTAAAATGTTCCAAAAATCATTGATCACTTGATTAAAAACATTCTACACCAGGCTCATTGACTACTCTTTTGAAACCGTTTGGATGGTTTAGAAACAGAATGACAGCGCAGACCATCGTTATGTAACCAAACTGCTTTGGAATTTAAAGGTTGACCTTTGCAATCAATGTTTTTTGTTTTTTTGTTTGAATTAAGGTAAAACATCAGTCAGGCACACTTGGTTACATCTCGCATGTTCTGTCATATTCACCTGATGTATTTTTCTTTCAAAGTCTTCAACCCATTGCTGTCTGTCACCAATTCAATTTAACAATTTAAATTAGAAATTTAAACTTTTACATTCTCCCACTCTCATCTTCTTTACCCTTTTGGTTGTGACCTGCATCTAAGGATGACCAGGAGAATGTGCAGATCCTGCCTGCAGGGGAGGGGTCACAAGCCAACCAGAAGAGGATCACAACTCCTTACATGACCAAATACGAGAGGGCCAGGGTCCTGGGAACACGTGCCCTCCAGATAGCGTGAGTACAGCTCGGCTGTGATGCAATACTGTATAGACCAGAGATTCTCCCACTTGCTCCCAGAGATAAATTTTCAGCCCTGCGTCCCTGAGAAGGTGGTCTGTTAGAGACCTTGTCTGCCCTGTTAGCCCAGGAATAGCTGCAATCAATCGGTTTCTCGAAGCAAATCGATATACAAAACCTGTTGTCTCAGATGTTCAAATCCTCCTGGAAGGCAGCTTCCACACAGCCCAGGCAAAAAACTCTTCTGTCTTTGCTCTCCAGTGGTGGAACCAGTTTCCGAGGTCTTCAACATTTGGATAAAAGTTTATAAAGTTAAATGTAAAGTTAAAAGTGCTTTGAAATTACTCTGAACAAAATTATAAACGCAACACTTTTTTTTTTACCCCCATTTATTATGAGCAGAACTCAAAGATCTAAGACCTTTTCTATGTACACAAAAGGCCTGTTTCTCTCAAATATTGTTCACAAATCTGTCTAAATCTGTGTTAGTGAGCACTTCTCCTTTGCTGAGATAATCCATCTAATATGCCACCTAACAGGTGTGGCTTATCAAGATGCTGATTAGACAGCATGATTATTGCACAGGTGTGCCTTAGGCTGGCCACAATAAAAGGCCACTAAAATTTGACGTTTTACTGTATTGGGGTGTCCGGGGGGGTCTGAAATCCAGTCAGTATCTGGTATGACCACCATTTGCCTCACGCAGTGCAACACATCTCCTTCACATAGAGTTGATCAGGTTGTTGATTGTGGCCTGTGGAATGTTGGTCCACTCCTTCAGTGGCTGTGCGAAGTTGCTGGATATTGGCCGGACCTGGAACACATTGTCGTATACGCCGATCCAGAGCATCCCAAACGTGCTCAGTGGGTGACATGTCTGGTGAGTATGCTGGCCATGCTGATGTTTTCAGCTTCCAGGAATTGAGTACAGATCTTTGCAACATGGGGCTGTGCATTATCATGCTGCAACATGAGGTGATGGTCGTGGATGAATGGCACAGCGGTTTATGATTAGGTGTAGCCTGGCTCGGGGGCCTGAAGGTGACCAGAAGGCTTGATACTGTTCACCCTTGCTGTCTTGCCAGGTGGGCTCTCATCGCCACTGGGATGCCCTCCCTCCAATGCCTTTCTGGGGAAGAGTCACTGGCTTGTTGTTGTCTCTCTGTTGCGCACTTGTGCAATTGGTCTGTACTCTGCTGGCAATACTCGGCCCTCATTCAGGGGGGTTGCGGTTGGTGGGTGTCCCTTTGGTTGATGCTTGACAATGTGGGTGGATTGATTTCCTGCCTGTTGGGCCCTGTCCGGGGCCTCCCCCGGGTAGGGCCACAGTGTCGCCGGACCCCCCCCGTCTCAGTTCCAAGTTCTTACACTGCTATACTATTGTGCTGGAGGATTGGGTCAGTTCTCCTTCCCCACTAAGTTCTCCTTCTCCACTATAAATCGTTGTTGATATGAGGAATGCATTTTCTGAATTTTCCCAGTCTCCCCCCGTTTTAAACTTTAGGCGGACATGAGGTCCTGGTCCACACCTGCGGAGTACCTGGTTTGGGGGGCCCGTTGCTGTCCCTGTCCTTGTTCATCTGGTCATACTTCTGACCTAGTCTAAATTTAAATAGACTCTGGATTTGCCCACATACATTTATTCATTATTCCAATTGGACTCTTAATATTTCACCCGACACAGCCAGAAGAGGAGTGGTCACCCCTCTGATCCTGGGTCCTCTCTAGGTTTCTTCCTAAAATTCGGCCTTCATAGGGAGTTTTTCCTAGCCACTGAAATTCAACACTACTGTTGTTTGCTCCTTGGGGTTTAAGCCCGGGTGTTTCTGTAAAAGCACAACTGCTGTTGTAAAAAGGGCTTTATAAATAAATGTGATTGATTGCTTGCTTGGCCTCAGGATCTCGTCACGGTATCTCTGTGCATTCAAAATGCACCTGTGTTCGTTGTCCATAACACACGCTTGCCCATACCACAACGCCACCGCCACCATGGGCCACTCGATCCACAACATTTATATCAGCAAACCGCTCACCCACACGGCGCCATACACGCTGTCTGCCATCTGCCCTGTACAGTGAAAACCGGGATTCATCCGTGAAGCGAACACCTCCAAAGTGCCAGACGCCATCAAATGTGAGCATTTGCCCACTCAAGTCGGTTACGACGACGAACTGCAGTCAGGTCGAGACCCCGATGAGGACAACGAGCATGCAGATGAGCTTCCCTGAGACGGTTTCTGACAATTTGTGCAGAAATTCTTTGGTTGCATTTTATTGTGGCCAGCCTAAGGCACATCTGTGCAACAATCATGCTGTCAAATCAGCATCTTGATATGCCACACCTGTGAGGTGGATGGATTATCTCAGCAAATGAGAAGTGCTCACTAACACAGATTTACACAGATTTGTGAACAATATTTGAGAGAAATAGGCCTTTTGTGTACATAGAGAAAGTCTTAGATCTTTGAGTTCAGCTCATGATAAATAGATTTTGGAGGAATGTATTCGTCTGCTAACTCTTACACACGTTTTCAGTAACACCACATCTTCCTTCCTCTGTGGTGTAGGATGTGTGCCCCAGTCATGGTGGAGCTGGAAGGAGAGACAGACCCTCTACAAATTGCTATGAAAGAGCTCAAGTAGGAAATGTATAGTTTTTAGACTGGGCAAAACATTCGTCATTGCTCTACAATGGAAGGTGTTTAATTTCCAAGCGTCTTTTTATCAGGGTAAGATGGTGTGTTTGCTTTGTGACTCACAGGTGCAGGAAGATCCCCATCATAATCCGACGGTACCTTCCTGACGGTAGTTATGAAGACTGGGGCTGTGATGAGCTCATCATCACGGACTAAGTCCTGTCCAACTGGTTTCACAGAGGTGCCAGACCATCTCGCAACCTACTGCTCTGATACAAGTGTACACCTTGGGCCCAGCAAAGAGTTAACAGCAAATAAGGTTTCATTTAGGGCTGATTTCTTGTTTTGTCTAATCTTGTGTTTCTGCTTGGTTGATAAGAAACCCTTAATCTATCCTTATTTGTCCGCATGGACTCCCCCCGGCTCTGGCCCAATCAGATCCACGACTCTGGCGAGATGAAGACTCATGTTGTCTAGAACTGGACGATGTGGCCAAAGTTCTGCAAGGCAAGAAACTATTAGGATTTTTGGTTTATCGTCCCAGCGTTAATGAAATGACAGTCTGGTTTATTGCTGGTATTCTAACTGTATTACCGCTGTCTTCCACAAGGGGGAATTGTGACTCAAGTCTACATTTACATTGTTTTATAGAAATGTGTTTTAATTATGAACGTATTGTTTCGTGGTATGGAAGAGCATTTGCTGTCATGGAGATGTTTGTTTTATTGTTGTAATAAAATTGTTTTGTAAAATGGTCTTTTATATTAACTTTGTACCAACAAAAATTAAATCCTGCAGCAGGATGTTGATAATGGCTTTGAGTTTAGAACCATGCTACATTAATATGAATTCAAAAAACTAAGGGAATATCTGCTTAAATGAGCAAACTTAAATAAGTTTCAGCCATCCTTATTTAAAAATAGTGTTTCTTACTTTGCTTAGATACAAGGGTATTTTTTTTTTTTAAGCCTGAGTTATTGAATCATACTGAAGTGAGCCAAACACTATAGTGAAGGATTGTTGTTTTTGTTCATTTTCATGATACCCAGAGGTCCAAGTTCTTAATTTTGCACTTTAAGTACAAATGACTGGAATGTCATTTTCTGTTTATCCCACCCAAAACTGTTTAATCACATGGATATGTTTCACACAAATTACATTTTACATTTTGGTCATGTAGCAGACGCTCTTATCCAGACTGATTTACAGTAAGTGCATACTTTTTAAAAGAGCTATGCGAAACAACCATACAATACAGGAGGAAGTGCTGTCTACTCAATTAGTTGTCAGTGAAGATCAGTGCTGGAAAGAAGTCTGTACACAAACGTAAAACATTAACAAAAGTCAGCTGAGGTGGTGGCAGTGGAACTATTTTAAGTATTCTGTGAAAATTTGGGTTTTCATGTCTCTTTTTAAGAGCTGTGTGACTAGAAGATTTGTCGATTTGTCTCTCAAAATAAGCGATCATCTACCCCTACCTCCCAAGGATGCACACTCAAATTACCATTGAATTTCCCCACATGTACGCCAACAGACAAGCGTGGTCAGTTCATTGTGTTTGTGGAAATGGGTTGTTACCCAGGCAACAGGGAGACCTACACGAGGGTGGGGTAAAAGAGGGACCCTCGCCCTGTTAGCAGCTTTGTTTTGAAGGGCCATCTTTAGTGGGCCTACAGCGCATACTACTACAGGCCAAAGGACTCTAACAAGAAATCTTGTGGGAAGAGACACTGAAGTCTCTGCCATCGTGGTTCTTATCACGCTGCTTTCTCAGCCTGGAAATCTAGACCGGAAAGAAAGTGTGACTGAACTCACAGGTGCCCAAGCCACCACAAGGAGGCACTACAGCAAGATATGGCAAGGCAGCCATATTCAACTACTAACCCCCAAACCAACATGCACCATCCTCAGTGAGACACCTGGGCTGATCCACAACCTGGATTTGGAACCTGGAGAATGGAAACCTTAAATTCCTAGCCACTGAAATCAACACTACTTTTGTTTGCTCCTTGGGTTTTAAGGCTGGGTGTCTCTGTAAAGCACTTTGTGACACCTGCTGTTGTAAAAAGGGCTTTATAAATAAATTTGATTGATTGATTAAATGCATGGCATACTGAACCAGCTGTGATTAGCTCTCTTTGCCATGTTTTATTTAGTTGTTTTTTAATTTTGAATGTGCTTTTACATGGTTACAGAATTAAGGATTGGTATATAACTGCAGTTCATGGATGACCCACAAGCCTTTTCTCCATCAATCTCCTCGATTCTTTTTCACTCTCCTCTCCTCTCTCCAGTTTTGGAATGTTTTAATCCCATTAAAGTCCCAACCTGAGCAGGGATGGGAGTTTTGGGGGGAGGGAACTATGTGAAACTATGAGAAGTGAGTATGAGAGTCCCTTTGTATCCCACTGAAGCTACAGACCAGGCAGTTATGGGTATGGCTCCCCCCATTGCCCCATTTCCCTCCTCCCCCTGTTTTCCCTCAATGGCTTCCTTTGTCTTTAGCAAAGTATCACACAGCCGATTAAATACAGGGAATTAGGAGTCAGGCTTAACCCGCAACGCAACACACACAAACACACACAGTATGAACATAGGCATACATGCAAGATTTGTACGGCTGAAATGCGTGCAGTGGCACCAATGAGAACTCACAGTGGGGTTTGTTTTGCCTGTTGGGTGCTGTGTAGTGGGTTGCTTCAGTGAGCAGCCTTCTGGATGTACTGGAGACTGAGGACATCTGAAATACTTGTTGTGTTAGTTATGTGCCGATGATGCACCTCTGTCTTCTCTCAAATCGGCAAAAGCCCTCAAGAACTATGCCCGGTAAAATTTACATGTACCTAGGTCACTATGAGCTTTGCATAACAGATTCTGTTGCACTGCCTTTATAGCCTTGGCACGGGTGAGAGAGATGACAAGAAAGTTTTTCATTTGCAGGGAAAATGCTATGATATATTGGAAATGTTCAGACTATGTTATTGACTATTGGTTATTCAAAGTGCTCTCACCATTCTCCAGCCAATCAAAGCAAGAGAACATGGATGTAGAAGGTACTGATCAAAAGACTTACTAAAGCAGAAAGAATAAAGATTTATTAAGCGTAAGAGAAATTCATTAGTCACAACATCTCTATTTTGTTTTCACTAGTATTTACAGGATTTGTTCTGCGGGCAATAGAAAATATCACCCCAAAAAACAACAGTCAAGAGTTTTTCACATGAAGAAAAGCTGTTAACAGCGCATAAAAACATAATACCAGCAAATATAAATAATAATTATAATATTTAACAACAAAAAAAATCCAAAAGCAACATGTAGGATGTAATATTAAATGCCATGTGCTCAAGGCATATTGTAACAAAAAGCTAAAGACAAGCTTAGATGTTTCAAATGGTGTAAAAAGGAGTGCTGGGCCAAAAGCAAACACCATCCTTTTTTAAGTTAACATATAGATTTGATTCCAAATAATAACATTGGAATTAGTACATATATATTAGAATGAGTTTTAATGTATTCTTTCACATTGAAAAATGAAGCGCATCCAGCCTGAAATACTCCTGGTCAAAAATTATTTAAGATTTTCGATCATGTTTGGGAACCATGCTATATTATTCTTAAATTAGTTGTTTTTACATTAGTTTTGTTGTTATAACGTAAAGAAATGTAAACAATCCTTTTAGATGAATTTTCTTTTAAGATGTTGATAGGAACCAGTCCTATAAAATGCCAAACTTCCATTACATGATTTTCTTACAGAAACCCTTAGTTCAATATAAAAACTTCAATTAGGATCATGTACGATGGTTCCAAGTCATGACAGAAAATCCAAAAGGACTTTTTGACTAGGGATAGGTACAGTTATTTAGGAGTCATATTTTAGCCTTTTAGTTCAAAATGAACATAAAACAAAACATACAATATATCCCTGCCCTGACATGCTACCACCAGTTGTGGCTGAATGAGTGTCAATTATATGAAATCTTATTTGATTACATTATCACTCGCCAACGCCTTCATGTACTGATATCGATTCATTATCATTTAGAAATCATGAATGTTGTCATGATTCCCTTGGACTGATATTATTTTCAGACATTTTGTTTGCATTTCCTTTCACAAAGTTTTCGGGTCTTACAACACAAGGTCATTAATTGCTTCATGCATTCTTTCACTCATTAAAGCTCAGACAACAGTGTTTCTATGATGGCTTTTAAGAGAAGCCATAAACAGGTAGCCAAAAAGGTTACATTTTTCTACAAATCTAACATTTTACACAGATTACTGTATATACACATTTTGTACGTCAAACAACTAAGAACCATTTGTGGCAGTGGTGCAGACTTTTCAGTGTATTAATGGAAAAACAGATGAAAATATAATGAAATTAATAGGAAAGATTAAAACAATAAACATAACCTATTATGTCTAATGAATATACATATTTAATTACCTCACTTTTGGTTAATAAAATCATGTAAAAGGATCATGTAATATTGTCTTCTTATTTGATATTCAGGTTTGAAAAATTCTGTGTCAACGAGACAATGCTTCATCAACGCAAAAGTCAGTGCCTTGAATAGAATGTCCAAAGTATTGAGGTTCAAATATCAGAATTGTTTTAAGCATCTATCACCAGAGAGCTGTAGTCAGGTCAGTAAAGTGGACATTAGTAGTGAGATACTGTATCATTCAGAAAAAGAGAAGAAATGTGATAGATTCATCTCTGTCATTACAGTTTTGGTCTCAACTTTGGTCATTTTCACTTATAAAAAGTATATAGGAACAGATATTCTCGACTGTATGCGCTTTGTAATGGATATAATCCAATTACAACACAGGCAATGTAAAGGCACATTCCGTAGCTTCAATAACTCTTAATCAATATGGCTCTATTGGCCAGTCACAATGAATATTGCATTACATCATATGAAAAATCAGTTTTCAACACGCCTGAGAAGTGGATGGTTGGGATAGCCAAATCATTTGGCACTCTACCATTTATGGACTTAAATCAAAAACATTTTTGTTGATGACAAGCCTCTAGATTTCAAATAAGGAACCAACATGTCCTCTCTGTTTCTAACCTAAAAAGCTAGGATCTAACCCACTCACATACTCCTCACTGAAGTCCCGCACCACACGCTACCCCATAAAACCATCTGAACTCCAATCCTTCCTGGGCCCCATTGGCCACTCCGTGTTTGGCATGGACCAAACGGGTCCAGTCCCCTGCTGCCCCAAACCGAGGCCTCCACAGCTCTGTGGGTCTGCTGTCAGGGCGAAATCTGTGTGAGCGCCCCTTCCTTCCCTTATTTGTCAGGGCCGCGACAGGGTGGTGTATACAGGCTGCTCCCAGTGAGTGGGGCTGTGGGACTGCGGCACGCTGGACGGGTCAGTGATGGCTGTGTACAGGGGCCTCTGGGAGGGCCCCATGTAAGAGAAGGCTGAATACAGACCCGAGGCCTGGCCGGAGTGGGCGTAGTATGAGCCAGAGGCCTGGTGGTCGGCGTACTCTGCAAACTGGGCCCGGGACGCCAGCGTGGGGAACGCAGAGCTGTAGTGGGGCAGGCTGAGGGAAGTGTAGGTGACACCGGAACCCCCCGTGGACACCTCGGCAAAGTGCCCCCCCGGGCCGGCCTCGCTCTTGATTTGGGCCTTGGAGGGGTCAGAGCCTAGCGAGGATGAAAGCGAGTGCTGCTTGGACAGCCAGGAGGCAGAGTGGCCGCTGGCCGCAGCCAGGGCCGACGAGATGCCATAGGTGTAGGGAGAGGCAGAGGACCCCGCTGGCCCCCCAGCACTCTGTCCGACCCCTGGGTGGCCGTTGGGGGGCAGGTACTGGTCAAACTCGTTCACGTCGAAGGGCTCCATGTTGGCCATCACCTCGTGGCTGATCTCGCCGATGTCCACATTGCCGAAATCGATGTGCGGTTTGCCCGAGCCAGGCCCCGGTCCAGAGCCCCCCTCTGCTCCCACCCCCATCCCCCCACGGGAGCCCCCCGCCCCACCTCCCTCCCGCTTCCCATCACCCGACTTCCCCGCCTGGAGCTCCGTCTTGGGGGTGGTCGGCGGTGTAGGGGGGCTATGGCTCTGACCTGTGTGGAGACAAAACCACGCCGAGGCATTAGAGTTATTATGAGCCCGACCCAGAGGAGAATAAAAGGACAGGAGCGCACGGTCGAGTGACAGGAGGCCTACCTGCAGCATGCGAGTGGTGTCCGTCGGACAAAGGAGACCCTGCTCCCCCGACGTGGGCGGCCACTTCCAGGTGGAGGCTCTTGTAGTGTGACTGGCTGTGGCTGACCTCCCCCTCCGAGTGGCCGTCGGCGTCCGAGCCCGGGCCGGGCTTGCCGTTCTTGCGACGACGCGGCTGGTACTTGTACTCCGGATAATCCTTCTTGTGTTGCTTCCTCAGTCTCTCGGCCTCCTCAATGAAGGGCCTCTTATCACTCTCATTCAAGAGCCTGTGGGAGAGAACATCTTTTCAATGACAAGGCAACATTAAATTAGTCCCCCACAAATATTGCAGTGCCCCCCACAGGAACAATCATCTAGGCCGGTTAATCTCAGGGGGGGGGGGGGGGGGTTGCAAAGCACTTTCGACTGCAACCTACAGTCGAAAGCTAACATTTGCAGCACACAAGCTAAAGAGAGAACAGCTTGTTGTGTTGAGACCAATTTTACTATTGAAGTCATGAATACATTAACAAAAGTCGGAACATTAATGATAGCTACCAAATAAGGAATATATTTCTATGGGTTGAGGCAGTCAGTTTGCGCTTGCAAATTTAAACAATATATACACTCACCTAAAGGATTATTAGGAACACCAAACTAATACTGTGTTTGACCCCCTTTCGCCTTCAGAACTGCCTTAATTCTACGTGGCATTGATTCAACAAGGTGCTGAAAGCATTCTTTAGAAATGTTGGCCCATATTGATAGGATAGCATCTTGCAGTTGATGGAGATTAGTGGGATGCACATCCAGGGCACGAAGCTCCCGTTCCACCACATCCCAAAGATGCTCTATTGGGTTGAGATCTGGTGACTGTGGGGGCCATTTCAGTACAGTGAACTCATTGTCATGTTCAAGAAAACCATTTTTGAAATGATTCGAGCTTTGTGACATGGTGCCTTATCCTGCTGGAAGTAGCCATCAGAAGATGGGTACATGGTGGTCATAAAGGGATGGACATGGTCAGAAACAATGCTCAGGTAGGCCGTGGCATTTAAACGATGCCCAATTGGCACTAAGGGGCCTAAAGTGTGCCAAGAAAACATCCCCCACACCATTACACCACCACCACCAGCCTGCACAGTGGTAACAAGGCATGATGGATCCATGTTCTCATTCTGTTTATGCCAAATTCTGACTACCATCTGAATGTCTCAACAGAAATCGAGACTCATCAGACCAGGCAACATTCTTCCAGTCTTCAACTGTCCAATTTTGGTGAGCTTGTGCAAATTGTAGCCTCTTTTTCCTATTTGTAGTGGAGATGAGTGGTACCCGGTGGGGTCTTCTGCTGTTGTAGCCCATCCGCCTCAAGGTTGTGCGTATTGTGGCTTCACAAATGTTTGCTGCATACCTCGGTTGTAACGAGTGGTTATTTCAGTCAAAGTTGCTTGAAGCTTGAATCAGTCGGCCCATTCTCCTCTGACCTCTAGCATCAACAAGGCATTTTCACCCACAGGACTGCCGCATACTGGATGTTTTTCCCTTTTCACACCATTCCTTGTAAACCCTAGAAATGGTTGTGCGTGAAAATCCCAGTAATTGAGCAGATTGTGAAATACTCAGACCGGCCCGTCTGGCACCAAAAACCATGCCACACTCTCAAAATTGCTCAAAATCACCATTCTTTCCCATTCTGACATTCAGTTTGGAGTTCAGGAGATTGTCTTGGTTCATTTCAATCATTTGGGTGACATGAAAAATATTAGGATTTTTTTTCCATAATTGAAATTACAATAGTCGGAAAAGGGTGGCTTGCCCACTTCAGGTTGGTGGAGAGTGCCTGCCTCAAGTGGAGGAGTTTAAGTATCTAGGGGTCTTGTTCACGAGTGAGGGAAGGATGGAACGGGAGATTGACAGACGGATTGGTGCAGCTTCTGCAGTAATGCAGTCGATGTATCGGTCTGTCGTGGTGAAGAAAGAGCTGAGCCGCAAGGCGAAGCTCTCGATTTACCAGTCAATCTACGTTCCTACTCTCACCTATGGTCATGAGCTTTGGGTCATGACTGAAAGGACAAGATCCCGGATACAGGCGGCCGAAATGAGCTTTCTCCGCAGGGTGGCTGGGCGATCCCTTAGAGATAGGGTGAGAAGCTTGGTCACCCAGGAGGAGCTCAGAGTAGAGCCGCTGCTCCTCCTCATCGAGAGGGGTCAGCTGAGGTGGCTTGGGCATCTGTTTCGGATGCCTCCGGAACGCCTTCCTGGGAAGGTGTTCCGGTCCCGTCCCACCGGGAGGAGACCCCGGGGAAGACCTAGGACACGCTGGAGGGACTGTGTCTCCCGGCTGGCCTGGGAACGCCTCGGTGTCCCCCCGGAAGAGCTAGAGGAAGTGTCTGGGAAGAGGAAAGTCTGGGCATCCCTGCTTAGACTGCTGCCCCGCGACCCGGCCCCGGATAAGCGGAAGATGATGGATGGATGGAAATTACAATATGTACAATGGCATGAAATTAGTTCAGAAATGGAAAAAATATATACATGTGAAAATCAAAATGGCTTCATTATAAAAGGGGACTTGAAAGAAAATATGTTTACAGACAATGTGTGTGTACTATAAAAACCCATTTACAATGATTTCTTAATGAGATCATGCCATTCAGTGTCATTTATTAAATGCTGATTCTCTGTAGCGACACACATTATTCAGCCTTTTGTTAATATCAGGAAGTGGTGTCTGAGATATTACATGAGACATGCATTCATACTAACTGATAGAGACACCTATAATCTCCCATTCCTGTCTTTAATTATGAATGCACACTTCCAGACCACCCTGTCTACATTCTAGATTAACATGAATTAAGCGAGTTAAGAACAGGGCTTATTCGAGTCACATATGACCACTGTAATGAGTATGCCAATTTATTTAATGATATTTAAGCAGGTAATATGCTAAGAACACCCTGGGAGACATTAGGCTGAAGGACAGAACATTTTTTTTTTTTTTAATTGTCAACATGGGGACTGGAACAAACAACCTTTTGTTTACTTGCCCAACACTCTGATCACCAGGCTACATTGCTGGCCTAGACACATTTGTTTGGGGTTTTCTGTAGCCAACAGTGCTATATATTTGTTCCATTGTTTCAGATTTGTTTACAGACATAACGTGTGTGTGTACTATAAAAAATAACATTTCCCCAGGGCCTATAATTACTTAATGAAGTCATGCCATTCAGTGTAATTCAGTCGGTGTAATTTAGTAAATGCTGATTCTCTGTAGCCAGACACATCACTCAGACTTTCCTTAATATCAGGCCAGTGGTGTCTGAGATATTAGGTGAGACGGGCATTACGCTGCTGTGGAAATGGACCAAACTGAAATGTTGGTAACACTAAATTTCAACTGTCCTTAAAATACATGCAACTGGTGTACAAACAAAAGCTTGTAAATATGTTAAACAGACTAAAGTCACCTGAACATACCATCAGCTCACTCAAACTGAGTGGTGGACCTCTTGTCAAGTTGGCGCGGTCACGTGTATTTCAAAGCAGAGGATCACTGGTTTGTGTCCCATGCTTGACTGGCAGATTGTCAGTGGAGGGAGCTAAACTGTTAGCAGCAGCACGTAGATGTCGGTTTAATTTGCTTGTCACAAATAGGGATGTTTCCACTAAATTCCCCAATCGAGTGTTTTGTTTCTTCTCAGCTGCATCCAAATCCGTAACAACTGTCACAAGGTTGTAATCTCATGAACAGATGCGCTGGGTGTCCGACATTAGAAAGGTTTGAGGCTCAATCGTCTCTAATTAACAAACAGTGAATATACAATTGTTGTGCAGGCTGTTACTGTAAATAGGAATGTGTCCTTAATTGACATGCATTGAAAATTAAAAGTAAAAAAACACATCTCCACTCCATTTTGTTGCTAGTGTTTGGCCCCATAGAGAACAATCGGGGTTGGCCTGGGTGAATTTTCACAAACAGATCAGATATACAGTGGATATGTACAAGAATGAGACAAAGATTATCAGGTCAGAACATTTTCCACCTTTAATGTGACCTATAAAGTGAACAATTTAATTGAAAAACAAACTGATATCTTAGAGGGGGAAAAATAAAAAACTCACAAGAACCCTGGTTGCATAAGTGAGTACACCCGTAAATTAATACTGTGTTGAAGCACCTTTTGATTTTATTACAGCACTCTTTTTGGCTAGGAGTCTATTAGCATGGCACATCTTGACGTGGCAATATTTGCCCACTCTTCTTTGCAAAAGTTTTCCAAATCTGTAAGATTGCGAGGACATCTCCAGTGCACAGCCCTCTTCAGATCACCCCACAGATGTTCAATTGGATTCCGGTCTGGGCTCTGGCTGGGCCATTCCAAAACGTCAATCTTCTTCTGGTGAAGCCATGCTTTTGCGGATTTGGATGTGTGCTTTGGGTCGTAGTCGTGCTGAAAGGTGAACTTCATCTTCAGCTTTCTAACGGATGCCTGAAGGTTTTGTGCTAAAATTGCCTGCTATTTGGAACTGTTCATAATTCCCTCCACCCTGACTAAGGCCCCAGTTACAGCTGTAGAAAAACAGCCCCAAAACATGGTATGGTATGGTATGGTGTTCTTTGGGTGATTTGAAGTTTTGTTTTTGCGCCAAACATACCTTTTGGAATTATGACCAAGAAGTTCAACCTTGGTTTCATAAGATCATACCACATTTTCCCAAGTGCTTTTGGGAGACTTTATGTTTGTTTTTGCAAACTTCAGCTGGGCTTGGATGTTTTTCCCACATGTAGCACACAGCCAGTTCCTTTAATGTTGCCGTAGGCCTCTTGGAAGCCTCCCTGACCAGTTTTCTTCTCGTCTTTTCATCAATTTTGGACGGATGTCCAGTTCTCGGTGATGTCTCTGTTGTGCCATATTTTCTACACTTGATGATGACTGTCTTCACTGTGTTCCATGTTGTATCTAATGCTTTGGAAATTATTTTGTACTTTTCTCCTGACTGATATCTTTCAACAAAGCGATCCCTCTGATGCTTTGGAAGCTCTCTGCGGACCAGGGCTTTTGCTCTGAGGCAAATAAGAAAATGTCAGGAAAATCCTACTAGAAACAGCTGAACTTTGTGATTAAGCAGAGTCACTTTAAATGATGGCAGGTGTGTTATGACTTCTATTTAACATGAGTTTGAATATGATTGGTTAATTCTGAACACAGCCACATCCCCAGTTATAAGAGGGTGTGCACACTTATGCACCAGGTTATTGTAAGGTTTTTATTTTTAAAAAGTCCCCCTCAAAGGATTTCAGTTTGTTTTTCAATTGAATTGTTCACATTATAGGTTACATTAAAGTGGGAAAGTTTCTGACATTATTTATTTGTCTCATTTAAAAAAAAAAGAATTACACAAAAACCTGGCATTTTAACAGGAGTGTGTAGACTTTTTATATCCACTGTAGGTCAATTTCATTAACTGGAGTGTACTATAGAGGCTCTAACCCAGATTATAATTGAAACCTTCATGTTGTCCATTATGACAACCTGAACATTGATTGCATCTATATGGGAGGAAAACCCACTAATGCAATACAGAGTACATTTTATCTGCCTAAGAACAATATCATGTGTTACAAAGGATTTTGCTAGTTAAAGCATCTTGAGGGAAATTATGTTGTACTAAATTTACCTAGACAAATGGTCACTATTGAGCAATTACCATTCACTCACTCCTCATTACCAAAGGAAACTAACATAAGATGAACTAAATCACTTCAATTTACTGAAACATGTAAACAGTCAAGAAATTAACTCATTTTAGTCCTCATTTTAGTCCTGTGGCAGTATATTTCGGGGTAATTATTTTGTTGTACAATGAAACCCTGTTCATTTGGAGGCATTTGGTTGCACTTTACCTGACAGGAAAAAAATACTATAATAGACATTGACAACTCCTGTATACCTGCATACATGTGTTATAACACAACATACTAACCAGAAACACAAGCCACTAGTCAAAAACCTTTCAAACTACACAATGTGTTATGCCTTCGTACAGCTCTTAGCCATGGTATACTGCCCATAAACCACACCCTCCTCGTGCCTTATTACAGTATAATAAATATAATTACAGTACATACAAAAGTATTAGTACAGTTTATTACTGTACTGTAATGTCCTCTATTTTATTACTGTAATGTGCTACCTGACAAAAGTACTGCCAAAGTGTAAACAATGTCAGAGACAACCTTTTGTCTCTACCTTAAAGGGGAATTATTTAGAATTGTTTGCATTGTAATAGGAAATGGCTATCGTAGGTATATCTGCAGTAATAGTGGAAACAAGTTTCACAACATTGATCAACTGGAATTTATTTTGTGTGAATACAAAAGAACATCCTAAAAAGAGTGTAGGGAACCATTGTACTATCTAAATAACTATTTTAAATGTTTAAATAAATGCATAAATATAAAAAAAAAAACATCATTTTTACAACTTTTGTAAGCTTGTCGACCAAAAGTGAAAGTAAAACGGGCGAGAGAGGAGAGGGATGGTTTGAATGTGTTGTTGCTGTAATTCAACCAACTTCCACAAGATGGCAGCTAATTTGGGATATCCCCTTTAAAAAAAAAACCTGTCCTTCTATCTTTCATCCACATACACATATTTGTTTTTGTAGATTTGTGCGTACAAGAACGATGATTCCCGATTTTGCCTATCCTCTAAACCTAAATATAATCCAAAACCTTACCATAATTGTGACCATACCCTAACCTTAACATAAATAATCAAACTTTTATGCTTAATTGAACCTAACCCTAAAACCTAAACCTAACCCACAGACATAAAATTAACCCCAATTCCAACATCAACCCCAAAGTTTTAACCTGACCCCTGACACCAAATAAGACAGCATTTCTCATTGTAGGATCAGCTAAAGACCTGGAGGAGACCAAATTGTCCGGTTTTACTATCTTTGTGAACAGAAATGTTGTTTACCTCATTTCCTCTATTGATATGTTAGTGTCAGTGAAGAGAGTCTTGTCAGATAGGCTTTACTTTAATGTTGTCAATTTAAATAATTGCTGAAAGCCAAATGGCAAGCACTGTGACAACCAACTCTTTGAGGTACTGTGTGACAACAAGATGGATTTCATAAGTGGCCAGTCTACTATACTGTAGGTCTACTGACGACTCACAACGCACTTTTGGAGTAAGATGAAAACACTGTGTGTATATATGTATCGAAAGCACACTATATAAAGTGTGTTTTCAACGTTGGATCATGATTTTTGTGACAGAAAACACATTTGATTGAACTTGTGTAACCCTGGATGCTGTTCATCAATGATGACGCGCTATGCCTTACCTCCATAGTTTCCCGAGAGTTTTGCTGAGCTCAGCGTTGTGGAGATGCGGATACTGGTCAGCCAGTTTTCTCCTCGCGGCCTGCGCCCACACCATAAAGGCGTTCATAGGCCTTTTCACGTGCGGCTTGCTTTTGCTACCTGAGTTTACGCGCACAGGCATCGGTACAAGCGTCCAGTCATAGCCGTTCAGCACCTGACTGACTGCCTCGCGGATACCGATGGGGAAGCGGTCGTCGTCTTCGTCAGACTTGATGGAAATACCGCCAGCCACACTGGATGCATCTTCGCCGACCCCTATCAGCTGAGGCTGCGGACCTGACATGGGTGAGTTTCCTCCGGCCGCGGCACTGGAGGAGTGACTCGGTGATAAGGAGTGACCGTCGTCCGAGACCCCGGGACTCATTTCAACCTCAGATAAGCTCTGCTCCTCTCCCGACATAATTTCCCCCTTTCCAAGAAAGCTTCCTCGCTCAGGTGAGTAATAGGTGTTTAACTAGGCCTTTCCCTATGTAGGAAGGAATATATCAGGAAGACAAACTGTGCCTGTTTAATACTTTTAAGGATTATTTCTGTCACTCGAGGTCCCCTTTATATAAATTCCCAGTCAGTCTCTACTCTCAGTCTCCGTTCTAAAATTCTGTTCGGATTCCACATCAAAGTTATTTCCATCCGTGTTTCAGGTATCTTACGCAGAGCGCGAATTATAGATCCCAGTTTAACGGTTGATTCAGACCTCTTGTTCCTGTTGACCAATTTCTCCTCTCCCTCCAGTGTCTGAAATTTGTAGGCCTTCAGTTATACCCTGTAGAAGAAATGAGAAGTATTAGAAAACAAAGCCAGTTAGACAGTTATACTTATATATAAGTCAGTTATACCCTGTAGAAGACATTAGAAGTAAAGCCAAAGCCAACTAGACCTTTACCTTGGAGCTTAATTTAGAATGTCTTACAAATTAGCCTATGGATACACCGTTACAAATCACCACGTTTAGTAAATTCGATAATTAAATTGCAGATAGCAAAATACCAAGATGCAGTAGAAGTCGAAACTGCAATTGTGGCCTCCGTCTGTCATAGCCCAGGCCTTAAGCCTGCTAACAATACCGTTTAACGTGTGGTCATTATTACAAGCTCCCTGGAGAGAAGGTGTTGGAATAGCAGTGGCCCGCGCGAGCACAGGGCTTCGATTTATACCACGAAGCTCAGCGCTAAGATAAACATGGGCTGGTGCTGGAAATACAAACCTGCGGGTAGGCTTATGTGTGTATGCATGTGTGAATTGAACACTGCCTGTTTGTTGAAGTATCGTCTATGGGCCTATATGGCCTACATATGGGGCCTATCGAGTACAACATGTGTAGTGTTGGCCTCCAGTCAACGCTGACATGACCTTGAAGATTTGATTAAGCGAACTTGTGAACTTTAATTAACGAACTGTTTGTTTTGGTCTTCGACTCCTTCGGTGAATGAGTCATATTGTATTACGTTCATAATGGGGTTCACTCTTGAGCCCGATTTTATCCATTATTAAGATACTGACATGCACCTTCTGCGGTGTTATAAGATAATTTGCGGGACTGTACCTCACCGTCCTGCCAACTCTTGAGTACATGGTCACAATGCTTTTTGCCTAATGTCCACGCACTAACCTGTTGTTCCTGTGAGACTGTTATATTGGTCCCTAGTGAAAAAACATCAACATCTAGTAAGCCTATCGCTCTATTAATAGATCGATTTGCCAGAATATATTTTGCCTTTATGATAAAAATCGGATATGTATAGCTATAATTATGAGTCTTTCCGCCGGTATTCTGTAGCAAGTAAAGGAAGCAAGAGACAAGGATTCATGGATAACTCAGATATCGTTCCGCTTGCTCATCTCAACCGTATCCCTAGCTGATTGTCACGAAACCAGTTGTAACAGGTCTGTGGCAAATTCATTTAAAATACATGATGTACTTTCAAACATCATTCTAGCGATAATTCTGAGAACTAGGATGTCTCGAGTTTTTTTTCAAGTCATTTAATATTCCCGCCTGAATTGTGTACACGCCTAAGTCTCAATACCCAAATGTCTCTAGATTAAATTATCGGGTTATTATGAAATTGTGAAATTGTATTTTAGAACTAAAACACGAAGTTTGTCCACACGTGTTATGTTAAGGTCTATTTTTAACTCGGGACTTTATGTTAGATGACCAAGATTAAGATGTAAAATGCATATCTAATCAAAAAACACAATAGAGATGCATTACCAATTCTAATCTCAGAGATCCAATAAATTTAGTTTTTTGGTACATTTTAGTTTCGTGAGAATACCACAATGTATAGATATGTTTTCAATGAAAGTCATTACATCAAGTCGCACTTGAAATTTGTTCAAGTTTGGGAAACGTTCGTGCATTATTTGGTTGTAAGTCTGGGTAAATACCAACCCACTGCGTCCTTAAATCAAAAATGTTTCAACTGTATTTGTCAACATATTGTGACTTGGAATTTGAGTTTGAAATAAAATTTTGCAAATGTAGCCTACGTACATTTTCCGTTTTATGTCAACCAGTGTTGCAAACATTGTAATTAGGATAAAACGTCGACTAAAATAGATACGATGGAGATTTCAACGACAATTATTGTATCATTGCAACCAGTTCATGACATTGACAAAGCATTCAAATATAATATATGTTTACCTTTGAAAAAACGTCAGATATCCTGTCCACTATCAGAAGAAAACCATTGGCTGGGAAGCACTTCCTACTGCAGAGTTGATCTACAGTTGATATAATGTACGTCACTGACTAAGGCCATAAATAGATTCAATGCTGCAACCAAGGTCATTCCAAAAGGTGAGTCTTTCAGAGCAAATGTAATTTAACCATATTTAATTTGAATTATTATTACATATGCTTTTTAGGATTAACGTCAGCAGCTATTGTTTCAATTAAATTCAGTTTTGAACAAGAAATAGACAATACATATTGTCTAAAGCTTTCCAGCTTTGGTTCATTTGAAATGTATTCTTCAAGGTAATAATGAATTCATTATATTCAAGTCTCCATCTCAACCCCAGACAATTCAAGTTCAAGAATTTAGACATGATCATTTAAATGTTATTTATGTTGCATTAAAATATATATATTTAAATGCAATATATCTTGTTTGATTTATTCGAAATTCTTTAAGCTTGGATTTTTGGTTGAGATGGAGACGTGAATCCAAACTAAGTTATTACTTGCTGGACAAACATATATATTGAATTGTGTTGTGTTGTCATCGCAAAAACATTTTAAGATGTTTTTCCTGTATGGTAAATTCCATCTGTGCACTGCTTAATTCCTCTTTGTTGTAATTCCACAGTTTGTAGCACTGATTTTTGTTCCAACACATCAAATGTTAATATCTAGACAAATTAAATATCTGGAACCAATGCCATGAGAAGTCAATGACACAAAATATATATGTCCTTCAAATGCTGATATTTGGTTGCATTATCATAAATAAACAGATTATTAGCCTACTTTTGTAAGGATATGTGTTACAACGAATGTAGCTGTATGTATTCAACATTAAATGACTTTCACATCGGTGGGCATCCATGGTTGCTGTAATCATGAACGATTCCCCATGTAACAGTAGAAGCATGCATGTTCAAAGTCACATCCTGGCCTGTGGAGAGATTTCATATGACTTTAAAAATCTCAGTTGAAGACAACATCGATCACTTGCATGAAAATGTCAACTGAAATCCAAATAGTTTAGTTGTAGTGTTAGGTGAGACAAAGTGATGAACATAATTTTTTGCATAAATAGAAAATGTATACCATGGTATTCCCATTTGAACATTTTATTCATGATATTATTGAAAGGGCAGTTTTAATGGATGAGACTTGACCTAAAAATCAGCTAGATTGGTTTTGATTTTAGTTTGAAAGTGTCGTTGTAAAACTTCGAGAATCCAACAAACTTCTGACCATGTCTTGAACTGGGGAACAAAGGCTGAAGTCAAATTGATCAACGTCTCAAGCTATTATTGATATCTTAGTTGATGTATAAGCTAGACAATTTCGTCTTATACACTAATCTTAAAATGTTTTTATCATATATAATTTTCCAAGACAAGGCATTCTCAACCATTATGAATTAAGAAGCCTTTCTTACCGCTTACCCCCTAACAAAAAATACTTGTTTTTAATTTAGCTACAGTGTATTGTATGAACATAGTTTTCTCTTGATTGATTTAGTGCAATTTTCAGTGGTCAGTTTGAACGCGTCCAATTATTACATTTGACAAGTTTGACATCCGATTTATAATGTGACATTAGTTTCATCCATCAATCCCACAATAAAACGTGAAGTAATCTTGAATTAGATATATCTAAGTTTTAATTTTATGAGCTGATTTCGATCTAGTCTATTCTATGAGTCTGACACGATAAGGCACTAACAGCTGATCAGTGAGGATCACCAGAACTTCCGTAGACATTACCAAATGTAGAATTATGTTGACTAACTTGTAAACTACGGGGAAACTCGGCATATTTTGAACACACACATTAATTGTCACACATAGTCTGTGAGTTTTTTTTAAGACAAATTGGTTGTGCAAACTGCAAACCCTCTTGCGTCTGCATAACTGCCTTATAACGGAAATATTTCGTTATATGCAACTCTTTAAATCCCTGCATGCAAATATTTTGCCCTCGTTTACAGTGCCATTACTTCTATGGACATGCTTAAGAAAACACAACTTTGAAGTTGAGTTATAATCTAAATTGTCAGTATTGTTATATATATATATATATTTATATATATATATATATATATATATATATATATATATATATATATATATATATATATATATATATATATATATATATATATAGTTTATATCCTACACATCCTATAGCGTTCATAATCTTGTTTTCATGCAGGTGATTTCCAACCTACACAACAGGTTTAAGTGGAGACAGCCATATTGTATGTCAACATTTTAATATTATTAATAATCCTCATATAGGCCTACACTTTTAGATTATTTACAAAAATGTATAAAGCCATGGTAGTGGCCTGTCATTTCTAACAGCGCAATTGAAATGAACTTCTTGGATAGATTATTTTGACAAACGAAAGCATGAGAGAAAGAGAGAGAAAGCATGAGACAGGAAAGTTTTTCAAAAGCTAAGCGCCTTACTTCAGTAGTGATAAAGGAGGTCGCCCGCTTAGCACGAGAGTCCGTGTGTTCCCAAGTTTCCAAAGTGACGCTGGCGCTCACTCCCCAGCCCCCTCGCTTCCACTGACCATCAATGAATGCCTGCTCTGTGTCGTGCGCCGGGGCTTAAAGAGGTCCGTTGTGTGAGGAAAGAGAAAAAGTGTAGAAAAAAGTCTTAAAGGAGAAGCAAACTTACACGGGATTCAACGCCAGGCACCATTGTGATTGGTCGGTCATTATTTTGCTCCGTTTCCTACAGGGCGTGATCTCATTGTCAAACTCATCATACATTTTTATGCCTGGTCAGAAATGTTCGATGCAATGGCGATATCGAGACCATGGAAAGACCATTACTTGAGGAAAATGTTTCTGATATCTAAGATATCAAGTCTTAGGTGTGGTATTTTCTGTTCCCTCGTGTGGAAATCACTGAAGCCACTACAGTTCTGATGTGTAGGAAGAAACATTCAACATTTAGTAATCAGTTGTCTTATTACACCACAAGTTGATTGCTCTTTTCTATTTGCATGAGGACAATTAATAGTTAACCTTTTAGTGCAGTGGGCTAAATCAAAGTCAGACAGAGCGTTTTTCAACAAATCTATTAAGCAGAAGCATGTACCTCATGCACATGACTGCAGGCTAAAAAGTAAGAAAACACTGGTACCATGTCAAATATAGAATTGACATGTGTGTAAAGTTCGAGTTTAATACTCAGCAGTGCAGTTTACATTCATTAAACACAACTGAAACATAACAAAACACATATTTGGCTCATTGAGTTGTATGCTGAGAGTACTATTGAGATTTGCTCTTGTTAAGCATACTGTATAGCTCACACCAATATGTATTTATAGGCTTTGGTCCATAACAGGACCAAGGTGTCCACTTAGGCATTATTGAGCAGGTTTTGATGTATGGCCTGCTGATAGCTGGTAATGTATCTCCAAATAAATATCTTAACTAGTGGATTCTAATGTTTAAATCATGTTTCAAAATGATACCTTTAGAAGAATGGCCACCCATGTGACCGTTAAGGGGCGTTGTACACTCACCTAAAGGATTATTAGAAACACCTGTTCAATTTCTCATTAATGCAATAATCTAATCAACCAATCACATGGCAGTTGCTTCAATCCATGTAGGGGTGTGGTCCTGGTCAAGACAATCTCCTGAACTCCAAACTGAATGTCAGAATGGGAAAGAAAGGTGATTTAAGCAATTTTGAGCGTGGCATGGTTGTTGGTGCCAGACGGGCCGGTCTGAGTATTTCACAATCTGCTCAGTTACTGGGATTTTCACGCACAACCATTTCTAGGATTTACAAAGAATGGTGTGAAAAGGGAAAAACATCCAGTATGCAGCAGTCCTGTGGGCGAAAATGCCTTGTTGATGCTAGAGGTCAGAGGAGAATGGGCTGACTGATTCAAGCTGATAGAAGAGCAACTTTGACTGAAATAACCACTCGTTACAACCGAGGTATGCAGCAAAGCATTTGTGAAGCCACAACACGCACAACCTTGAGGCGGATGGGCTACAACAGCAGAAGACCCCACCAGGTACCACTCATCTCCACTACAAATAGGAAAAAGAGGCTACAATTTGCACAAGCTCACCAAAATTGGACAGTTGAAGACTGGAAGAATGTTGCCTGGTCTGTTAAGTCTCGATTTCTGTTGAGACATTCAGATGGTAGTCAGAATTTGGCGTAAACAGAATGAGAACATGGATCCATCATGCGTTGTTACCACTGTGCAGGCTGGTGGTGGTGGTGTAATGGTGTGGGGGATGTTTTCTTGGCACACTTTAGGCCCCTTAGTGCCAATTGAGCATTGTTTAAATTCCACGGCCTACCTGAGCATTGTTTCTGACCATGTCCATCCCTTTATGACCACCATGTACCCATCCTCTGATGGCTACCTCCAGCAGAATAATGCACCATGTCACAAAGCTTGAATCATTTCAAATTGGTTTCTTGAACATGACAATGAGTTCACTGTACTGAAATGGCCCCCACAGTCACCAGATCTCAACCCAATAGAGCATCTTTGCGATGTGGTGGAACGGGAGCTTCGTGCCCTGGATGTGCATCCCACAAATCTCCATCAACTGCAAGATGCTATACTATCAATATGGGCCAACATTTCTAAAGAATGCTTTCAGCACCTTGTTGAATCAATGCCACATAGAATTAAGGCAGTTATGAAGGCGAAAGGGGGTCAAACACAGTATTAGTATGGTGTTCCTAATAATCCTTTAGGTGAGTGTATTTTCTCAAGGGACCGCTTAAAAATAATGGAGGCATTTTATCCAATTTCTTTAATGTACTGTATATAGACTGTAATACTGTAACAGAATGTAATAAAACTCAACTTTCAGAGGACCAGACTTGTGCAAAGGTAAGGCTCAAGCCCCTTTGCTATATTTTGACCTTTCCAGCTGTCACACGCTCGTCCGTCTCTATGGAGCATGTAATGTTCTCCAACACATCAGAATCAGAATCACCTTTATTCGCCAGGCATGTGTACACATAAGAGTAATGTGACTCTGGATAATGCAGGCTCACGATATGCTTACTCATAAAAAACTAAACAAAGGACACTCAACAAGTCACTGACTGCAATATACAGTACACATAAATACACATAATAAACCAAAACAAACACATCCTCAATTCAAGTGAGAAACTCACTCCGCCAGTTGTTTTCAGTTTCAGCACATGCATCCCTACAAGTCTGTGTATGGCCCTGTTTGCTACGCTGTTATGTAAGTGATTACATTTATTCAAAATGAAAAATGCCTTATTACGAATAACGTTTAAGGTATACAGTTAACTTGGGTTAAAATTAGAGTTAGGATGACGGTTTTGGTAAGGTTACAAAAACAGGAAAAACACCTGTTTAAACAACCCAATTCCCCCCCAAAAACAATGTCTCGCCTCTCAAACTTTGGACTGAGTGTGCGCAGCCTCCTAGTGAACACCCACTCGACAGGTGCTGGTCATAAAATTAGAATATCATCAAAAAGTTGATTTATTTCAGTAATTACATTCAAAAAGTGAAACTTGTTTAATGTATACATTAATTCCACACAAACTGATATATTTCAAGTGTTTATTTCTTTTAATTTTGATGATTATAACTGACAACTAATGAAAACCCCAAATTCAGTATCTCAGAAAATTAGAATATTGTGAAAAGGTTCAATATTGAAGTAACCTGGTGCCACACTCTAATCAGCTAATTAACCCAAAACATCTGCAAAGGCCTTTTAATGGTTTCTCAGTCTAGTTCTGTAGGCAACACAATCATGGGGAAGACTGCTGACTTGACAGCTGTCCAAAAGACAACCTTTGACACCTTGCACAAGGAGGGCAAGACACAAAAGGTTATAGCTAAAGAGGCTGGCTGTTCACAGAGCTATGTGTCCAAGCACATTAATAGAGAGGTGAAGGGAAGGAAAAGATGTGGTAGAAAAATGTGTACAAGCAATAGGGATAACTGCACCCTGGAGAGGATTGTGAAACAAAACCCATTCAAAAATGTGAGGGAGATTCACAAAGAGTGGACTGCAGCTGGAGTCAGTGCTTCAAGAACCACCACGCACAGACGTATGCAAGACATAGGTTTCAGCTGTCGCATTCCTTGTGTCAAGCCACTCTTGAACAAGACAGCGTCAGAACCGTCTAGTCTGGGCTAAAGACAAAAAGGACTGGACTGCTGCTGAGTTATGTTCTCTGATGAAAGTACATTTTGCATTTCCTTTGGAAATCAAGATCCCAGAGTCTGGAGGAAGAGAGGAGAGGCACAGAATCCACGTTGCTTGAAGTCCAGTGCAAGGTTTCCACAGTCAGTGATGGTTTGGGGTGCCATGTCATCTGCTGGTGTTGGTCCACTGTGTTTTCTGAGGTCCAAGGTCAACGCAGCCATCTACCAGGAAGTTTTAGAGCACTTCATGCTTCCTACTGCTGACCAACTTAATGGAGATGCAGATTTCATTTTCCAACAGAACTTCACAATCTATGGGGTATTGTGAAGAGGAAGATGCGATACACCAGACCCAACAATGCAGAAGAGCTGAAGGCCACTATCAGAGCAACCTGGGCTCTCATAACACCTGAGCAGTGCCACAGACTGATCGACTCCATGCCAAGCCGCATTGCTGCAGTAATTCAGGCAAAATGAGTCCCAACTAAGTATTGAGTGCTGTACATGCTCATACTTTTCATGTTCATACTTTTCAGTTGGCCAACATTTAAAAATAAAAATATATTTTTTTGTATTGGTCTTAAATAATATTCTAATTTTCGGAGATACTGAATTTGGGATTTTCATTAGTTGTCAGTTATAATCATCACAATTGAAAGAAATAATAATTTGAAATATATCAGTCTGTGTGTAATGAATGAATATAATATACAAGTTTCACTTTTTGAATGGAATTACTGAAATAAATCAACTTTTTGATGATATTCAAATTTTCTGACCAGCACCTCTATTTACTACGAATACGTTCATAAATGCCCCTAGTGGCCGGTTTTCTAAACAGCCCTTTTCATGTTGTCTCTGGTAATCGCGAGTCAAGGACCAATAGCACTTGCATCTATTGATATTGTGCGTAATGGCACTGCTGATATGTTCAAACTGAACATAGTCACGTTTTCCAAAATAGTTACATATGCACACCATCCCTGCGATGATGCATTGGGTTAAACACAATAATCTTCATCTGTTTACCAAGAGCCAGTAGCAAACTGAATGGGAGGCTGTTAAAGCCTGCAAAAGACACGTTATCCACACTATCCAGGTATTAATTAAAATAAATATGATTTTTCATTGTTCATTGTTGTTGTTTAAGTCAACGTTTTTCCACTTTACCGATGAATGATGGAGGCACTACCTGAAAAATGTATTTGTAACACCAAAGGAGTCGCTAGGTGGGGCTTAGCCCACCCTCCCTTCCCGCCCGGAACTGAAAGCATAGGGTTTTGAATGTAGTGTACATGCGGAAAATTCCGATGTACACGCTAGTGGCCTACACTTATACACTGTCATAATGCGCGATCAGAATTATAGATGAATAGATATGGGAGTCTTTCTTTTTTCTTTTGTCAATTTGAGATCCGGGGCTATTCCTAAAAGATTCGGGGCTATAGCCCCGGACGCCCAGGCCTAACGACGCCACTGACGCCACTGTGTAGCACATTAGTTCATAGTGGACACATTCATTAGGGACACATTCATACCCTGTATGGTATATAGGCCATATAGTAGGGCCTACGGTCCACGAGAAACATGTTACTGCTAAGCCTAGATACTAATAAGTTGTTTTTTAGTTTCCTCTCAGGCTGATAACCAATGAGTCATTTCCTAGTAGTGGCCTATGCTATAACCTGTTTATGGCATCGCAAGCAACAACAGACAGAGAGAGTTCTATCCTATCAGCCGTATTACATTTTGGAAGGTTTTACTGAAATATAGGGGCGGCAGATAATCTGTTACCCCATTTGCTCCCAAGGTTGCTGCGGTAAAATCTACAGTAAATCAGGCAAGTTACCTTTCCACAAATAGCTGCACCTCTTTATTTCTGTAAAAAAAAGAAAATAGGGGCATGGCTATGCTAGGCCGACGTCATCACGTGAATCCTACATCGTCATCAACGTGAAGTGAGGATGATGTTGAGCTGATTAGAATGGGAAGGAAGGGCGGGCTGCACCTATTACACATGCGCAGTAAGACGGTCAATGCCTGGCCTTTAATTGCCCGGATTTTTCCCCCCGATTGAGCATCTTCACAGCTTAACTAGCCTACAATATTCTGTCCAGGGTAGGTCAATGGATTTCGATAGAAATATAATTACACATCGAACACGGCTACTATATGCTCTGTGTGAGTTTCTAATTGAATCAGTTCGCAATCACGTATACAGAACACACATTCGAAATCAAACAGAATTAGGAGAAAATAGAAAGCAGGGACGTGGGAATTGCAATGGACGTACACAAACACACGCTGTTCTTTTGACAATGACCGCTTGTATTGGCTTTTTCCAACACGATCCCCCCCATCCAAAGTATCACTTATTTTTTCATTATCCATGAATGTTGACTGTGATAAGAGAATTCGTCCATGACTGAATCTCTCTGTCTCATTCTCTCTCCCTCTCTTGCCCTTTCTTTCCCTCTCCTCTTTTCTTTGCGCCCTTTGTTTTATTTCAGGTGAATTGTAATCATGTGATCAAACGAACAACCCCCCTTCCATTACCCACTTAAATGAAAAAATGAAGAACAAAAACCAGTTCTGTCTATACAAAAATAAAAGAGAAAAAGTCGTGTGTCTCCCCTTAGTGAGGTTCTTTCTCTGTCACAGCAAACGCTCATATAGGGGAAAAATTCTCCAAGAACGTTACTTTGCCTATGGATCTATGTCGCACTGTCCAACTCTGGATAGGGGGAACTTAAAATGCAACACGGATGGATTGGCTGATCTTTCAGGATTTGTGGCCTGGCCCGCACTTTGATGTGAGTGTTTTTGTGATTGTGATGTAATGCATATAGGGACAGCATCAGCAACTGAGGGTGCTTGGAATAAATAAAAACGAGCATTATTGACGCTTTTTTCATGTCGAAGGCGCCGGCAACTTTGAAATACTTAAATTAGCGTGATCCTTACAGACCTGTACTGGGTTTCCAAGCATCGGTGATCGGAATGTCTGTGATGTAGGTTGTAATTATACAAAGTAATAACCCGAGCAAACATGAACTATAAAAGTTGTAACGTGAAAATTCATATAATATAAGCTTAATGCTCGTGGTTGGTGTGGTTATTGAAATTAAGGAGCCAGCCTTTGTGTCCAAATGTGCTGTGATGTCGAAATCAATATGCTGTAATGAGAGGACCCAGCTTTGGTGTCTGACTTGACTGCTGTGATTTAAAGAGGGAGCACCAACTGATCGCGTGTCTTATCAAGCGTTAAGTTATACTGTCTAGTAGACATCTTATATAATCTAATTACCTTACCTAATTAAATTAGGTATTTAACAAAATGTATGCATGTATGGAATTTAGTTGATTGCCCTATTGACCATATTTACCAATACCCTAATTTATTGTGTTAAATTAGGGTATTGGTGTATTATATTTGGTCAAAATAAGTTAAATATTGCATGGTTATGTTGTTTTAAACCTGGTGAAAGAATCAATGATTATCTCTCTCTCTCTCTCTCTCTCTCCTCTCTCCCTTTCTCTGTATACATTATATATAATTTATAATATACATTGCATATAATTTATAATATATATATTTCTTGATTGTAACGAAAAGTTATATGGTTTGAATATCAAGCTGTTCTTGTGAAAATTATGCAGTTTTTTTCAAAGTCTGCGTGTATTTTACATTCAGGCTATGCGTCTTATTGTTTAACAGTAATGAAATAAAATAATTGTTCAGAAATATGGTAACTTATTTCTTCTTGTATTATTGTATGTTAAATGTAGCCTATATTGAGTAAATTTGTTGTCAGAAAAAAAAAATAATCAAACGCAAACGTGCCAAAATTAGAAGAAACATTCTTTTAAATTAACTATTTAATCACAATTATAGAGGTAACTAATGTAAATGAATGCATTAGTCATTCATGCTGATTTGGAATTTAAATTTTTGTAGCATATAATGACTATCGTCATATGCATATTTAATCTTAATAATAACAATAATAATTATAATACATAAAATACATATATATTAAATGCATGTATATTATTATTTGCACATATATAATAATTAAAAGCATGTTACATGAAGGTTTAATTTATGTTGAAAGTCTTATTACCAGATCATTGTAATATAAAATATAATTGTCCAATTGAAAGAAAAGTTTGAAATCTTTTTTTTAATATATATATAAGTACACAGTTTTTGGGGATGTACTTAAAGATTTTGTAACAGATGCATAATTCATTTACATTAATCATGTGCTTGACTTCTTATAAATCAGCATCCAACTTGGATTAAACCTTTAAGGAATTAAAATGTGTGTCCATCTTGCTCAGTTGTTTTTGTTCATTTGTTTAATTTCAGGTAATCTCTTAGTCTGGGAATGTGTTGTCCCTTGTGGATAGAGAAAATTATAAGGGTAAAACATAATTATATTATCATTGTAGGAAATCATCAATATATTTTTAATTCAGAGGTCTCTAAATAAGTAAATTAATTTAAATGAAATGCATCTACATTTGCCAGTTGTTTTACTTGGTTAGTTAGAAATTAAATATTAAGCTTTGGTGTGGCATAATTCCCTCCACTAACCTTCATCATGTCATTTGAAATCACTCTCTGAAAGTAGCATAGAATGACGGCCACAAACTTTGTACTTAAAGGTTTTCATTCAGAGTTTTAGCGTCCGAGTATCTGACTGTGGGGAAATCAGCTGTGGTGGCAGTGAGTACAGCATGTGACACTGATGACGTTGTTTGTCGTGCAGCCAGATACTCTTGTGAAGGGTCCAGTTACGACTCAGGCCTATGACCAGGGGCTCACCCTTATAGTGGACACTAACGTGGGCCTCATGATCCTGTGACTGGAACACTACTGGAGGAGGTTCTTTCATCAGCCTGGCCACAACCGGGACAGAGATCAACAACACACCCTGTGACACTTCACTATATCCGATTTTCAATAATGCTAGATAATGCAAGAACAAACCAAGGATTGAGAGGGGAAAATAATCAATAAAAAACTGAACTTTCTACAGTGAATGTATTTATAATTGTTTTGCCTGCATGCGAGGGAAAGTTTGCCCTTTTGTTTGGGCTGTGGAGCTGGCAGAGAAAAAAATCCTGGGGGAATTCTTGCATTCTCATAAAAGGAGAGAATCTGATAGTGAGGCACAGAGCTACAGAAGGACAGAGTTGTCAGTGGGAAAAAATGCCTGGACTTGGTGTAATGAGCTCATCATTTCTGGTGGGGTGGGGAGAAATATGTGGCCGTCCCGTTGAATTAGATCCTTAGTGAACACAGGAACCTATACAGAGTCATATTCTTAATTTTACATTAAGCAGTGGCAGCTCAAATTTCAGTGGACAAGATGGACAAAAGAGCAGCAACAACTCATAATAGAAGGTTTTATTTAGAAATAGTGGCAAATTAAAAAGGAAGGTTAACTTCCAACTAATCAAACATTCTTAACTTTGTTCCTATCTGGCTTTGATATGCATATATTTGGAATTCATTTAAAAAGTTACAAATGGCAAAATGTATATATTGTTCTTCTAGTTTATTTGTAAAGTGAAAACGCTGTCATGCCAGAAAGTTGTATGTTGACTGTGGTAGCAGTGGGAATTGTATTCATTTCATATTATAATGAACAGTCCATCTTCCTTTTCTTATTAGAATTTCCACAACACTTATATGTATTGACCTCGCACCCCTCTTCCAGTGGCACAGAATCAAATAGTTTGACAAATGTTTTCCTTTGCAGAAGATACTTCAGCAATGTTGCAGACATCTCGTGGTCTGTGATAATTTAAAGAGCTGGCTTCTGGTCCACTTTGCTCACAAGGGAAACCACCAGGATTGCATGTAGTCAGTGGCAGGTGTACACAAGCACTATGTTACTCAATCACTTTGGATTTTGAGTGTAGATTCCTGGTCTTTCTGTTGTCCACTACTTCACAAAAACAATGACACTTACATGTCACAGAGCCAAAGTTTAAACCAAGGCACTTCGCAGTGCTTCAAGTTAGATTCCTCAAATGTAATAATCAGAAAATTATAAAAATGACAGATATACTTCACAAAAATACCTCACTGAATTGTGGTAATTAATTATTAAAACCTATTAAAATGTCAGGCAATCCTCAAAGGCTTTATAAAAAATAATTCAGCATTCCAAGAGACCTTCTGACCTTCCCTTTCTTTCCAACCATCTTTTTAATAAATCGATGCAGCTGTGCAGCGCTTAAATAGGTCCCCCCTTGAGTGTCTGTGGCTCGCAATGAATCCTGTCTTTGTGTTCCTACCACTGAATTTCCTATTCTTTTGTCCAACCCACCCCCCTCCGCCCCAGCTCCCCCTTCCCAATTCTGCTGGTGGTGGGGAGGACTTGGTTGGTTGGGTGGTAAATGGTGGGGGACTAGAACTTGGACTGGGTTCCAAAGCAGCTGGGGAGTCGGGTCTGGTGTGACGGCGTGGGGGCTTAGCTAGAGAGAAGGATGGAAAGAGATGGGGCAAGGAGGCAAGAGGGATGGTGTTGGTGGTGGTGGAGGGAAGGGGCGTGGGTCACTGCATTACGAGAACCATGAATGGTCCATTGTATGTCTGGGTTCATATCTACACTAGCCAGCCAAAGGAAAGAATCTAGTTACTTCAATTGTGTGAGGGGAACATCTAAAGGAAATTGATAGGGGGGTTGTGGGGTTAGATTCTGAGGTAGAAAGAGAAGGAGTTAGGTTACCTGTCTAATCTCCGGTAGTATTCCATAATCTTCTATTTTCCATTGCAGGCCATTTTGAGAAACCCCCTTAGTACCAATGCTGTTCAACTATAAACAAACATTGAATTCACGTTTTCTGCAGATCACTTCTAAAATGTGATGATGATGTGCGTGCATTTATGCTTTGCCTTCCATGGCAGGTAGCTAAACAGTAAAACACAGAGATTATCTGATCCATGTTTCGAACAGGTGCACTACCCACTGCTCCAGTAAGGAACCTGTTGAAGTGATTTGAAGTGATTTTCTTTGTAATCCTAACCCAAACCATAACCCTAACCTTAATCCCAGTGCTGTGATCCCTAACCTTAACCCTAACCTGAACCCTGGAGCTGTACGACCTAACCAAACCTTAACCTAACCTTTTTTGTTTCCTAACCATAGCCCAAACCTTAACCCCAGTGCTGTGATATATAACCTTAAACCCAGTGCTGTGATGCCTTACTTTAACCTAACTTTAATGATAAAATGCTTTTAGAACAAATTCTAGCGACCTTGGTGTTGCTGTTACTCATCCTAAATCCACATATCCAGTGTGGGGCAGTGGGCAGTGGGCAGTGGGTAGGGTAACTTCCTTCTTATCCGAATGTCATTGGTTTGAAACACAGGTTAAGCATTTTGTGAAAAAAAATCGTCTTTCATAGCGTTCGTAAATATCATACGTTGGTCTGGTGTTCGTATATTATTTTATGTTTTAATAGCGTTCGTAGCATTTGATACGTTGTAATTGCGTTCGTAAGATATGTTACGTTTTAATAATTTCGTAATGTATCATACGTTTTGGTGCCGCATTGTAATGTAACCTAACATAACGTCACAAATCATATGAAATCGGGTGCCACGGATTTACATAAAATAGTCTACGTAGTGTCCTGAGACCAGGTTGCCTAAACAGACAACTCAAACCCCAATAAAACATTTATTTAACTGAGTCTCATTTTGGTCTAAAAATGAATCTTCATGTACAGTATTTGAAAACTGAAGTGGTCCCATCAAGGAAAATTTGGCCCAGCGAATTGTCAAGCATGGTAAATTTCAAAGGGTTTTACTTAATGCTGAGTGACTATTTAAATTAGTTTAGATCTGACAAGCCCTCCTATTTGCAACATGGTTTGTTGCAATATGTCCCATTCAAGATTGTGTCCTTGATGCTTTCTCTTTATCTCTGTTTTATGTGTCTTCCTGTACTGGCCCACTTATTTAATTATTTGGTCTAATTCTTTGGTAGGGACGTGGGGTATTTTAATGTTTCAAAAGCTCGCTTTTTCATTTCGCTGTATATAGAAAAACAGGAAAAAGGGCACCCAGTTTCTTTGTTTTATAAAAATTCCTATAGTTTTCTTTCTGCAAGGTTCTGCAATGACACAGGTGCAGGGAGAACAGAGGACATTTAATAAAGAAACTAAAAACATGACAAAACTACAACTAAGAAAGAACAGGAACCACAGAAACAACATTACATGTGGTGTAAACCACAACACAGACCGACAACACACAAATGGGGCAGCAGGAACTTTAATGGGGTCCGTGATCAGGGAAGTATAATCAACAAAAACAGGTGTCCGTGATGAAGTGAGGAAGAGAGGGCGTTGGATTAACTGGCACGGTTGTTATGAAGAGAGGGCGTTGGATTAACTGGCACGGTTGTGATGAAGTGAGGGCATTGGATTAACTGGCACAGCAAGCGTGTCGTGCCAGGACGTGACAGGTTCCAAAACGTAAAGCAACCAGAAGCTAGTGGCTCAAGCAGAGGATCTGGAGGGATCTCCCCTTTTTGTATGAATACCTTAACTGTTTCTCCGCTGTAAATGAAATTTCCACTGCAGTTTCTTTGATTGGAACATTCCATGACAGCATTTCTTAATGCGTTAACTGTTACTTTACTCCTCGAATTTATGTTAGCTTCACAGCTGCTCTCCCGTTCCACGTCCCTCCCCACCTCTTTTCTTCAGTCCCACTCTGTGCGGCTGTACACTCTCTCTCCTCTTTAACACAAAAGCCTCCGCACTGATGCAGCTGTGGGGATGGGGGAGAAGTGGGGAAGACACACAGGGAATAACGCGTGAAAGCACTCAATGGAGCCTTGTCCATTCCATCCGTTCCCTCTCTGTGTTGTAGAACAAGCAGTCGCCTATTGTTTGCCTCCACTCTCACCACATAATCAGTTCCTCTGCCTCACAAACCGGACTGGTCATTCAATTGTTACATGGAGCAGACCTTTGGTAACCTTTACCTTGGCTAAACAACCAAAATATCTATAGTTTTGTTTTTTAACACTTCTTGCAGTAAAAAGGTAATGGGTTAGGTTCCGGCTGCCACTCCGCTGACCATTCCTCCCCACCGGATTGTCCCTGTCCTTGTCCATCTGATAATGCTTCTGAACTGGATTATATTTTATAAACTCTGGACACAGTGCACATTTTTTTTAATTACTTAAAGTGTTCACCTGGCACAGCCAGAGGAGGACTGGCCACTCCTCAGAGCCTCATTCCTCTCTAGGTTTCTTACTACGATTTGGCCTCTTTTAGGGAGCTTTTCCTAGCTACTGGGCTTCAACACTGTTGTTGTTTGCTCCTTGGGGTTTCAGGCCGGGCGTTTTGTAAAAGCACTTTGTGACAACTGCTGATGTTAAAAGGTTTTATAAAATAAATTTGATTGATTGATTGGTTAAACATTTGGTTAGGTTTCAATTACAAATCACTCTTAATGTTACTCTGATTTGAAAGGATAAGCATCTAGACTGGTGCAAGAAATATGGTAAAAGGAAGCCCTTCTCGCCTATAGTTCCACTCTAGCAATGCTTTTTAACTTTAGTAGCACATTTAAGTTAAGAAAAATCAAGTACTTCTACATTTATCTGTCCGAATAGATAGAGGGGAAAAAAACCTGATAACAGTTTTGGCTCATTCAGCATTTGTTTTGTTTTAGTAATATTGTATAACTGTTATACTTAAAACAGTTCATGGGGTGACAGCCACAGGTATCAATTGCTATACTGCTTGTGGTTGGTATTTTAGTAACTGTTGACTACTGCTTCTCACTTGTCTTTCCGGAAATTGTTTTTAGGATTCTTTATGGGCCCTTCTTTAATTCACTAAAATTACAGGTGGTTTTCTCCTTTTATCTCTGTTCCAAACAAGCTGTCATCTTCTGACACTATAAAACATCTGCGTTTGTTGTTTCCCTGACAACATAATAAGTATATCCTTTTAGATTTTTGTTTTTTTCCCAACTGACCAGTATTTTGTGTTTGCTGCTGCCATTAATCATGTCCATGATTCAGCGTCTTCATTTTATCTTGGACAGGGACAAAAGAGAACGGAGAGCCACTCCCTATATCCTTCTGACTGGGGCACTGTGGTCTGCTTATTGCCCCTGCCGAGAGGAAACATCTGAAACTGAAAGAACACATACAAGTAAATTGAATGATAAAATATATAATATACACAGCTCCCGTCCCAGTGTTTTTAAAACAACACAATCATTCATCACAAGCAGACACATTTATCTTGTAGTGAAACCTACAGCCAAACTACACATTTATTTAGATGTTCAAGGTGCTCAAGCTTGACTTTGTTTTGAAGTTTCTTCCACTTAAATGGAGTCAGATAATTAAAGGCAGTTTTACCAAGTTCGGCTGATAGCCCTGGTGTATCCAGAATAAACTAATTCTGTGTTCTTGTGTTATGATTTGTTATGCATTTATGTAGTGATGTGAGATGTGTGCTGGAAGATTCTGCAATGCTTAGTTAATAAAAACAAGAGATTGCTTCTCTTGTCTGATATAGAGAGAGGCCAATCCCACCAATTCATACAATTTACAATAACGAGTTCTGAATCTCAAGATATAATATAAAGGGCTAAAACAAATCTATTCATATTTTTTATTTATTCAGATTTTTTATTTTCTATTTCTGTAAAGGAATCCATGTTCATTTTCATGGGTTTTCATCAAGCTAAATACCCCAAGTATTGGAACTTGTTCAATTTGTGATCTTTCCAGGGTGGTATTGAAGATTAGTCAAATCTGAGCAACCTATAGAACATCCTGTAATTGTTTTTCATTTGCATTTGAAACACTAATTTAAGATTTAAGAGGGAATTTTGTAGTTCATGGAAGTCAAACTGTAAGTAGACAAAGGATTCATAAATATATGGTGAAGTAGAATAATTACTGTACAGTCAGCATTACAATGAATGTTACAGTTTTTCAGTGTCAACTGTGTCATTTATATATAGCGGGAACAACCGATAACCCAATATAAAGCCATGGGGTACATATTTACGTACTTAAACCAAAAGCACATACCAGCACTTAGGCCTAATGATATCAGTTTGCTATTAAAAAGGGAACGACCAACTGGGTCAAAGGCCTTTGACACATCAATAAACTGGGCAACACAATTCACAAGGTTATTCACTCTCTTAGCATCCCTCTGATAGCAAGTGATAGGGATACTACTGCTAATAATAATACATGGAATTTATATTGCATTTTCAGTGACCCAGTGCTGCCCAAATAGCCTTTTGGTTTACTAAATAATTTTTAAGTTATTGTTTAAAATGTTGTTTTCAGTTTTCATTTACTAAAATGACCTTGTTGGAACTAATATTTGTCAGTCTCGGTCACAACATGGACATGAACCTGGAACACAGCACTGAACACAATGAACACAGCACTGAACACAATGAACACAGCACTGAAAACAGTACTGAACACAATGAACACAGCACTGAACACAATGAACACAGCACTGAACACAGTACTGAACACAGCACTGAAAACAGTACTGAACACAATGAACACAGCACTGAACACAGTACTGAACACAGTGAACACAATACTGAACACAGTACTGAACACAGCACTGAACACCGTACTGAACACAATGAACACAGTACTGAACACAGTACTGAACACAGCACTGAACACCGTACTGAACACAATGAACACAGCACTGAACACAGCACTGAACACAATGAACACAGTACTACTGGTTTTGAAAGTCAAAATAATGTGCTTGGTGCTATTATTTTTCCTGTGAAGGGAATTTAGAGTTAGTTCTGTGGAAACAAAAAAGATTCAACAAGGCTTTATAATGGGAGTATGTGTGTGTCATTGTCCATTCATGTGCATGTTTGTCTGTTCTTGAGCATTTTTATAAGAATATTAAGGACTTTTGCCGAAAACATGTCTATTATGTGCCAACATTTAGAAGGTTTCACCCAGCCTTGAGTGAGCAGAGCAGACACTAAACTGCTAATTGAGTGGAATGAGAGGCACGAGGAGATTCAGTTGTATGCAGTAAAATGCAGAAAATGATGCAGAAGAATTTGGAAGGGAACAAAAGTGTCCTTTGTGGCCATTTTGCTGCATGGTCCTGCTGGAACATGTACCCTGTACATTGAAAGTATAAGGACCAACCTGGGTTAAAACACATTTTATCTGTAATGTAGTGGTTTTAAATAATCTGTCCTGAAATCCAGTGTTGCAAGCTGATGTACAGACAAGTGATTATAACTGAGCAATCTGGACAATGTGGGGGTGAGTATAGTAACATAATGTATACTTTTTTTCTAACAATCCATTAATGTAAGATTACTTGAGGTAAAACAAAATAAATAATCTAAACTTTATGTAACTTCATGTTTGTCCTCCGACACCAAGCAGAAATCAATGTTTTTATGAAGTATGTTTTTGTTTCAACATTTACTTTTATTTACTTGTACTAAAGACCAATAGCTATCTTCAAATACATACAGTAGATTTTACATTTGCCCCAGATTGGGGCTTTAGAGTGTACAGCTTCATGTCATTGCCTCGCTATACAGCAAGCAGTTTATGTCCTGGTTTTGGCACATCAGCACTGTCCTGGGATCCTGCAGAGGGCAGTGCAAATTGTATAAGCTCTATGCAGAATGAATAGCAGAATGAGGGACAGAGCTGCGTTGTCTTGTCACACTAGCAATTCCTTGTGATAGTTTGGATGCCTGCAAGCTCTGTTGGATTAGTTTGCCAGAGAATATGCTCTCCTCTAAACATGTGTCTTCTGGCAAATACTTACTGGTTGAGCCGGCAGATAAGATGCTGAATGGTTTAAAGAAGATTATAATCTAACTCATGTCTTGATCTTCGAATTTACTCAAACCCTCGGGGAGTTTACTGTTTATGAGTGGGATAACACACTACAAAGGGGCTTACACCAATCCTCCATACAAAATCTTTCCAGACTATTCATCTTCGCTTTTTGACTGCCGTCTTAAATTTGAACAATACGTTTTCAATAGGTAACATGAAGGAATTACCGTATGCTCTATGTTTAAGTGGGTATTGCTTTCTTTTCTTGATAGATTATTTATGTTCTTAAAACAAAAACATCTACTACTGAAGAGTAATTACTTTTGACCTGCTGAGTTATTACTTTTGATACATAATATACTTTTATAACCTCCATCTGGCTTACAGTCATGACCTGAATACTTTCATGGCCCCCGGCCTTCTAACTTGATTGAGCTCACAGGCCCCCAAGCCACCACAAGGAGTTACTAAAGCCCAACTAGGTAAGGCAGCCATATTTGATTCCTGGCCAGTTGCACCGCCATCCATGAGACCCCTTGGGGTAAACCACAAGCAATATTCAAACCTTGGTCTCATAAGGACACAGCCAAATGCGAGGTAGTGACTTTACTGTGGCAGCATTCAGGGGCTTGTTTCCTGCCTTTCAAAGTTGTTTTTCCTCACCACTCTGCATAATCTGCATTGCTTCTGGTCTGGAGTTTTCGGGTGTCTATCTGTACAAACGCTTTATGACAACTGCTGATGTATAGAGGGGGCTGTAAAAAATAAATATGATTTATGTCATGGGGCTGTTTTGCTTCTACTCATCCAGGGGTCCTTATTAAGGTCACTGGCATCATGAATGTTTATACAGCGCTGTGTAGCCAAAAACCTTGTCAGTGGGTGGACACCTGACTGGTTATTCCCGCAAAGAAATCATCTTGTACAGGCCTGCCTGACATAACAGCATTTCTAGACATACTAAACATAATGAATGATTAAATTCTTATTTTAGCACTGAATAGGCACAAGAAAGATTACAGTGTGTATTAAATATGCATACACTGAACTTCGTACTAATATGCTTCGTTTGTGATATTTCACCATTTTAATTTAGAGACAGAGGTACCAGACACTTAATGACAAATATTTTTAACTCATTAAACCTGTCCAATCACCAGCAACAAACTATAATAATGTTTCTTATTTACATACTGAATTTGTCATCAGCTGTAAAAAAAAAAAAGATGTGTATAATAACAAAATAAACTGTTGTGCTTTATGTTGTACTCAGGTCTTGGGTATTCTAATAACATCCAGTCCCGTATAAGGAAATTGACTGCTCCTTTTGACAACGGTCAAATATGGATCTAATAAATAAACAAAATATTTCTTCAGATTTATTATTTGAGTCGTACCTCAATTGAAGGTAAGACTTCTCATATTTTGAGTGTAAGAGCAAGTTACTAAACAGCAATGACTTTTTGCCACTGCTTTTCTTGCTCCTCACCAATGCTTCCACCAGTTCTGAAGGCCACTGTATTATAACTCAGCCCATATAATCGTTGCAATTTCTACGTTACGTGCAATATCATAATTCATATCACGTGTTGGAACCACAGAGAGAATCTAGTTTCTTGTCTCATGCGATCCTGCATCACCTCGTGTGCCGGGGGATATGGTCTTGGGTCTTCTGCGTGATTTGTCGGAAGACTCAGCTGGCAAGGGCAGATGCCAATGGCTGACATCCCTCCCTCCCTGCCGTCTTTATCTTTCGATCCATCTTTGTTCCTTTGATCTATCACATGCCGCTATACAGCATTCCTCCCCTCTCTATCTGCTGCTTCCTCAGACACACATCGGACTGGTGTTTAAGTTACATATTCTAATGCCTCATGTAATTCTCTCACAGTCTAAACACATCTCAGTACTGTTGCTCACAGTCTGTCCACATATCAGCCCTGTTTCTCTCTCACTGTCTGTCCACATATCAGCCCTGTTTCTCTCTCACAGTCTGTCCACATATCAGCCCTGTTTCTCTCTCACAGTCTGTCCACATATCAGCCCTGTTTCTCTCTCACAGTCTGTCCACATATCAGCCCTGTTTCTCTCTCACAGTAGGTCCACATATCAGCCCTGTTTCTCTCTCACAGTCTGTCCACATATCAGCCCTGTTTCTGTCTCACAGTCTGTCCACATATCAGCCCTGTTTCTCTCTCACAGTCTGTCCACATATCAGCCCTGTTTCTCTCTCACAGTCTGTCCACATATCAGCCCTGTTTCTCTCTCACAGTCTGTCCACATATCAGCCCTGTTTCTCTCTCACAGTCTGTCCACATATCAGCCCTGTTTCTCTCTCACAGTCTGTCCACATATCAGCCCTGTTTCTCTCTCACAGTCTGTCCACATATCAGCCCTGTTTCTCTCTCACAGTCTGTCCACATATCAGCCCTGTTTCTCTCTCACAGTAGGTCCACATATCAGCCCTGTTTCTCTCTCACAGTCTGTCCACATATCAGCCCTGTTTCTGTCTCACAGTCTGTCCACATATCAGCCCTGTTTCTCTCTCACAGTCTGTCCACATATCAGCCCTGTTTCTCTCTCACAGTCTGTCCACATATCAGCCCTGTTTCTCTCTCACAGTCTGTCCACATATCAGCCCTGTTTCTCTCTCACAGTCTGTCCACATATCAGCCCTGTTTCTCTCTCACAGTCTGTCCACATATCAGCCCTGTTTCTCTCTCACAGTCTGTCCACATATCAGCCCTGTTTCTCTCTCACAGTCTGTCCACATATCAGCCCTGTTGCCATTTGGGTTGAAGATGTTGCGTCCCATTCGTTCCTGTGCATTAAGACAGATGTTGTTTTGATGGGGAAACAGAGAGATGATGGTGGCACACCGAAAAAAAACTTTCCAATCAGGAGTTTTTCTCGGAACATTGAATTAAGCAGCGTGAAAGGGTGGGGGCCTCGGGGGGGTCTGAGGGAGGCCGGAGAAAAGCCTGAATGAAAGACCTCATTGTTGGAGGCCCGGAGAGAGAGAGATGAAAGAGGAGAGGGAGATAGGGAGCAGCCCCTCCCCATCGCCTCCTCACCCTGCGGCCCTCCCTAGCTCTGCCCATGTGAACTTGGGTTCAAACACAGGACCCACAGCTGCTCCCACAGACCCACACTGATACATATATCTGCACGCATGCAGAACACACACATGCAGAACACACACATGCAGAACACACGCATGCAGAACACACACATGCATATCTTAGATGGAGGTGTCCTAGTCAGTTTTGAAGGTGTAGTTGTTTTAGATGATTACGTGATGGACGATATAGGTCTCAGCACTCGAGGACCTTCCCTGACGAAGGGTACATGAAGCCGTAAATGGGCCAAGGGCTGAAAAACATCAATGTCAGCAGCTGGATGAACCTCATTCTGGACATGACAATCCAGTCCGTGTGCCAGGGAAGGGGACATATGTGCTGCTACAGCGGGTCGTGTACCCATGTTGTACTGGTGCGCCCCATGTAATGGAAACAAGCACATTGGGTCAGTGTAGTAACCGTGCTGTAGCAGCACAGTTCATAGAGAGCTCATTTGAAGGAGTGCATATCTTCCCTGGACTATGGGGTTTTGGGTAATAGTATAGTCTACATATTTATGAGTCATACGAAAGGCCAGGCTGTAGTTCGGGTATGTAAGTTTGATTTGACACCATTTCCTCTATAAACTCACTTCGGGGGGGTTGAAATATGTTTTCAAACGTCAGCTTTAGTGTTGTAATGTATTGACGACTGGGTAGTAAGAAAACAAGACATGGTAACATTGTAATTTTCATTTGGGATGATACTATTTTCCTTTCACTGGAGGTATTTTGGGAATCTGTGACCGTGCACCCCTTACAGAGCACAGAATTAAAGCAGAATTCAGATGGAGGGGACGCAGAAATTGTTGTTAGTGAACATAAGTCATAAATTAGCAGTAGCTTTTTTATGTTTTAAATTTAAAGAACATATGGGAGAGAGGATAAGCCTTTTTAAAAGTGTCCTAAGCAAAATTGAGATCAATGTCTAATGTGTTTGAAGATTCTGATTTAAGAGAGGCAGGAACAGTTTTACAAATTGTAGAGAACAGACAGAAAGACTGGAGTTGTGAAGAAAGAGAGTGAGAAACGGGGCTGAGATTGAATCATGACAACAAGGCACAGGGTGAGGGATGATGTAGGGTTAGCCGGAAAGAAACAAAGTGGAAGAGGAGATGAGGAAGGTCAGGAGAAAGGAGAGGAAGAGGGGATGATGGACTCTGACACATCCCACAATTAGCATGGTAATGGGCAGTTAAAGGCCACACAATGGGTCACTGTTGAGACCGAGTTTTTCACTTTGGAAACAATGCACAATGAAATTGGTGTGAGAGCCCCAAATCACATAGACACCACGTAGCCCACCCTCGTTCTGTTACCACCGCCAACACACTCTAATTTATAAAGTGGAATCGCAAGAAAGCCTGAAGCTACAAAACAGTCCTGCCCACACTGAAACGCTTCATCTTATGACCAAAATGGCTGACCACTTTTCTAAAGGTTAAATTTAGCCCAATTATATAAATATCTGTTTACAGATGGAAGCCTGTTCAGAGATATATTTCTGTTTAGAAACTGCTGTTTACAGACTTGTGTGTTTACAGACTTTAGTCTGTTTGTAGACTGCAGTCTCGTTAGAGACCATTGGTCAGTTTGGAGACTATTGGTCTGTTTAGAAGTTGTTTTCTGCATGATGACTAATCTGTTTTGAAAATGTAGTCTGTTCAGAATGTAGTAGTCTGTGAGAAGTGGATAAGAGTATAAAGGAAACCATAGGAGGACCAAATAAGGTGTCTGTTATAAAACAGGGAGAGAAAAAAAGATGTCATTAAGAAAGCTGAAGATGCAAACGCAGATGTTCCATGCTGACATACAGGCTTTGACAGTTTCTTTGGAGAAGGGATGTGGCATCGCACACCTGCTTTGGTCATGACGCTGGTGAACTTGGAGATCCTATCACATATGCATTTTGTTAATTCAAGCAGAGTTCAAAGAACCAGAGGCTTGTGGCGGTGTTGACAAAGTGCCAGGGTTTGTCGGCACCAGTATTTGGCCTCTGTGACCCCTGTTTAAAGTCCCTTTCCATGCTACTAAGATCAGATGGGTTCTCCTTGAGCATAGAACTTAAGGGTCCCATAAGAACTGTATTTTCTGTCTTTCTTTTGTCGAAGCTGCAGCTGCTGCTGGACATGATTTCCCATCATGCCAGATACAACATTTCATTTATATGTCCGTACCCGGTGCCATGCATTTGTTTGGGCCTTAAATCCCCTTTGATATAATGTGCGTTTCATTTCGCAATGGGATTTTTCATGCTTCGAAGAGTCCCTTGCCTTGTCAGACATTAGCACGAATAATCAGGCATGGTTTTGCTTCAGTCTGATGGTTCATTCAGGGCGCCGTGTGGTGAACATTGGAAAAAAACTTGCCAGTAGAGGGAATGTTGGCCTCCATATTCTCTGATGGAAATCTCAGTGATGGAACCGTCTTCAGAGTCCTCTAGTGTCACAACAGGAGAACAACAGTCTACCATCCTTCTCTGTTATGTCAACTCTCTAACTTTTGTTTCCTGTCTGAATTAAACCGTTTTTTTTCTATTGCATACATTTTGTTTCTTGTACGTGAATAAAGACAAACTAACTATCAACAGTATGAGTATTTATTTTCAACTTCAAGGTACACAAGGAAAAAAGTGCTTTAAATAAATACTTGCAGTTCAAGCTTTTATTGGTCCGGGCATTTGGATATTCGGTTCTGTGTTTCTCCACCTGTGGTTTTGAATATTGCACAGGGCTAATGTGTGTTAACATAGTGCAAGCGGCAAAGATAAAATAGCACAAATATTCTGGGCAAAGCTTATTACAAAATTGGTTTGTCTGACAAATATACTTGGTAAACCAGATATAGTGATGTTCACATAGCTCACCATAGATTCTCAGCACTTACTCCAAGCAGATGCTAACATCACATTTACACGTAAAAACTATTTTCAAACTATTGTTTGACATAAAAATGTAAAGTGCCAGTTGCATTGTATGAACAACCTTTCCCATGTGCCTTAACAGTTGATTGATATCCCACAAATTAATGGGTATTTAAGAAGTGCAAATTCTGCAAATAAATGTCAAATAGATTTTAAAAGATTTTTTGACTAAAGTGGAATGCACAGCACTCTCTGTCATACACAGACACACATGTACTGTGGGCACGTATGCACACACACACAAACACACACCACATACACTCACATACTTTACATAATGTTCACAAATAATTTTGCAGATGTTACCCAAGAACAGAAAATTTTTGTTGGAAAATGACAAGGTTGTAAAGTAGAGCAAGGAAAAAGACGTGTACAACTTTCAGATAAGTAGATGGAACAGTGCAAGAGACTGAACGTTTAGCAAAACTGAGTCATTATGTCATTTTATGCCCAATCCATATCCCACCTAAACACATTTGTCTCCATAGGAATTAAAATACACACACATATTTCAACATTCATTCTAAAGTCAGTCTTTATAAGGAAAGTGCTTTTAGGTGATTCCCCCAAAGTATTTATTGAAGGGGATTGTTTTAAAGGTGACATGATCTGTGACCAGATTGGCAGGTTTTGATACTCTTACTACTTACACTGTACACATAGAAGAGGGAGTTTCCATTATTGTAAATTCATGCTCATTTTGCAACACAAAAACAGGACATACAGTAATTCAATAAACAGCATAATTCTGGAAAATGATAAAAACTAGTTTTGTTCTAAATGAAGGTACTAATACTAAATACTGTTCAAAATATACATTTCAGATCTCAGACAATAATTACTGTAGGTATGGTAATTCAATTATGGATTAATATTTGATATTGATTTTATGCAAAGCAACAACCAATCAATAAGAAATTGATCTATGCTAAATGCAGTTTGGAAACAATGTGTGAACAACAGTATATTATGCAGCGGAGAGGCTCAGATGAAGACTTGACAGATAAAAATAGTGTAAGTATTCTGCTATCTACAGGCGGGAGCAGTTATTTTTATAGTCTACAAAAGCAAATAACCATGTCTGTTATATTGCACAGCTGAGTGTTGAGGCCTAGTATTCACTCTCAACAGTTTCAGTGCCAAGCATTAATCTTTCCAAAAGAAGAAAGATTCAAACCAGACCTGCGCTAAAATGATTGTGTATTTGATGTGTCCGTTTAATACTGAATTTTTGGGTATGGTTGTGGCAAAATCAATTGGTCAGTCTATCGAAAGTACTAAAAAGTACAAAATGTCTAGGTTTAACTGCATAAGAATGTTTGTGTCAGTTCATTTTAGTATTTTCAAATACATGCCAATACTTTCCAAATGTATTTTAATTTTTTCCAATATTGCAATATTCCAATTGGTACTGTATTTTAAAGTAAAAAAACAACACATCCGAATACTAACTTCAAAATGTGTGTGAAAGTCAACATACTTCAAAAAGTATTTGACCCCAGGTGTGATTCATATTTCCTTTATATTTTTAGTCCTTTTGAATTCACAGAAACTATCTGGATGTTGACAACCAATACAAATATAATGCACAAACGAAACAAACTATGTAGTAACTTAACTACGTAGATAAACATTATTGCTAATTAAATAAATGTCACTTAATGTTTCTGTGTATCTTTTCTTTCCTTCTACGAATTTCTGGAACAGAAATCTTCCTTTGATTAAATGTCTGTCTCATCATACCACACAGGTAATTGGTCTTAACCCCAGGTCATCAATATTGAGGTTCAGCATGTAGCCTAGTGATTAGAGCATCTGACCAGTAACCAATAGTTTGCTAAATCAAATTCCTGAGTCAGAATGGTGGAAAAGCTTTTTTCAGGACTTGAGCAAGTGGGTTAACCCTAACCCTTTTGGGCTCATCCTGTGGTACCTCTTCTATTTTGAAAGGTTTGGTTAAATGTGGAACCCAAGTCTTGTTTATTTGTTTCAACCTGACAATGATTCTGTTTCCCTTATACAAGAATTGTACTTAAATAATTGTTGGTGTTTCTTTCTTATTACACTCTAAAACAGAGTTCCATAAGAGTTCTTTGGCTGTCCCTTTGGTGGAACAGTTTTTGTAGTTTCAGGAAGAACATTTTAGGGTTCCTGGTTGATGCTTTTGCTGGAAGCATACCTAAGTCCTATTGCTACTCATAACCAGGAAGCGGTTCTCTCTGGAGCCATAAAGAGGCTTTCCCCCACAGGAAAAATACTTATGAAAGAACCACTATGGGACATTATTTTCCCTTCTGAACCCTACTATATAAGTCACGTCTCATAAGTAACGGTCCCTCTGTATGACTGTCCAACATAGGCGCGAGGAGTGCAGCGTAGGACCGGTAGCTCATCCTCCCATGGCTCTCTCGCCATACACATAAAACATGAGACTGGCTCAAATAAAAGTCAAAGTCAAGGACTGTATAACTAAATCCGGATCAGGCAGGGATACAGTATATGAATGCATATAGTGTGTCCCCGGCGCTTTTGAAGGTGCCGTCCTCTTTGCCTCAGATTCCTGACTCACTCTTGTATGTCAGAGGATCGAAAGTAATGGTCGTCTGCAGAATGTCAAAGTCAATCTGATTGTCCATGTCCAAAACACACAGCACATTGCTCCCGGCTGTCATTGTGTTCTTAAAGTCTACCGAAACGGAATTCCTCCTTTCCTCCTCCCTGTCATTTCCTCTTTGTCCCTCCTGCTCGTTCTCCTCCTCTCCACAGCTCAGCGCTACCTCATTTTCATAACAGAAGATACTGGGGGAGTGCGGGGATATGAGATGCTGGTTGGTTCTGGGGCTGGTTTGGAATACCGAGTGAGGGGAGGCGGACGAATCCGTCCGACTGGCGATCTCGCTGAGCTGCTTGGCACTGCAGATTGGCGTGGAGGGTACCTCGTAGGTGTTGTGGAAGCGAGCGTAGTCCACCTGATACCTGGTCCGGTCCTCAAAGATCACCGGCTCAAACCTGTGCCCCCAGAGGATCTCCTTGGCCAAGTAGGAGCTGCGGGCCTGGGTGGTCATGGCTGTGGCCTCCACCATGCCCTCCAAGATCACCACGATCTCAAAGTCGTCGGACTCCAGGTCGGCCCGGCTCAAAGTGTACAGAGGGCTGTCCTCGTCGATCTCGTGGACAATGACCAGCGGGGAGACCAGGAAGAGTCTGTCGGTGCCCTCATCGTAGCCCACGTTAAGATCCCTCTGCTCCAGGGGGAGGAACTCTCCCTCCGCCGTGACGTAGGGTCGAATGAGCTGTGCCCGCACGTGGGCCTCCACGATGTGGCTCTTGCGCAGGTTACCCACCCGCCACATCAGGCAGAGCTTGCCGTCGCGCAGGGAAATCAGAGCATTTTTGGAGAACAGCAAGGTCTGGTTCCTCTTCTTAGGGCGTGCGATTTTCACCATAATCATCCCAAGCATGAAGGAGTCAATGATGCAGCCTACTATGGACTGGAGCACCACGGTGACCACCGCCACTGGGCACTCCTCGGTGACACAGCGCCACCCATAACCGATGGTTGTCTGGGTCTCAATGGAGAAGAGGAAGGCACCCACGAAGCCCTCGACGTGAAGGAGGCACGGCTGCCACTGTTTCTGCAACCCTTCGCCAACCCCAGGGCCCTTCCTTTCCAACCCCGAGGGGGAACTCACGCCTGGGTGCTCATCAAAATCCCCGTGGGCTCTGGACGCGGCGTAGAAAATGATGCCAAAAAACAGCCAGGAGAAAAGAAAGGTGGAGCAGAAGATGAGGAGTAAGTATCTCCAGCGAATGTCCACACAGGTGGTAAAGATGTCAGCCAGGTAACGCTGGGATTTCTCCTCCATGTTGGAGAATGACACATTGCAATGCCCATTTTTCTGGACAAAGCGACTTCTCAGTTGGCTCGGTCCTTTTGTGGAGATCGTTCCATTGTAATTGTTCATGCCATGACCTTTGGCCCCTGGTAGCCTGTCTCCTCCGGAGGTACCACTAGGAGAATGCAGTCGGGTGTTTGGAAAGCTATAGCCATTGTGGAGCCCGCGGGTGGAGACGTTCAGGTCCTCCTCATCCGGTGATACGGTGCTGTATCTGTTGGATTAACAAAACGGAAGGAAAGCATATGGTGAACATGAATACTTGCCAGACACAATGCAAGAGACGGGATTGCGGGTTGAGAGAGGTTGCAGAACAGGAGGAAAGTAGGTGTTAATAAAGTGTCCGGGATCGTTTTGGACTGTGTTCATTCCGGTGAGCCCTTTAGGGGACACAATGTGTCCGTGCATAGCTTGCCTAAGCTGCAGGGAAAGGGACAATGTATGACATCTGCATAAAATGCTAATAAAAACAGAATGCAGTGATGTGCAAATAATTTATCCTGATATTTAATTGAAAATAGTACGAAGACAACTTATCAAATATTGAAACAGAGAAAAAATATATAGATTTTTTTTATACATGACCATTTAGAATTTGGTGCCAGCAACATGTTTTCAAAAATGTTGGGACAGGGGCATCGTTACCATTGTGTTGCATCACCTCTTATTTCAACAACTCTCTGTAAGCGTTTGGGAACTGAGGATACCAATTGCTGTAGTTTGGAAAGTGATATGTTGTCCCATTCTTGCTTGATGCAGGATTGCAGCTGTTCTTTTGCTGTATCTGTCATTTCATATATATTATTCAGCATTAATAGTATCTTCACAGATGTGCAAGTCACCAATGCCATGTACACTAATGCACCCCCATACCATCACGGATGCTGGCTTTTGCACTGTGCGCTGATATCAAGCCGGATGATCCCTTTCCTCTTTAGCCTGGAGGTCGCGGCATCAATGATTCATGATTCATCATTTTGCTTAGATGGACAGTTTTCCACTTCGCCTCAGTCCATCTTAAATGAGCTCGGGCCCAGAGAAGGTGCTGGTGTTTCTGCATGTTGTTTATGTATGGTGTCGTCCTTGCATGATAGACTTTTAACTTGCAATGGTTTTCAAAAGTGTCCTGGAACTCGTGCAGTGATTTCCACTACAGAATCGTGTCTGTTTTTATGCAGTGCCGCCTGAGGGCCCGAAGATCACGGCCATTCAATATTGGTTTTAGCCCCTGTCCCTTGCATGCCGAGATTACTCCAGATTCTCTGAATCGTTTAATGATATTATGTACCGTAGATGATGAGACCCCCCAACTCTTTGCAATTACGTTGATACATTATTCTTGAATTGTGGCACTATTTGCCCGCGTGGTCTTTCACAGAGTGGTGAACCCCTCCCCAACCTCACTTCAGACTGGCCCATCCTTTCTGGAATGATCTTTTCATACCCAGTCACGTTACTGACCTGTTGTCAATTGACCTAATTAGTTCTGTGATATTCCACTAGGTTTAGTTTTAGCATTATACAACGCTTCCAGTCTTTTGGTGCCTCTGTCCCAGCTTTTTTTAAACATGTTGCTGGCATCAAATTCAAAATGAGCATGTATTTTCCAAGATAAAATAACATTTCTCAGCTTTAACATTTGATTTATGTTGTCTTGGGTAATATTTCCTATAGCATTGAGGGTTTAAATGATTTGCATATCATGGCATTCTGATTTTATTTACATTTTACTCAGCATCACAACTCGAGGTTGTAAATTATACACTGTGGATTAGAAATGCACTAAAGTCCCCTATTTGGTATCCTTGCTGAGACCGAAAATATGCTTTCTCACTTTCCTCAAGACTCTTTGACCTACCTCTGGTAGCCTGCTAATATTGATCACACTGACCCATCTCTCTTTGGAAAGGATTACCTGGGAAGGTGAGTTGAATTTATCTTTGTGAGAGGGATTGCGGTCAACATGGATTTAGGGGATTATACCTGAGCCAAGTCTCTTGATAACCTAATGTAACATTTTATATATTTCAGCAGACACTCATATCCGTTTCAATCGAAAGTAGAAGGTGCAAACATTTTTCATACTTTTTTCTGCATTGGTTCACAGTAGGACTTAAACCTGTAACCATGACAATGCAAGCCCTGTGCTCTACCAGCTGAGCCACATGGGTAAATGTGTACTGGGACAGATGTTATTTGTCTATTTACAGTGTACCAATTTTCAGGAAACTATATCCAACCATGTACATATCATAATCTCAATGATTTCAGCATTTTCGGTCCCACTCATTTGATATTCAAGTTGTGTACATTTACTTAGCATAACTCTCTTCTAGAGGGACATAAGGGTTCTCGAGCTGACAAAAGACCTCCTTTTTCACCTTGCTGGCTCTGGGATTCAGTCTGGCACCCTATTGGTTACTGGTCAGGTGCTCTAACCCCTAGGCAGTTCATTGCACAAGGCGGGTGCAAGGTTGTCCATTTCCATGTCATTAAATAAGGAGAAGCTTTGCAAGAGACGGGCTTTGGGTACACAAGGTCTTGTACAGGTGTGACAGCTACTTGTCACGTGTCCTCACCTGTTGGCCCGTGCTGTTCCCATGGCACCAAGTGGTATAAGACTGTGGGAGGCTGGACTCTGCACTGGCAGGACGTTTACTGTGAAAGATTTGGTATCGGCATGGCAACTGTCAGTGGGCTCATGGACAGCATCCAGGTGAAGACCACTACAGGGAAGAAGATAAGAGACATTTTGCCACGGTTCCTGTGCAGTCCCTGTACATCGCTTTATCCTTTAACATTAACACAGGTTCTCCTCAACATTTGTGACTGATTTAGTGGGAGCGTGTGTTATTGAGAGGACTATGATTTGATGAGTGCTGAGTCATGCACATAAGAGCTCAGTCCTGAGGTAATATGTGTCTGTGGTCGGCTGTATCATTTGACCTCTGTTTAAAAGCCAAAGTCGCGACTGTTAACACACCTGGCTGCACCTGATGTCAAAGCTAAATAAAAGACTTCAATAAAAACGAAACCACTTGGTTCTATGATGATCTTTGAATTTCCTGGCATCGTGCAATGTGTGAAAACAGTTTAGGATTGTTTCCACCATTACGGAATTGTCCGGTTCAAAATAATAGAAATCTCTCTTATAATCCTTCCATCAAAGTATCTTCAATACAAATCACTAAGCAATCCAAGATCACGGCAGTAACCCGAATCTTTATTTTCTGAAAACATTCAAATATTTGCAATAAATTTTAAGCCGTTCATCACTGTGAGACCCCGTGTTTCTCCCACAGGCTCTTCGAGGGTTTGTGTATTCAAGAGGGCAACAGCCGCTGAGGACATGAAACAGAATCAGCCCCGGAGAGCGAACCTGTTCATTCCAGGTTTCACACTGACAAGGATCACTCTCTGGGTCCAGGAGATTAAATGACACAGGTACAGATGCGGTACTTCAGGTGTACAGTGGTGACTAACAGTGAGCCGTTTCCATAGGAACCCATCTAGTGTGACGTTCAGAAGGTGACTGTGTGGTGAAGCGAGGCGGATGGCGCCACTAGAGACTTGGTGTAGGGGGGGGCAGTAAAAGCTCTTCAGGATGAATCACACAGAGGAAATATTGAAAGGGTTGACAGTTAATAGAACATCCTAAACTAAGTTTGAATTAAGTTTGATGGAACTGTTCAACACCCAGAGTGTAAAAAATTAAATGTTTAGTGCATAGTCTTAAGTGTGAGACGAGAGTGTCTGAATAATTCTGTCAGATTCTCAATCCTCCTCAGGAGGGGTGAGTGTGTGTGTGTGTGTGTGTGTGTGTGCGTGCTCGCAGGTATATTTTACTATTTGCCATTCTACGACTGCAGTCTCTTTTTTTTGTGCAGATTTTTAACCACAAGTTTGTACGTGCTAAAAATGCTGTTACAGAATAGATAATAAGTATTCATAATACTGTTATAAAATATATTACCACTCCAACTGTACAACAAGAGGAAAAAGTCAAAGGATTTCTTTCTTCTGTGAGCCACAGTCGAATGTTCAAGGAACAGTCTAGAATAACCTGTTACTCCTTATTTGCAGCAGATAGGTCTCCCTGTGTGTCATGTTCAGGTGTTATGGAACCTTCTCTGCCTGTGTGTGCTTAGGGTAGTGTCCCAATTAGCGCTGGTCAACAGCAGCCCCCTACTAAGCAATGACTGATCAATTCCAGTCATTACCATCATTACATGCATGGCTTCAAATGAGGACCGCATTGAAATGGCGAGTGTTACATAATGAAGGTCAACAGAGATCTATGTACAATTTGCTGCTAAATGGGGTGAATCCTGTGGCTCGATCATTTTCTTGCCCGTTTGTGTTGTACTATTCTTTCGGGATGTATGAATGTTATTTTTGAAATGTGCTGAAAGTTCTAATTACGTGATACGTTTGAGCTGTTATTGACTTGGTAAATTGAAAATTATAATGATATTTTCAGCGTTGCCCCTTGTTTATCGGAAGAAGAAATCTGATTTTCCACCAGGTACTACCAGTAAATATCACCTGGCCATGTACATTTGTCAGTGAGATTGTCTGTTTCATTAATAACATGAACTTAAATGTAAATTCCTTGAACTTCAGTGCACTTTCTTTTATTGCTCTCTACAGAATGTCCAACTCTTCTGTTTATTATTGTTATGTTTTAGGCTTCTCTACAGATGTATTCCTTATCAACATCTTCTGTATGCTTTTACAGTATATTTGACAAAACATAAAAGGTTTTCTGAAGTATTCTGTGAACCAGGGCTCTACCACTCTCCGTTTGTTATGCAGACAACATAAGCAGCAGGTCTATTAGTTATAAAAGCAGATGACTGAGGCCTGATGCCATTGAGGTGAAGGTTGAACTGTATAAAAGACACCGGTTTGCTCTTTCCCTGGAACACAGCTGTTTCCTTTAATTATGACTATGGAGCTCTAGATTTATGGAAGCATAAACTCTAATAGGGAATGATAGTTTATGCAAATGTCTTGATTATTCTGATGTACCTTGTAAGAGGTATACAACTAACCTCAAATTCACAATTACATTAATAAAATCAAATTTTTCTCATATATTATAATTTCCATATTAATATCATCATAGTTTTTTCTTTATCTCAGTTCAGCCAAGGGGATCCATAGTAACAGAGAAAATGCATCAGATCCAGGAACCATCTGAAATGGTTTTCAGTTCAAAAATAGGCTTCATTTATGGTATGTCATCTTTCTGAAAAGCATTTGCCTATAGACTGTGAATGATTTATTAAACATTTTTCACCTGTCAGATGTTAAGTTCTTGAATCACTTTTCCCATCACAAATATCATTGGACATTGTATATCCATTTTAGATAATGATTAACATGGTAATATATAAACATGCCAGGCTTCCTCACCTTAAAACCAAAAGTGACTTTGCTTGTTGTCCACTTCTGAATTCGAACCTCAATTGCAGGTACGAGAACCCATGCACTTTTTAGAAGGATGTGTAGCAACAGAGAGTCGGGTGCCTTGTTTTTTCGGAAATGGATCAGTTGTATTCTATTCTGCTGTGTTGTTCCATTATATTTTGTTTCCACTTGTTTTCATTGCACTTTCTTATTCCCTTTAACATCAACCACTCCTTCTTTTCTTCTCTTTATCCTTTGTTGTCCTCTGCTACCTCCGTGGAGACTCCGTTCTCGTGTAATCCAGTCTGTGCGCTGTCCTCTGCAGGCTGGTGCCCTGGAGTCTCCAAGTGCTGTGTCAATCTCTTCTCGCGCGTGGGTTCGAGAGGGAGGAGGGGGAGAGGGGGTGCTTGTCAGTTTCAATATGTCTCCCTCTCTCTGTACACAGTATATGTGGAGGCGTTAAATAACGCGTCCCCATCTAAGCGAGATAAGATTTCACTGATGGCAGTGTTGTGCATCTACGTCTTATTGGAATAATAATGCTGACATAAATGTGTGGTAGTTGTAGGGAGATTGGAAGGTATGGAGGTATTAAAAGTTATCAAAGTTTATACAACATTTGAATATCACTAACAAGTTACATTGACTGCATTTTGCCACTAAATCAATTTCTGAACTCTGAAAGACCTCAGGATCTAGTAATATATGCACTCACAACGAATCTCAGGCTTTCTTTCAGTCCCGTATATCAAAGTTAATTGATATGCTACATAGTCTCTGAGCACACTAAAACACCCCTAACCTACACCCCTAAAGCAGTCTGCCAGACCCATGGTTCACTTGAAGAGACCCCTGCTACTGTTCACTGCTTTATGCAAAACAACACTTCATGAATTCAAGTGCTATGAAGTTGTTCTGTTTCTTTTTCTTTATTTTGCACTATATCTGGGAGAACAATGAGAACAGTTGCTCTGCATCCGTCTGGAATCTTATCAGCTCTATGACACTGGTTCTCAAACTTTGGTACATGTACCACTGGTAGTAGTCAGTGCGCCCTTTAGTGGATTTACATTCAGTGAAACATTTTCTGAGGTGGTACGCGCTGTAAAAGGTTTGAGAACCACTGCCCTTTGACATAGTGTATATTGTGTATGGAATTACATGAGCTGTTTATGTAAAAACCTGAGGTTTCTATTGACATTTAATCATAACACGAATGCTTGTTTTTGCTTTAATTTTGAAAACACGAAATTGTACTTCAATGGAAACAACTCAACAACTTTTGCCGGTGCAGTCGATTTGATGGACTGGATATGGATGAAGCCAAACTGTTTCTATGGAAACCCATTTTACAATCCTCTCTCTGCCCTTTCCTCTTCTTAATCATGTTGTGGATGGCACTTCCTTTCACTACGCTCTACCCTTGGATATTACTGGGAATCCGTCCATTTGACATGCTCAGAGAAGTGAGGGGGTGGACTGAGATTCAACTAAGGAGTCTGGCGGGAGAAGCGCAAAGGAGGGAAGTAGTGAGGCGACAAAAGCTTAGAGAAAAGGGACATTTTAGACGTTAAGCAGACACTCTTATTCAGATTGACTTTCAAGTGCTATCATGGTCCCCTGTGTTGCATAAGGATAAAACCACTGTCTACCCTTTTTGAGGATTTGAACTAATCTTTCTGTTATTAGTCAAACAGAGTATATCCGGAAAATAATGTTAAAAAGTCCTGGCACTGTCCTTTAAGGAGTTAATGTTGCAATGTATTCCCCATTCGATGTAGCTGGCCACTTATTCAGCTGACCTGCATACAGTGGTGAAGGAAGGTGTGCCTATCAAAAGGTTATGGGGACTAATCTGACACCCAGGGATGATTACTGGCTAATAATACTCACACTTGGAGTCATCTTGTGGTCATCTTCTCCTCAGATCCGACCGTAGCCTGTCTAGTCACTCTGTCTAGTCATTCTATCTCACAGGTGTATAAATGCCAGAGGAACATGCACATCTATTAAAAAGATGATTGGTCATTTATGCATCTATATCATGATCTCTGGCTACCAGAAATACTATTGAGTGTCAGATTAAACATCTAAATGGGTTTTCCATGTGCTGCTTTAGATTTTATTTTTGTTTTCACTATGACATCAGATTTATAGTTATCAATTCCCAGAGTTGTGGAGGAACGGATTTCAAGTAAAAACAGTAACAGTAACTGCAATCAGTTACCCACTAAAATATTATTACTGATACTGAGTACTGATTACTGATACTTTTGAATAAATGTATAATTACTTTTGGATTACTTCAATTGAAAAAGAATAGGCGCGCGAAATAATTATGATATGTTGCATGTTTGATTTTTTTATTTAATGGTTTAAAAACACAATTATATGCAACACAATAACAATTGCGTGTGTGATCATCATGTGCGCAAGGGTGGGAGCGCGCCTAACCAGATTAGTGATCGATTTAGTTATCTACTATCAACGCATCTTTCTCAGAACAATGATAGGCGATAGGTCTACCTAGTGTTATATATTTTTCAAGTTTCAAGGTTTATTTGTCAAATATCCTGAACAACACAGACAGGATGAATTGCACTGAACAACTGACAGGAATTGTTTAGAAGATTAGGCAACTATTTGTTAGATAGGCTAGCTGTAACATGGCGCTGCCTTCAAGATAAAATATATGGAATTTATCACGATATTTGAGGAGAAAAGGTGCGATGGGAAGCACTCTGCCAAAGGATAATGGTTAGCATTTGAGGTAGCCAATTCAACTCCGTCCATACAGGTAGGCCACGTGATTCTGCTTGCTTTGCATCTCAGAAAATTGCGTTCATTGGTTGCAAATTACTACCCACCCCTGTCAATTCCATATGTTGGTTTGGAGGAAATGATGCATGTACTAGAAAAACTAAATTAAAAGGAAACAATTTAAAGGAATTACTGCAAAAATAGCTGACACCCAAGTTGCATTGGTTAAATCTAGTAGAATCAGGTGGGTAAATAGTTGGGGACCAAATGATCCAATCAAAGTAGGGATTATTAGAAAAGAGTTTGGGCGGGTATCTGATAAATGGAGACAAGAAACCAGGTAAGTTCGGTGTTTATACTTACAGGTGAATACAAAACACACCATGCCGAGAGGAAAGAAGATTGCAGAGTGAGAGGTCATCCTCAGTAAGACCACACAACCATCTAATAAATATTTTGAGTTCTATCACTCCACTGTGAGGCAAATCGTTTACAAATGGAGAGCATTTTAACATGAATGGGATGCTCTTCCAAAATATCCCCAAGAGCCACAAGAAAAATAATAAATCTGGTAAGTGCCAACCCAAACATAACATCCCAAGAGCATGGTGGTGGGAATCTCAGCATCTGGGCTGCTTCTGCTCCTCTGCACCTGGTCAAATACACATGATTGAGGATAACATGAATTCTTAGGTAAACCAGGAGATCATGGAACAGAACATCAGCCCATGAGTGAAGAAGCTAAAGCTGGGCTGAAAATTGGTTTTCCAACAAGACGATGACCCAAAGTATTATCTTCCTGTTCTTATCTGACAGGAGTGGTGTTCTGGTACTGAGCCCATCCATATCAAGGTTCAAAATGAGTGGTCATTAAAGTATTTGTGGCATTTCCATCCGCTCTGACCTCATTATCAATGCTTATTTCATCTACAGAACTGCTGCTCACTGGATGTTTAAGATGTATTAGAAATATTTGAGTGTGCAAATCCTAGGAGGTTAGTGGTTTCTGAGATGCTGGATCTACCATGTGGTTCAAAACTTGCTGTTAAACTATCAAAACAATTAGTATTGGATCAGGACTAGAGTGACCAGACATCCTGTTTTTCCCGGGACAGTCCCGTATTTCAGTCTGTTTTCAGTCTCGATTTATTTAGAAATAAATCTTGTTTTGTCCCGTATTATCACATTTCACATGTTAATTTATTGGGCCGACCTGCTGCCCATTCGAATGTGACAGGTTGTCATGATGAATGTCCCATATTTCACTCTATTGAATCTAGTCACCCTAATTAGGACATGGACAGGATATTAAATAGAAAGAGGGGAAAAAATACAGGTGCTGGTCATAAAATTTTTATATCATCAAAAAGTTGATTTCTTTCAGTAATTCCATTCAAAAAGTGAAACTTGTATAATGTATACATTCATTCCACACAGACTAATATATTTAAAGTGTTTATTTCTTTTAATTTTGATGATTATAACTGACAACTAATGAAAACCTCAAATTCAGTATCTCAGAAAATTAGAATATTGTGAAAAGGTTCAATATTGAAGACACCTGGTGCCACACTCTAATCAGCTAATTAACTCAAAACACCTGCAAAGGCCTTTAAATGGTCTCTCAGTCTAGTTCTGTAGGCTACACAATCATGGGGAAGACCATTGACACCTTGCACAAGGAGGGTAAGACACAAAAGGTCATAGCTAAAGAGGCTGGCTGTTCACAGAGCTCTGTGTCCAAGTACATTAATAGAGAGGCGAAGGGAAGGAAAAGATGTGGTAGAAAAAAGTGTACAAGCAATAGGGATAACCACACCCTGGAGAGGATTGTGAAACAAAACCCTTTCAAAAATGTGGGGGAGATTCACAAAGTGTGGACTGCAGCTGGAGTCAGTGCTTCAAGAACCACCACGCACAGACGTATCCAAGACATGGATTTCAGCTGTCGCATTCCTTGTGTCAAGCCACTCTTGAACAAGACACTGCTTCAGAAGCGTCTCGCCTGGGCTAAAGACAAAAAGGACTGGACTGCTGCTGAGTTATGTTCTCTGATGAAAGGAAATTTAGCATTTCCTTTGGAAATCAAGGTCCCAGAGTCTGGAGGAAGAGAGGAGAGGCACAGAATACACGTTGCTTGAAGTCCAGTGTAAAGTTTCCACAGTCAGTGATGGTTTGGGGTGCCATGTCATCTGCTGGTGTTGGTCCACTGTGTTTTCTGAGGTCCAAGGTCAACGCAGCCGTCTACCAGGAAGTTTTAGAGCACTTCATGCTTCCTGCTGCTGACCAACTTTATGGAGATGCAGATTTCATTTTCTTGGCACCTTCACACAGTGCCAAAGCTACCAGTACCTGGTTTAAGGACCATGGTATCCCTTTTCTTAATTGGCCAGCAAACTCGCCTGACCTTAACCCTATAGAAAATCTATGGGGTAGTGAAGAGGTAGATGCGATACACCAGACCCAACAATGCAGAAGAGCTGAAGGCCACTATCAGAGCAACCTGGGCTCTCATAACACCTGAGCAGTGCCACAGACTGATCGACTCCATGCCACACCACATTGCTGCAGTAATTCAGGCAAAAGGAGCCCCAACTAAGTATTGAGTGCTGTACATGCTCATACTTTTCATGTTCATACTTTTCAGTTGGCCAAAATGTCTACAAATATTTTTTTTGTATTGGTCTTAAGTAATATAAAAATTTTCTGAGATACTGAATTTGGGATTTTCATTAGTATAATTAGTATAATCATCACAATTAAAAGAAATAAACATTTGAAATATATCAGTCTGTGTGTAATGAATGAATATAATATACAAGTTTCACTTTTTGAATGGAATTACTGAAATAAATCAACTTTTTGATGATATTCTAATTTTATGACCAGCACCTGTACAAGATGTGAGGTTTAATTCAATGTACTCCAGGGGCCCATGGTTCATGAACCGCTCGCAGCTCTTATACCAGATCCTCGCAGCTGCCTTGCTACTTTAATTAAACCCAGAAATCTATGCTTTACCTATTACTTTATTAATTTGGGATTGTTGTCAACTAGCCTGTGTTCCAGATAGTTGGTGTAACTTCAAAAATCTTCCACTGGCTTGTGCAGAAAGCATATCAAACACATCTATAGACCCTTTTGCTGGCAAATCCCATTCAATTAGCAGATCTCAAACCACTACTCGGAACTGGCAGACGTTTGACATTTCCATTTTATCCCTGAACTATATCTGATCCACCTGTTTAAGTAGTTGATAGTTTGTTTACAAGTTGATTCAGGTGTGCTAGCCAACATCGAATAGATACTGGCTAGCATACTGAGGTTAGTTTTGAAATAGTATGGTTACACTTTGAGGCTGGTTTCGAGAAAAACACTTCATTGCTCGAATCTTTCCAACACAGTGCACAGCATGGACATCTGCTGGACAAAATGTACTAAGACATGTTTGATTAAGACCATTGTATGTAACCTGGTCCGGTACATATTTTTGTGGGGTTTGTGGCCACCAGCCCTTTCCTCCGTCTTTGTCTGTGAATTAAAAGTAATGGTAAGGGTGAATGAATAATAAAGACCCCTGAATAGACTAAGCTCAATAAAACAGGAATTTGCAGAAACAGACGGCGGAATTGGCCAAATTCAAACTGGCGCTAGCATACTATTTCCTATAGCCACCATACACAGCTTCTGTTCTTCAGCAGTGATGTCATCGAGGTGAGCATAAACTTTAACCTCAACAAGCTATGTCAAGATAGGTTGCTTCCCCTAGCTGGCCCATTTTCCTCGGTGGACATGAGAATGAGAATTCTTGTTCACGAGTGAGGGAAGGATGGAACGGGAGATTGACAGACGGATCGGTGCAGCTTCAGCAGTAATGCGGTCGATGTATCGGTCTGTCGTGGTGAAGAAAGTCGATTTACCGGTCAATCTACGTTCCTACTCTCACCTATGGTCATGAGCTTTGGGTCATGACCGAAAGGACAAGATCCCGGATACAGGCGGCCGAAATGAGCTTTCTCCGCAGGGTGGCTGGGCGATCCCTTAGAGATAGGGTGAGAAGCTCGGTCACCCGGGAGGAGCTCAGAGTAGAGCCGCTGCTCCTCCACATCCAGAGGGGTCAGCTGAGGTGGCTTGGGTATCTGTTTCGGATGCCTCTGGAACGCCTTCCTGGGAAGGTGTTCCGGTCCCGTCCCACCGGGAGGAGACCCCGGGGAAGACCTAGGACACGCTGGAGGGACTATGTCTCCCGGCTGGCCTGGGAACGCCTCAGTGTCCCCCCGGAAGAGCTGGAGGAAGTGTCTGGGGAGAGGGAAGTCTGGGCATCTCTGCTTAGACTGCTGCCCCCGCGACCCGGTCCCGGATAAGCGGAAGAAGATCTATGTATGACATGAGAATAATATTTGTAATTGTGGAAAATGCTGTAGTCATAAGAAAGGTACAAGGGACGTGGGAGTGGAGACTTGAGGTTTCACTCGTTGCCATATCTGTAAGCTCTGTTCACAGTTCCATCTCTCAACAGCATCACCAGGATGACATATAGCCTCCAGATCCCAAGATCCTCCAGATCCCAATCACAATGAACGCAGCACTCCTCCCAGCTCCCAATCGCTGAAATACTAAGGCCATTCAGAAGTCGGTGATAGCTTTCTAACTGTCATGGTACGGTGAGCAGCAGCGCCACCGTTCCGTGCATCTTCAGTTTCCCATATCATACGAACACATCCCGGACTTGTTTTGTCACACGTCTTCAATCATTCACACCAGGTCCCAATTCATATCGGTTTTAAGTGTTTAAATGTTTCCCCTCTGCTCCCCACAGTGGGGACCGTTGTCATGTTTGCTGTCGTGTACGTTATACGCGTTGCCTACCTACGGTTTGCTGCGTTCAGCCCTTTTCTTATGTTGCTTTGTTTGCTCTGTGTTTGTTTATTCAATTAAAATATCCTCACCGACTACCTCTGCCTGCACCTGGTTCCTTGCTCCTGCAACACCACACCCATTCATTACACTAACGTTCTTTGATCTTAGTATGCTTTCCGTGTTTATGATTATCTTATCCTAGTCTGTATTGTTGCTATATTTTTTTGCTTTATATATTTCTTAATTCTTATTACGTAGATGTCATGTGTCATGTCACAAGAAAATAGTTGTGTTATTCGGTGCATTTGATACATAAACTTTGAAGTTTTAGTTTTCCTTTGGATCAACTTCTGTCTGATCACATCTTGACCACTCTGACCTGCTCCCAGGGTTTTGAGTCTGATATATAATTCTACAATTGGGACAATGCCCCTGCCTTTCCCGAGTCCTATTGTGGGAGAATCAATGGAGCAACTTCGCCAACAAGACATATAAAGTTTGAGAGGAACATTTTAAAGAGCAGCGTGAGTCACGTTAACTTAGAAGAGGCCTTAAAGAGAATGCAATTCCATCAAGTTACCCAGTTCAACTCTTGGAGACAAGAACGATTGTATACTTCCGATTGCTATGTTATAATACACAAATTACACATTGCCTCTGAATATTCTGGGCAAGGGTTGGGGATTAACAGGTTCACCCTTTAGCTGCTGGCAAGCTTCTATTCAGTCAATTCATCATCTGTGTATTATGGTTAGAACATAAAAAAAATTCTTCCTGCTTGTATTCAGTCAGACTTAATATATAGTCTATGTATTTTCCTTTTTCTCTTAGGCAAATTAAGTTTGACTGTCTGAGGTGAATATCAAAGAAAGAGGTTACTTGATTTATAACTAGCAAATACTAATGTATACTGTGATGTTTACACTTGTGCTTCCCGAAAGAACGCATGGATAGATACAATTGCGAACAAAATTGACCGGTAAAGACAGGAAGTACCTGTTTTATTTGAAATGAGAATGATATTGCAAAAATTTAAACTTAATTAAAACTTTAATGTAATTTTTTTGTGACTGTTTGTGACTAATTACAGTTATTTACATGTTTACAACAATTTGATAGAAATATATCTCCTAATGATGGAATTAAAGGCAACAATCAACACCGCATAATCATGCATTTTAAATGAAAGGATCTAGTCATCCTACTTCAAAATGACTGGACTCACTGACATCTGTCTCCATCTGCTGTTGAAGAAGGTAATTTATGGACTTTTAGTGACAACCCACTTATGTGACGAGCTCATGCTTTCACGCCCTAGTTTGCTGTAATTTGAGCGCCAGAGGTGGAATACGGATTTTGCAACTGTCAGCCACGTCACCGCCACGGACTAACTTTTTCAGCCCTTTGCGAACAGTTATGCTGGAATCTATATGCAAAATATCTACAATACACATTTATAAGTAGTGTTTTTGTAGTTATTTCGAATGACAAGACAAATATTTAGGAACATTTTGCGTGGAGCGGTTGCCCCAAATGTGTTTTTAGAGAAGTCTTTGATTTAAAAAAAAGTTATTGTTAAAACTTCGTCTGAAGATTAGTTGAAGAACTTTGAGATTTCACCAAATATTCGAGCTTTTTTAGTACCTAAACAACACAATGAATATCTTCCGTTTAGCGGGTGACGTGTCGCATCTCGTTGCTATCATCTTACTAATATTGAAGATATGGAGGACCAAATCCTGTGCTGGTATGTTGAATCTTTTTAAAATAATTCTCAGGGAAATTACTGTTAATTATTGGGCCTATCGGTAGACTTAACTTATATTTATCAAACTTGGGGAAACCCAGAAACAAAGAAATGCCTCTGTCCATGTCAGATAGAATTTAGAAACAGGCATTCAGTGTCAGTGGATTGTCGGTAATTGTAGCATCAAGATAAGGTGCACTGTGCATTGGTTACCGTACTTACATTAATGTTAACGCGCTTTGATCATTCGTTACTATACGCTGTAATATTTCGTTAGAGTTGCCCTAAACAATGTAAACATGTCCATTTCCCTCACTACACACGCGAGAATGTTACGTGGCAAACAACCAGTTCCGTTTCAAGTAACCTAACTGGCTTTGGGAGTTCAAGCACCCTTGAAGACCTGCATCAATCGTTGAAATGACGGTGTTATACTGTAAATGAGATTAATTATTTTCTTTCTGCAGGTATTTCTGGGAAGTCTCAGGTGCTTTTTGCTTTAGTCTTCACTACCAGATACCTGGACCTAGTCATTACCTTTATCTCAATCTACAATGCAGTGATGAAGGTGAGCTGGAAGAAAGTGTTCTTCAAAGAAGATGATCAATAATTTGTATTGTTTTTGAAACGCCTTGCCTTTCTGATGTGTGTGTGTGTGTGTGTGTGTGCGTGCGCGAGCTCAGGTGGTGTTTCTGGGTTTAGCCTATGCAACTGTGTACCTGATCTACATGCGGTTCAGAAGCACTTACAACTCGGAGAGTGACTCGTTCCGTGTTGAATTCCTGCTCGTCCCTGTGGCTGGACTTTCTTTCCTTGAAAATTATGCATTCGCCCCAATCGAGGTCAGTGCATCTGGCTCAGTGCTGCTGTATGAAGTATGATGTATATATTAGAATTAAATATTCAGTAACATCACCGTGTTTATAGATAATGCAAATGAGTGGCAACCAAAATCCCAAATATTGGTATGCAAGCGTCGGACGTTAAACTTATTTGAATGTTTACCCGTCTTTGCTACTCAGATCCTGTGGACCTTCTCCATCTACTTGGAGTCCGTGGCCATCTTGCCTCAGCTTTTCATGATCACAAAGACCGGCGAGGCAGAGTCCATCACCACGCACTACCTGTTCTTCCTCGGCCTCTATCGGGCCCTGTACCTGGCCAACTGGGTGTGGCGCTACAACACAGAAGGATTCTTTGACCAGATCGCTGTGGTCTCCGGTGTGGTGCAGACCATCTTCTACTGTGACTTCTTCTACCTCTACGTCACCAGGGGTAAGAAGACTTTTGATCAGTTGGACACTGTGCTGGACATTGTGTTATCTAAAATCTCAACTACCTATTTCATTCTGTTTCCCTCCTTCCCTTTGTCCCGCTCCAGTGCTCAGAGGAAGTGGAAAGATGTCCCTGCCCATGCCAGTCTAAAGAGAGCCGGTGTTGTGTCAAGCCACACATGGCCAGTTGAGTACCTGAAAGCACCACTACCCCCCCAGTCGTACTTATTAATGGAATACGCTCTGCCGTGTCACAGTACCTGTAAATACTTTGCCTGGGGTATACCCCGGAGGACAGCCGTCTTGCTGTTGGTACCAGGTTTGTTTGTTGTTTAGCCTTTGTGAATGTGTGCTTTTTCCATTTTACTTTTTTCTCTTCTTGTCATAATCCACAGCGACTTAGTGCATTGATATTATGCGAGGTGGGACTGCCACATAACACAGTCATATCAAGTACATCTGTCCCCCATAAAGGATTTATCCTCAAAATCAGCCCTAGTAGAAAAAGACAAGCTTTACTTGTATTTGTATGTATTTTTTTTAAGGTAAGACTGAGATGTCTTATTTAAAAAAAAAAAAAGGGGGGGGGGGAAAGATATCTTAACATCAGAAAGAAGCTGGTTCCACCAATGGGGTGCCAGGGCAAGAGCTTTGACTGGTCTGAGTAGTAGCTGACCTCCCATAGTGGTGGGAAGGCCAAGAAACTAGAGGCAAACTGAGTGCTTGGATTGGGATGTGCGGTTTGAGCATAGCCTCTGTAGACTAAAATGACCAAAAAACTATGGCGTTTCTGTGCATGTGTGAAACAGTGTGTATGAATTCTGTGGGAATATGTATTTTATTTTACTTGCATTATTTTCTTTCAAAGGAGCAGATATTGTGCATTTTCTTTTCCTTTTCAAATAGAAACACTTTTTTTATGTCTTATTACCAGATTTTCAAAATGATAAAACATATTACAGTATAGTTGAGCGGCTGTTTTCTGGTATTTTCACTTTCAGCTTATCCTCCTGTTTGTTCATACACCTCTGGCAGCCATTATGGCAGTGCATCTTACAGTGATTTCATAACATCTTTAAACAAATCTTCCCATTGGTTTTGTGAAACAGAATTGCAAAAGCTCAGAAAATTTGGTTAGAAGTAATTGATTAACAGGAACATTCTAACTCATAATAATCTTATTTTCAGGCAAATTTAAGTCAGTACTGGATATCTCAGTCACCAAAAATCTGTTATTTTTCCATTGAAGAATCAAACTCTGTCCTAGGGTTAGGTTTCCAGAGGTTTTGGGAGAAAGAGGAATATTGCAGTGCAGGGGGGAAAGGTCTCGTAGTAAGGACAACTGGCCCCTGTTCTGAACTCCCCAAGTGGATGCCACATAGAATGGAAAAGAAACCATCAGCTGTAACAATCAGGCTGTTTTCCTGACTTACCACCTATATCAGAACGTCATTGACTCCATTACCATCCTTTGACCTGCTTTGTCCCCTCAAACCATGATCTTACCTTGTCCTTTTCAGAGGATGCCATATTCAGAGATTTGGACTCTATTAGTTGACCTTTAATCATATACTGCTTGTTGTTTTTTTGCGGTTTATTTTCTGTTAGATTCCGTAAAATGCCACATAAGTTCAATAAATTAATATAATATCTTAATGCTGCTACACTACATGAAAAAAGAGGGTTTCACTGTATGTTGTGTTGGATTTGACCCAATAACTAATTTCAAATGTAAGCTTTCATGATACATTTTTGGACATTATTTATATTTTTAGCCATCAATGATTCCCAAACAAATCTATTTAGTTTGTGCAATTTTGGCAACAACTATGGATATAGTATGTTGTGAAAAATTGTTAGACCATTATTTCAAAGGATTCACAGCTGTTGGCTGTCAAAGGTGCTTCCAACTGAAGTAATAATGACATATGCAATCAAGAGGTCCTAATTTTGTTTCCCCTAATTATTTGGACTCTTTTCCAACTCAGTTTAAAAAATGTAGATTATGTTGTACAGATCTGTCGGGAAAATAAATAGATTGTAATCCTTTTTAGATTACATGCTGAGGTGACAACATTTGAAACTGTGAGAGATGTTGTAAACTCACTATTGAGTGTAAGGTGGCAAAACAATTCCACAACTTTGTGATGTTACAGTATAACCCAAACATACGTTGTATTTGATAACTCATTTAGTATTTATATAACATTTATTGAGTAAAAATTTGGACCAGGATTACATTGGCAGAAACAGATTAATGCTTGAACAAAATGGAAAAGTACTTACAAAGTATTTTACTATGAACTACATTTCAACATCTGTGCCAAATACATGTATTGCCCATGTTGTAATGATCAATATTTTAATACAAAAAAATCTTAATAATTTGTCTTCTTCTGTTTTGTCAATAAAAGGCATCTTTACTGATTCACCAATTTTTTTTGCAAGTTATCATTTTCAGTCAAACCAGCATTATATTATTTACGCAGTTGCATTTTTCCCAATGGGCAAGTTAACTCTCAGACTCTTCTTGGGCTAGGCCTATTGTCAGCAAAACCTACAACTACAAACAAGGGGACCCCCCCTCACTGGTATGGTTTTACTTCTAAGAATGGGAAGTGTGGGAGCGATGTGACTTGTATATTCAGAAGACACCGCTAGAACACTGGTGAACCGCGGTTCACTCACTGTGGTGTCTCACTGGGATGTCATACATATTGTGATACAGTACATATACACGCACCACTCAAAACCTAGGGATACATGTCGTTCAAAAATTCACTGCACTCAACTTCTGTCTTGATTTTGTTTTGGAGGCCTGTTTATGCATGTGGCAGTATGATGGCCTGTATAAATAACTTCCTCAACAATCTTGGCTGAAGCTTCTCCTAAGGATATTGGTTACAATTCACTTACAGTGGAACAACACTGTAATTGCATTCTATGAATTCTTTCAAACACCCTTTGTCATGTATTAATAGCTTGAAAGGTTGGTAGCATGAGTTTGTACTCACTAAAATAACAATGCAGTGTGGTTCATGACTTAGTTGTAGCCATGTTTTTGTACTATGTAATGGAACTGCATAGATGTTTGATCTCCACATATCTGGAGCCTTCTTGTTGGCCTAATCCCAAAACAAGCCCTACACCCTATGCAAGCTTCCATAAACTTTGGTATTCTTCTCTTTCTAAATGTATTGGTTTTGTGGCCTTTTACATCGTGACTAGGTGTACAGTATATCTGTCCCGGAAAAATCCAGCTTTATATCAGGAATTCATTTGCATTCTAGAAACCCCTTCTTGCCAATTAAAAACAGTACATTGGTATAATAATACTGTAATAACGCCACCTTGACTAATGATTGGAATTTTTACCATGTTTCTTATACTAATCATATCCTCACAGATCTCGACCAGAGCTTAAGTTTTAGGGGGGGGATTTTGGATGTGAACTTGACTGCCAACTTGTTCAGTTGAGAATTCATTCCAGAGAGGAATAATAATATATTAATAAATAAGGTGTCAATTTGCATTGGGACTTTTGATGTGTACACAAATGCAAGTCCACATGTCACATTCGGTAAAGCCAATGCTACCTACCCTTTTATAAACCACAATGGAGGAAAGTGCATTTGCGCTCTTATAACATAATTGTGACAGTAATGATAAAAAACACTGTTTGGTGATAATAAAGTGTGTAAAGCTCACTTGCACTTCAGACAGAAACAAATATACTTTGGTTATTTCCACCTGACAGTCCAGTGGCACACAGAGAATAATGGTGCATATTAAAAGCCTCCACTTGTAGGAGTCAATGTAGGAGCGTTTTACGGTGCTTGTAGAGCACTTTACTTCCCTCTCTCACGGCACCTCCCACCACTTTGGCAGCTGATGTAATTGACAACGGTGTGGTGGCCAGAACAGCTGCCCTCTCGATTGCCTTGACCTTCTTCACTGGTTTCCCCTTGTCTTTGCTGGTAACTCCGGCGCCCTCAGCTGCCCCCTTCCCCAGGGCAGACACCAACTCACACCAGAAAAGCTTCTCAGCCTTCTTCCTGGCTGCTTCTTCCTCTCTTCTTCTTTCCTCCTCATCCATCCTCATCAGTTTCACCGCCTCCGGTCCCCGGGTTTCTGACCCGGTCTTCATTCTACCCTCCTCCTGTCTCATTAGGCACATCCTTCTTTCTCCCAGAATGCTCTCCTGAAACTCTTGGATTGCTCTCTCAGCCTCCTGATACATCTTGTTGGAGTAACATCCCCCTCCATTCTGCAGTACCATCTTGTATACCTTTTCCAGGAGTTCTGAGACCTGAGTACAATCTGTCGTCTTGCTGCTGTTGTCTAAGACATGGTAGCCTCCCTGACAGCTGCTCACAAACTCCTGTAGCTCCTGGCACTCACTCAGGAATTTTTCCATGCTTTTTCCCTGAAGTTGATCACCCCAGGAGAACAGCACAACTGTATATCTGAGTGCTCCCGGTCCAAAAGTCGCCTTGACCCATTCCAGGACACCCCGCTCCTCTTGAGTAAACCTGCCAGGCTGAAGGGTCACCAGAAAGGCATGGGGGCCAGGAGCAGACAATGCCACGCATCGGCTCACCTCAGCTGTCACCTCCTGAGAAGACAGGTTTGTGTCAAAGAATCCTGGGGTGTCCACCACGCAGAGGTTCTTCCCAGACACTGATCCGCTCTGCCTCTCACACTCACGGGTGACAGAACATGGAGAGATGTCCACCCGGAATGCCTGCCTCCCCAGGATGGTGTTCCCTGAGGAGCTTCTTCCAGCGCCCGTCTTTCCCAGCAGTACCATCCTCAGGTCTCCAGTGTCGGGCGCCAGTGATGCTTCATATTCTGCGAAACAAAGAATAGTCATATACAGACCAAATCGATCTCAAAGTAGAATCTACCTTTGAATTACAGCGAGTGACATACTGTTTTATTATAGGTGAAATATGGTTGGGTGCAGGGAAAATCTAGTTATTTTCAGGGGATGCTGTCAGGGATTCTAAACAAATAAAATAATATTGTCATATGCAGTCGCTAACAAAGACAGACATCTATACATTATTTCAACAACAGTCTCTCACCTAGACTCGATGCAGCACATTCCAGGGACGGAATCTCCTCTGTCCGACATGGTTTAGCCATTGCGGTCACGGCTGAAAATATGCTTACCCAGGGAATAAGCTATTTATAACGCACTTATCAATGGAATCCTGTCTTTGTTCGCGTATACCTATAGCGCTTTATCGTTAGTATAATCGTATTTCTCAATTGTAATCCCCTATACTTTTCCCTTTCTCAACGTTTTTACATGCCGCTTCGGCGGAGATGCGACGCTACTGCTGAGTCAGACCATGAAGTCATTGTGATAATGTGCGTACGCGACCAGAAACAGCAGTCTGCACGTTCTTTGGTTCTGCGGTTCGGTCCTACAGTCGACTTGTCATTAACCCCTTCGGTCCTATGACCCTCAGCAAAGATTGGCTTTTCATATCATTTCTCGACTTTAATTTACTGAATATGCTTTCCCATGTACTAATTTCACGACGAGTGATTCTGTATTTTGACACCAACCATATCAGATTTCTAGATAAATTAATCAAACGTAAGATTTGCGTTCCTTGGTTATGTTGTTTAAACGTCAGTTGAACTTTGAGAAATTAAGTAAATTGATTTCACTCCATATGATTAATTTGATATACAGTAACTATAGTTCCCAATTTCCAAATTTGACTCAACTGTGAATACTAAGGAATCCAAATAAATGTTAAAATGCTCCCAATGGACCCCCACAAACCACACCCCAATGGACAGCCTACACTACCGTATCAGTTATTGGTTTGACCCCGTTTGCAGGTGTGCTTGGGATCATTGCTTCTTCATACTTTTCATATATTCCCTGTTAATCTACAGATATCTGTTTAAATTGGATGTTGGGAATTGCTGTATATTTGTGGAATATTATATGAATTCAATAAATTTAAATGGTCAATTTTGGCCAATTTCTCACAGATCAGATCCTCACGTTATTACCTTAATACTAACCATTTTGTATTATAAATTGAATGTGGTACAATGTAAATAGAGCATCGTTTTTACACATTTATTTGGTAACTGCAAAAAGATAAACCATTGAACCAATTTTATTGTGTATTAGCTATTTGTTAAATGGATTACGGGAAGGTTAAGAGTGAAACACACGCTACACTTTAGCTGGAAACATTGGCTGAGATGGCACACCTTTTTGGATGCCAGCCCAGTCACATTTTGGACTTAATTCTTTGGCCCTCGATTTGAAGATGTTGTGTGACAAATATCAGCCCAAAGGCGCTGAAAGCGTTCTATGAATGCTGAGAATCTGGAGTCACAAGAATTTCATTGTGCAGGGTGACGCTGTGTTATTCGGCACATTTGACAAAATAAACTTGAAACTTGTAACTTGAATTGGCTGTCAGATTGTTCCAAGAGAGGCATGATCGGTGTGTACAGAGTATTTTGATGTAACAATCTCTCATTGATATATCTGAATACATCAAGATAGGTCACTGGGGGATTTCACCCACTCTGCCAGGCTTCTGGGTGGCATGGGGCTCCCTCTATCATGTGGCACGGGGTCCTCTGTAGGCAAATGCCAGTTGTGAGCAGATGTTGTCCTCATAACAGAAACAGGGGCAGATGTGACTTGCTCATCCAAATGATCTCCAAAGCGACCTGCACAATGACTGGCACAGGCTCGGTCTCCGAAACTCAGGCATGATGTCGGCGTGTCTTCACGCTGATGCAGACGAGAGAGGGAGACACCCTCACTCATCAAGTCTGAGTTTAATCTGAGGTATGGCTCACTTTCGTCTACTCCAAGACCCAAGCTGGCCAGACCCTCCCCACTTCCAGCTTCAGCGTTCGCCACATACTCTCTGTCTATCAGACGGAGTGTGGGGAAGATGGTGTCTAGCTCTGGTAGTGGCGGGATCACATCACTGACACAGCTGTGCGAATATTCTTGTTCTCCCCTGTCGGCAGCTGACAGGGGCATAATGTCGTGATAATTGACTTCTGATTGGGCCACACTGTCAGAACCAACCCCAGCCTGGTCCAGGCTGTTGAAAACCCTGACAGGCTGGCCGGCACTGTGGTCCATGGGGTATCCACATTTGCTGGCTCCCTCCATTAAACACATGGCCTCTTCAGGGCCCCCCGGGATGCATACTGGCTCAGAGATCCCGTCCGTCACAGCAACGTCTGGAACAGGGCAGGCGATGCTCTCTAGAGGGAGTGAGAGGAGAGGATCAAAATGTATCACAGTATCGTCTCCTTCACAGTTTGTCTCTCTAACGTCAATCAAATCAATTTCATTTAGTAGTTCATTAAATGCATTAAGACGTCACCAGATTTCTTCTTTGGAGAGAGTAGACGCTGAGGCCAGACTCTAGAGGTGGGCCTGTCATCCTGCTCATCCTCTGTACGGGCAGGTGGGTCTCCGCCCATGACTAAACCCAGAGGCACCGCCCCGACCCACTGTTTGGAACGGACACACTGGAGTACATCCATGATCCAGCGAACCTCTCGCCACACTACCTCAAGACGCTGAACAGGGCAAAGGGACGGAGGCAAAGGACAGAGGCAAAGGGACAGAGGCAAAAGGACAGAGGCAAAGGACAGAGGCAAATGGACAGAGGCCAAGGACAGAGGTAAAGGACAGAGGTAAAGGACAGAGGCAAATGACAGAGGTAAAGGACAGAGGCAAAGGGACAGAGGCCAAGGACAGAGGTAAATGACAGAGGCCAATGACAGAGGCAAAGGGACAGAGGCAAAGGGACAGAGTTAACAGAGGGCTCATTTTCACACATAGTCTCCTTTTTGATACCCATTTCCTGGCTCTATATGGACAGTCTACCTGTGAGAGCTGAGTGATGTGACCGAGGCGTTCTCTGGCCTCCTGCACCTCCTTAGTGTCCAAGGCTTCTCGCAAAGCCTGCTGGGACAAATGGGCGTCCAGCTCTAACCGAACCCAGACCTGACAGTACTGAGACAGGAAGTCTCGCTCGTATGTCCAGAAGTGTACTGTGAGATGTGAGGATTAGACAGAAGCTAAAGAAAAATCTATCCACATCAACTGAACATCACCGAGCAAATAAGTAAGTTGTCAGATCTAGTATACTTTGTCAAACCTCAAATTTTCACTCTGATAAAACCCTGCAATTCACGCTCCCCTCTATTCAATGTAATCCCCAAATGCCTTATATCAGCAGATTCTTTAGCGTGTGACAGTCACTGTGCACTGTCTATCAACAACTATGATATATTTGTGTACATTAGAACAGGTGAAAGTTTTAATGTGACCTTAGCTTTTTGCTTAATATATCACTGGGAGCCTAAATAACTATGTTGTAGAGCCTTGTGACTCTACAACATAGTCTCTGTTAGTTTACTCTCTCCACTCCTACACTACATTACATAAATTACTCCATCTTAATGAAATTACGTCTCAAATTCTAAATGTTTTCCCATGAACTCAAGCTTGGCAACAATACTTACCCAGCTCAAAGATCTGTAAAGGCATTGTGAGGCCTGGTTCCTTGGTGTCAACCACAGGCCAGTAGCTGGAGCTGAAGTCCTCACTGGGGGGCAGCAAGAGCAGCATGGACGCTTTTTCCCCAAACTGCAAGAGCTCCCGAGTGAATACCCCAAACTGATACGCCTGTAGGAGGGGAGAGTGGAAAGGAGGATGACCCTAGTTATGGGCACAGGTAGAAAACACTGAGAAAGAGACAAAGTTATAACAACAATAATACTGAGAGCAAAGAAAGGCAATATGACATCACACACACTATTGTTGTATTTTACTGACGCATTGCTGTATGCACTAAAATAACACTTGTGACACATTACTGTAAGTCAAATGACACTTGTGCAAATGTTAGGTAAGTGCTAATAACAAAATATTGGCCCAGTGGATATAAATATTTCCTGACTATTCAGAGCTAGTTCCACCAGATTTGTTTGACTGGTGTGAACAAAACAGCTGATGACAGGGGAAAGACCATGTGACTGCCTGAAAAGACAGCTGACAGGAGGAAACAGAACCCACCAGGGCCTGGTATGGGTTAGCTAACCATGTCAGCCAGATGCAAATACCCACAAAAGGCTGAGGCCAAAAACACCCCTTGAGTGACCACAGACTCTGCTGAACATAAACTGCCGCAGTGCGGGTTCAAATCCAACCCACTGCCCTTTCAGTAAAACATAATCCTCCATCAATCACCACTTCCCTATCCAATGAAAACATACAATTCCTGAGAAATACAGCTCTGGAAAAAATTCTGAGACCACTGCACCTTTCCTTTCCAAAAAAAGAAGGTTTTGAGTAATTTGAACTCTTCTGTTCCTCATTTAAAACCTTCCTTTTGGACTTTTTTGGAAAGGAAAGAAAAAGGTTGCAGTGGTCTCTTCATTTTTACCCGGACCTGTATTTTTGTCTACAAAGGAATTGTATGCTATTTAGGACAGGAAAGTGGTGATTGATAGATGATTATGACAACTGGGTGGACCATCTCTCTGCTGGAGGTGATAAACAGAGCATCGAAGTGAGAAGTGTCCGCCCAGACAATTGCTGTCCAAAGTGCGTCCACCACCAATCAGGGCAAACATGGACGTCCCTACGTCCATAATGATAATATTGGCATGTACAAGATGCCTGTCATGGACATTTTCAAGATAAGAAGCATCTTGATCGCCAAAGGTATATTCTCTTACAAAAGGCTGGCTGGGGTTACAATGAAAATGTCTAAATGTCGGGGCAACTCAAGTCCCGGAGTTGAGAACCACCGGTTCACAACATATTTTTGCATTTTGTAAGCACAGTAAGCTGGAGAGTAGCTGAACTCTCTGTTACCCTGTAGAGAGGGATGTTGAGCTTGGTCAACAGGAGGTTGATGGCGGTTCGGAGAGACCTCACAAACTCTCCCAGGTCAGTGCCGTCCGTAGCCGTCGCGTCCTCACCCTCGGCGTCCTCACCCTCGGCGTCCTCACTGGCTGTCAACGTGTTGTGGCTCTGTAACCACGTCCATTCATCCCTAACAACAACGGTGCCAATGACGAAACGTTGATTATTAGCAAGGATTTTAGTACCTAGCCGTATTTTCACTATATCATTCAGACAGTCAGTGTACACGGTAGTGGGCGCCAACTCAACGGTAAGCTCTGTGAAAATGTGTTAGCTAGCTAGCCGCGTTACCGGGATACATGGGAATTGAGGCGCACTCGTGCGTGGTGCAGCAGGTTGGGCAGCGTCTGTGGCACTAAAACCCGGATCTGCTCCACTGTGCTGCATAGTTTCAAGATGCCCACGTACAGACCAGGCTGGACCCAGCGGGCACTGCGCCTGTGGTAGGACAGCTTCTCCTGGTAAAGGACAGAGAGGAGGTTTATTATTGTCTTAGCACAGCAAAAGGATTACTACTGTAAATACACACAAAGACATAGTGGACCGGGGCGAAAGGTCACCTTGAGCTGATTTGTGAGGATGTCCATGGCTGTAGGTTCAGGGTGGAGAGGTGTCCTGGTCCGGTTCATTTCCAGCCGGGCCAAGGGGACCCAGTGAAGAGGGGGTTCCTGGAGAATGGGATGGGCTGCACAATCTCTCATTGTAACCAGTAGGACATTACCCTGCCTGTCCTTCAGAGGCTCATAATACACCTGTCCCAAGTCTGCTGTCCCCACAGAGGACTGCAGAGGTACGCAGTGAAGAAGAGAGGGAGAACAACATGAGGATATCGGTACAAGACAGTACGGTTTAACATCTTTGCTAGGTGCTTGATTAATGAAGAAACCTCGTAGAGTGACACGTCAGTATATTTCACATTTTATATTTTTCCTCTCACCTGTAGTTGAGCCACGGCCCGCAATATGTTTTGCCGGTTTTGAAGAAGGGACGACGAAGAGGAGAGCGCGGTGGAGAGGGCCTGCTGGAGCCAGGGCACCTGTTGCCACGCGCAGGACAACTGTACGAAAAAGACGGACAGGAAAAAAACGGAAATGATTGGAACATACGGAATATTTTACAAGGACATTCCAAGGCATTCAGCGTGACTGACAGCTAACCTTGGCGAACCATAGAAAGTCCTGAGTGATGGAGGTGGAGCAGCACAGGATCTCCACCACTGGGAGCTGTTCATCTGCTGTGACCAGGATGGTTTCCTTGTTGTAGAACACAGTTGCCAGGTATACACCTCTACAGACGAGACAGACAGGAAGAACAGAGGAAGAACTAAGGAAAGACTGTATCATCTTTTCAACCAGTTCCACTTTGCACAGCAAGAAAATAATCAAACAGGAAATGCAAATTATTATGTATGTCTCTAACTCACCTCAAACAGGCAGTGTTCTTCAGAAATAATTCAAAGGTGCCTGTTTTAACTGAAATGGTGGTGGTTTGCTATTCACATTATTAATCTGTCAGGTCCCAATTTTTTGTCATTTATCTAGTTGGGACTTTCTCACCCCCAATTTGTGTATTATGTATGAGCAGCCTGAATATACCTTGGAGGTGACATTTTTACAATTTGTGAGATTTTTGGTCTAGGGCAAAACTTACTCCAAATATGAGTTGTTACTTTAGCTGGTGTTTTGCTTTTAACACATTCTTTTTTAAAACATTAAAACATGGTGAATGGTTACGTAACTTGACATGTTAATCTTGGCCACCTCTCCAACTTTCTCAAAACCCATTGGATGAGAAAACAGAGGTCCCACCCCACTGACCTTCTCCTCCAATATGTTATGAGATGGAGACAAGGAGCTATGACACAAGGATTACATCATTGAGACAAGGCCAAAGTTGTCTGCAGCATTGCTGTCTCACCTCTGTAGGAGTCGGACAAACTTGGTGGCTGACTGGAAGAGCAGCTTCAGGCCACGAGACATAGATAGGCGCATATTGCTGGGACTCTGCGGCTTCGAGGTCTCTGTTGGCCGCAGGAAAAAGAGATGAGACATGGGTGGATAGTATTATTTTGAGAGATCAGTGCTGTTGGACATATTTTATAAGATACATGTATTGACTCTGCCGGGCTGCTAAGAAATCATTTGAATGGAATATGCATATTTGAGGGTGCAACTGGGATACTGTGTCAAAGTGATGGTTATAGTTGTACACTACCCAAGCAAAAACCTCTGTAGCGTGGCTCTCTGGTCTGCTCCAACAGTCTGCTTACTAGAGTTTCCTTGTTCCCACTCAGATGTTTCACCCCGATACACTCCTTCCAGCCTGCAGAGGGAGACAGAGCCATGACAGAGTGATATTCATTGTGTAGCGGCAGGTCTTTAGAGCCTTGGGCAGATCTGCCCAAATCCCTTCCCTAGAAAGCTACCTTCCTGAATGTTCTCGCCTACTCTAATTTAGCCCAACTCATTCTAATAATTACCTGGGTGACAAAGCTAAATCAGGTTAGTCACGATTGGGATTGGTGACAGAACATGCAGGAAGGTAGATCTCCAGGAACAGGGTTGGGCAGTCCTGGTCTAGATTCTAGTCAGTGGTGTATTTTTTCTGTCTAATAACAGAGGTTGGGAATTAAGAAGCTGATGCTTGATATGGATCAGCGTTCACATTTAAGCTCTGAGTGGAGTGTTGATGTATATGTCAATATGGGTGAGAGGAACCTCAGTCTGCAGATCCATATACTCACTGGAGGGGGCAGCACTGACTGGACTGGACCTTTGAGGTGGGCCCCATCCCTTCACATTGTAGGCGCTCACTCTCACAAAGCAGTGCACTCCCTAAGAGACCAACACATTATTGTAATGACAACCTTACAAAGACTGTCCATTCTAGGGCAAATTCATTTACATGCTACTTATTAATTTACACAGTTTACAGAGACAGCTGAGGTAGAGTCAGTCTGAGCCTGAAGGTGTTCTGGCTCAGGAGATGTGACCGGGGTCATAGGTGTATCTTACTGTGGTCAGTCCTGTGATGTTGTGGACAGGGGTCATAGGTGTATCTTACTGTGGTCAGTCCTGTGATGTTGTAGACAGGGGTCATAGGTGTATCTTACTGTGGTCAGTCCTGTGATGTTGTAGACAGGGGTCATAGGTGTATCTTACTGTGGTCAGTCCTGTGATGTTGTGGACAGGGGTCATAGGTGTATCTTACTGTGGTCAGTCCTGTGATGTTGTAGACAGGGGTCATAGTGTATCTTACTGTGGTCAGTCCTGTGATGTTGTGGACAGGGGTCATAGGTGTATCTTACTGTGGTCAGTCCTGTGATGTTGTAGACAGGGGTCATAGGTGTATCTTACTGTGTTTAATCCTGTGATGTTGTGGACAGGGGTCATAGGTGTATCTTACTGTGGTCAGTCCTGTGATGTTGTAGACAGGGGTCATAGGTGTATCTTACTGTGGTCAGTCCTGTGATGTTGTAGACAGGGGTCATAGTGTATCTTACTGTGGTTAATCCTGTGATGTTGTGGACAGGGGTCATAGGTGTATCTTACTGTGGTCAGTCCTGTGATGTTGTAGACAGGGGTCATAGTGTATCTTACTGTGGTTAGTCCTGTGATGTTGTAGACAGGGGTCATAGTGTATCTTACTGTGGTCAGTCCTGTGATGTTGTGGACAGGGGTCATAGTGTATCTTACTGTGGTCAGTCCTGTGATGTTGTAGACAGGGGTCATAGTGTATCTTACTGTGGTTAGTCCTGTGATGTTGTAGACAGGGGTCATAGTGTATCTTACTGTGGTCAGTCCTGTGATGTTGTAGACAGGGGTCATAGGTGTATCTTACTGTGGTCAGTCCTGTGATGTTGTAGACAGGGGTCAAAGGTGTATCTTACTCTGGTCAGTCCTGTGATGTTGTAGACAGGGGTCATAGTGTATCTTACTGTGTTTAATCCTGTGATGTTGTGGACAGGGGTCATAGGTGTATCTTACTGTGGTCAGTCCTGTGATGTTGTAGACAGGGGTCATAGTGTATCTTACTGTGGTCAGTCCTGTGATGTTGTGGACAGGGGTCATAGTGTCCACCACCTGAGCTGAGCCAAGTATGCATTTGAAGTCGGCAGAGGTGCTCCATTCCACTGCAGATGATAGGAAGAAGGACATAGGAAGAAGGATTTATCTATGATATTGACTTGCATTTTATTTTGTTTCTTTTATGCTTGTTATTATATTATGTTATTGTGTGTATCCCAACTGAGATCAGGATCTCATTCTCAGTGGCACCCTGAGAACAAACACCAGGTAATACAAGCAGTTTAATGAGAACATATTGTCTATTGAGTCGTAATTGCGCTAGTGATTAGAGCCAATGTTACAGAGTCGGAGAAGTGAAGTCCCACCTCTGTAGCGTGTGATCAATCCAGTAGTGGAACCAGCTGAATGTTGGATGGACACAAATAAGGAAGAGGCACTGGTCACTAACAGTGAGACACTGTTGGGAGGGCCTGGGAGGTCTGTGGGACACAGAGAAATGAAGATACACATCACCAATTAATGAAAAGCACAGAAAATAAACCAAGTCTATAGTTTTATCACCCCCGACCCCAAACCTTTAACCTGTGCAGCGGAAGTTCTCCCTCATCTTGCAGTACAGCTGGCGCCGTAGGGTCCAAATGTGAAGATGTCTCTGGAGGTCAGCTTGCCCCTGTGGCCCTGGTCCTGCTCGACCCAGTAACTCCTCCCTCCTGTCGTCCACCTGCCTGCCAGCCAGATCCACCAGGGCATCCAGCTTGGATGACCATTCATCCGGTTGACATACTTGAGTGTGTGTGTGTGTTTGGGGAGGGTATGCAGGATTAGCATAAACAAAGGGAAGGGGATATGAACTACAGTACATTTGTGAAACATTACAGAGGTCACCCCACCCCAGCCCACCCCCACCCCCAAAAAATGTATGCAACTGTTACTTAGCCATCCCTTGATTATACTGAAATCAACGTTGTGTCATTGCGTAAGACTCACAGACAGGGTTGTGTCTGGCTCCTGCCTTTGTCAACACATGCAGCAGTGGTGAATTCTGGGTAAGAGCAGCCACATCCAGAGGTACAAGGCCATGCTCACTCACTGTGTTCACATCTCTCTCCCTCTCTTTTTCCCAGTCCTTTTCTTTCTTCTCTCCTTTCTCCCATCCTCCACACACCCTGTCCCTGGACAGCAGGCTCCTCACCGCCAGGGTGTCCTCATTCTCCACAGCATCCCACAGGGTCGTGTACTAGCACAGTGAGGGAGAAAGGGGAGGTGGGGGAGTGACTTGAAAGAATTCAGGGTAAGAAAATACATCTGCATTCCCCAGAGTGGAACAGTGGGCAGGGAGCATGTATTTTTTAGGTCAGTAAAAGGGTTGCAAAGCTATTGGTAACCGGATGACTAGATATGTCAACGTTTGGTAATTATGACTCTATTACTACACGCCGCACACAGACAGTTTATTAGGTACACCACCCCATTCACAAAAATAGTTCACGTGGCCATGCCTTCCTATTTAAAGCAGATAGAGAAGCGCTGAGGCATTCGGTTACTTTTCGACTGATGGTAGATTGGCAGAACCAAGTGACCAGAAGCAGCTTCATCTTTGTACGCTCATCGTTTTTCCAGTGCACCTATTCCAAGATCTCAAAAAGAGTCTCAGAATAGTTCCAGGTGCATGACACCCAAGTGGCACCTGCGGTCCCCGGGCCCAACCCATATTTTGGATGAGAGTACGAGCGTGCCACTGTATCACCATGGACTGACATCTCTGTGGACACACCTCTGAAAACCCCTAGTATCTATACCTTGAAGCATTCCGGCTGTTCTGAAGGCAACAGTGGGTCTGACACAGTAGCACTGGATTGTTGTACCTAATAAACTGGCTACAGGGTTTATTAGCAAAATAAGGGAGATTTTGTCACAGAAGTAGCTCAAAACAGACACAAAAGAAAGTAAAAGTAAAATGATCTGGGAATGTCTTACTTTGGGCGTGGCCTTGCATTGGTTTTTAGGCATGTCTGTCTCCCCGGCAACAGAGGACTCTCTGCCCCTCAGCCTGACAGACAGGTTCCTGTAGATGCGTTTAGGCGAGACGGGACCCAGAGAGCTCCGTCGCTGCGGCAGGTTTTTCACTGACACAGACATAGAATAGATGGCACAGTGGGTAGAGTGGGCACAGCAGGATACACAAGTCACAGGGAACGGGAATGGGGCAAAATAGGATGGAGGAGGGCGAGATCACAAAAGAACAGACACTGCGAAGAAGGGAGGGAGAGGAGGAATGGAGGACGATGACAAGGTGTGAAATGAGTGCATTATAGGGCTAGAATGGAGTGATGTAAAGGCAATAAGATGAAGGAGGAAAAACATCAAATAAAAAAAAGGAAACATTCAGTTTAAATGTGACTAGCAGATAAAAGCTATTCAGCAATTTATCACTACTCAGAGTGAGTTTCACTTGTGGGCAGATGAGTGCTACATAAAGGTTAACCAGAGCATTCGAAAATAGAATTAGAAATCCAAAATGAAATCTTTGAGGGGCCTGTGTTTCTGTTTCAGTATGTGCCATTTAAAATTTGAACTTGACAATGTCACGGCGGTCTTGTAAATGTTGAGGGGAATAAATGATCCTCCCTATAGTAAATTAAAAAAGTAATTCATTGTTTTAGTGTTCTGACCTGCCCTTTCTTCAAAAACTATGTTTTGACCATAAACTTCTAATACACTTCTGCTAATATGTTCTGTCCCCCAAAAAGCTCAATGTAACATCCATAAAGTTTTTTTTTAAATTATCTTAGGTTTTCCAATATTCTAACATTTATAAGCCCACTTAGACTCACAAAAGAATGTAATTTACTATTGTTTTGTCCATTCTCTGAAAAGAAAGTTGTATACAGATGTTATGTTTTTAACGCTGCAATTACCCAGTTCCCATGCTTGAGTGCAGATGGAAAATGTTTCACAGGACTTAGAACATGCCTCATTCCTTTCCTCTTTTTTTTCCAGTTTAATGCATTATAGCTTTTCTTAGTCTCTGTAGAAAGCAATTTTACCATAATCTAATTAACTAAAAAATTGAATATTACGGAGTCCACAATCACAAATATGCTGTGACCACAGTGCAATCCAGAGTGCTGTAGTTAAACTATTTATCATGTCTTATATTAGTGTTCGATAACTGCCTATTCCTTTTTGTAAAATAAAAGGCAGCATTGTATCCTGTCTCCATCTTCAATCTAGCAGCCCACTTTCCATTCAAAAGCCCTTCTATTTTCTGTTCTGCTTCTGTGCCTGTGTATGCCCACTTTTGACATAACACTTTGAGCCTCTTCTCACCTGCTTGCCCTGCCAGCAGGAATCAAGTAAAAATAAGAGATCTGATTACTGTTATTGGTAGATTACTCTGGATTTGCTTATTGTGCTGTACATACCTTGTAGAAAATTGAGATTCTCTGTGGCAATAATGGACTATCCCTGGACAAAAATACTACCTGCAATTGACATTCAATTAAGTATTAAGTGTAGATTCCTCAATGAAGTAAAGTGAAAATAAACAATACAAATAAACCAAAATGATTAAATATAGGAAGATACTGTACAAACAACAGAACATTCCAAAAACATTACCATTAGCATGGCAGTTCAAACGCAACGGTTAATATGTAAGACAGTTGAAGCCCATTAATGAACAGAAAATGGAGATTGTAATTTAGTAAAATGATCAGTCAGAATACAGGCACCAAGCTCTTTAGTTAATTAATCCGTTCAGTGATAATTCAACACAAATTGAATTCCATCAGGTCTCTCAAATCCAAAACATGGAAGTTACTGCCGTAATCCAAAGTTCCCTGCCCTTTGCTTACTGCAATAATCTACCCGCATCCTTTAGTTTCCGTAACAACCTGGTTGTGTTATATTATTTGCGATAAGTTGATATGTTAAATTTAAAGTAAACAAGGCATAACCTACCGTGTAGTCTAAGCCTCTGCTTCTCTGTTGTCATTTATTTCCACACAAACACCATGAGCGCGTCAATTAAAGGTAAATAAATAAAATAATGATAGTCACGATAGCACTTCACCCATCCCTTTCAGCGCGATTAATCAACTTTCATTAACTTTCACTTCTCAAGGTCTAGCGCACATTATCCGGACGCTAGTCGTGACAAGGGTGTTATTTTATCTGGCTCGTGCTCCCGAATACGCGTGTTTCAAAGGGTTGACATAGATTGCATCCGTTGGACCCCGGGTCCCCCTCGGGCGTGAGCCAGGTGCTCGAGTTCAAAGATAATGGGCAAAATCGACTAAAACAAATTTGAGAATTAAGATGTAGGAAGAGGATTGTGTTCGTGTGTCGAACCAATGGCTTTATATAAAATCTAAAATATGTTCTCCCACTGAACACTATTTTGAAAATGATACTGCCTTTGTGACAACATGATTAGGTGGCCTATACTAGCCCACAGTTCAATTTAAGAAGGCTGTTCTTCCATCCAATCTCTTGCTTGACGAGCTAGACCGGTTTAAACCGGGCCATCTCAATAAAACTGTCATAATGTGTAATACCACCTCCTTCATTTGCTAAAGAATATATTAAATGTTTGATCTATTTAGAACACAACATTATTTTACAGCTAGATAGATATAGGCACACAACTTTAAATGATTGGCCAAATCTTTGCTCAGTCTATTACAATACGTAACGGCTATATAAATACTGTGATCTTTACTGAGTTGTTATCGTGGTCACCACAGACTTGCTGTATTGGTACCATCCGCTGAGTATGTCTTCGCCACGGGAAGCTAAATATCCCACATTTTCATTTTAGTAATCAAGCATTAAGACGCCTTTTTCCATAGCGAATTATAGGCTTTTACCGCACTCATCTATACAGCCTATAGTTAGGACAACCACCAGTAGGCCTAATAGAAATAACAGTGTTCAAGTAGCTATGCAGTCAGTGCTTTAACAGAATAAAAAAGGTAAGAAAGTGCAATCATCGGTTCACGAAAGGCAATGGTGTGTGGGGGTAAGCTATACGAAAAAAAGGCAGCGTGAGTGGAAAAAGAGAGAAACAGTCCACGTCCCCAGTGTAGATGGTGTGATGATATTACTGTATAGAAATATGCAGAAACTGGGAAAGACTACGCATTTGGGAGAAAATGCCACATATAATGTCCAGTTTTCGCCCAATTAAAATGCGTAATATGGCATTGTAATTCAAAGATTAGGATGTATTTGAAATTGCACTTAAGATTGTATGGGCCCCATTCCTTGTACAGTAGGCTACAGCACTATCAGATCAAACAAAAACCATATCGTGTAGGACGTACGAGTTGCTGATAGGCCTGCTAAAGCTAAGCACTTTACATAACGTTGAGACTGGCCGAAGTAATATATTAATATGGTTGTATTTGACAAAAAAATATTTATATTTTTAAATAATTTGGGGTTGACTATGTAAAACTGTTCCGGTTTTCTTACTGACTCGAACTTCCCAGAATTCCGTTGGCACGTGAAAGTAGGCCTGACTGCTTTATTGAATATTTTTTTTGGTGATGGTTTTATCACCTCGATAATCGGCAGTTCTGAAATTAAGACGACGTGCAACCCCTACACTTTCACACATTAATTTGTAATTGACTCAGGTAAGCTAGCTAAACTAAGGTGGTTAATCGTGAATATCTTAAATCATCTAGTTACCAAGACAGCTAACTTGCGTTATTAGCAACAGCAATACTCAGGGAGACGAGACATGAGGGGACACAAAACACCTAGTCTTTTACTGAATTGAACTGGATAAGACATAAACAATAACATGAATAATGGAGTTTTGTATTCACTTTCAGAGGAAAATGAATGGTGTGGACGTTGTTTATGAAAAGTTTCACTTCAGGCATGATCCGAAATGGTGTGAGGACATGGGCCAACCCGGGAATGGCGAGCTTATTATCTGCGTTGCATGTGTCATTGAGATGATGGAAAGTGACAGCATTGCGGTATGACTTCACAGATTCAAATAATTATTGAACACTAACTAATAGCATTTCTGCTACTACAAAAGCTAACATGAGCAGTCACCAATCCACCTGCCTGCGGTTCCATTTCTTAAGTGTCAGTAGGCAGTAGGGAAATCTCTTGAACCCATTGGAGGGGTTAAAATTAGAGACCTATTGCTTTTTTCACCAATGGGTATTTAGATGGGAACAATGCAGAACGAAAACAAATATATAATTGAAACACTTTCCACACAAGAAATGTTTCACTAGCAAGCATCACACCCCCTGTCCCACTAATGTTTTGCTTCTGAAGCTAAGCAAGGACAGTAGTTCATCCCAGGATGTGAATCCAGATGTTTCTGGAATTGGTGTTGAATGGCCAATGGCCAATTGAATGGCCTCTGCTCTATCTCAATTCCCAATGCCCCAGGGCAGTGAGGAGGACATGGCCTTGCGTAAACTGCTATCTTTAGGATGGAATGTTAAATAGGTGTCTATGGTCACATAATAGCCCATGCTCTGAGTAGGACTGTTAACCTTAGTGTCATGGCCAAATTGCCAATCTGGCCTTCACACCAACATGGCTATGTAATCATCCCCTGCTTTCAAGTGTCTCTTTCCTCTACTCTCCTACCCCTGTAACTATTCCTCATGTTGTTATTGTAAGTAAAAATGTGTTTTAAATAAGTAATAGTTTTAATATAACTTTTTGTACATTCGGTGCTTACTGGCAGTACATATTATAGTTTGTCAGCATAACAATGCAGGTTCCACATATTGTATAATTTTAACATATGTTCTTGTCTCTCCATAGTCTGTGAGGAAGTCTGTGGCCTTATCTGGAATCAGTAGGGTGCTGAAGGACAAACCTGGGGCTTTGAAGGAGCTGCTACTACAGGACCAAAGGGTCTGTCTGCATTTCACAGCATCTTTACTGAGTAAGACAAACACACCTACACACAGTCTTGGTTTATTGTACCATAGGGCTAGGATTTTTTGGGGACCTCATGCGAGAGATTTTTTGTTGGGAACATTTGTTTTGACCTCTTTCCACTTTTTCCAACTACATTGTGGAATTTCAACTCTGAATTTAGATAAACAGAATGTGTCAACTACAACCCCATTTCCTCAAAAGTTGGGACCCTGCGTAATATGCATATAAAAACAGAATGCAATGAGGTGCAAATCATTTAACCCTATATTTAATTGAAAATATTAAAATATTATAAGACAAAATATCAAATGTTGATACTAGGAAAAATACATGCCCATTTTGAATTTGATGCCAATACTCAGTTTTAGATTAATGGGAAGCAGAGTGAACAAAAAACGCAAAATGTTAATACTTATTTGATTTATTTCAAAAAGTTGTGGAACACCCTTTCCCCCAGATTATAAAAGTAATTGGCCCCTTAGACTCAACAATTAGTTATGCCACCATTAGCAACCTATGCTTCCTATAGTTATTGATCAGTATCTCACAGCTCCACAAATACATTTTACCCCACTCATCCATGCAGAAGTTCTTTAATAATACAATCTGGGAATTTTCGTGAATAACAAATTGAACATGTCGTTTTATGCATAATGTATGATATATTGTTTTATTATAATATGTAAATATAATCGTTATTATTTTTATTAAACCTTTATTTCAACAAGGAACACAGACTTACACCAAGGTTTATTTTATCATAGGTACTCTTCAACTGTGAGTGATGGAATCTAAAACAAAAATCTCGTGATGTATGACATACAATTGCCGCCAACATTTCCATGGAACTTTGTTGCAATTCTTGTGAAGCACAACCAATCCCATTCTGCTTCTCATCTTACTCAGTCTACCAAGAATTCAACATTGTAATCCTTATGCACCAGAAGTAACACTGTCTCTGGCCCAAAGGCGCCCAAGGCTCCAAGTCAACCACATTCATATACTAGCTCGCCAAGCTTGGACAGACCGTGAGCAGGTTTCGAACCCTGGTCTAATAATGGCGCAGCTAACTGTGAGGCTTTACCGCAGTGCCTTTCAGGAGCCCCAGATATTTCTTTGTGATGTGCTGTCCAATTTTGGAAAACAGTAATCTCACCACAAAGCACTCTGTTTTGTTTTAGGCTACTGAAGTTTTTTTTCTATCCTGAATAGTGTTGCCACAGTTACTAGTTAACTAATTTAGATTTAGACTTTATTAGTTACATTCAGCAGCTGCGAACAACACCCCTGCTGCCTCAACATAAAAATGACAACCTGTTTTGCCAACACTACCTTTATTGTAAGTGCATCTTTAACATTAACGTCAACAATATATCTCCTGACATTTTAAGTTGAACTTGAAAACAATTTGTGGGCGTGGACTCTCCCTCCTCCGTCTCATCATCCGACTCTGTGATAGGCTGATAAACTAAACGCCTTGACAAAGTTGGATCCATTATCAGTCACTGTTGCAACTCGATTTCTGCACTAATAACATCATACGTGTGTCTACCGCAAATTCTACATGCCAATGCAGCCTTCTTGCGCTCTAATGTGGATCTACTGATCCAGTGGAGCGTTACTCCCGTATAACTTCTGTTGTTAGTAGTCCAAATATCTGCGGTAGTTGACACAAAGTCGACCTCATTCGGCGTGGCCTTCAGATTCCTCTCCATCACTGCATACTCCTTCTCCATGTAAGAAGAAAAAGCTGTTCTGTGAGTCAGCTCGGCATTGACAGTAGTAGAGGTCTTGTTTATTATGGCACAAAACGAGGGCTAGTCAACCGTGTTTAAGGGCAGCATTTCCTCTACAACATACTGCCCGACCAACCTCTTCAACTCTTCCCCACTTACTGGTTTTGCACCGAAGTCCAGCTTTTGTTGTTTGAGTGGTGGGGGACTTCCTGCTATCTGCTTCGCACCACCTGGTGGGACTTAAGTAAGTTTGACTGTGCCGTGCTGCGACTCCAAATGTTTCTTCAAATTTGACGTTGTGTTTTTGTAGCTAGATGGCACTTTGTTGTACAACGAATGGCGCAGAGTGTACAACGAACCTTAATATTGTCATCCTTAGCTGACTCAAACTCAATATAATGACTGTATTTTCAGCTAGAAAATGCGCATCTCTGTCCTCCCTCCATTTTGGTGTACGTTTGTGTTGCTGCGTGGTACAAGAACTGTCCTCATGCTGAAACCCCGAGACGCACGAAGAAAGCATATGTATTTTTACTTAGGAAAATGACAAAAATAGCAACGCACAGTGACTTGGATAAGTAACCTTAATCTGATTACTGGTTTGGTAATACTAACGCGTTAGATTACTCGTTACTGGAAAAAGTGGTCAGATTAGAGTAACGCGTTACTAAGTAAGTACTAAGTAACATGTTACCAGCATCACTGATCCTGAACAAATCCTAATGCATAATTTTTGACTGTGGCGAGGCTCGAACACTGGTCCCCTGCATGGCAGTCCACCTCTCTAACCACTACGCTATTTAACAAGGGACTCACTCACTCACTCATTCACACACTCACTCAGAGACATTTGTTCTTCTTGGCCGGCTCCGCTTACACGGTCTGGCAAGAACATACATAGTCTTAAGACCTGTCCCTGTTAATAATTAGATCAATCTTTACAGTGTTAGTGTGACTCCATTACCGCTGTTAGATTCTGTCCATTTGTGATCCATGAACAAAATGAATGCAACTGGGGAGAGCCTTTATTCAGCATGAGGTTTACAATGATAACCTTCCATGGTTCTTTCATTGTTCTCTCCAACGTAAACACAGTCATTTATACGAGGACACAAAGGAGGTGGTCAGTGTTCATAGCCAACCATTACACAGACTATTATAAGAAATAGTTTGTCCTACAAAATACCCTTGTATGGCGTATTTCAACCCTATGAGTCCTATGACAGTCACATACACAGTTCCTAACAGGTGGTATGGACAGGGTGTTTGGGACCCATCAGTAATGGGACATCACATTTCCTACCTAGTGTCCTCCATACAGAGATAGTTAGTACTCTCATACATTGTGTCAAGCTTAATTCAATTACTTTCATGCTCAATATCTATCACCGCATTACTTCGACCTGGAGTTAACGTAGCTAGCTTCATCCCATGCTTTTTTGACTCCTCTTTTTCGTACAGGGATGCTTCACACAGTAGTGGACCCAGCCACTCTGGAGCAAGCTATGCAGGGTGAGAGAAAATCTATAACTGTTTCATATACACACCAGCTTGAGAAAGCTCATTTTTTACCTTCTAAGACTAGGTCATATTATTGTTGTACCTTCGTCTTAATTTTTTTTTATTCCAATTTGCTACATCCTGGAGCCTTATGTGGTCAGTTGGCTCTTTGAAAGACGACCTGTTGTTGAGTGCCTCAGCCGAGTGTGTAATTGGTGTTGCAGGTTATGGAAACCCACAAGACCACTGTATCAAAGGATTTATATACTTCACTTAGTCTCACTAACATGACACTGTGTGCACAGTTTCTGGGCAAAGGGTGAAATGCACTAAGAATATGAACAATGCAATGGTAACAGTTTCTGTCTGTCTGTCTGTCTGTGTCTCTCTGTGTCTCTCTGTGTCTCTCTGTGTCTCTCTGTGTCTGTCTGTCTTTTCCTTTTGGTCTCTCCTCTCTCCGTCTGTCTGTCTTTTTCTTTTGGTCTCTCCTCTCTCTGTCTGTCTTTTTCTTTTGGTCTCTCCTCTCTGCCTGTCTTTTTCTTTTGGTCTCTCCTCTCTCTGTTTGTCTGTCTTTTTCTTTTGGTCTGTCCTCTCTCTGTCTGTCTGTCTTTTTCTTTTGGTCTCTCCTCTCTCTGTCTGTCTGTCTTTTTCTTTTGGTCTCCTCTCTCTGTCTGTCTGTCTTTTTCTTTTGGTCTCCTCTCTGTCTGTCTGTCTTTTTCTTTTGGTCTCCTCTCTGTCTGTCTATCTTTTTCTTTTGGTCTCTCCTCTCTCTGTCTGTCTGTCTTTTTCTTTTGGTCTCTCCTCTCTCTCTGTGTCTGTCTGTCTACCTGTCTGTATGTCTGTCTTTTTCTTTTGGTCTCTCCCATCTCTCTCTCTGTGTCTGTCTGTCTACCTGTCTTTTTCTTTTGGTCTCTCCTCTCTGTCTCGCTGTCTGTCTGTGTTACGGTTTAGTACTGGTTCAGCTGCTCTTGGAGTTGCAGAGTGAACAGTCTGTACAGTTCATCCTGAATGAGATACATATCCTGGTGAGTAATATCATCTATGTGTGGGCTGTTTCGCCACGTAGTCACAGCTTGGCCTGGCATATGATTTTGGGTGGGGTGGCCAGTGTATTGTGAAGTATAATTCTATGTAGGTTGTGTTGGTTGAATCTGTTGATGTACAGCAGCAGCAATCGCATTGTTTCAGTCAAAGTTCCCCTCAGGGGGCATAAGTAAACAGTATATAATATCATCAGGTTGCTTGAGACTGCCAGCTTAAAACAGCTGAAACATGGGCTCCCATAGTTTGTGTTATTGCATCCGTGGAAACGCTACTGTAAGCAGCAGGTGGAAGGTGACTGTGGATCAACACATCTGAATAAGTCCTCTACTAGAAAGGCACCTGATTAGAGTCCAAGAATTGAACGTGTGGGGTTGAATGGGTGAAAGTGTAAAATAATTTGAAATGACAGATGAACAGTGAAATAGAAATAGATTGATTTGGTTGAAACATATGAAAAGGAGCATACTCTTTTTCATTTGCAGTTGTGTGACCAGTCCAGTGTGAAGGGCTTCCTGCCCACCTTCACCTTCTTGGGGAAGCTGCTAGACGCTTTTCCTTCCCTGACACAGTGCCTGTCCTCAAACCACGGTGAGATACTGTAACCCTCAGTCCTCAAACCACGATGAGATACTGTAACACTCAGTCCTCAAACCACGATGAGATACTGTAACACTCAGTCCTCAAACCACGATGAGATACTGTAACACTCAGTCCTCAAACCACGATGAGATACTGTAACACTCAGTCCTCAAACCACGATGATACTGTAACACTCAGTCCTCAAACCACAATGAGATACTGTAACACTCAGTCCTCAAACCACAATGAGATACTGTAACACACTGTCCTCAAACCACGATGAGATACTGTAACACTCATTCATCAAACCACGATGAGATACTGTAACACTCAGTCCTCAAACCACGATGAGATACTGTAACACTCATTCATCAAATCACGGTGAGATACTGTAACACTCAGTCATCAAACCACGATGAGATACTGTAACACTCAGTCCTCAAACCACGATGAGATACTGTAACACTCAGCACCCTTTTGCATTGAAGTCATTTAGTAGACACTCTTCCTGAGCGACTTGTGTGCATACAGTTTTGCTTTCATCTTAAGACGAGTTTGTGGGACAACGACACAACCCAGAAACGGTAAGCGTATTAAGTAGTTGTCCGCAATCAGTGGTAGAGGGAAGAACAATAAAACAAGCATTAGTTGACAAAAGGGAACGATTTTTGGGGCTGTGAAAGTGTTTGAAATACTTTTTACAAAGGTAGGTTTTTAGAAAAGGGCAGGGGCTCACTCATCTGTTCTAACTTCAGTGGGAAGCTGTGTTCACTATTGGGGTGCAAGGACAGAGAAGGGTTTTTGACTGGAGGGTGGGGCAGCCAAGAGACCCGAGGTGACAGAATTAAGACCTCGGGTTGGGATTTGAGTTTGCTGCTCCGTAGACAAGCACCGCGGTCCAGTAGTGGATGCGATCTTCAACTGGAAGCCAGGGGAGGGTGTTGGAAAGCTCCGTGATCTCAGAGAAGTTGAGAAATTCGAACACCAGGCAGGCTGCCTCGTTCCAGATGAGTTGGCAGCCCAACCAACAGTGAGTAGCAGTAGTTCAGTAGACCATCTCTCACTAAGCTCATGCTAAACTTCTCTTCAGCTCCTTTGCCACCATTTGAGCAATAACCTTTGTTCACCCTGACTTTATTCTCTGACATATTCTTAGCACCATTACCTTTGTAATCACAAAGTACTACGCTACATCCATTTGCCACACAATCTAAATTGTGGCTAAGATCATCATCAACAATGTTAGCCTGTTTGGTGGAGAGCTATTATTCTAAATGTGCAGGTGCTGGTTAAACGTGTGTGCGTGTGTGTGTGTGTGTGTGTGTGTGTGTGTGTGTGTGTGTGAACACATTGTTTTTCTAGTGTGTCTAAGCAGAAGAGCATGTGATCTGTCAGTCAGGCTCAGTGGCCTGTTTGGGACAAGGACAGCAAACACTGGAACTGACTGCTGATATGCAGAAGAGATCGTGGGAAATAAAGAGTTGAAGTAGAAGAGGAAAGAACTTGGCCTGCCAAACCCCTTGTTTTAATTAATCATGAACATATTAAATTTGCATACATTTTCATAGTGTAAAAGTGCTCAGAATTACGCGCTGTCCTTCAGTCATCTACTATTTGTATGGTGTTCCTGACATGGTTGGAGCTGGCAGTCTGGCTGTCTGTCTGATGTGCTCCTGAAGCAGCTGTGTCTGGGCCCCTCTCAGACTGGCTGGCTTGAGTGATGAGTAGTTCAATCCCCCAGGGGCAAAGTCAAACAAACTCTATTCAGTAGGGTGCCCGAATCTTGTGTGTTGTTTTAGCCTGCCACGCTTTATGCAAACATCGGTCAGTGTTCCCCCGCTCATCTCAGCCAAGAGTGTAGCTGGGGTTTAATTCCGTCTTTGTTCACGTTTTGTTTTCCCATCCACATTTTCTGTCCCCGCCTCAGTGTACGTCTCTCTCATTTCCCCTCCCTCCCTCCCTCCCTCCCTCCCTCCCTCCCTCCCTCCCTCCCTCCCTCCCTCCCTCCCTCCCTCCCTCCCTCCCTCCCTCCCTGCCTCCCTCCCTGCCTCCAGTGGGCCTGTTGGAGCAGTTGTGCTCAGTGCTGCTCTACCCAGACGAGGGACTGAAGGCCTCCGTGTTCTACGTCTGGCAGAGGCTGTGGGGGGCGGCGGGTGTGGCCCAGTCCCTCCCCACCCCCCTCAGGGACTGGCTGTGTACACTGCTGCTGCAGACCCTGGCCAACGCCTGCTCCCCTCTGCTCACCGTCAACTGCTTGGGTGAGGGCACCGCACCACTGAGAAACTACGGGGCGGTGGCGGCGCTTAGTGCCCAATAATGGAGGTGCGAACGCTTGATATCACGCTGTGCGTGTCAGTGACTATGAGGGTGTGTGTTCCGTGTGTGTGTGGGTGCCAGGTGTGCTGAAGGAGCTGCTGAAGCTCAGTGAGGTGGTGTCGGTGCTGATGAACAGGCCCTGTGATCTGCTGCCGTCTGATGCGGATCAGAGCTTGGAAAATGACCAGGAGCCTCAGTCCACCAGCCAGGCGCAGCGCTGCCCCCTGCCACTCATACTCAAAAAGGTTTCACCCAATCGCCACTGTTTTTTGGGTTTTTTTGCCGTGTTTGTAACAATCTGAAAATACCTGTAAATAGAGTATGTTTCGGTGGTGAATATATATTTTTTTGTGCCTAATATTTGTTTCATAATCTGAGGAAGGTTAGACACTAGTAAGGGGAATTAAAGGGACAGCGTTGATCATAACAGGGCTTACGTTTTCATCATAAATCAGGCATCTGATTAGTTTTCCCAACACAAAGGTAAGTCCAGCATAAGTTTAGAACCAGCTAATCTGCTTTCAAACTATGATGTGAATATGTTAACGCTTCTTTTGAACATAGTTTAAAAGCAATAGTTTAAGCGTGCTAAAATTACAGATCAGTTAATGCAAGTGTTGACCTTTTTAATGTACTAAATTTAATCACTGCTCACATGTAGATAATTGTCTGAAGTTAGGATAGAGTGATTCATTTGGTAATTAATCTGGAAGACATCCAGCTTGATACCATGCAAGTGCTTTTATGTGCGCTTGCGCTTGATGGGTGCTGGCTTCTACCGCTCATGCTTTGTTTGCAGGTAGACGACAGACAGGGGAGGGGCAGACAGACACAGGAAGAGATACACTCTGTTTGCTGAAAGTAGCTTGAAATAGCTGCCACATTTATACCCCTAAAAGCAGTGGCGTAGCTGTTGATGGTACCGCTGCACCAGGGCACGCGGTGTGTGGGGGGCCCATGCTTGGCCTCTATATAAAATATCTTTGTGTATATTTATGTAATATTGGGTTGTTCTACACTCACCTAAAGGATTATTAGGAACACCATACTAATACTGTGTTTGACCCCCTTTCGCCTTCAGAACTGCCTTAATTCTACGTGGCATTGATTCAACAAGGTGCTGAAAGCATTCTTTAGAAATGTTGGCCCATATTGATAGGATAGCATCTTCCAGTTGATGGAGATTTGTGGGATGCACATCCAGGGCACGAGGCTCCCGTTCCACCACATCCCAAAGATGCTCTATTGGGTTGAGATCTGGTGACTGTGGGGGCCATTTCAGTACAGTGAACTCATTGTCATGTTCAAGAAACCATTTTTGAAATGATTCGAGCTTTGTGACATGGTGCATTATCCTGCTGGAAGTAGCCATCAGAGGATGGGTACATGGTGGTCATAAAGGGATGGACATGGTCAGAAACAATGCTCAGGTAGGCTGTGGCATTTAAACGATGCCCAATTGGCACTAAGGGGCCTAAAGTGTGCCAAGAAAACATCCCCCACACCATTACACCACCACCACCAGCCTGCACAGTGGTAACAAGGCATGATGGATCCATGTTCTCATTCCGTTTACGCCAAATTCTGACTCTACCATCTGAATGTCTCAACAGAAATCGAGACTCATCAGACCAGTCAACATTCTTCCAGTCTTCAACTGTCCAATTTTGGTGAGCTCGTGCAAATTGTAGCCTTTTTTTCCTATTTGTAGTGGAGATGAGTGGTACCCGGTGGGGTCTTCTGCTGTTGTAGCCCATCCGCCTCAAAGTTGTGCGTGTTGTGGCTTCACAAATGCTTTGCTGCAAACCTCGGTTGTAACGAGTGGTTATTTCAGTCAAAGTTGCTCTTCTATCAGCTTGAATCAGTCGGCCCATTCTCCTCTGACCTCTAGCATCAACAAGGCATTTTCGCCCACAGGACTGCCGCATACTGGATGTTTTTCTCTTTTCACACCATTCTTTGTAAACCCTAGAAATGGTTGTGCATGAAAATCCCAGTAACTGAGCAGATTGTGAAATACTCAGACCGGCCCATCTGGCACCAACAACCATGCCACGCTCAAAACTGCTTAAATCACCTTTCTTTCCCATTCTGACATTCAGTTTGGAGTTCAGGAGATTGTCCTGACCAGGACCACACCCCTAAATGCATTGAAGCAACTGCCATGTGATTGGTTGATTAGATAATTGCATTAATGAGAAATTGAACAGGTGTTCCTAATAAACCTTTAGGTGAGTGTATGTGCTATGTGCAATAAAAAGGACACTGTTTAATACAACATGCTTTCACATTAAAGTTCTACTTACATTAAAAGGTTATGCAAATTGTACCCTATTTGTGGAAAGACACTTCTGCCGTTGCCATTCATAGTTCAGTACATTGAGAGTATTGTTGAAAAGGTGGTAGTCATGGAGATGAGGATGGGGTGTGTGCGTTGTAGCTGCTGCTGAGTGGAGATGAGACGCTGCAGGTTGCCAGTGCTCAGTGTATAGCTGCCGTCCTGGTCCACTCCCCCAGTCAGTACTGCACTCCCTTCATCCAGGCTGATGTACCCGGTAACGCCCTAGCCCTTTACCCTGCAGTCCCTTTGTGTGATCTGTAATCTGTCTCGCACCAACATCTCTTGTCTCACTCTTCTTCCCCTCTCTTTCTCTCTCTTCCTCCGGCTGTCTTCTCTCTCCTCTTCCTCTCTTCTCTGTGCCATTATGTGCTCTGTCTGATCTTCCACCCTCATCTCTTCGCTCCTCTGTCTCTCTTTCTTCTTTCCTTTCTCTCTCTTATTTCCCTCTCCTCTGCCATCCTGTCTCGTCTTTGTCTTCTCCCTGCTCCTTTTTTCTCGGTTTCGTTTCTAATTCTCACGTCTCTGTCCTGTTCCTCCCTATCTGTTCCAGAGTTTCTGTTTGAGCGTCTTAGCTGTGGCAGTGAGGTGTTGTTGTGGTCCATCTATAGCTGTCTGCTGCTACTCACTGAGGAGCCCCAGTTCTTTTCCAAGTATCACTCAGTCTACGGTGAGGACACAGCCCCACACACACACAAGCCTCATGCAATCAATGAGCGTGACAATGTGTGTATGTATCAGGTATTGAGTCACTGGTGCGAAGTCTGAAAGAGGCCCTGAGGCTGACTAACCAGGAGGTGCAACGACAGGGCCTGCTGCTGCTCACAGAGGTCCTGGAGAGGTGAGGGAGGTGTCATGTCTGTCTGTACTGTAAGATTTGTTTTGGAACTAGGGCTCTTCGGTCCTGTTCTTAGGCTAGCTCTGCTCTTGGCTTTCACTCCAACCTGAGTAACTAGCCTGATTCATTTTATCAGCCAGCTGATTGGTACATTGACATTTTATTCATACAATAAGACTTAGAATAAGTGCGTTCTTCTTAAGGTGTCTTGGAAAAACAACATGTGACCATCATAATCGGTAAATTTTCACTAGTTGGCAAAGTCAGTGCCAGAGAAACTTAAGTGCCTTTTTTTATTAATATATATATTTTTTTAATTCGGGTGGTGGGGGTGGGCGGCATACCCAGTTAATTAAGATACTCATCAAAGGGTTGGGTTTTTAGACGTTTTCGGGAAGATTGGCAAGGACTCGATTGTCCTGGCTTCAAGGGGAAGTTTGTTCCACCATTGAGGTGCCCAGACAGACGGGTTTCGCCTTGGCTGAGCGGGAGCCGCCCACCAGATCGGGCTGCACCGGAAGGCTTGCAGGGTTCAAGCCTGGCCTGGAGGTGGGGAGGTGCAGTTCCCTTAGCTGCTCCATGGGTGGGCACAAGCGGGGAGCCCAGCCAACAGTGCGTTTCAGTATTCCAGACGGGAGATGACAAGTTACACACACACTCACTTCCTGTGTCAGGTAGGGTTGTATTTTGAGGATGTTGTAAAGCGTGAATCGAGAAAAGTCACTGCTTTGATGTTTGCAGCAAATAGGTTCTTGTCGAGGGTCACGACGAGGTTCTTTGCGCTCCGTGGAGTTGTCCACCGGGTTGGACAGATCTTGGCGCGAGCAGGCCTCCCCCCTGGGAGGAGGAGCAGCTCCGTCCCATTGGTAGATTAAGGTTGAAGTGAAAACCTGTATATTTCCTGTATCAGGTTTGGAGAGACATTGTTCAGAGCCGGGTTTTGCAAACCGTGGGTCAGGTCGCTTTAGAAGTCATAGGTGCCATGCCAGCTTAATAGCAATCTGGAGCTTGGGGCAATGGGTCACAGCTGTTTGTCTTCCTGTCTCCAGGCAACCTGTGGGGGTGCATCTGTTCCCGAGCGGTCCAGGTTTTGTTGCCGTGGCAGAGGTGGTGCTTGCTGGAGTCTCCTCCCCGTGTCTGAAGGTGGCCACACAAGCTGCCCACGCTGCGGCTGCCCTCCTCAGGTACCAAGAGCGACAAACACGGCGGCTGGGGCAGGCTGTGAGCGTACCAATGCTTTTAGAAAGAAACTATGAACATGGGCCAAAGATTCATGGTGATGAGCAAGGTCCCTCCGCGTGTTTTTAGAGCGGACCACCAGTCCAACCCGGTGCAGTACGAAGAACTGGAGAAGCTGGTAGAAGCCATTATGCGTAGATGCTCTGAGCTGCCCTTGCCAGCCTCTTCACGGCGCAGAGTGAGTATGTCTCCGGTCGCCTCGTTGTATCAACGCTGAAGAAAACTCTTCTTCAATGACTTTAAGGAATCCCCATTGAAAAGGTTTCTTGACTGTGGCCCTTGTGATTCATTCTTTCAGGGGAGCCTGAAAGGACCAGAGCCCAGCAGCCAGGACTCAGGAGCGGGAGGCTTTGTGCTCCAGGCCCTTGTCTGCTTCCTGGCCGCCTGCAGGTTATTGAGCCGTGTGCTTTAGTTTTCTGTGTGTTGGAGCCTGTGTGTTCACGTGTGTTTGTATTCCAGGTTAGCTGAGCATTGTTCATCTGAGCCCGGACTGAAGGAGAATGTGTTCACAGCTCCGTCCCGGCCCAGTCAGGGTCCAGACCCACTGGAGTCTATGTGTCTGTGTCTGCTACGCTGCTGTGATACGCTCTGTATCCCCACTGTCACTGTAAGCCTCCTGCTATGATACTTTTTGTATCCCCACTGGAAACCTCCTGCTATGAAACTTTCTGTATCCCCACTGGAAACCTCCTGCTATGAAACTTTCTGTATCCCCACTGGAAACCTCCTGCTATGAAACTTTCTGTATCCCCACTGGAAACCTCCTGCTATGATACTGTCTGTATCCCCACTGTAAGCCTCCTGCTATGATACTGTCTGTATCCCCACTGTCACTGTAAGCCTCCTGCTGTGATACTGTCTGTATCCCCACTGTAAACCTCCTGCTGTGATACTGTCTGTATCCCCACTGTAAACCTCCTGCTGTGACACTGTCTGTATCCCCACTGTAAACCTCCTGCTGTAATACTGTCTGTATCCCCACTGTAAACCTCCTGCTGTAATACTGTCTGTTTCCCCACTGTAAACCTCCTGCTGTAATACTGTCTGTATCCCCACTGTAAACCTCCTGCTGTAATACTGTCTGTTTCCCCACTGTAAACCTCCTGCTGTAATACTGTCTGTATCCCCTCTGTAAACCTCCTGCTGTAATACTGTCTGTTTCCCCACTGTAAACCTCCTGCTATGATACTGTCTGTTTCCCCACTGTAAGCCTCCTGCTGTAATACTGTCTGTTTCCCCACTGTAAACCTCCTGCTGTAATACTGTCTGTTTCCCCACTGTAAACCTCCTGCTGTAATACTGTCTGTTTCCCCACTGTAAACCTCCTGCTGTAATACTGTCTGTTTCCCCACTGTAAACCTCCTGCTGTAATACTGTCTGTTTCCCCACTGTAAACCTCCTGCTGTAATACTGTCTGTTTCCCCACTGTAAGCCTCCTGCTATGATACTGTCTGTTTCCCCACTGTAAGCCTTGCTCCATCCACACACGATGCCATTTGTACTGCCTCATTGTGCATCTCAACATTCCACTGGTAATATACATATACTTAATATTTGTAAAATCTTGTAAATGTTATGCCTTCCTCTATTTGCACTTCTGGTTGGATGCGAACTGCATTTTGTTGTACTGTTTAATGACAAAGTGAAATCTAATCTAAACATGTATTTCTGGGTTTCTGGTCACTACAACAATAGGAAATATTTTGTGTGCCTACAGAGGCAGTGTGAATGTTCTCCCAGTGCCCAGATGCTCCAGCACTTCTTTTCCAGCCTGTCATGCCAGTTCTCCCTTCTGCCTTCCTTCATGCCCAGCTTTGCTGTTAAATTGGGTGAGCCATGTTGCTGGGTGGGCTCAGGGTCTTTTATGACTGTGTTCCCTTTCAGGCGTAATGACCAGAGTCTCTGCTCCTTTGTCCCTCCTTCCCAGCATCCTCTGGTGTTTTCAGGTTTGCTCTGGAGCACAAAGCCGTCTTCTGTACAGGAAACAGGTAACAGAAAAGCCTGAGGATTCACACACAACATGACACACACACACACACTCACAGAAGCCCAGAGTGCTTCGGGGAAAGAGAGAGCGATGACAGGAACAGACGTGTTTTCACTTTCGCATCGCTGTGTTTGCCCACCAAAGCTTCCCTCAGCGGTACATCTGTCTGTTCTGTCTGCATTCATAGGAAGTGTCCACGTGGTAGACTGTGGTTACGGTTCACTTACTGTAGCTGAGCCGTCTCCAGTGACATGTTATGATACCCAGGCTGTCGACAATCTTTTTTCAACTCAATTGAAATGCTAAGTCACAACTCGCACAACCGGGGTCCAACCCAAGCGTGGTCACCCAATATGCTTCAATAATAAAACTCGCCGGAGTACATTGTACATGGCCTGGGTTTCAGTATCTTACCCTCCTAAGTAGTGGAACGTGCTTCCAGGGGAGGTTTTTAAGTTGCGCAGTCCTTTCATAACTCTCTTTCCACGTTTTATCTCTTTGTGTTTCCTCTCTCTTTATCACACTCTGTCCTCCTCTCATTGCAGAAACCCATCTCTGAATGCAGCCTGCTGTGGTTTTCTGCAGAGACTCAGCGTGTGTCTGCTGTCCCAGTCAGCCCCTGCAGTCTGCATCCACCCACAGGGTAATCACTGAACACGTTGGCCACAAAGATGCACGCTGACATTAAGGTTTCATTGGACACTAAGTGAAGCACGGGAAATGTGTTGAGTGGGCCTTTCGGCGCTTATTATGTATGCAAATGAGCGATGCAAGTATCCAGTGTGTCTGACTGTACTTTAAAATGGTCTTATCGGGGCTCGCAGACTACTCAGAGCCGGAGAGACAATGTCTTCTGTCTCTCCCTCCTGTTCGTTCCTGTCAGACTGTGCGGAGATGGAAGCTCTGTTGCAGTCCGGGTTGCCTTCCGTGCGCTGTCGTTTGTGTGACTGGCCCGCTCTACTGTGCGAGGCCCCGGCGCCCCACTGTGACCCTGCCACCCCAAGGGCCACGCAGTATTGTCTGCTCACCCTGCTCCACCTGACCCTGCAGTACGGAGACCGGTACTGGCTCATAAACATAGACGGCTCTCACACCCTCAGCAAGGACTCACTTCAGTTGGTGGGGGGGAGGGGGGAGTGGGAGGGGGGGGGGTTCAAATAGACACACAAACTTTTGCAGTTTGTGGTTCTTGGCGATAAGCCTCAGTTATTTTCCACTGGTGACTAGGAGAAAAAAAGCCTGTGCAGATTAAGACGTTTTTGGTTTGCTGTAGCTAGTGATCTGCATAGCATGGGAGGGTCTTGCATGTGCTCGTGTAAATGTGCGCACGGTACCATGTAGAGGTGTCGAACGTGTGTTCACGTGTTTTTGGAAGTTCCTAATTAAGGCTGTGATGGCAATTTCTAAAATCCAAATAGTTGTATGAAAATGGTAGGTAAGACAGGAGAAATGAATTGCGCAATAAACGGTTTTAATCTTGCTTGCAAGGAGAAAGTATACAGGTTACAAAGTAACAGTGGATAGTCTCTAAATAAAAACATAATTTCGACAGTATTTATTACATAGGAAAAGGGGTGTGGTAAGATGCTGCCATCTGTCTCATGTCAATCAAACACCTTTCCCTTTGTTCTATCACACAAGTCAAATGCTATCTTCCCCCCACCTTATCCTTCCTGCCATAATGTTTACTGTAGTGTTTACCCAAAGGGGCCAACTGACCTTACTCCCCCTGTTGTGTATCTTCTCCTATCCTGTCCTAAAACCCATTGATCTGCATCTGGACAGACAATAGATGCCCCCTATGCAAATACCAGATCCCACACATTCCTCTACCTATCTTAACAATGGGACACAGTCCTTTACTCAGTGAGAATACATTGTATAAAGAAATTTCCACAACAAGACCTAAATGAGCAGGTAAAGGGAGTTCATAAGTAACCAATGACCCTGATGAATCATGTTTCATTTTTATTTCATTGAGGACTGGTAATTTATGCACTCCCTTCACCTGATTTTTTTCTTTTTTTTTAAGTTAGAAGCCCTCAACTGGAACCCAGCCAAGCACTTTATACTTGGTACAGCTCTGACAGTATGTTTTCACTTCCCTTCTTTTCAGCCTGCTCCCTGACTCCACAGTGTTCTCCTGTGTGGTGACTCTGCTGTGCTCTGTGCAGGAGCAAGGAGAGTCACCCCCGCCACCCAGTGTGCTCAGATCTGCCTTCTACCTGCTGTCTGTCACACAGGGCAAGAGCCCCAGCCTGGACCGGGTAAGCCCACTCATCTCAGTACAGTGATACTATTGGGGTACTAGCATTTAACAACATTTAATAAGCAAACATTTTAAATGTCGCTTTTGTTTGTGACGTTCTGTGCTTGACTGGACAAGAAACTGTGGAAAATATTGTTTTTGCTGAAAGAGCAGTGGGTTGGATTCGATCCCATGCTCCAGCAGTACACGCACATCGGATGCAGCAGCTTCGGCTACTGGAACACCATTTGGCCACATAAATAAAAATGCCTTACGTATGGGTGTCACGCAGTATAATTGTTGAAGGCTCTAGAGAATTTAAGAGTCAATGTCAATACCAGATTGTCTAAGGCCCAGTCCATGTGTACCCGGGGATTTTTTTTTAAAACGGGGGGGGTTTCTATTAGTTCGGGGTCACTGATCACTGGAAACTGGTCACTGAGTGTAGACCGGGAAAACCGAGGTTTTGCCCTGTAACCTCAGAGTGCACGGTTGACCCCTTTGTTCACACGATTCTGTGAAATGGTGGACGTAGCCAAAGTAGTGCTGATTTTTTATCTTGCTAACAGGACTTTTTACATGTTTACACATAAATGTACAGTTACTCCCCCACTATACTGAGGAGCAGAGGTGTCAGAATGGTCTACCGAGGTCACTGTGCCAGCTTCTGTCCCCTTTTGATTCATGAACAGAGTCATTAATTAAACCAAAGTCAGGGGAGAACCTTTCTTCATTAACCAAGACGTTGATCTTCCATGGTTCTTACATGTTCTCCAACAATTACAAAGTTAACACAGTCTTTTATCCCAGAACACAAAGGAGGCGGTCAGTGGTCATAGCCAACCATTACACAGACTATTATAAGAAAGTTTTATCCTACAGGACCCATCAGTAATGGGGCATCACATTTCCTTCCTGTGTACAGTTCTCAGTCAGTACCATCACACGTTGTGTCAAGCTTAATTCAATTATGTTTCATGCCTGTAATCTCACAACTGCTACATCCGACACTCGCGCCGTTGTTGTTAACCTACTGGAACCGGTTAAAACTTTTTTCAAGCTTCTGATTGGCCAACATGGCTTTAAGGTTAGGGTCATATCGTCGCCTGTTGGTTTGGCATACTCTTTGACAGTGCTTGACAGCGTGTTTTTAGATTGAGATTTTAGATGAGATTTTTTTTTATGGATTTTTTTTTATGGATAAATCTTTTTTTTACGAAGGAGATTTTTTTTTGTGGATAAGATCTAAGGCGTAGTTAGGCAGCTGTGACTTGTTCCCTCTTTTTCTTGCTGTAAATCACTGATTGGTAATCTGCCTGTTCTTGTCATTTGTTATTTTTTCATGCAAACACACATTTGGTCTTTCATAAGACTATGGTAAGAGTTAGCTCAGTGCTGAACTACAGAGAGGTGACATACAATTTCTTCATCTGAGAACGTAGCAATTTGATGATCCAGGCTCTCTCTACCTAATTTGTGTACACAAGCAACGCAAGAACATTAACTTGGCAGAGCGGACTGAACAAAAGATCTAACGAAGGACTGTGGATTTACCCTCAAACATTTCAGACAGGATGCAGTAGTACTCACATTTCTGCAGCCGGTCTGCTAACTCGTGTTTCTCCTCATGCATAAGTAAATATCAGAATATTGTAATGTTAAGTGTTTGATGTTTAGTATCCATGACATTTCCTGTGCTTTTGCCCCTTGCCTTCACCAAGGAGCGCCATGGAACATGTTTTAATCTTGTATTCAGTCCTAAATTATTTGGGTGTCAGTATCTGTTGCCCGGATTAATATTATGTATTTATGGTCAAATTAATTTGATCAAACAAGGCCACACTGAGGCCCCAGAGAGCAATTAGTTAATTTCTTACTCATAATTTTTTATGAATGGAAACAAATACAAGTTTTAATCAGACCTGTAACCCATTCAAATTCTTCTAGTTTTTTATTCTTCTTTTTGCCAACCACATTAACCCCTCTCTCTTCTCCTGCTCAGGCCCCTCTACAATATATCACCAAGGCTCTCTGCTCCAGCCCCAGTTTCTCCTCCCTTTACACCCACCACCCTCCACTTCTACACTTCATCTTCCACTACCCAGAGCTGGCTAATCACTTTGGGCCCCAGGTCCTGGAGCTGTGGCTGTCCCACCGTCCTGAGGCCACACCCCAGTCCGATACACACAGTAAGAAGATAGAGCAGGGCCAAGAAGCGGACCCAGACGTGACACACCTGCAGGCTCTGCTGGAGAAGAACCCCTCTGTCATACTGACTCTGTTGGTGAGGGAGGCACGTTTTCGTCATTCTGCAGATGTTCTTATCCTGGGCGGCTTTCGGTAGTAGTGAGTACATAGAGTGCCTTGCAAAGTATTCTAACCCCTGACCAATTCTCTAATTTTGCTCATTTACAAATAGTACATTGACATTTTGTTTCCCCACAATAATAACTAAATAAATGTTGGTATACACCCAATTTGCTCTGGGTTCTTTTAGTTTTTTTGGACAACGCTTTCAAATAGTGCCACAGACTCTCAATGGCATTGAGATCAGGATTTTGGCTGGGCCATAGTTGATCTTTTTTAGGCTGCTCCAGTGTTGCTTTGGCCTTGTGCTTGCTGAAAGGTGAATTTCCAAACAAGCTTAAATTTTTTAGCAGACCGAAGCAGGTTCTCTTGGAGTATTTCCCTGTGTTTTGCTCCATCCATTTTTTTATTTTATTTAACAAGTTTCTAAGTCCCTGCTGATGAGAAGCATCCCCACTGCATGATGCTGCCACCACCATACTTCACTGTAGGGGTTGCGTGTGTTATGGCATAGGCAGTGTTAGGTTTGCATTGCACATAGAGTTTTGCATTTTGGCCAAATCATTCTATCTTGGTCTCACTAACCATAAAACCTTTTTTCTGTTTGAAGCTGGGTTCGCTCTCAAGCTTTCAGTTTGTACTTTCTGAGGAATTACTTCTTTCTTGCCACCCTCTAATACAGGCTAGTTGTATGCAGAGCTCTTGATATGGTTGACCATGGTTCAGTAGACACTGTACATTTTGTCATACAAAACCCAGGTCTCTGAAAGTAACCCCTGCCTTCTTGTTTGTAGGGCATGGTGTGTACAAGGGAGGCCCCCCTGGCAGAGCGTGCTTTGGAGGTGCTGGAGGGGTTCCTTCACAGCCGGCGGGGCTGTGAGGCCAATCTGGAGGCTCTACTCAGACCCACCCTGCTACAAGTGCTCCAGCAAGTGAACCTGGAGAGCAGCCAGGGGACAGGAGGTGAGGAGTAAAACAAGACTGCGAACACCATTATATTCTAGATATACACTACTGTTCAAAAGTTTGGGGTCACTTAGAAATGTCCTAGTTTTCCATGAAAACAAGTGTGAAATGTGTTGAATAGGAAATATAGCTAAATGAATAGGAAATATAATTTATTTCCCATTAATAATTGACATGGTTAGACAGTTATTTTTAATGTAAATTATATTTGTGTCCTTCAAACTTTGCTTTTGTCAAAGAAACCTCGGTTTTCAGCAATTACACCCCTGCAGACCTTTGGCATTCTAGTTGTCAATTTGTTGAGGTGTTCCAAAGATATTTTACCCCATGCTTCCTGAAGCACCTCCCACAAGTTGGATTGGCTTGATGGGCACTTCTTACATACCATACGGTCAAACTGCTCCCACAACAGCTCAGTAGGGTTGAGATCCGGTAACTCTGCTGGCCATTCCATTATAGACAGAATACCAGCTGACCTCAAACTTAGATTTGTCTGTCCATACCACTTTGTTCCAATCTTCCTTAATCTTTTCTTTTTATTGTGCAATCTGAGATATGGCTTTTTCTTTGCAACTCTTCCTTGGTCAGCATCCCGGAGTCGCCTCTTCACTACGCCTCTTCACTACATTGAGACAGGTGTTTTGCTGGTGCTAGTTAATGAAGCTGCCAGTTATAGACCAGTGAAGTGTCTGTTTCTCAAACTAGACAATCTAATGTATTTGCTCAGTTATGCATCAGGACCTCCCACTCCTCTTTCTATTCTGGTTAGAGCCAGTTTGCGCTGTTCTGTGAATGCAGTAGTACACAACGTTGTACGAGATCTTCAGTTTCTTGGTAATTCCTCACATGGAATAGCCTTCATTTCTCAGAACAAGAGTTTCAGAAGAGAGTTTGTTTCTGGACATGTTGAGCCTGTAATCAAATTGGAACACAGGACTGATTGGTTGTTGATAATGGGCCTCTTTATGCCTAGGTATATATTCCATTAAAATCATTCGTTTTCAGATACAGTAGTCATTTACAATAACAATGTCTACACTGTATTTCTGATCAATTTGATGTTATTTTAATGGTCAAAAAAGGTGCTTTTCTTTCGAAAACAAGGACATTCCTAAGTGACCCCAAACTTAAGAACGGTAGTGTGGCCTACAATATAATTAAGCGAGGTGGTGTGTTCCCAGTTGGTAGGGCGTGGCACTTACATCACCAGAATTCTGAGTTTGATTGCCACAAGGTGCCAGTACAAACCAAAGTATGAAAATGTATGCAATCCGTTCTGTAAGTCACTCTGGATAAGACGGTTTGCTAAATTACTTAAAGGTAAAATGTGGTTAGAATCCTGAATGCTGAGGGTTTACGAGATTGTAGACCATGGTTATGACCTCACATACCTTTTAACTGTTCTACTTGCGTTGGTAAACGGTTAATAATAGCAAAACGTAATCTCAATGGTTTGTGGTATATGGTCAGTACACCACTGCTGTGCGCTGTAAGCAGGCATTTTGTGGACGGCCTCAGCTGTGGCATATTGGCCATATACCACAAAGCCATGAGCTGCCTTTCTTCGATTATAAACTGGTTAACAATGTAATTAGAACACTTTGCCACGCTCATGACCATTTAGTTAGAAACATGCACGCCAGTGCCATCCTGGAGGAGCTGCACTGTCTGTGCAACCGGAATGGGCTACAGATACCGCCTCATGCTACCAGTAGTGACAAGGACACCTGCAAATGCAAACCTAGAGAGGAATCAGTCAGGAAGGATAAGGAGTGAGCAATTATTTGTGGCCACCACCTGCAAAACCATTCCCATTTTGGGGGTTGTCTTGCTGTTGCCTCTCCAGTGCACCTGTTGTCACTTTCATTTGCACCAAAATAGGTGACATTGATTCACAATCACTTATGCTTCCTAACTGGACAGATTCACACCCATGAAGTTTAATTGACTGGGTGTTATGCTGTGTTCACTTAATTGTTTTAGCAGTGTACATGCTTCTGTTACAGTTGCAGTTAGTAAACGTCAAGCAGAACAAAATGTGTACACTGGGGTACACTGTTATCATTTTTATAAAAAGGATGTGTGGTGGCCTGGAGTGGTCCCCTACTAATAGTAGGGGATAATGTACCAAGGCAGTATGGGATTGTATCTGGCCCACTGCTCTTCCAGTACAAACCCTCCTGTGTCTGACAAATAAAGCTTAAATTAAAATGTGTGCACTGCAAATTTACCACAACCCGCCTTAAAAATAGATTGTATAATCACATTAATTGTATACTGTAAATTTCTTGGTGTGGGAATCAGGGGCAACTGGTCATTAGGGGCAGGTGGAGCACAGCCCCATCTGTTGTCAACAGAAAGAACTGCAACAAAATTGTTATTTAAATTTTTTTAAGATTACTTCCTAAAATGTATTTATGAATATAGCTTCTTCCTAAATTGCATACAATTTGTGTAAGGATTTTATTTAATGTTCATTGGTCCCTACCTTGCTGCTTCAGACTGCGTTCTGCCGATTCGAGTTCACAGTAGTAGGCCATAGGCTAAGCGTGAATGTGGGGCTAGCCCCTCTCACACAATGCAATGTACATTTTACGTGTGAAAATATTAATACGCATTCTCAGAATGTTAGTGTGATCAATGTAGATCACACAAATTTGATGCCAAGTGGGGCTGACAGACGGTAGCCCCACTACAGCATAATTTCGTATTTCAGACCTGATTGGCTCTCTGTCTGTCTGGTGCCAACATTAGTCGGCAAGATGAGCGAGGAGGGTAGATTGTCTTAGCTAGCTTGTTAGCTTCACAAACGCCAGATAACTTGAGAAAATGAATAAAGTGAATTTGATACTCAAGCACTGGTTTGAAACCCTTAATTTGGAGGAGAAAATTAAAGTAAAGCAACTTGGTGCCCATCAGCCACGGGATATTGTCATCACTCAAACTGCTGGTAAAAGTAACCGCAGGTTTAACGTGGAGTGGTTTTTGAAGAAAAAGTGGCTAACGGTTAGCATACAAAAGAAGGCACTCTTTATTTTCCATGTCTGCTAGTGGAGATGGTACTTGGTCGAGGACAGGTTACAAAGATTTGAAACATCTTTCTGAGTGGATTGCAAAACAAGAGAGCAGCTGGAGTCATCTGGACAATGCTGTGAAATTGGGCTTACTTGTAAGGGTAAATGTCGCAGCCCAAGTTGACAGTGCATACAGGCGCTCCATTGAGCAGCATAACAAACAGGTGGAGGAAAACAGCTACGTTCTCAGTCGGATCATAACATGTATTAAACTGTGTGGAAAATGTGAAAACAAACTGCGGGGGCACGACGAGTCAGTGGGACTCTCTGAATCCTGGAATATTCAGATGCATTTACGAGACTGTGTGAGAGCGATTTGAGACTTCAGAGGCACTATGACGCTTCATAGGGACATCTAGCACTGTACAAAACTAACTGTTAGACTGTATGTGTGAAATGTACAGGGAGGAGATAGCCAAGCAAGTGGACAAGACATCATTTGTTGCCATTCAGGCAGATGAGACAACTGATGTCTCCTGTAAATCACAAATGGGGGTTGTGTTGCGATACATGTTGCCTGACAATACAGTGACAGAGAGGTTTTTGGAGTTTGTGGAAGTCAAAGATATAACTGGACTTGGCCTCTCTAATAACATCAATGGGTGTGCTGGAACCACTGAAGCTGGGAGAAAAGCTGATCGCTCAGACTCAGACACGGCTGTAATGAGTGGAAACATCCAAGACATACCCACATGCCCTGTTTGTTCACTGCTATGCTCACCAGCTGAACCTGACCTTGCAGCAACTTTGTTCAGCAAGGATCAGCATCCTGATGGTGTTTTTTACAGATTTAACTGCTTTTGCGACCTTTTTCTCTGGCGCTCCAAAACGTGTTGTGCCACTTGCTGAGGCAACACAGAGACGCATTCCAAGGCCACCCGCTGTACGATGGAACTTTAAAAGAACTGTCAATGCAGTTTGGGAAAACCGCGCTGCGCTGCTCCTGTCTATGGAGGACATACGCACACAACCAGGATGGGATGAGCCCACCATAAGTGAGGCATATGGCCTGTCAAAAAAACTCCGGGGCCGAGCCTTTCTGCAGCTGCTGGATTTTTTCTTTCTTCCTTGTGCCAGAAGTTGATGTTTTATACAACACTCTGCAAAAACAGAGCATCGATGCATCTGGGATAAGCAGTGTGCTCACCCGTTTCAATAAGAGTGTCCAGAATATGCGGAAGCAAACTGATGAATGGGCTGCCACCATTGAAACAGACGAGCCAGGCCAACGAGTAACCAACACAGCGCCGGTGATGAAGGAGGCATGTGACACAGTCATCTCCCAGGTGGAGCAGAGGTTTTCACAAAGTGGCCACCTGATCGCTTCCAAGCTGGTTGACAGCTCACTCTTCCCACAATTTGTCCTGTCATTCCCAACATCTGAGCTTGACTGTGCGGTGAAACTATGGCCTCTAGGAAACAAGGAAAAGTTTAAGTCTGAGCTTCACACTGGTAAGACGGCCCTGTCCCTGTTAAGATCCATCCATGAGAACAACCTAGTGGAGGCTTTTGCTGAGACCGTCACTCTGCTGAAAATTATCATAACACCTATGACAACCTCAGAGTCAGAGAGGAACTTTTCCACCTTGAAGAGGGTTAAAACCTTCACTCGCAATACCATGGGACAGCCGCGATTCAACGCATTGGCCATGTTGTCCATCGAATACCAGCTGATTCAGCAGCTACATGACTTCATTCCCAAAGTCATCGAAAAGTTTGCCCAGAGGAAGAACCGCCGTGCCACCTTTCTCTTCAAGTGACCCCTCAGCCTTGGTGAGTGAAAGCATATTTTATCATCCGTCCTTTGTGGTGCTGGTCTGTGCATTGGTCATATTTTTGTGCTGGATCGATTGATATAGATGGTGACGAGTGTCAGTGTGTCTATGCTTATCTATTAAGGTTGTTGTCATAGAATGGATCTGTATCCCTATAAAGTTGTCTTTCCGCTTCGTTGTGGCCTTCAGTGGTGTTGAGCTCATTGCTGTTTGCGTATGGCCCTGTAGGCACATTGGTTCTGAGCTTGGTTGCATTACTAATTTAGGTTTGTAATATGACTGTGGTAATTGTACATGTGTGTGAGGGAGAAGGAGAGCATTTACACAAGGTCTCTCTCTCCAGTGTGTGTACTACAACACCTGGTAGAAGCAAGCCGCTCTGTCATTAAAAGTGTTTTGTGGAGCCACGCTGTTTGTTGATGTGTTAAATAAACACATCAGTAGCAAGAGGGAGTTTTGTAGTTTTACTGGTATATATCCTTTATTTTGAAATGGTTTGTACCCCACACATTTTTTACATAAAAAAAAACACCACTGGTGGGACTCTGGGAATTAAATCCGGTTTTCAGTTGGATGCATAACTGTCCTATAAACACAACTGAACTTTACTGTCTGTCAGTTAAACCATTGCATGCAAGCCAGTTAAATTCCCCTCTCCCCTCCAAAAAAACAAATCAAATACAACAGAACTCTTAAATAACAACACATTGAATGAATATGTTAATAACTGTTGTTTTGGGAGTTGTTTTAGTTTTTCGGGGAGGGGCTGTCATACCAAAGATAAGAAGGCACCGCTGTAAAGGCAAGACTCTCAGCTTTCAGCAGGGCCTACCGTTCTCTTGTAATTTAATTAACGGAGGTACCCCAGATATGGAGTGCTTACATTCAAAGAGTAAATTAATCAGAAGATGTGCAGAATTTACATTACTTATGCTTTTATTCTGTATTCTCTTAGGTGAATAATGTAAATGAAGGAGATCAAAGTTTTTGTCTCTGTCTCTCTATTTAATTATTTCTCTGATCTGTCTGTGCTCATTTCTCTCCATCTCTAGTTGGGGGCTCTCTTCCTGTGGTCCTGAGGTTGTTGTGCCTGATGCAGACCAGCAGCTCCCCTGAAAATCACATGGATGGCATCCACTTCAAACTGCTCTATCAAGGTTGTGTCACAGTCAAGAGGTCAAACGAGAGGAGTCAACCACCATAATAAGTCAGATCTACAACATTAGTCCAACATAATCCCTTCATTCATGAGTACATTAAAACAGTGCAGCTTGAATTTGTAGATGAGGACAGGCTGGTATTAACAACAACTGTTGTTATGAAAGTTGTGTAGTCTGTCTGATGTCTTATTGACCCCCCCCCCCCAGGAAATAGATGAAGAAGTTTCTAGCCTTTTGTGTGTTAGCATGTAACACGCAATGTCTTACCATAGAAGCGTCCATTACAAGATATACCTGATCGTCCCTGGGGAGGGCACTGTGGTCATTAATTGATTTGATTTCTGACAATACTGGAAGTATTTCAATGAAACGACATGGCTGGCTTGATGTCACCTGAACTTGCGTGATGCTGAAATGTGCTGCTGAGCGGCGTCAGGCGTCCGCTGAAATTCGCCCACTCATGGGCGCTGCTTCATTTGTCCACCACGTGGTTACTCTTGCCTCTCTCTGTCTCCCGTCTCCGTTTCAGTGAGCAACCTGGCAGCGAAACTGAAAGCCTCCGACACTGAGTGTTTGCTTCCGGCCTTCAGCTACCTGTACTGCAGTCTGCACCTCGCCCCACAGCACTGCACTCATACAGGTCACTCCTTCTGCCACCCTGACCGCTTTCACAACGTTTAGGGAGCGGCCTCCGTTCCCATTCTGACCCGTCACTCGCTGTTTTCCTGCGATTGACAGACACAATCCTGTGTAGTACTCTCTCGGACATGCTGGTTTAAAATTAAACGCTGTGTGAATGATTATGCAATCCAAGATAATTAGTTTACACAGTTTAGAATAGGTCAGCGCTTTTCTATAATGTGAAGGAATCTACATAATGTCAGGGCCCTTTTCAGTGCAACGAAGCAAATCTAACTGCATGACTGAGTCTGCAGTGCTGTTGTACTCGGAGCCAGAGTTCGTCTCTGTAGAATTATCTTTTCAGGAGCCCATGGGCACTGGAGCTTTTCAAACAAGAGCTCAGATCAGAGGGCAGAAGCTGCATGTTACTTGATGTCGTTATGCGGTTATTAGCCCAGTTAGAGGTTAGGTACTGGTCAGCAATGAGGGAATTTCTGCTTTCTAACAGGGACTGTCGAAAGGAGGGGTCCCTCGGTTTCCCGATTTCACTGTCCTTGGTTCTCACAACTACAGTAAAACCAATACAGCCTCACACACCAAGTTGGTATTGTGTTTTATATACTGGATAATATCTTGACTGAGATGTCTGTCTATGGTTTTCTCCACAGCTGTGTCCATGTTGCTTTGTAACACTGGACTGATGGACCAGCTGCAGGCTACTCTACACCTGGCCTCCCCCTCTCCTTCCCTCTCTGGTCCATCTGCCCTGCTGTGCTGCTCCCATCTGCTGTTGTCCTCCCTGATTACCCTGCAACACGCTCACGCCGCTCAGGTCCCTGTTTTTGGTCCCTCAAAACTCCTGAAGACGCACCACTCCACAGGGGAACAGTGAATACAGAGCTTAAAGGAGAGTTATTGAACAGACGTTGTCGTTCCCTTTTGGATATCTCCAGGTCCATAGAAGCATCTCATTGGACGTGGACAGCGTGGTGCACGCCCTGTTCTTCAGGAAGAAGACCACAGACAGCCTCTTACTGGGTGAGAACGGCACAGCAGCGTTCTTCCCTGGCTTTCGTTCCGTTCCGTGCCTTTCATCCAACAGCTGGGATATGAACAGCCATGTGGTTCTGTCTCCTCTCTGTGTGTGTGTATGAGTGGGCGGCCAGGGTCAGGATGATCTACGGACTCTGCTCCTCCACCGCCTCCTCCCCCCCTCTCTCCCACTCACTATCTGCTTTGGCTAATTGTCAGTCCTCTCTCTGAGAGGAGTCTGATACAGCAGTGTGCATAACAGCAGCTGTCTGCCTCCCTTTCACATCTCTTACTTTCATGTGTCTTTGACTCCAGCTGAGCTGTCATCTACGGCTGATCTTTGTTTGACCTCGTCTTTGCTCTTCTGTCATTTCCAGCTGACAGATGTTAGACGTTGTCTCTCTCCTCTGTCTTGCCAGTCATTCTCTCCCTCCGTCCGTCAACATAACCCTCTTCTCTCATTGTGAATGTGTTGTGTGTGTGTCCTCCGTCCTCCACACAGCTAGTTCCCTAAGGCTGCTGCAGGCTGTTCTGGATGTTGACCTGGAGTCTCCAGTGCTGTGTGTGGGTGGGGGCCCCAGTGCAGGAAAGAGGCCCCTGGGGGAAACAGACAGCTCTCTGTACCCGCTGGGCTCTCACAGGGCCCATTGCCTCATCACTGCACTCTATGGCCTCCTGCTGCAGGTAACAGACACACACACACATCCCCAGTACCGCTGCTGTTCCAGGTGTGATTATTGTTTTGCTGAGAGCATCCCTGACTGAGGACTGACTAGCATTCAAGCGCCCTGCCAGTGTTACTCTGTTTCTAACCCTCCGTGGTGCAGTCTACTGCACATTTATAGTCCGTAAAATGGTGTTAATGTCAGTGATATGGTAATAAACCCCCTCCATAAATACAGTGTGTAGTTACTGTCATCACTTAATGACTGCGTCAGAGCTTATAAAAACTCTGCGTGAGGCACCGTGGCCTCCCCTGTGTCTCCTGATGTCTACAGTGCCACCTGTTCCTCCTTTACTGCCATGCTGTCTGGGCTGTGTGTGTGAACGGATGCTGTAAATGCTGATTGCCTCGCTGCGTAGACGTCTGGCTGTTGTAAAAGCGCCGGTGGCAGTCAATGCCTTATGGGTAACTGTTCTGTCCAGCCGAGCTCCTCCGGGTCCACTGCGCCGGGGACACACTAAGCACGTGATGAGTCGGTACCGCCACCGGGATTAGAGAGGACCTCTCTGTTGTCCTCCTCTCGAGAGTCACCTGGCCTACTTCAGTGACTTGACACCCTAGTCCGTAGTTGCCCCCTCATTATGGGCTGTAGTCTGAGAGGATCACACACTGATCCATTTCTCTGTATTGTTTTAAATCTTTTGGCCAAATATCCTTTCTCTCCCTCCTCTAGCCATTCCCTCGTCTTGCTAAATGTCTCTCTGGCCTCTCCCTCTTCCAGAAGCAGGAGCTGTTGCTCAATGTGACAGTCAACTGCCTTGGGTCTCTGTTGGGGTTTCTACAAAGGAGGAGCCAATCTACAGGTACCAGATCAGATGTTACCGTCTTGTTGTATTTTCATGTTTCAGTCAGTGTGTTTCTCATCCTGAGCATTCTTCCCTCTGTGAGCAGCCCAGCATGTTGTGTGTCAGCCCTGGACTCGCTTCCTGCTGGACACCCTGCTCAACTCTGGAGACAGCTGCATGTTGCACCCTGCCACACTCAGCCTCCTCACACTGGTTAGACTGGCCTCACTCTCACACTGGTTAGACTGGCCTCACTCTCACACTGGTTAGACTGGCCTCACTCTCACACTGGTTAGACTGGCCTCACTCTCACACTGGTTAGACTGGTCTCACTCTCACACTGGTTAGACTGGCCTCACTCACTCTCACACTGGTTAGACTGGCCTCGCTCACTCTCACACTGGTTAGACTGGCCTCGCTCACTCTCACACTGGTTAGACTGGCCTCGCTCACTCTCACACTGGTTAGACTGGCCTCGCTCACTCTCACACTGGTTAGACTGGCCTCGCTCACTCTCACACTGGTTAGACTGGCCTCGCTCACTCTCACACTGGTTAGACTGGCCTCACTCACTCTCACCCTGGTTAGACTGATCTCGATCACCCTCAAGTAGTTCTTTGAAGCAGCAGAGGGACATTGTGAAGTATCTTAAAATGTGTCTGGCGAGGCCTTGGATACCAACCCGTGTCTTTCTCCTGCAGCTGTTTCGTTACGACAGTGGTGTGCTGAGGGATCCGGACCTGAGTCAGGTGCTGGACGCAGTGGAGAGGAGAGGCCTGAAGGAGCTGGGAGCGAACACGGCACAGGCCCTGAGACAGCTGTTCACACAGGTACATTACACAGGCTTCCCAGATGAAAGCCTGTTCACTAAGTCACCACTCCCGGCTGGATTCCTGTGTGGCTGCGTTGAACTGAGAGACAGTGTTGTAACTGTCTACGCAGGCCTGTGTCCGTGCCTTGGTTGTACTGTGTCACAGACTCTTAGAGCCTGGCTCTGGAATGAAACATTCATGTGGCTGCGCTGGGAGGGCCTGGCTGTCTTCACTTGTCATGTGATCGTGTAGTCAGCCCTCCCTTTGTGACTGTGGTGTATGTGTCAGACCCAGTGACTCAGAGGCTAGCAGAGGTAGATCTACTTCGGCAGTGTGCTCCTCGGTAGCTTGTCAGATCAGAGCTGGTCTTACATGTGACTGTCCTGTCATGATGTCTGGCACCTGCTGCCTCTCAGAGCGGCTAGCCTGCTGTAACCACTCCAGTAGTCTCCCTTTGTCTCTCTCTCCCTTGTCTGTTCCTCAGCTCCAGTGCGGTGTAATCTGCCCTCCTCCTACAGAGAACAACCGACTGAGGGCCAAAACTCTGATGAAGTCACTGAGCTCATTGCCTCTCACCAGCATCGACAATCTACCCACCAGCATTATGTATCCTACACACACACACACACACATACAACAGAAGATGCACTAAGTGCAATAAATATTTTCTTCCAGAAGCTGAGTGTTTTTCCAGAAGCTGACAAAGCACTAGTTTTTATTGATTTTTTTTTCAGACCGATGGCAAAATCGGTTATGTGTGATGCATTTCACATAATCTGTTTTAAAATGTGCTACAATACAGTCTAATGTTTCAGTTCTGTCAGGGGGTATATTTTCGTCTTACTGAGCAGAGTGTATTACCGTGCTGCTACAGATCTCTCCTTAACAACACTTGATCAGGCGTGTTGGAGAGCTTTCTGTCTGTCTGTCAGACTTCACAGTGAAGACACCTGGACACCCTGGTTCTCAGTCATAGACTTTTTTGTTTCTTAAATGTTTTTATTCATATATTTATAGCTGTTAACATTTCTGAATGGGTGCTTCTGTTTTCCGGATTTAGGAATGGACTGAGCTCTGTATTTGGATCAGTTCAAGTGTCAGGTTTTGCTGTTTGACGTTTATAAAGACTGTTTAGAAACATAGCCGTTTTTATGTGTTGTAATGTAAGTAGAAATATCAGAATCTGATTGATTATTAATTTGGAATCTCACAGGTTCACCTATCGACAGGATGTTTTCGTGAAACCCAGGAGGGGGATTGATTTACCGCGTACCACGGCTTGTGTGCCACTCTAAAATCTCCGTCTGGAAACTACCTCATCTGTGTAATCGGTGGCTGTCACTCGTCCAAGCGTAGCTAGCCAGTGTGATCGTGGCACTGGCTGAGTGGAGCAAGCGACTGCTGCTGTATGTAAATCAACATTTACAACGCGATATTGTCACCTGAAGATTGTAGCTAAGACTCGGCCACGGATGCCTCCATCTTTACGAGAAAAAAAGTCACGCCACATACATTTCAAATCCAAAGATTCTATCGTGCTCATTTCTTACTTCAAGGTAAGTAAACTGCGAGTTTGTGATGTCCAAGCCTACTGCTGACAGTAGTACTGTATGTAGGAAACGAAATGAATGCGTGCATTGGAATACAGATGCGTTGACGTTGTGATTCAGTTTTCGATGATCTGGTGTTACCAAACGTGGTTTAATTAAACATCGTTTCATCAGCTGTAATGCTACTATTTCATATGGTTTGGAGGTGTAGGTAACGTTTTTAACATCAACAGACAACACAGATACGAGAGGCTTTACCTCCATCCCTTGAAATGCGGTCTGAAACACAAAGGTTAACGCTAATTGATTACTTTCCAAGTCCATTGTATGCAAACGACTTGCAAAACATCTGTCAGAGTGCAAAAACATTTTTGGTCATTCTTTTCATTTGCCGTTTTAAACCTTATTAACCAAACACATTACACCTCAACTGCAATATTGTATGTCCTTAGTATTAGTGCTAACTTCATACGTTAAGTCGATAGCCAGTCAATGTTTCTTTGGTACTTATCAACATCCTGACAGCGCAGAGATCAATGGGATGTATCCCAGTGAACCGTCAAACCACCAACATTACTATACAACATTACATAAAACATACATTACCAGACACAGTGTTTGTATTTGATGATACAATCAAAAACCTACACAGACTACTGTAGCAGGCATCTCTTGGGAGGCTTACAGTAAATGGGTGTATCAGGAATCTTGTCATTAGAAATAATTGATCTGCTCTCTGGTCCAACTTTTAAAATACCAGCGCGCCGGCTGGAAAAAATCTAAAGTGATTGGGATGGTCTGAGGAGACTCCATTTTAAATAATTTTCAGTAATGTGTGTGTTTACATTTTAATGTTGTCAATATTGTGTATAGGAAAACTAATGCAGGTTTGGTTTGTTTTACATTACATGCAGTCACAGTCTTTCAGTTGAGGTAACTTCACAAACAATATTTTTTCTTTTGAAAATGATTTCTCTGGACATGAACATTTTGCATGCGTTGAATCTCAGACAGTCACCCTTTTATGTCATATGAGAACAGTCGATGGAGAGGAATTTCTAAAATTGATCATTTTACAATTGTCACACCAATCTTTGAGTGTAACTGCAAAGGTTGACCACCAAATGATACCAGGATCTCCAATTATTCATCACATACAAAAGAGGCTTTAAAGGTTTAATGGTATTGAGTACAGTACTCAAAAAGCTGAATCAGAATTCATTTGTTGCTCCTAATAGAACATTTAACAGTTTTTTGCTGCTCTTAATGATCAATTATCAAATTTTGGGGAAAGAAATGCTGCTGAAAGTGGCTGGGGCAGTTTAGACAAATGCCCTATAATCATATCCATTATAGAAAATCACTAAGATATTTGTCAGAAGATCTAGAGCTCGCAAAACCCATTCTCTGAATTTTAAAGCGTTATTGTATTCCAATTGAATAGTCTAACTATATGAGGTCCTGTGAAACCATGGCTTCTATCAGTGTAAGCGATTGCCGCTAAAGAGTTCAGAATGGAGTTGGAACATGGTGATAAAATGCAGAAAAGATGTGATAATCAAGTCACCTTTTTAATTACAACCCTGAAGCTTTCTCAGTCTGTCTGGTGCTGCCTGTCTTTAGGCCTAACTTTGTTGCATCTTAGAAAAGCAAAGTAAAATATTCAGCAGCAAATCTGTTGCCCCCCCCCAGGGTCTCTCATATCCCACTCCCTTTCGTCTTCCACCTGCCTCTCCAATCGCCCCCCCTCCCTTGCCATTCTCCCTCTTTTGTCTCTGATAACAGCATTGTTTCTGAATTGTACATTAGGTATATGTTATATTGTACATTTGGTACATGTTCTATTGACACTGTCTTCTGCTCCTTAGATGTTTTTCCTGCTAATGATGTTTGAAACGAGTGCTCATCAAATATGCATCAGTCCAATATCTATTTTCAGCATTTTTATTTACTTCTGACTATTCTCTTCCTTTCAACTACTGCGTATTAATGGAATCATTAAAAGGATCTAAGGGAGAGGAATACTGGACCCGAGGGAATGTTGAGGCAGCCTGCAGTTTGATAGAGAGAATGCATGAGAGCTGGCTGGCAAAAAGGTCAGCCCGATGTCAAGTGGCCAGTTTAAAGGTGTGCTCCGGTCACATGGTCTCCGGTCAGGTCTTTCCCAGGTGACAAGTTCCACCTTGGAAAAAAATATAATTTGTTGGGAAGACGAAATAAGAGTGACAATCGATTCTGGCCCATTAAAACGGATAGCAGTGTAACTCCTCCCCTCCATTGCATTCTGCACAGCTGAACCTTATTTGGTTTGGTATGATGATTGGTGGTCGTACTGTATGTCTGAGATGAGGTGAGGTCGCATTTTTAGACAGTGCCTGAATTCCTGAAGCAAGGTAGAAAGACTCGAAGGACTCGCTGCTTTCTCTTGGGGAATCTCAGCTGCCCCCTCTGCACCTGCTTTAGCTTCAGGGAACGAGTGAACAACTTTGCTTGTTGTGCAGGGTTGATGTTGTGAGGGGCATAGTTAGTGATTCTGGTATGGTGATTGAATACAGCCAAAATGTTTATATTCACAGAATACTGTACAACTCATAAATGTGAGTCATGATCTGTAAACACACAGCATACAACTCACAAATGTGGATCATGATCTGTAAATAGACAGCATACAATCCACGCATAAATACCCAGCAGCGAATCCATGATTGTAAACCATGATTTGTATATACCAAAAATGCACAAATGTAAGTCACCATCCACAAAGAAACACTACCTGACTCATATTTCTAAAATTGAATTTGTATTCTAACAAGTGTTGTCCGTCAACACTTGTTAGAAGTGTTGAGTGTGCGTTTGTGGATCAAGTGGTGTTCCTGGATCAGTTAACATTTATGTACAGAATTTTGGCAGTTACATCCTGAGTTCCGGTCAACTATCCACAAATGTTAGTGAGACCACTAGTTTACATCTCGTAATTTAGTAGAACATCTTGGTGACTTCCAGCCAATCACCTACTTTAAGCACTTGTGATGATGTCATCTACTTTTCGGTTTCAACAAAGGTTAGCAAACTTTAGGTGGCAGTAGTGCTCGCTTCTACGGTACTGTGCTGTCTGTAGCTAGCTGGCTGTCAGCATCCCATGTTGGCGAAGCCACCTTCTGAATAATCCATCCATCCATCTTCTACCGCTTATCCGGGGCCGGGTCGCGGGGGCAGCAGTCTAAGCAGGGATGCCCAGACTTCCCTCTCCCCAGACACTTCCTCTAGCTCTTCCGGGGGGACACCGAGGCGTTCCCAGGCCAGCCGGGAGACATAGTCCCTCCAGCGTGTCCTAGGTCTTCCCCGGGGTCTCCTCCCGGTGGGATGGGACCGGAACACCTTCCCAGGAAGGCGTTCCGGAGGCATCCGAAAAAGATGCCCAAGCCACCTCAGCTGACCCCTCTCGATGTGGAGGAGCAACGGCTCTACTCTGAGCTCCTCCCGGGTGACCGAGCTTCTCACCCTATCTCTAAGGGATCGCCCAGCCACCCTGCGGAGAAAACTCATTTCGGCCGCCTGTATCCGGGATCTTGTCCTTTCGGTCATGACCCAAAGCTCATGACCATAGGTGAGAGTAGGAACGTAGATTGACTGGTAAATCGAGAGCTTCGCCTTGCGGCTCAGCTCTTTCTTCACCACGACAGACCGATACATCGACTGCATTACTGCAGAAGCTGCACCGATCCGTCTGTCAATCTCCCGTTCCATCCTTCCCTCACTCGTGAACAAGACCCCTAGATACTTAAACTCCTCCACTTGAGGCAGGCACTCTCCACCAACCTGAAGTGGGCAAGCCACCCTTTTCCGACTGAGGACCATGGCCTCGGATTTGGAGGTACTGATTTTCATCCCCACCGCTTCACACTCGGCTGCAAACCGTCCCAGTGCATGCTGAAGGTCCTGGTTAGAAGGGGCCAACACGACAACATCATCTGCAAAGAGCAGAGACGAAATCGTGTGGTCCCCAAACCTGACACCCTCCGGCCCCTGGCTGCGCCTAGAAATTCTGTCCATAAAAATTACAAACAGAACCGGTGACAAAGGGCAGCCCTGCCGGAGTCCAACATGCACTGGGAACAAGTCTGACTTACTGCCGGCAATGCGGACCAAGCTCCTGCTTCGGTTGTATAGGGACCTGACAGCCCTTAGCAAAGGACCCAGGACCCCATATTCCCCAAGCACCCTCCACAAGATGCCGCGAGGGACACAGTCGAATGCCTTCTCCAAATCCACAAAACACATGTGGATTGGTTGGGCAAACTCCCATGAACCCTCCAACACCCCGTAGAGGGTATAGAGCTGGTCCAGTGTTCCACGGCCCGGACGAAAACCACACTGTTCCTCCTGAATCCGAGGTTCTACTATCGGCCGTATTCTCCTCTCCAGAACCCTGGCATAGACTTTCCCGGGGAGGCTGAGAAGTGTGATCCCCCTATAGTTGGAACACACCCTCCGGTCCCCCTTCTTAAAAAGAGGGACCACCACCCCGGTCTGCCATCCCAGAGGCACTGTCCCCGACCGCCACGCGATGTTGCACAGGCGTGTCAACCAAGACAGCCCCACAACATCCAGAGACTTGAGGTACTCAGGGCGGATCTCATCCACCCCCGGTGCCTTGCCACCGAGGAGTTTCTTGACCACCTCTGTGACTTCAGCCCGGGTGATGGACGAGTCCACCACTGAGCCCTCATCCTCTGCTTCCTCAATGGAAGACATGTCAGCGGGATTGAGGAGATCCTCGAAGTACTCCTTCCACCGCCCGACGACATCCTCAGTTGAGGTCAACAGCTGCCCACCTCTACTGTAAACAGCGTTGGTAGGGCACTGTTTCCCTCTCCTGAGGCGCCGGATGGTTTGCCAGAATCTCTTCGAGGCCAGCCGATAGTCCTTCTCCATGGCCTCACCGAACTCCTCCCAGGCCCGAGTTTTTGCCTCCACAACCACCCGGGCTGCAGCCCGCTTGGCCTGTCGGTACCCGTCAGCTGCCTCAGGAGTCCCACAAGCCAACCAGGCCTGATAGGACTCCTTCTTCAGCTTGACGGCATCCCTTACTTCCGGTGTCCACCACCGGGTTCGGGGATTGCCGCCTCGACAGGCACCGGAGACCTTACGGCCACAGCTCCGAGCGGCCGCTTCGACAATGGCGGTGGAGAACATGGTCCACTCGGACTCAATATCTCCAACCTCCCTCGGGATCCAGTCGAAGCTCTGCCGGAGGTGGGAGTTAAAGATCTCTCTGACAGGAGACTCGGCCAGACGTTCCCAGCAGACCCTTACAGTACGCTTGGGCCTGCCGAGTCTGTCCAGCTTCCTCCCCCACCATCGGATCCAACTCACCACCAGGTGGTGATCAGTTGACAGCTCCGCCCCTCTCTTCACCCGAGTGTCCAAGACATACGGCCGCAGGTCAGATGAGACGACAACAAAGTCGATCATCGACCTGCGGCCTAGGGTGTCCTGGTGCCACGTGCACTGATGGACACCCTTATGCTTGAACATGGTGTTCGTTATGGACAAACTGTGACTAGCACAGAAGTCCAATAACTGAACACCACTCGGGTTCAGATCAGGGGGGCCGTTCCTCCCAATCACGCCCCTCCAGGTGTCACTGTCGTTGCCCACGTGGGCGTTGAAGTCCCCCAGTAGAACAATAGAGTCCCCAGTCGGAGCACTTTCCAGCACCCCTCCCAGAGACTCCAAGAAGGTCGGGTACTCTGCACTGCGGTTCGGCCCGTAGGCACAAACAACAGTGAGAGACCTATCCCCGACCCGTAGGCGCAGGGAAACGACCCTCTCGTTCACCGGGGTAAACTCCAACACATGGCGGCAGAGCTGGGGAGCTATGAGCAAACCCACACCAGCCCGCCGCCTCTCACCATGGGCAACTCCAGAGTGGTGAAGAGTCCATCCTCTCTCAAGGAGTGTGGTTCCAGAGCCCAAGCCGTGCGTAGAGGTGATCCCGACTACCTCTAATCGGAACCTCTCAACCTCACGCACTAACTCAGGCTCCTTCCCCGCCAGCGAGGTGACATTCCACGTCCCTAGAGCCAGTTTCTGTGTCCAGAGATCGGGTTGTCTAGGCCCCTGCCTTCGACTGCCGCCCGATCCTCTTTGCACCGGCCCCTTATGGTCCCTCCTGTGGGTGGTGAGCCCACGGGAGGGCGGCCCCACGTCACCCGTTCGGGCTGAGCCCGGCCGGGCCCCATGGGGGAAGGCCCGGCCACCAGGCGCTCGCATTCGAGCCCCAACCCCGGGCCTGGCTCCGGGGTGGGGCCCCGGCTGCGCCATACCGGGCGACGTCACGGTACTCAAAATGTTATTCTTCATTAAGGGGTTTTGAACCGCTCTTAGTCTGACCCGTCGCCTAAGACCTGTTTGCCTTGGGAGACCCTACCAGGGGCATATAGCCCCAGACAACATAGCTCCTAGGGTCACTCGGGTACTCAAACCCCTCCACCACGTTAAGGTGGCAGTTCCTTCTGAATAACTTTTTGGAAATATGCAAAATGGTCTCTTTTTTCTGGACACTGTTTTATTTATTTTTATACATTTCCAACTATGCATTTGTGAGTTTAATGCTGTGTATATACAAATCCTGGTTTACAATCATGGATTCACTGCTGTGTATTTACGGATTACGGTTTACATGTGTGGATTGTGTGCTGTGTATTTACGGATTACGGTTTACATGTGTGGATTGTGTGCTGTGTATTTACGGATTACGGTTTACATGTGTGGATTGTGTGCTGTGTATTTACGGATTACGGTTTACATGTGTGGATTGTATGCTGTGTTTTACGGATCACGGTTTACGTGTGAATACAAACATTTTGGCAGTATTCAATCTCCATACTCCGGCCACCAATCCTTTGCTTGGGCTGGTGCACGTATAAGTACATTCAGATGTTATGACGCAAAGCCTAACTCATGGGCTTGGGTGTAGGATTCAGGGGCTGTCTACCATGCTTGTGGAGTCCAGCCACGGTGTTGCCATGGTGTTTTCTAAGGGCCTTGGCATTTTCAATGGGGTGGTCATGTGACAGGAATACACCCTAAAACTCTCCATGCAGTCTCTTTCATTGTAGTTATAGATTTTCAAAAACCAAAGAGGCTGAAATTAGATGGGTTTTTTTAATAGTGGCTACACAAAGACATCATTTATCATTTTAAAAACATCAGAGTGGTATTTCAGCCTTGCAGTGTGGAGATAACATCAACACAAAGAGTTTCTGACTTCAGTAGTCCTTCATACTAAACAGAGTAATTTTACACACTTTGTATTCTGCCTGAAACCTACTATAACTGGTTCAGTAGAATTCTTGTAATCAACATTTAGGCTGAAAAATCCTGTTAAACTTCAATCTCCGGTCCTCTGCCCCTTTTCGTTACGCGTGTTAGAGAAGAGTGCCTTCCCACCACGGCCCTCTGAACATGCTGACCGCGGGTACTGTCACGGTCCTCCTGGTGGTGGCTGCTTCCGCCATCTCTGCGGACTCGGACGCGCACAGACACCGACACGACTCGAACTTGGAGATTTGTATCCTACTGCTGGTGTGTCCGGCACTTTGGTTTCTCCATGTTGAATGTTACTAGAAAATCCCCCCCCCCCCCCCCCGCCCGAGGGCCCTCGTTTGGTGTCGATGTACTGAAATGTCTGTCAGAACTGCCTCCTGAACCAGTCTCCTCTCAGACAAGCGTCTGTTCGAGACGAAGAGGAAAGACCAGCTGAATGCTCTGAAGAACCTGGTGGAACTCAATGATATCAACCAGCAGTATAAGATCATTGACATCATGCTGAAGGGCCTGTTTAAGGTACAGTGGCGCCGCTCTTCCTTTTTACTTTCCTTCTTGCATACCACTTATACAGACCCCTAACAGCTTATCATTAAACACGCGGAGAAACTATGATCTCCTTAGGCTAATTGCTAAGGTGTAAATAGCCCATTAACATAGCAAGAATAAGTGTGAATAAAGATTTAGCATCCTAGTCCTGATACACTTGAGACATCGCTGTCTGCTGGAGGACATAAATGCTACGGATCTGCTTTCTGCTCAAGGACATCTACAGTAGTCAACTGTCAGTGGGTGATATACATTGTCAGTGTGTTTCTGTTTTGTTAAGGTGTTGGAGGACTCGAGGGCAATCCTTATTGCAGCCAACATGCAACCTGATGATCCCTTCCCCATGGATGACAAAATCAAAGAAGGTCAGATAAAGTCCCATTGTAGCCTTTTTCTGTGTCATTCTTGGCTACCTCTCACTCGATGCTGATCTTGTTTGTCACCATCTCTTTTTGTCTACTCTGCCACCTGCCTCTGTCCTCCCCTCCCCTATTCCTTCTGTACGCCTCTTTCAAGTTCGGTCATTACTCAGTGTCTCTCTGAATGTCTCCTTTTTTTTCCCTCACTCGTTTTCTCTCTATTTCTCCCTTAGAAGTAGTGGAGGGTTTGTAGTTGTTTGTTAAATCCCAGTCCCCTACCACACAATTGGCCTTGAGCCTCTTGCCTAGGCTGTCGTTGTAAATAAGTATTTGTTGACTAAATGACTTGCCAGATTAAAGATAAATTAAAGTATGTCCGTCTTCAGGGATTTAGTTTCTGATTGTTTTACTAAGTATGAAAGTGGGCTACTGTATTCCCCCCCACCCCCTTTCTCCCACAGCCTATTCCCATGTGGTGGAGAACACAGCGTTCTTTGGGGATGTGGCTTTGCGTTTTCCCCGTATTGTCCACCATTACTACGACCGCAACCCTGACTGGGGGGGCCTTCTGCGCTGGGGGCTGCACTTCTGCAACCACACCGGGGTGTTCTCAGGAGGGGCACACCAGCACGTTCTCTCACTGGTGAGACTGGAGAACGGACTGGGTAGAACTGGGAGGAAATGATGGGCCTCTGATTCAAATGGAAAAAAGCAGTTTGGAATAGAATACTTTTGTGGGGATTATATGAAGCCATCTGGTTATTGCATAATTAACTTCTTATTACTATGTTTTATAAGAATGTGGTAGGCGTGTTGTTTTCTATGGATGTTCAAAATAGCTGATGACTTTCCCTTTATTGTCTCTTAAGATGTCGCAGGAGTTGGGAATAATTGAGAAATCCCCAGACTTCACCAACCCATACCGCACTGAGAGAGATGATGTGAGTAAAGCAATGAAGCCAATCAACACCGATATGTTCTTGTAAGGCTTTGTTCAAGAGACACACGCCTGAACATGTCTGAGACAAGCATCACATGCACTGACTGCATGTTGTTGTGTCCTCCTGGGCTGTGCTACTTTACACTCCATGCACCTGTAATGAAAAAAAAGTATCCTCTCCAAACACGTTTACGTTCTCTGATCTGCTCTGGTGCAGGTGCTCCACACTGCCGAGGCTTTTCAGAAGGTCCTGAGGGAGGAAGAGAAGAGGAGGAGAAAAGAGGAGAAGAGGAAAGAGATCAGGAAGGGCCCCCGCATTTCCCGCTCCCGCACGGAGCTATAGTACTCTACCTCAACTTTTGGAAAGAGGAGGAGAAAGAGAGGAAGGAACATACATTTAGACTTGTCCTGAGTCCTAGACTCAGCAACTAGGAGGTTAGAACCTGTGGGCTCTGTCAAAGGGATGAAGTGGCATAAAAACATTAGAGGAAAGAGAAGACTGTCTGTGAGACACAGGAATGAGCTGGGGGGAAGGAGGAGCTACAACTGTGGGTGTCACAAACTTACTGCTTATAACTGCCCACTTGCAGTTATTCTAAAACAAAAAACCTACAGCTGACTAGAGATGAGAAGCACTATGTTGAAGATTTGATAAGGAATGCTTATGTGGATAATCTTAATTAGTTAAATGTACTTGAATTCATAATTTTAACAATAAATATCCAATGTTGTCTTTTGTGGTTAGATGCAAAAATAATAATACACACAGTTGTTTTTGATGGTATGATCAAATTTGTCTTCATGATTATTGTAAATGAGTTATTTATGTTGCCATTCAACACATTTTGAAATATATCGCTTGAATAGGTTCTGTTTGGTGGTAGTCATCAGATTTGTTAGTTTTTTGTTTTGTGGTCGAATTGTTTTCTCTAGGTACATTCTGTTGATTTACAGTCTCCATGAGGTTTGCCACTTGAGCCAAGGTCTTAGCTGTCTTTTGTCCACATGTTGTTGTCCACATAGTTTAGAAATTAATAATGTCTTAGGTCTGTTACTTTTGGCAACCTCTCATCAGCTTTACGTTCTGGTTCACATCGGTTTTTCTATCCATAGATGAGCATAAGGAAACTTCCATGTCAGAACAGCAGTCACCAAGAACAATGCCTTTTTTACATCCTTATTTTGGCTTGTATAGTTCTAATAGCTCTTTTTTGTGGTATTTACAAATGTGTTGAGTGATGGTTTCCTGAGCAATGGAAATGCGACTGTACTGTATGTGCGGATTTACGATTATCATTTCCGAGATTATGATTACATTTATGAATTTATCAAGTTTAATACAAATGAATTACTATTAACGATTACTTGAAAAGTTAAATAAAGTGAATCGTTACCAAAATCTGAAATCTGAGTGATGAACAATACCGCCGCTAGAGGGCGGTCATGTTGCCCTAAAGACAATCACAAAGTCATGTGTTCCCCCTACTTCAGCTGTTGATTTTTGGTTGTACTGTTCAGGTTGTCCGCCATAACCAGCGCTTCACTGGCGTTGTTAGACCAATCCAAATGTAGGCCCGAGTCTTTATCAAACGAAGGTCATGTCAAGTTTCGTGGAATCAGGTAGTCCAATATGTTTGCTTTTTTTTTAAATTAGCGAACGTTAGCTTGTATTTAGCTAAAAGACAATGAAAAGGTTTTCCAGTCAAGCTAACGTTTACTAGCTACTACTGTATTTAGCAACCAGCTTGGCGATACTGTGCTAATGCGTTTCTGAAATGATTGAGGGTGTCGTACCTATGTTTCCAATAGAAATTCGTTGTCAACAAACGTTTTGTACCGTAACTGTTTAAACAGTCAGACGGAATGAATAAACCCCTTTCCACATCACCTAACGTCAACTAGATAGCATGCCAACTAAACACAATCCTTCCATTGAAACAACAGAATATGGCAGAATTATCTGAAGTTTACATGTTTATCTCTTTCTTGGTAGGTTTTAGCAAATGGTTGTGTTTGAACTATCTCTTGCTAGTTAGTAAACAGTTTGCCTGTACACGGGGAAGCTGAAAAACAACCGATGTTGCTGTTGCTGTGCATTCCTCGCCTGGATAGAAATTGGGCGCTTTCGAGTGGTTCACTTTAGAAAAATAGAATGACCTTTTCTGGAAAAAGCTTTACCTCTGAGTTCGACATTCTTCTTAGCCTTGCTAACATTAGCTTAGGTTTCCTGGTAGCTGGCTATAGACAGTTGGACTATGTCTGCTTTCGCTTCATTGCCGTTTTCGTAGTGTATGCTGTACACTATTTACCGTTTTTCGTCCTGGTCTCTAGCTTCCATTATAGTTTCTTACTGTAAGTGAACTTCGCTCCCTATGGCATACTTGTGCTAAATACACCGATCAGCCATAACATTATGACCACAGGTGACGTGAATAACACTGATAATCTCGTTATCATGGCACCCGTCAGTGGGCGGGATGTACAGTTGTGGTCAAAAGTTTGCATTCCCTTGGATAATTGGTCATATATTTACCATTTGTAAAGAAAACAAGTGAGAAGACAAAACACGTTTTTTTTTGCATGATCAGTCATATTTTCAAAATCAATGCCAAGATTTCACAATTTGTGCCATGGTATGCAAACTTATGAGCACAACTGTATTAGGCAGCAAGTGAACATTCTGTCCTCAAAGTTGATGTGTTACAAGCTGGAAAAATCGGCTAGCTGAGGATCTGAGCGACTTGGACGAGGGCCAAATTGTGATTTGAACGACAGTATCAGAGCATCTCCAAAACTGCAGTTCTTGTGGGGTGTTCCCGGCCTGCAATGGTCAGTACCTATCAAAAGTGGTCCAGGGAAGGAAAAGCAGTGAACCGGCGACAGGGTCATAGCCGGCCAAGTTTCATTGATGCACGTGGGGAGCGAAGGCTGGCCTGTGAGGTCCGATCTATGGGTCCGATCCATAGACTGTAAAAATAAGGTCCGATCCAACAGATGAGCTACTGTAGCTCAAATTGTTGAAAGAGTTAATGCTGGAACTAGTCGTCCAGAGTCGCCGAGCTTCTGAAATTAGTCGTCACCTCTCACACACAGGCAGCCGCGTTGGATATCATGCGATTGCGAATAATATCTTAGAAATGTATTTATAACAGTCCTAACCACCAAGTATCGTATCATAAAAGCATCTGATCCCATATCTCCATTGAAATATTTATAAAATAGTCTACATGAACCGCTGAATATAGGCTTTTTTTTTTTTTGCACGTTTTGTGCAACCTCCAACCACACATGTTGTGAAGAGCGATGAACGCTCAAATAACCAGTCTTTAACCAACTGCAAACCATAGCCGTTTTGAATTATATGATATTCATTATCTTATAATATAATTTCAGATAGTCGGTATTTTATCACAGAAATCCGAGAACCAACAAGCTTGATCACACTCGGGATCCGAAGAAGTCGGATAACGGATTTGATCTCGCATAATCTTGATTTCGTATGTATTCTTGAAGACCTTCACCTCCTCTTCAGGCCCAGCTATCATCTTTAAGTTATTGAGGAATTTTAAATGGCCTTCATTTAAGCGTCCATTAATACAATTTTAGCCAATTCTGAAACCGGTGGTGTTCCTGTAATAAGAACCAGAGTGCCTCCCACTCTTCAGGAAACAAGTATGAATCATTAGGGTATGATAGCGCTGGTTTTTCATTGCAGCCTAGATGTGCATGCCCCTTACGGAATAAACCAAACCTGCATGATGAATTCGATAACTGTTCCTGGCAGCCTATACATTTGCCTGTGATCTGTAGACTGAATAATTAGGTAATTGTTGAAAAAAATTTACCAGGTTAATTCGGTAACATTAGGCTACTATTTTGTGAGTCATGAAACGGAGTGCTATTATACACTGTAAAACCTAATAAGTTCAGAATACTCAAGAAAACTTATGTGGAAACTGATTACATCAAAATATTTAAGTCAACTAACTTAATTTTGCTAAGTAAGTAATTACTTAAAAATTTCAATTTACTGAAACTTAATTGTTTAGATGTTGTTTTTTTAAGTTTACTGTACATAAAGATATAGAAGAAAATGATTTCCCAATATGCATTGCCCTTTCAGTATTTGTTAATGACAGAGACATGGTTATTGAACACAGTCATTATCTCTAAGTTCACTTTGTTGACTGTTATCCCATAAATCCTTATTTTGAATTGCAATTCACCTGGCTCATGGACTATTCATTTTAAACTTTCAGGAAGTCCCCCGGTTTACCCTTAGTAGAAGCATTTGAGTAAGAAATACTTTTGGGTTTACAGTGTAGCAAACAACAAGGTCCCGCCATGATACTGGGGGTATTAAACATTTATGTAATGTGTGTGTGGGTGTAATATCAAATTCAGAGTTTATTTATCAAATGCACCGAGCAACACAGCGTCATTCTGAAGTGACATTCTTGTGACATGGCACCCGTCATTCTGGACAGTGACATTCTTGTGACATCTACGTAGTAAGAATTAAGAAATATATAAATCTAAAATATAGCAATAATATACATAACAATGTAAACTAGCAGCAATTTTAAAGAGAGTAGGATGGGAAATATGAACAATATGGGTAGAAGTATTGAATATTATAAACATAAGTATAATATGCCTATGAATGGTACATACAAAGTAATATTCTAATGTACATTAAATGTACATGGAAAGACATCAGAGCATTTGGAATGTTCAAGTGTGATCAGTATGATTCATCAGTGTTGCTGGTTGAGGAGCCTTATGGCCTGAGGGGGAAAAACTGTGAGTCTGGAAGTGCGTGCTCCAATGCTCTGGAAGTGTCAACCAGACGGCAGCAGCGGTGTGAATAGACCATAGCCTGGGTGTCTGTAGTCTTTGATGATGTTTCGTGCTTTCCTAAGGCATCGTGTATAATAGATGCCTTGCACGTAGGGGAGGTTGTAGCCGATGACGCGCTCCGCAGACTTTAACACACTCTGGAGGGCCTTGCGATCCGCAGCGGAGCAGCTGCCGTACCAGGCAGTAATGCAGCCTGAGAGGATGCCCTCAATAGTGCACCTGTAGAAGTTGGTGAGAGTTTTTACAGACATGCAGAACTTTTTGAGTCTCCTCAGGAAGTATAGTTGCTTTTGGGCAGTTTTTTAACTGCCGAGTTCGCTTGCCTGGACCAAGTGAGGTTATCTGTTTATGCAGGTGCAACCCAACAGGCACAAAACATACTTGGCAGCAACTGAAGATGAAATCAGACAAACAGGAAAAGTATAATATCAGTACAAACATTTGTGATTGTTATTTAGCCTCCCCTACCTAATTAAATACATTTCAGTGGCTACATTCAACATATATTTAAGTAGTAAGTAACATTTTCTAAGCAAATCAAAAGTACACTTCCCCCCCAATAAAATTACAATTCTTTGTTGGCCTATTTGCACATTAATGCTGTGGAAAGACTTCATATTCACATGATTTCCTTCATTTACTGAAGGAGCTGTGATAGGATTATGAGTGCCATCTATGCAGCCAATCACCCCTGGAAACCCTAAAATATTAACTGATTAGTGTTTCAAGTATCAAAGCTTCATACTAAATAAACTGACTTCTGTTTAGACTGATACCTGCAATTCTGTGGAATTCTTTCTATGTAGAATTTCCTTTTAGATCCAGTACAAGAATTATTCTGGAAATCCAGATATTAATAGAGAAGTACCTGAAACTATTGAGAGAGCTAAACAAGGCTTCATTAGCGTTATTTTAGCAGCAGGATATTATGCTGTGGGCACTCAGATTTTCTTTATCACAATAAAAGCCCTCATTGAAATGTACAAGGCAATTTAGTTAACAGTCTGTAAAAAAGAAGAGACACAAACAATATTGGAACGGACATTAAAGATAAAATGTAGAGACTAACTAGATTGCTGATTGTCTTATACACAGCTCCGGAAAAAATGAAGAGACCACTGCACATTGAACGCTTCTGTTTCTCACTCAAAACCTTCCTTGTCGACTTTTATGGAATTGAAAAAAAGGGTGCAGTGGTTTCTTTTTTTTTTTTCCTGAGCTGTATTTCAATTCTGGCTTTTAATTAGAAAAATACATTCTCGGTTAGCGCTGAAACACCAGTGGAGGAGGTAAAAATTGCATTAGATTGCGTGGCATATTGTTTACCAAGTAAATCTTGTTTACTTAGGTAGATGTATAGACCAGGCCTGGGCTTTCATTTTCTGTTATATATTTTTGCTACTTGTATAAATCATTATAAATTGAAGGTTTTTGTTTTGAATTAACAATTAAAGGATTAGCAACAGCCGGAACAGCACCATCTAGTGGACAGAACCTGCCAACATCAGGTGGTATTTGGTAATAGGGGTGCGACCGTTCAAACGTTTTAATGTTGAAACAACATGATATTCCTAACGTTAGGAATATCCCCAAATTGAAAAGCAGTTATTATAATTGTTTTCTTCACAAATTCGTTTAAAAATGCTGTAACTTACTAGGGCACGAAATTAAGATGTTTTAGTTACTGTAGAAGCATGGGAGGGGCACGTACACCATGAGTTTAGACAATTGGCCATTTATCACATTCCTGATAATTAGGCAATAAAGCTTGTGTATGGTATATAGACAGTATACCCAGGGTAAGAGAGATTAGAAATGATGCAATAATTGTTTTCTAATACTTTGTATTTCCAGTGTCAGAGCTTGTTTTTAAAGATGTACTATATATACTGGACCTACAAACGTCTTCAGCTTTTAACAGCATGCTGTATATGTAGCTAGCCTAGCGATGTAAAAATCAAGCGATGATTTGATGTCAGCATTGAGTTTTTATAATGCATCTCTTTTCTATTTGTTTGCTAAATCTGCAGCTAATAATACTGCATTGCACTTGAAGCTGTGTCATGTTACTAGGAAGTAATGTATTTCTGTCTGTCCAGGAAGGAGAAAATACTCTCCTACTGATGACTTGTGGGAGAGCGAGAAGGGGGATGACGGAGATTCCTTAGTCACGGAGCTCCGGCTTGTCTTGATCGGAAAGACAGGATCTGGGAAGAGTGCCTCTGGGAACACCATCCTGGGCCGCAGACACTTCCTGTCAGAGCTAAGGGCCAGTTCAGTCACCCAAGCCTGTGAACAAGGAAGCGCAGACCTGACTGAGGAGGAGGAAGGAGTCACAAGAACAAGGACGAGAGTGCTGGTGGTAGACATGCCTGGTTTCGGAGACACACGTTTTGATGCTGAGCATACTCATTCTGAAATGGCAAAATGCGTGACGCTGTCCGCCCCGGGCCCCCATGCCTTCCTCCTGGTGATCCCCCTGGGCCGCTACACTGAGGACGAGGATCGTGCCGTGGCGGAGATGGCTGACATATTCGGAGAGACGGCGGTCCGTCGCCACACGCTGGTCCTGTTCACCCGTGGTGATGACCTTGAAGGGAGGGGGATGGAGGAGTATCTGGGAGCCAGCGCCCCTGTGGAGCTGAAGGCCCTGTTAGAGAGGTGTGGGGGCAGGTACCACGTCCTCAACAACAGAAACCCCAGTGACCTGCAACAGGTTATAGGGCTGCTGGAGAAGGTGGAGAGGATGGTGGAGGAGAACAATGGAGGCTTCTACACCAACGCGATGTTCAGAGAGGCTGAGACTGCCATCAGAGAGGAACAGGACAGGATAATGAGAGAGAGATGCCAGGGAGTGCGACAGGACAGGGAGAGTGTTGAGCTAGCCAAAAGGCGAAAATGTGATCAAGAGCGGATTGGGTGTGCAGGAATTGGAAGTAGGTGGGCTGAGAAGGGGGGGCCACCTCAAGGGTCAGGGTTAAGGAAAAGGGACCTGGAGAAAGGAGGAGAGGATGATGAGGGACAGAAGAACGGCAGTGCCGAGGCCCTGCTGAGGGACAGAGGCGACAGATGGGGGCAGCTTTTCAGGACCAGGCGGCAGGGCAGTAACAGGGTCCTGAGCAGAAGGCAGTCGTTCCACTCTGCCCTGGAGCAGTTCAGGAGGGACGCTGCCCTCTCTGGGAAGGTCCTGGAGAAAGTCAAGGTCCTGGTGGCTGCTGGGGCCACTGGCATGGCCGTGGGGGCAGTGTTTGGGGCGGCCGCTCCTCTGGCGGCGGCGGCGGGGGCGGCAGCCATGGGGAACACAGTGGGCTTCGCCGCAGGGCAGCTGGCTGGGGTGTCAGTGGCGGGGGGTACCAGCATGGGAAAGGTAGTGGGCGCCATAGTGGCGGCAGCCACGGGCAAAACGGCCATGGCTCTAGGGGCGGCGACTGGAGGAGTACTTGGGGGATCTGTGGGCGCCCTGGCCGGGGCGGAAGCCGCCGGTCCCGGGTCGGCCGCTCTGGATGCTCTGGGCCAGGTGAGCCTGATGGGAACCGCGGCAGTGGGAGTTGCAGCGGGGGTGGGGGGTGCCTTGGGGGCAGGAGCCGCCCTCGGGGCCGCCCTGGAAGGTGCATCTGTCACCGCTACTGCCTTGACAGGGGTCGTTGGTGGGGCTCCCGCTGTCGCAGCTGGGACGCATGCAGCCGCCTCTGGGGGCAGTGTTGCAGCCGGAGCCATTCAGTGTGCAGGGGCCACAGTGACAGACGGGTTGGCTGTGGCCGGGCCCGTGGCTCAGGCCGGTGCAGCGTGTGGCACTGCAGGGCGGGTTGTATCTGACGCCTGGGGCTCCATGGGAGCCACAGCGTGCGTCATGACCGCCGTGGCAGAGATAGGTAAGGCTGCGGCGGGCATTGCCCTGGCTGGAGGGCTGGTGGTGAAGGTGGTGAAGGAGCGCATCAGGAACACCACCGGCTCCGCAGACGGCAACTATTCTGAAAGGAAGTCCTATGAGATGATCTGGAACAAATGAAGGACGTTCAGGCCTACGAGACCGCCAGATGAAGAAAGCAAAGGCCTGGAATCTCAGGGCCTTTTGAAGTTTGAATGCTGGTTCAATCAATAAGCACATTATTACAGTTATCAATAAAAGCATGTGGCATGTGTTTCTTTTACTTGAAGTGGGTGGTAATCTTTTATCCACTGTTGTTTAACTCTAGCTCTGCAGTGTAGCTTTGTTCAAGCACTTACCTTGGTGTATTAGCTTTTTGACACTTCCACAGTGTATACAATTGTCGATAGAAATAGCTTTATAACCTTTTAAATGGAAAGCAGTATTGAGATTTTCACACTTACATTTTTGGAGGTTTGATATTACAAAACATTTTCAAACTTAGTAGAACAAATATGATGTACCTGGTTCACTGACACATTATGAGTATGTATTAATTTGCAGTGCTTTGGCTTTATGCAACAAGGAGTGTTTTTTTTTTTTTACGGAGAATTGCTTTAGGATATTCAAATGCATATTAAAACTATATTTGTGAACTCTCTATGATGTGATTGTCATTTCATGTTTGATACACTGTAGAAAAAGATGAAAAACACGTTTGATACACATTCATACTGAACACTCATTAAAATATTCAAAGATAGGCAATCTATATTGATAAGGATGTTGATTTGAATATAACTAAATGTCAGCCTAGGCTCAGTGGCCAAAACAAGCCATGATCTCTTACAGCAGCAACTGGTCCCCCAGGACTCCAAATCAGGGACCGGCCCTGTTTATTTTTAGAGGAAAGGCGGCACTGAGATGAGGGTAAATATGCTGCTGGCGAACCTATGATTTAATTTATTCTCATGATTCACACAAATCCCATCCATGCGATAAACTACCTCAGAAAAATGTGAAACAATGCAAGTGTACACAATTAAATGTTGAAAGTGTACACAATTAAATACAATTAAAATTACTAAACACATTTTGAATATAATGTAGTTACACTTATAAGTATAATTCCTTCTAATGACATTTTACATTTTTAAATAACGTTGAACTAAGTTATTATTAATCTGAAATTCATATCCTGATGCGACCAAAACATATTCATGCATTCATTTGCTGCTGAACTTCATTGAAGGATGTTATTGGGCGGGGTCAATGCAAATGTCAAGAAAGCTTCTGATCGTTGACGTACTATCAGGCCACGGTAAGGGTGGCATTTCTATTGGACAATGGTGCCTGGTCTCATGACTTCAACGACAAGGATTAAGCCTATCCGGAGTAGGTCTGCTTCACAAGCTGTGTTTGTAAATGACGTAATTCGTGGAAAACAAGATGGCGACGTCTAAATCGTAAATGTGTTTATCTAAATAGATATCTGCCTTTCTGAGGCATCAATTAAGTGTTCCCGTTAATCGGACAGCTTAATATCATACGAGATAAGATAAAGAGACAACTGGCTTTGTTAACGACTGAAACATATCTGGACTGGTCTTGATTATTTCCTTAGCAGCCTCGGGTTAGAGCCGGGAGACGAGGTTCTGAGGATCACAGGATGGACGGCAACGCCAACGTTAGTGGAGAGTACATCTCGACTATGGAAAATATGGACCCGACTTTGTCAGAACTTGGGGACGAATTTACACTGGGAGATATCGATGGTGAGTGACTCTTTTGGTCACAGCAAATTGGTTACAAAATGATTAATGTTCATGTTTATTTTTCCACGAACGGAAGTTTGTTGTGGCCTTTTTTTGGCTTTGTAGTACAGTGGGGTGTTATTGTCGAGAGACAGTAGGGATGTTCTGGTGATAGGTATCACCAATTAAGCAAGACCGCTTCTAGTCAATTCATGTGTTTGCTTCTTGAGATGTACAGTAGGCCGGTTGTTGATATTTCACATTGGTCACAATTAGTGTAACTGTGATACTGTTGCTATTATCCATAAATCGGCAGGTTCAAGCCAGTGTCAACAGCGACTATTGATGTGCATGATCAAATATGGCACACATACAGTATAATTAGGAGTTTTCTTATGAACTCGTACCTTAAATAATGCCATGTTTTTTTGTCAAACAGTGGCAATAAACTGTGAAAACGTTTTTTATAAATGTTTTTTACCGACCCTTAAAATGAAAAGGGTTTTTAAAATAATAGCTTTTGTACTTTAATTTTGTCAAATGGTAGCCATGCATAAATCATCGTATCAGAGATAAGACCCTTGATATTGGAAATGAGCATCAAGCTCTGTGCTCGCCTCTGCACTTTCTCTACCCTGTAGACGTCATAATAACTTATTTAATATATAGCATTAGAAACGGTATACTTTCCGTTTAGTTGGAGCACCACAGAACATATCAGCCAGCCTACATCGCAAAAATGCATTACCTGTTTTATTTAGCTTCTTTATTCATTCATTTGCACGTAACATGTCATTTCTTGACACAAAAATATTCCACAATATGAAACAAATTATCGACTATAAAAATATTTGTGATAATTTTTATTTTGTAACATTTTACTTGCACAACATTATATAATTATATTAATTATAATTCCTAATTATCCCATCATTAGTTTGCTTCAACCTGCTCACTAAAAGCTCCTTATATCAATCAATCTAATGTATTTGTAAAGCCCTTTTTACATCAGCAGTTGTCACAAAGTGCTTTTACAAAACACACAGCCTTAAACCCCAAGGAGCAAACAACAGTAATGTTGAATTTCATCGGCTTGGAAAAACTCCCTAAGAAGGCCGAAATTTAGGAAGAAACCTAGAGAGGACCCAGGCTTAAATAGACTCTGGACCCAGGCTCAGAACATATTAAGAGTATAATTGTAATAATTAATAAATACATGTGGGCTGAGTCCAGAGTCTATTTAAAATTAGTCCAGGTCGGACGCATGACCAGATGGACAGGGACAGGGACAACCCCGGGGGAGGGGGGGGGGGTGTCAGCATAGTGGCAGCTGAAATCGTCAGGTATCGTCTTGATCTGCAACACAACCAGGTGGACTTTGGACAGGGACAGCAACAGGTCTTTCAAGCCAGGTACTCCTCAGGTGTGGGCCAGGAGATGTCCTCCTAAGTTTGAAAGGGCAGGAGACAGGGAACATCTAAAAAAATAAATTTCTTAGATCTATAAGGATTTGTAGTGGAGAAGGAGAACTGACCCTACTCCTCACGCACAATAATATAGCAGTGTAAGACCTTGGGGCTGAGACAGGGGGGTCCAGTGACTCTGTGGCCCCCGAATGGCATTGTAGGGAGGGCATCTCAGTGGTGATAAGAGCCCACCTGGCAAGACAGCAAGGGTGGACAGTATCAACCCTTTCTGGTCACCTTCACGCCCCTGGGCCAGACTACACTTAATCATAGACCATGCTGTAGAGATGAGTCTTTAGTAGACACTTGAAAGTTTGTACTGAGTTTGCATTTCTAACCTTAATTGGCAAATCATTCCACAGTAGTGGAGCTCTATGAGAGAAGGCCCTGCCTCCGGCTGTTTGTTTAGAAATTCTAGGTACAATTATGGACTCTATGGAGAGAGAATTGCTGTTCTGTACTTATCAAAACAACCATTGGCTGTTTAACCATTGGCACAGTGTGAATGCATGGGGATTTGGATACAATTCCCCGACACAGGTCACCAGATTCCAATGAGTGAATGTTAAGTCCCCGAACTGATGCGCTGTCATACAATAGTGGATGAATGGGACCCGTTGCTTTGCCGGAACTAAGAGAATACTGGTGCTGTTATGTAATCCCTTGAAAAAAAGAGAGGTATGCATAGTGTTCTGACCCGTTGACTAGGGTACAACAAAGGAGAAAATATTCCATTGTTTCAAAGTTTAAATTTATACTTGAATAATTTAAATGCCCAGTATACAGGTTTGGGAAGTTGAAGTAGATAAGTTCTTTGGACATGTTGAGGGAAATTTGTCTGTGAAATCTTAAACAGAAATAGTTAAAAGAGCATCCAGATGTAGCGCATGGGTAATAATGTTGTTTTTTTTTTATTACGTTACATGTGTTACTTAGTTCACAGATGGAAATGTCACTGTCGGAGGTAATGTTGGACACTTCCCACAGGTACTCCCCAGTTACTCCCCAGGTACTCCCCAGTTACTCCCCAGGGCTACGGAGGTCTAAAGACAATGTCTCGCTCAGCGTGTATTGGAGTGCATTGAGCGTTGAGGCAGGAAGTCTGCTTGTGTTTGTCCTTCCAGCTCTAAACAGAACCAGGAAGAGTATGACTTTGTCATTGGGATGCAACCAAAAACACCACACTGGCACTGAAACAGTTCTTCTCTCACCAGCAGCTGGACTTACTAGCGTCGTGTTAGTTACCAGGTGAAAAACATGTCAGTGGGTTTATACTCCTTTGGCCAAAGGACTCTCATGTGAGTTTCTTGTTGCTAGTGTCAATCGAAAGTTGTTTACACATTATGTTAATGTAATTTACATTTAATTATTGTCACAGCAATTGCGGTCCAAATATGCTCATTGTTGATTATAGGCCTAATAAGCGGCTCACCTCTGCTGCTGCCAATTTTCTCCACTTTAGGTTAGTGTCTAAAATGCATGTTTGAGCCTCACCTTATGTTGGAATTTTATGAGACATAGGCTATTCTTCTATCTAATGATCACCTGCAGAATGCTTTTGCTCAGTTCTATTTAAACTTCTCCACTCTGTTCCCAATGCAACAGTCACTCTGGTTATATAACCTGTCTTCCCTACTCCCAGAAGCCCTAGGAAGCTGTCACAATTGTCTGTGGGTTTGGAGACTTTGGCTCTGTTTTGTTCTGTGTCTGTCAATGCCAGTCCCCCGTGGAGCCTTTTGGATTACAGGTTACAGTGCCTCTGTCGTTTGTGTGGTTCATTAAGGCTCACAAGCAGAACATTTCAATTAGTATTTGTATTAGACCAGCCTCTATTCATTGGCATACCAGGCAACGCAATTAGTGAGAGCCCTTATTTTATTTGTAATCTATTATTGCATATCATGCAGGACACCAGCAGACCATTTTAAATCTATTATGTTCCATTCTTGAAGTAGCAGCGGTCCCAAGCTGGAACTCGAGTATATTATGTCCAGAAACATTCAAGTGTGCAGTTCACATCTCCTTACTCCCCATACTCTACGCATTTAAACAAGTAGGCTACCAAAAGTGTCTGTCGTAACCTGTAGGTTATCACAAACATAAATGTGACATAAAGATGCAGTCTATTTAGGCAGCTTAACAAACGCATACAAGTCTCGTGCAAGCAGTCCTAAATACCTGAGTGATGTTATTTTTCAAGTCGCAAACATTGACAGTTCAAGAGGGCAGACAGACTGGGCCATGCAAAACAAACTTCATTACGGTCATACACTGGTCACAAGCGGAAATGGAGTGGAAATGGAGGTGGAAGTGAGGTAGTTTAGTACTTGCATGGTCACTGCAAACCATTGGCAAAACCAGGGGCCTGACAGTTGGTTTTTTTCAGTCACCCAGGCTACAATCTACAGAGGAGCCTCAATACCATGATTGTCATCACATGTAGTTACATAGGTGTATATTATGTGTAGATCTTGCCCGGACATTTCTGCCTCTGTAAAATCCTAATTGAAATAAGATGGCCTTCTCCACCTTTAGCTGAAGTATGACTGCCTTCTCCACCTTTAGCTGAAGTATGACTGCCTTCTCCACCTTTAGCTGAAGTATGACTGCCTTCTCCACCTTTAGCTGAAGTATGACTGCCTTCTCCACCTTTTGCTGAAGTATGACTGCCTTCTCCACCTCAGTGCCTTGTTCTTATCTCATTTTTATGGGACATTTGTATTTTCCCAGGACATCTGTATTACATTAACATGTCCTTTCTCAAGGTTGGTGGTTTGAAGGCTTCTCTGTTAACATTTAGTTGACTCCGTTCCAGAACAGTAGCAGGGTGTCAAACCAAGGCTGGCACTCCATAAACAGCCTTTATTCCTTTTATGTCAGCTACCTTGGACTGGCAGTAAACAATAGTGTCACAGTACATATCTGCTGTAGGTCACTCTGGACTCTCCTTCCATTATTGGCAAACTGTGCTCTCTTCACTCAAGGCCAATTTCAAATGTTTGTTAATAATCAACATCCAGCATGTTAAGTGTGCGTTTTAAATGAGTGTCAGCAGCACCACTGTCAGTTTGCTGGTGGTGTAACTTCTGATGCAGTTAATCACCAGACCCTTGTCTACAGTTCTCAGTGGTGAGATTTCTTTTACCCTTTCTGTGACAGGCCCAGACCTACCTTTGTTAGAGAGCAATATCCACCGGATAATGTCAAACAAGATCAGCCAGTTCTATGCTTAAGCAGGATTTGTAGTCTTGGCACGATTTCATGAGTTATAATGAAGTACCTTTTAGCTAACCCACAAGCTGAAACTAATGAAACCCTCATGTTATTTCTCCTCAGAGATGCTCCAATTTGTCAGCAACCAGGTGGGGGACTTCCCTGACCTCTTTGAGGACCAGATGGCCACGGCGAGCTCCCTCCAGAACGGAGCAGGCGCCCCCCCGCGTCCTGCACCTCAGCCCCCACAGACCCCCACCACAACGGTGTACCAGAACACCAACGTCACCCTCACGCCCACCCACACCTTGGCGCCCATGTCCATGCCCCTCACACCGCCCCAAACCCCAGTCCAGACGTTGTCCTCTGGGCAGCATCAGGTCCGCACCCCTCCCCTGCTCCAGCCCCGGCCTCAGATGCAGGCCATCCAGCCCCAGCAGCAGCCCACCATCCAGGTCCAGACCCAAAGCATCCCCATGCAGACACACAGCTTCCCAGTGCACACCCTAGTCCAGACCCACAACCAGACCCTGCCCATCCAGACCCAGGCCCAGACGGTGATGATCACAGCCAATGGTGGCCAGTCCCGCTTTATCCAGAACCCCGTCATTTGCCACCAGAGCCCCACTACAGGCTTCCAAGGTGAGCATGCGACTAGACACAGTCAGCCGAGATCGGTTTGAGCGGGAAACTGTGGGTGTTCTCTGACAATGCATTTTGAAGTACAGAAGAGACAGAGAGAGACAGTAGAGAAGTGATCAGTTTGTATAAGTACATGCAATTTCACATTCAATCACATTTATTTATAGAGCCCTTTTTACATCAGCAGTTCTCACAAAGTGCTTTTACAAAACACCCAGGCTGAAGCCCCATGGAGCAAGCAACAACAGTGTTGAAGCACATGCGTCGCGTTTCGCGCGGTCCCTCATCAACCGTCATGGAAGAACCTGTAGTGTCCTAAACCAGGGGGAACCTCCGTGGCTTCCTGTTGGGATGCTCTGGAGAGAGTCAGGCTGTAGTTACAGGGCTGGTTGGCTCATGTGTGGTAAGAAACCCACTGGCCATCAAGGACAATGCTGCGGTTCTTGGTTGAGAATTGCTCCTTAAAATAAAGTGTTTCTCAGAATGAGAATTGCTCCATAAAAAAAAGGTTAAATCCAAGTTCAGCAGATGTATTTGGCTTGTTCCCTTAATGATTCCCTATTTGGCTTGTTCCCTACTCTACTTAACAAACATAGGACGGGACTGAAAGCACCACACGGAAATGCGTATTTCCATGAAACTGTTTAGGAGTCTTTGAACAAACAAATGGATGGCATTCAAATGCAGCGTCAACATAACACAACTGGAAGAATAATTATTAACATGGAATCCGTCAGTATGGTCTCAATATGGCCAGGCTAATTTAGATCAAGATTCCGCATTTGCAAAGTCGATAATTACATTTGGATGAGTTATTCAGGTATGTCATCCAATGTTGGGCAATACTTGCATTGGCACACCAAGGAATTTTGCTATAGACTGCAACACTAAGACAACAGCAAGAAAGGAGTGTCAGCTTGGCCTGGTCCTTCATGGGATATGATAATGTAGTGTCGGCTTGGCCCTTCATGGGACAGGATAATGTTGTGTCGGCCTGGCCCTTCATGGGACAGGATAATGTAGTGTCGGCCTGGCCTGGCCTTTCATGGTTGGCCATTTCTAATCTGACTTTCTCCACAGTCCTTCAGCCTCAGATGCAGAGCATAATGACATCACCACAGCCCATGACCATCCAGCACCAGAGAATACTGCAGACAGGCCAGACAATCCAGACCCTCTCCACAGCGCCCACTACAGTCCACACCATGCAACAGCAGGTTCAACAGGTACCCGTGAGTATCACCCTTCAGAGGATTCCATGTTAAAGCCTCAAATGTCTCGCATGTTGCAGCCACAGATCTTATGCTGTGTGGTGCCATGGGTTAGAACTGATCCAGTGTCCCTGGTCTCTTGCAGCTTCTAGTCCACCAGCCCCAGATCCTGAAGACTGAGAATCTGGTCCTGACGACCCTGAAGCCTGACGGCACACAGGTTCTCTCCACCATGCAGAACCCCGGGATCACCACCTTGACGCACCCCATCCAGACCCAGACTCTACAGGTACCGGTATGTCGCTCTGCTACTCTTCCTCTTACTTTACACTGAACATACTTCTTGGCCTATTCCAGTCACTGCATATTATTTTAGCATCTTAGCTGCATTTCGTAGGTCACCGTTGACTTTAACCACTCGCAGACTCTGATGGGCAGTAACATCCTGACCACCGTTCCTGTCATGATGGGGGGTGGAGACAAGCTGCCAATCAAACAGCTGTCGTCAGGCTCCTCCAACTGTGGAGGCGGGGCCAGGCAGGTGATGGACCAGGGGATGGTGATTGGTCCAGGGGGCCAGGTGAAGGAGGGAGAGAGGAGGACCACTCACAACATAATCGAGAAGAGGTACCGCTCCTCCATCAACGACAAGATCCTGGAGCTACGAGACCTGGTCGTGGGCGGCGACGCAAAGGTCAGCAAAACCAAGTGACAGTAGAATTCAATACTGACTGTCCTTGACCTCTCAAGATCAACAAGTGTAGTTTTCTTTTGTTGTCCTTAATGGAATAAGAAGTTGGAGAGTGCAGACTGCCAGAAGAATTAGTGAATCTGTTTTATTATAAGGCGAAATATATTGATTAATCTTCTGTTAACAAACATAACTATTTTATAAGTCCTTAAAGAGTTGATTTAATGGCTATTAGGTTAACATGTAGATTGACACACGGGCCACATGTTTGTACACAGATGCACAAGTCAGGAGTCCTGAAGAAAGCCATCGACTACATCAGATATCTGCAGCAGGTCAACAACAAGCTACGGCAGGAGAATCTGGCCCTCAAGATGAACAGCAAGAACAGTAAGTCATAGAATCATTAGTTCATTTATTACTGCTGTGTGGATATTTTGGTGTCCCGTTCCTGACCCGCTGTAACTCTGGGCCCTGTGTCTCTGTTAGAGTCAGTGGTGCTGTCTGATGACGTTGAGATGAAGCCAGAGGTGATGATGATGATGTCACCTCCCGCCTCCGAGTCCGGTTCGGGTTCTCCTCATGGGTTCTCTCCGTACTGTATCGACTCAGAGCCTGGCAGCCCCTTACTGGACCATGAGCAGGTGCAGTGATGATGATATTGATGATGCTCGAGGATGTGTGATGGGGCGGGGGGGTTGTTGAGAGTTAAAACTTCAATGTAAAAAAACTGCTCCTGTTGTCTGTCCATGCCTTCTGTCAGTTGAAGAGCGAGCCTGGCTCGCCCTCCTCCGTGGGTGTGATGGATCGCTCTCGTCTTCTCCTTTGCGCCCTCACTTTCCTCTGCCTCTCCCTGAACCCCCTGCCATCCCTCCTGGGGTCGGAGTCGCAAGGCAGCTCCGGTTTCTCCTCCACGCACGGAGCGTCCAGGACCCTGTTCTCCTTGCCCAGCCAGACCCAGAACTTTGGTCAGTCATCTTCTGCTTAGACACTGACAACAGACGCGTAGCAGCCGCGTTACAGCGCATCTTGGGCGAGGTGTTAGAACGCAGAACATACACTGACTCCGCCATGCTCTCTTTCCCACAGCTTCCTGGCTTTGGTGCCTGTTGCCGTGGGTGACGGTGTGGGTGTTGAGCGGTGTTGGGGCGGTGTGGGGCTGTGTTCGGGTCCTCTACCTCTGGGAGCCTGTCACTCCCCTTCACTCACCCAAGTCCGTCTCCTTCTGGAGGCACCGTAAACAAGCCGACCTACATCTCCAGAGGGTGGGGCCACTTGGTTCATGTCGAACTACGTCAGCTCACCACATTGTTGCATTATGTCCTTCGGGATAAATCCTCTCCCCGCGTCCATAGATGCATTTGGAATTTTTTTTTTTTTTTTTTTTTCTCCTCCTGTCCTGCAGGGGAACTATACCGAAGCTGCGGACAGTCTGGAGACCTGCCTGTCAGTCTTGACCAGAGCCCTGCCCACCACCCGCCTGGAGCTCCTCTTCTCCCTCTCCTGGAACCTGATTCGCTACTCCCTGCATCGCCCGACCCCTCTCGGCTGGCTGGTTCGCCTGGTTGGTGGGAAGCATGAGGGGGAGGAGTCCAAGACCAGCGCCCGAGACGCAGCTCTGGTCTACCATCGTCTGAGCCAGCTGCAGCTTACAGGTGACTACTGAATTGTTTGCGTTAAGCCATGTGTTTTTGCCTGTGTGGTACCAGTCAGCATGACAACACCGCACCCCCCCCCCCCCATCTCTGTGTAGGAAAGCTTCCCCACCACAGTGGTCTCTGGGCTCTGTCTCTGTCCATGAGTGCAGTCAACCTCAGTGACAGTGCCCAGGGCAAGATGGCTCCCGCCCAGCAGGCCCAGATCTACGTCACCACAGCCACAGCCCTGCGCACTCTGCTGGGACACCACCTCTCTTGCCTGCCTGTGAGTCTCTCAGACCCCCCCCCCCCCCCCCCCCCCTCATCCTGGTCCCCCATTACCGACCCTCCACATCTCTCTGTCACTGCAATGATAATTATACCTCTGTTGGAATGAACTTCTGTCGTTGTCTGTTTCCCAGGGTTACCTTTTGAGCTGTGCTGAGGGTGTGGCCAGCCAATCGGAGTCCAAGCCTATCCCTGACTCTCTGCACTGGCTCTTCACACCATTGGGCAGGCAGTTTTTCCTCAGCTGTGACTGGTCTGTGAAGTCTGAGAGCAGAGAGGGTGTTTACACCTCTCAGAGAGACCCAGGTATGAACAATAAAGTGGAAAGGAGTACACAAATCATGCATTGCAAATTGTCTGTTGAATTGCCTTTCTCTGTCTGTCTCTCCCCCTCTAGCTGACCCGATTGCCCAGCTACATCGTAGCTTCTGTGAGAAGCTGCTGGAGAGAGCCGTGCATTCCCTCATCCAGCCCCACACCGACACCAAGCCCAGGAACAACTCTGGGTACGACCAGGGTCCTCACAGTGCCCAGTCACTCTCCTGGTACTTGAGCCACACCGTGTACTTCTACAAACTGGTAACTTTTCTACTCTCCCTCTCTCACTCTGTCCCTTCTATAGGGAGTTCTCCAGTGCCTTGGAGTTTATCCAGCTGTTGAATGGTTGCACGGAGGAGTCCTCCTCCCCCTCTCCTCCCTTCCCAGCCCCACCCAATCACACCACCACGCCAGGTACTGGAATGCCCACGTCACTGGAGCCCCGCCGATCTCTGTGTGGGAGGGAGACATTCATTACCAGTTTCTGTATTTCTGGTTTTCCAGATAGTTCTCTTTCTGTCCTGCAACAGGATTTGATGCTGTGATTGTCTGTAGATTTGTTCATGCTCACATTTACATACTTTCCTGTGCAATAGTCTCGGGCATCTGGAAGTCAAACTGAAGTCATTTATTTGGATAGTGTTTATTTGTTAAAAAATAAATTTAAAAAAAAGTGTGCGCGCGCTCGTGTACACTTATTTTAATTAAAACACTTACTACCCAAATTCGATGGCCTTAGTTTGACTTTCAGGCGTTACGAGCTACATTCTTCATGAAGAAATCCCTAAGGACGTCTGTCATCTCTGTGCTTAGTGGTGGAGCCAGTGAGTCGCTGGTGGGCGTCGGTCCTAAAGGCAGCTGTCCATTGGCTACAAGGGGATGATGTTGCCGTGCGGTTACTGGTGTCTGAGGCAGAGCGCATGCCCAGAGCTCTACACACCCTGGAGTCAGTATAACGTGGGCGTGCGTGCGTGCGTGCGTATATGACATTAGAAGCATTGTCATTATTGTCTCTGTTGTCCCACAGCCATCCATTGCCCAAGGCGGTCCTGCTCTTATGTAAGGCCGTGAATATGAGCCTGTCTCCACTGAAGGGGGACGGGACAGTGGCGTGTCTGGCTCAGTGTGACCGGGCCAGCGGGCACCTGCGTGCCAGCATCTCCATCCCCCTGACCACCCAGTCTGGCAACTGGCTCAACAAGGTACTGTTAGAAATCAGCCGTTTCGTATAGTGTTTGAAATAATGATCGCATACGCGGTTGTCAAGGGAGAGAGTAATTCTGTTATTTATTGCAGCATTAGATAGTCTTGTTCATGAGGTTACGGAGCCGGTCTTCTTTACACAAACTCAATCTCATCTCCCTCAATCTCAAAGAAACTTCCGGTTGTCCTCACATTTATATACATCCCAAGCTGAATACACATTAGTCCTTTGGCTATTTACTGTCGCGCTTTGAATGACCGTGACTTCCTGTGTACAGATCAACAGATGGCCTTTTGCTATCTAAACACAACAAGCATACACTCCGACAGTGCCCAGAACAGGCCTCAGGGACTTTACAGCGTCTTTATTTTCACCAACGAGAACACTTCTGTATGTATCTATACTTTATGTAGGTGCAGTAGAGATTGTCTCTACATTCATATACCAACATAATGCACACTGTAATGCTTGCGTGGGCTCTTGTTTGACTCAGAAATGTACAGATTGTGTGTGTGTGTGTCATAGTGTGGGTGGTAGGGGGGTGGCTGTGGTGCATTGTAGTTGCATTGCATGATCCTGCAGCCCAGTGCAATGTGTCTGCAGTGCAGTACAGAGGCCTCCGGAATCAGCCGGCACCCGTGTCACAGCCCACCCTGAACACCCGTAATCCGGGCAACGCGTCGCACCGCTGTTGCCCTGACAACGACACACGCGAACACCGTAGCCCTGAGCGCCACAGCCATGACAACGCATTTCACCACGGAGGGCCCCGTAACACGGTTTGTTCGCCTTACGCCGGTTCCTCTTCTATACCCAGGGGGTGGAGCTCCTTTGCTGTGACCTTTTGCTGACCCTCAGGACCAGCCTATGGCAGAGAGGGAGCGGCAGCAACGGAGAGCAAGGCCCCGCCCCTGGTTCCCAGCTGACCGGATTCCAGCGGGACCTGAGCTCACTGCGCAGGCTGTGCTACCGGCAGGCGCAACACAAGGTAGCCAGCGTTAGAGGCCTGGCCGCCTGGCCGCGGATCACTCATGGCTGTTTATGGTGTAATGTGAGCGTGGTCCCACTCTCCCCCAGGTGTTTCTGCATGAGACCACAGTGAGGCTGATGGCTGGCGCCAGTCCCACCCGCACACACCAGCTCCTGGAGCACAGCCTGCGGCGCAGGATCCACAGCCCAGACCAAACCAACGGTAGGGACCGTCGTCGTCGTTCAGAATGGCGCCGTTCAGTAGCGTTGTGTTTTTGGGCATCAGATTCGCCACCTCTTTGAGTTCCACCCTTCAGCAAACTGACTAATCCCTCTGCTCCTCCCCTTCAGCAGAGGACAACTGCGTCTTGGGTGAGCGTGAAAGGGCTCACGCCATCTTGCTGGCGTGCCGCCACTTGCCCTTACCCCTGCTAACCCCCCCCGGGCACCGTGCCCGCCTGCTGGCCGAGGCCAAACGCACCCTGGAGCGCGTGGGCGACCGCCGGTCTCTTCAGGACTGCCAGCAGATCTTGCTCCGGCTCAGTGGGGGCACCACTATCGCTGCCTCCTGAGGACCCCCCCCCCCCCCCCCCTCAAACAGACCTCCCAGAATTTACACCCACCCACACACATTCAAACTGACAGCTCATCTACTCACTCCGAGCAGACCCATCAATGATGAGTCATCCTCCACCACAAATCTGATATTACCCAACTCCCAGAAGTGTCGTCTTTGTCTACACACAACACTGATGTTATTTTGACAGTTAAACAGTTCCTCATTGTCAGATAGGCAAATGTTGCCCACTCGGTTGTTTGCTAGATACTTCAGAATGAAGTTGTGGAAGTCATATGTAATGTCAAAATGAAGGGGTGTCTGTACCAAACTAAGTAATCAGCAATCGTCATAAACCAGTTTTCTGCACACGGCTTATGGTTCTGGCACAACCCATTGGTTTCTGGGACCAATCAGAGTGTTTAGAATGTGGTCGCATTCTAGAAATCCTTGAAGAGGAAGTCTGTTCCACACATATTGCGGTGAAGAGACATTCTTGGCTGTGGCAATGAGATTGAATAGCAAGACAAACTGTTATAGATCAGGCACCGATCACTCTACATCAGGCACCAAAGGGGACCTTCGGTCTGCCAAGCTGAACAGTGACTACTGTTGACATTATGACAGTGTCATGTTTACTTTCACACCGCCTAAAATCCCTATATCCCCACAAAAGGAACTGTACATATTGTGGCTAATTCACTGGACCATTGCGCATTGTTTCTCACATGCTCTCTGGTGAAATGCTAGCACTGTAATGTTGCTAAAAATGCTAAGCATAAAGGAAGCGGCTATAGGGCGTAAAGGGAAAAGGGATCAAAATGACTGCCACTGAACTCTCATCTGCAAACAATTCAGTCTCTCTTTATGCACCATTTAACTGGATCAAGCGCGTTGAATGGACATCCATCCGTAAGAGGACGTGTTTGTTCGCGTCTACAGCTTTAACACAGAGTTGGAGAGTCAGAGGTAGATGATAGGCCGCACGTGTTCTGGCAGTCCACAAGCTATAGACGCTAAAGACTCAAATGTAATGTGCGTCCATGCGTCACAGTAATTACACAATGATGAAAACGGAGGGGTGTTTGTAAAACACAAATAAAATAGTTCCTAGCAGGAAGACCTATGGTTACGTGTATTCTAGCTTTGACCATTACCTTCCAGCTTCTACTGAATGACGCAAATTAGATTTCTTCTCGCGGTACGACGCGAGGTAGGCTCTCTTTATATCTACCTCATTGACTGCACAGTGACAGTGTGCTCTAGCTCGGTGTAGTACCATATTAGTTCCGGCATGGTGATGGTTCCACGTAGTCATACCCAGTGCAGTGTCAACTCTGTGGGAAAGTTCAATGATTTCGGAGTGCATTTATAATGTTGACCAAACAACCAGGTCGCTCTCAATAGTAGGGTTGATTCTGACCAATCTATTAACTGTAGAGGTCACGGTGAGTCTTGCTAGGTTATGCCGTAATGACCCGTTGGTGGAGAGGGTTTCCTAGGATGTGTAGGCGGTTGATGGGATGCCCTCAAGTATAATGGCCTTGATATAGTTAATGATTTTATAATGTTTCAGTGTCAGAGTTATTGTGGGATCTCAGTCCAATTGCTTTTAAATGGATTGCCTGTTGGCTAGAACGTCACTGTCATTCTCATTATCTTTGTTCCGATTTTCTTATTTAATGGCTGTAATATTATATTTGCTCAGTTTTTTTTTTTTTTAAAGCGTAAAGTGGTTTACTTACTGTTTTTTATTGTAAAGGCAATCTAGGGATATAAACTAGAATTCAAATACAGCAGTACCTTTTTTAGGATGAAGGAGTTGTATATTTTATGCAGAAAGAATTGTCCAATTATGTTAGCATGGCAATTTATAGGACAGGAATTGGCACTTTTTTTTTTATTTTAAATCTTTTGACAGTCTCCAATGCACAGAAATACTAGAAAGACTATTGTCTTCCAGTTAAAACCAGCCGTATACACAACAAAGTTTATGATGTTGGTTTACCCAATTTTGTACCTTGTATCTGCTCAGTTACTCCAGATTAACCAGCCTGGTAAATACAATCTGGCTAGCCCACACAAACCAGTCTAATTAATTTAATCTGACTAACCCAGACTGAATTCAGTTGACTGGTTTGTCTGGGCTAGTCAGATTGGATTAGTGTGGGCTAGTCAGATTGAATTCATTAGGCCCATTCAGTGAATTAATTTAGGTTATAATGTTACAAATTGTCTCTGCAGTTTTTCCCTCTGTATTATTTTGTTTTCTGGATTTTTATGTATGATTTTGTTTTTTAATAAAAGATGAAAACAACTGTTTTTTTATTTTTTATTATTAAAAATGACTGACGCCTATCAGTAGGGAGACTTCTGCCCGAACAAGATTATTTAGGACAGGACCCTTATTAAAGCTATGTCCTTTGGGCTTTTTTGCAATTGGTTACCTGTTTATATTGGCTATATGGCACTGAGTGGGTTTAAGGTATGTGGTTAGTATGCCACAGATAAAGGCTGTAGCCGTAGCACTTAAAAGTGGCATATCCCATTGGAATGTCCCAGGAAAATGGCTTCTGATATCTGTTCAGGCTCAGAGTGGAATATGGTCTATATTTAGTAATGACACCATAGTCTACATTGTCAAATTTGGATGGGTCACACCCTGCTATGAACTACCAGGTAGATATGTCCACTAAAATGTGTCTCTTCTAGACACCAAATGCACTTTATGGTCATGTGAAAAAGTACAACCCCTGGAAAGTTGTCCTTTTTTTTTTACATACCCAACTACATTAATTGATAAAGGTAACCCAATTTTAAAAAATCACACAAACCATTTATGTGATTTTATTAAACCAAAATCCAATTACCTTATGTGGAAAAATAATGTACCTTCACCCTCAAAACAAAAAGGGCAAATTCTTCCAAAATCAATGGGGAGTAACTAGGGAGGGTCCATGGGTCTTGATGATGGAACAAATTGAAGATACATCTTTACTGTACATTGTGTAAATGGCTGAGAACAAAATTACGTAACAACGGTCAATCAAACCTTAAATCTCTAACCGATTGAGGCCTGGTTTCAAACTCGCTCCAAAAATCCAGGTAAACAGTTGAAATCACAGGCTGTTCCAACTGTGAATTTAATCACCGCAACTTATAATGTGACCCAGCAGTGTGCATGCTGGGCAGGCTCCTGATGAGAGGACGGATGGGGTCCTGGAGGATGTCCCAGACCTGGATCAGGGCATCAGTGAGCTCCTGGACGGACTGTGGCGCTACTTGGCGGTGTCTGATGCACCAATACATAATGTCCCTGAGGTTCATTATGGATAATTGGATTCAGGTCTGAGGAACGTGAGGGCCAGTCAATGGCATTAATGCCTTTGTCATCCAGGAACTGCCTACACACCCTGGCCACGTGAGGCCCGGAGGAACCCTGGGCCCCCTGCACCAGTGTAAGGTCTGATGATGGGTCTGAGGTCATCCCGGTACCTAACCGCTTATGCTTCCTAACTGGACAGATTGATATCCCTGAGGTCTGAATGACTTGGTGTCATACTGTAATTATTTGGTTTTCCCTTATACATTTTTTTTAGCAGTGTGCTATGTTAATACTATTTAATGGTTTCAGAATAATAATAATTCAGTTCAGTTTTCGTTTTTAGTCTTGGGTAACTGGGCTAACCAATGTTTAAATTACATTTAGAAACGAATGTTCAACCATGAAGGGGCAAATCCCATTGGAGGGGGGAATCTTGCCCCAACATACTAACTTGACATATTACAGAATTATCATAACGCTTCCCTACATGAACATATATTTTTATTTTTATTTCTTTTCAACTTCAGGTGGATGGATTAACCCATGTAACCCTATATCTGTGTTTAAGTGGGACCCTGGCTTTCAGCAAATGTAAAATGACCACAAAATCATACGTTTTGGTTAATATATATATATATACATTTTTCTACTTTTCATATTACATTTCATTAAATCTTTTACTTATACTCAAGTAGTGTTTTTGTGGGTGATTTTCACTTTTAGCAAAGTTTGGTAATAGAAGGTAATTGACGGTATCCATCTACTTCTAATATGGAAACAGGGTACTTTGTCCAGTATTGCTGAACACGCCATGTTGGAAACATTAAATGCATTTATAGCATCAGAATAATTTAAACTGGGGATGAACGGGACATCGAGTGATTCCTTATCGGACCACGTTTTATGATGCACACGCAGAGCAGGAAGTTCCAACAAGCAACAAGCAAGCTAAAATAATAACTCACGTGTTGTCAAAATGAAAAACATGAAGAACTGGAACAAAAAGCTATTAAAAAAAGATAAGAATGAGAAATTTAAACCTGGATCTAAAATAAGAGAGAAGTGTGTGGTCATGTTCAACGATAACGAGCGACAGTAAGTTTGGCTGGTTCTGCTGTACTAACTAGCATCATCTAAACACTAATTATTTTCTCTAGGTAATTGTAATTAAGATGGTCTGGTAATAGTTTATGTAAATAATTAATCGGTGACAGAAAAGCATTATCTTACGTATGTCTTTGGTTGCGTTTTTACAGACTGCCTGTGGTAAACACAACCTTTGAAAAAATGTCTGCGGACCTTTAGTGACGTGTAATTCTCATTTATCCTTCCATTAAGTCTTTGTGAGTGTACCACTACTAATGACCCATGAATTTACTCAACAATCTGGATTCTCTGATCCTTTAGGGAATACCTGACAGGATTCCACAAGAGAAAGGTGGAGAGGAGAAAAGCAGCAGTGGTGGAAATCCAGACCAAAATAAAGGAGGAGCAGAAGAGAGTCAGAGAGGAGGTGAACATTGGTTAATAGGAAAAATAAGATTTAAAAACCCAGGGAAACGTCTATAGACATGGCATATAATACTTTGTATTTAGATTAATGAAATGGTCACAATGTGGTTGGAATAATCTCATGAAATAATCAATTCCCAGAGACACAAGGAGTATTTGAAGTTACTGCAGGAAAGAAAAGATGCTCTCGGTGAGTTTGAACTAAAACATACAACTACTAATTATATCCACAATTACGCAAATTCTCTGTGTGTAATTGCATTTTATTGTGGTCATCTCCACAGACGAGGACCAAGAAGATGAACTGGAGGATGTGATAACGGGCACAACTGAGTCTGTGCAGTATGACCACCCCAACCACACAGTTACTGTAACAACTATCAGTGACCTTGACCTCTCAGGGGCCAGCCTCTTTGCGCCAGCAACCAATCAGGTGAAGCATTTGCTATTGTTTTTTTTCCTTTCCAGTGGTCTCATGTTTTGAAATTGTTTCTTGGAAAGACGTTTTAACTGTGAATTTTCTTTCAAAGGTTACCGGGGAGGAAGAGGAGGAACTGGAGAAAGTTTCTGCTATGCCGAAGAAATCTGGTGATCCCATCCTCAATAAAAAGTATGTTGTGGTCATAGTCTTTTATGTTTACTGAAAGAGGCCTGTGCTGCTATTGACAGTAAACAATGTTGCCGTGGTCAGTTATGGAGGCCAAGATGTGGACACCAAGTCTAGAAGAAGGGGGAAATAATGACTAGATGCTTTTAAAACATGTTGCCCGTCTTGGCTGGTAGGACTGCGGAAACGCAGTGACCTCTCAGAACCGGATTAAAACCTGATGACCTGGTGAGGGAACTGCGGAAACGCAGTGACCTCTCAGAACCGGATTAAAACCTGATGACCTGGTGAGGGGACTGCGGAAACGCAGTGACCTCTCAGAACCGGATTAAAACCTGATGACCTGGTGAGGGAACTGCGGAAACGCAGTGACCTTTCAGAACCGGATTAAGACCTGGTGAGGGAACTGCGGAAACGCAGTGACCTCTCAGAACCGGATTAAAACCTGATGACCTGGTGAGGGGACTGCGGATCACTCTTGTGCACCGCTGGCCTGATTTTGGCCAGATTTGGGAGAATGACGTGTCGTGCCATGGACTTCCGGCAGTTAGACAGTTACCTTGATTGACCTGATGGAGGTGCTATAGGAAATAGTTGAAAATGCAAACCATCCAAGGTCACATATCTCACCCCTTTCCCCCTTAAGTTAAGGAATCTGCTACATTCCTCTGCTCACAAGGAACCAATTAGCCTCACGTCCACCATGATGGATTTACTTCAATTTAGAATTTTGTGGAAAACTCCATTCTACTCTGGCACGGAATAATCTGTGTGCCCAAATCTTGATACCATGCGTCTATGGACATTATTGTTGCCTTGCTTGACATGGCTTAGTCTCAGCCAATGCTTATTGCACCCAGAAACTGTAGTAAGTAATTCTACATTTAGTTCTGACTGCTCTATGTGTCTCATGGAGCATACTGCCTCATGTTCACCCTTGTCTGTTTTATCTGATGTGTTCCTGTTTCTCACTGGGCCATAACCCCCCCCCCCTCTCCCCACTTTGTAGAATCTGCTCCCTGAATGCTTCACTCCACGCCCACCAGAAGCAGCGGAAGGGAAGCAGGAAAGCGAAGCAGGAAGCAAAAGGAAAAGGCCGGTCAACAGACAAGAAGCCAGGTGCCATAGACAAGAAGAACAGAGTTGACAAGAACAGAATGGGGAGGACAAGCAAGAAGCAAAGACGCAGACTGACTGGAAAGAGGATACATCACAAGGACTGAGAGCTATAAATATATATATTTGCTGTGGGCGGTTTTGGTCTTCTTGTTTGATCAGGATCCAAAACAGCCATGATGGACATTTTGGAAAAGAGGATGCAGCAGAAAAGTCCCCTGTACAATACCCACAGCCATTTTCAATTTAAAACCATTGTTCAATCCATAGGGGCCCTTTCCGACACTGTTCAATTTCTAACCTTTTTCAGTACTGTCCTTTGTACATTTTGGAACTGATGTGTGGCCTTTTAAAATAAAATATTTTCTTTTCATTTACAGTATATCCTTTTACAATGCTATATTTGTGTGTCTGTGTGTGAATTCCCCATTCTGTAGTCCATTGTCTGATAGGAAACTTGATCCTTCAGACAACATCCGTTTAGGAGCATCAGAGAATCGCCCTTTACGTGCCTTTCTAAAGCGCGGTTGTGTGCTTCACAACACGATTGTTGTCATGGAGATTTTGAAGTACCCATTTTCCCACATTTGCTTTGATACAAGAGAAGTTGTATTTTCAAGGATCTATTAATGTATGTTAATCCCATACCTTAGCTGTGTTTATTTATTCATGCTAACCTGAGCCAGCGTGTGCCATCTGTCACAAGCTTATGCATTTCATTTAGCTTTCTGAAGCCCATGTTATCTAATACAACCCTAAGTAGAGGTACTGTAATGCTACATTTTGGTTATAGATCTGTCAGGCTGACAGGTTCTCTAATGTTAAGCTGAGCCAACATGGCGGTCAGAGGTGCATCAGTTTCATCCATTGTTGGAACAGCCAATCAGATGCATGTGTGAGTGGCAGCCACAGGGGTACTGGGAAGAGGTTTGTGCTGGGGGTCTGATGAACAGAACTCTTCCTTTCAATGGCCTATTCTCTGTTTAACTGACAACTGAGGACTCTTCTGTCAGGTATTGTTGAAAACCTTTTCTTCTAAAATGTGAATAGTGAATAAATATGTTTAAAGAAACTTATTCATTCTTTCTTACATGGAGTACTTTAATGTTTATATATTGGGGTTGTTACATAATGTTATCCGTCTTAGTAATAACAATGTTTTTTGAGATTGTTCTGATTTGTGTTCCTATTTGTGTTGTGTTTCACTATATTCTTGTGTGTGAATTGCTTAATGCTTTCACTTAAAGCTAAATGGATCCCTCTGGACCAAAGATCCTACACATGAAAAACATTCTGTTTTACTGGTACTACTCCTTTCACTACTTTCAGTTCTGCTTTGTGGCGTTTTATTCAGAGGCCTATTTTACCCTGCCTCTAAAAGCTTTTTTTGCTCTCAGAGGGGTGCGATGAGTGAGCGACTGCCACCTCCGGACACGATATGCCCCTCACCAGCGACGACCTCATCTGCCCCACATTCCAGCCCAACATCTTCGACTCCTCCCGCTGCCACGAGTGCCTGCGCCAGAAGCACCTGCACTCAGGCACGGGTACAGGCAAGGATGTAGTTGTAACACCTCTGCCGAACCTCACAGCCGAGGAGGAGCCACAGCCAGACACCGGACCTCCGGCAGCACTGCTAGTAGCGCCAAGAACGCAGGGGAAAGAGTGGGACACCAGTGCCAAGGTGAGAAACTCGACGGGCAGGGGGAGAGGCCATTAGAAGTGTGTTGCGTGACAGGATTAACTGGGCCTGTACAAATAGAGGTGGTAGGGAAGATATTGGTTCAGGGAAAGGGTCAGATAAGCAGTGAGGCCATTCACGGATCATTACATGCCAGGAAGCAGGGGAGAGGGCTCTTAATGTGGGCCTAATGATTGCGACTCTAGCTAGGAGACAGGTCTCAAGAAGATTTTATCGTTTCAAAGGGGAGCACCCCATTAAACCAGTAACACTCAAAGGGACGGTTTCCCATACCGAGATTAGGACTAGTCCATGACTAAAAATATATTCCCATGGAGATTTTCCATTGATCTAGATTTGTTTTTGGTCTTAATCTGTGTCTGGGAAACTGCGGGATAGGGCTGAAAAGGGATCAAAAGGGCGCAGTAACGTATGATGTTAAAACAGATGGTGATACCCTGCGCGTTGTCAATGAGTTTAATGGTTTAAGAAGATCAACGTGGAGAAGGAAGATATGAGGAGGGCAGTGAAGAGAATGTTTTCATGACAAATTAATGAAGGGAGATCATTTACTGGCCTTTTGGGAATCACTGGTAACATTATACATGAAGGCTGGTTACGGAGGGCCCACATCCAAGCCAAGTACAGTGGGGAAAACAAGTATTTGATACACTGACAATTTTGCAGGTTTTCCCACAAGCTTTCTTTTAAGAAAGCATGTAGAAGTCTGTAATTTTTATCCAAAATCCAGAAAATCACATTGTATGATTTGTAAGTAATTCATTTGCGTTTTATTGCATGACATAAGTATTAGATACATCAGAAAAGCAGAACTTAATATTTGGTACAGAAACCTTTGTTTCCAATTACAGAGATCATACGTTTCCTGTAGTTCTTGACCAGGTTTGCACACACTGCAGCAGGGATTTTGGCCCACTCCTCCATACAGACCTTCTCCGGATCCTTCAGGTTTCGGGGCTGTCGCTGGGCAATACGGACTTTCAGCTCCCTCCAAAGATTTTCTATAGGTTTCAGGTCTGGAGACGGGCTAGGCCACTACAGGACCTTGAGATGCTTCTTACGGAGCCACTCCTTAGTTGCTCTGGCTGTGTGTTTCGGGTCGTTGTCATACTGGAAGACCCAGCCACGACCCATCTTCAATGCTCTTACTAAGGGAAGGAGGTTGTTGGCCAAGATCTCGCGATACATGGCCCCATCCATCCTCCCCTCAATATGGTGCAGTCGTCCTGTCCCCTTTGCAGAAAAGCATCCCCAGGAATGATGTTTCCACCTCCATGCTTCACGGCTGGGATGGTGTTCTTGGGGTTGTACTCATCCTTCTTCCTCCAAACACAGCGAGTGGAGTTTAGACCAAAAAGCTCTATTTTTGTCTCATCAGACCACATGACCTTCTCCCATTCCTCCTCCGGATCATCCAGATGGTCATTGGCAAACTTCAGATGGGCCTGGACATGCGCTGGCTTGACCTTGGACCTTGCGTGCGCTGCAGGATTTTAATCCATGACGGCGTAGTGTGTTACCAATGGTTTTCTTTGAGACTGTGGTCCCAGCTCTCTTTAGGTCATTGACCAGGTACTGCCGTGTAGTTCTGGGCTGATCCCTCACCTTCCTCATGATCATTGATGCCCCACGAGGTGAGATCTTGCATGGAGCCCCAGACCGAGAGAGATTGACCATCATCTTGAACTTCTTCCATTTTCTAATAATTGCGCTAACAGTTGTTGCCTTCCCACCAAGCACCTTGCCTATTGTCAGCCTTGTGCAGATCTACAATGTTATCCCTGATGTCCTTACACAGCTCTCTGGTCTTGGCCATTGTGGAGAGGTTGGAGTCTGTTTGATTGAGTGTGTGGACAGGTGTCTTTTATACAAGTAACGAGTTCAAACAGGTGCAGTTAATACAGGTAATGAGTGGAGAACAGGAGGGCTTCTTAAAGAAAAACTAACAGGTCTGTGAGAGCCAGAATTCTTACTGGTTGGTAGGTGATCAAATACTTATGTCACGCAATAAAATGCAAATTAATTCTTTAAAAATCATACAATGTTTTTTTGTTTTAGATTCCATCTCTCACAGTTGAAGTGTACCTATGATAAAAATTACAGACCTCTACATGCTTTGTAAGTAGGAAAACCTGTAAAATTGCCAGCGTATCAAATACTTGTTCTCCCCACTGTATGTCAAGACACATACAGTATGAAGGCACAGTTCTATTGGTGTCACGTTTTGCCCCAATACATTTAGCTGAAGTCCGATATTATGGCATTGTTTTATTATTGCTGTTTGTAACAGCAAAACCATTACATACATTATTCCATATTGTTAAAGGGAAATGATTAATCATTTTGGTCACATTGTTATTTTCCATTTATTATTAGCTAATAATTTAACATAATTTAATTTTGCTCTATAAAGGAACTCCATACGTATTCATTTTAAATGAATTGAAACAGAAACTGACAACTATTATTTGTAATATTTATTTATTCTGTCAAACAGTATTTATTGTACCTCCACAATCTAATAATTGAACCAATAATGTCCAAGTCAAACGGGGAATTAGCGTACAAATTCTAAAACCAAACCCGGAAAGCCTGTGCTGTATGTATCAAGAAAAAGACGCCAATGAAATAATAATGAGAAGCACAATCTAGGTAGAGTTACAACAGTGTAACTCTATTCGAGCGACAGACAACGTGTGAGAGAGAGATCAGGAGGAACGGAGGATTGAGTCTGAGGGAAGACCTTGTTCACGATGAACCGTATGGAGATACATCTGTAAAGAGAGTCTCGGAGGTGTTCATCCAGGTCTGATGATAATGACTGTCTTTAACTTATGTTCAGTTATTAATTTGTTACTGTAAATTAATGATGCCTTGATTTTATGCAGGTCTAATGAGTCAGATTTTGCTAGTTCCCACAAAAGGTTTTGTTTCTGTCACTATTCAGTATGCTTTTCTCTCACAGCAGAAGCAGTATTTATCATTGTCTGACAAAGAATTTTTCATAATTTCAAATGACCAACATAATTGACAGTTTCAGCCAGTGTAGGTCAACATGGCGTCACACAGGTCACCTGCTCCCGTACTGGCCGACGTTGTCTGTGATCTGTGTTCGTATTGTCCTATCAGGAGGACTCAGATGACCTTTCAGCGGTAAGCAGCTGTGATGTCAGCGTTTGTCGGTTGGGTTACGAGGAGAGCTCATTGTGCATCCTGAGCCCAGACTGTGACCTCTACATTTGTGACGGCGACGACGACGACGACAGCACTGACAGGTCCCCTTTTCAATCCGTTGTGTGTTTGATACCGAAGATCTGCTAAGAATTCCTGTTTAGTATATTTCTTTAAAATATGCACTTGTATTGAGATCTCTGAATACTGTGTTACGGGATTTTGTGTTTGATGAAATATTTACCAAGAAATTAATCAAGCATGCTTTGTTTATTTGTAAAAAGTATATATATTATATTCATATATATATATACACACACACTTTTTTATATTAAAACAGTTACTACCCAAATAAATGGCCTTTTGCACAGTATATGTTGTTCCTCTTTCCTCTTTCTCCACTGTTCAATGGCTCGTCTTTACTTTCTGCTCTTCCAGCTGTCGTGACCACAGTGACCACGCTGAGTTCAGTGGCTCCATAACCGCAGAGGACAACTACCTGCCTCCCTGGCACCACCCAACCCAGCCCAGCATGACCCGCATTGACCTGCCCTCCCACCGCCCCGACCCAAGAGCCTGGAGAGAGGAGGTCGACAGCAGGGGGAGCCTCAGCAGACACTCGGGTCAGGACTGGACTTAACCACATGTGTCCAATTACAGGCATAGGTGTTATTTACATGATGATGTCAGGTACCTGTGCTCAATGTCATAAAGTGGGAGTCTGGCAGCCTGTACTGGGACTGCTTTGGGGCATCAATATTCGGCCACAATGTTCAGAATTAGGCAACGTTGAAAGATCCCTCTTACATGATGATACTTTTCTTTTTTCTTTAGTGTTAAAAGAAGAAAGAAATTGTGAAAGTGGCTACTTCTCTCTTGGGAGGGTGGGAGGAGCCCGTTCTCTTAGGAATCAGATCCCCCCTCCGGTTTTCCGCCATTCAGAGCGGGGACACCCCATATACAGCCACCGGAGCCCTGAGCCCAAAGCTACCATCCCCTTTAGGAACCCTAACTTGGGGCTGGCCTCAGAGAGGCTAAACCAAGAGATACTAAATCCAGACAGTCCTCTGGAGATCCCTGAATCTGACCCATTTGATCTCACAATTGAGGTTGAGGCTCAGGTGGGTCCTCGCTCACCGAGCCCCACCCCTTTTAAGATTGCAGAATCCCTGGCCTCCACAAACCGGAGGGGTTTCAACCGCTCATACAGTAGGGGAAACTCCCCTTCCTATCAGCAGCCTGGGCAATTCACTTCACAGAGACAAGGCTCCACTCTATCTCGCTCCGCCTCGCCCTCACAAAGCTCCTCCCCATTCAAACGAAGTGAATCAACACCTTCCCTCAATAAGTTGGGCTTAGAATCTGGGGGCAGGTCTCAAGGGCGGGACCAGACTTCTAGAGGCTCCCCGCAGAGCTCTTTCGGACGGGGTGTTGATTTCGGAGGCTTGCACAAAAACGTCAAATCAATGGCCAGTTCGGTTGGTTCCATGTCGCAGGGCAACTCTGTTGCAGATTTTAAAAATGCGCTGCGTAGGAGTGAGAGAAACAGCCCATTGAATGGTTATGGACGTGAAACGCGAAGCTCCGCCCCTTCACGGATGGGTTCAGGCCAATCCCTGCTCCACAAATCAGAAGGAGGAAGCTCCGTGAACGGTCGTGCATGGGACAGCCGAAGCTCATCTCCCCTGAGGAGGGGTAATGCATCCGATGGGAACAAATTAATGAAGGGTCTCAGTGGGGAAAGTCGCAATTCTTCTCCTGCGAGGAGAACTAACGATGCCACAACCCTCCTTCGCAAATCTGAAACAAGCAGTTCTCTCGGTGGTCATAGTCGACATAATGGTCGATGCGGCTCGCCCATTAGGGAGGGTTATGATGTCAAAAGTCAGTATTTTGGGAAATCTGATTCGGTTAATGGCTTAAACGGTCATGCTTATGAAAGTGCACGTTCTTCCCTTCCCGGTAGACGAGACCTTGACACTACTAGTCAGTCCCTTTTACATAAAAGTGAAGCGAATGGTTTTGGAAAAGGTCGAGGTCGTGACAGTCAAAGCTCTCAGTCTCGGAAAAGCTATGATGTCGCAAGCCGAGACTCTCTGCACAAAAGTGAATCCAATAGCTTCCTGAATCTTCAGGATCGAGACAGTCGAAGCTCCTCTCCTTCGAGAAGGGGGTACAATGCGAATCATCAGGATCGTGACAGTCGAAGCCCTTCACCTTCGAGAAGGGGGTACAATATGAATCGTCAGGATCGAGACAGTCGAAGCTCCTCTCCTTCGAGAAGGGGGTACAATGCGAATCGTCAGGATCGTGACAGTCGAAGCCCTTCACCTTCGAGAAGGGGGTACAATGACCCTAGCCAATTACTGCTTGGTAAGTCTGAGTTGAAAACCTCCGTCAGAAGTCAACATCGTGATAGTCAAAATTCCTCTCCCTTAAGGCGAGGCAATGATCCCCAGAGCCCGTCATTGCTGCACAAAAGTAAATCTAATAGCTACCTGAATAGTCAACATCGAGACAGTCGAAGCTCCACCCCTTCGAGAAAGGATTATAATGCCCCTCGCCAAACACTACTTCAGAAATCAGAGACAAACACCTCTGTCAAATACCATAGTCGTAATAGTCATAGCTCCTCCCCTTCAAGGAGCCAAGACAACCCCAGCCAATCACTATCGCACAAATCTGAGAAAAGTGGGGCCATCAATGATCAAAGCAACTATGGTCGCACATGCTCTCCATCCAGAAGGGTCAATGACCCACCGGGTTATTCACTCCTCAGAAACACAACCAGTGGTGGTGACTACAACGTTTCCTACGAAAGAAAAAGCACTTACGGTGACGCCCGGCACGACTCCAATACCTCCTCCCACTCACTATGCAGCACCTCTCAATTCACAGAGGGCAGAAATAACAGAACAACCAATCCCTCCCAGAAGGCCTCTACTGTCACCTGGGAAACAAGGAGTAGCCGTTGTAGGTCGGGTCTAGAGACCTGTAGCTCTTCCCCAGGCACGCAGCAATTGACCGACCGCAAGCGAAGTCCCTCCCCTCGGATGCAAAGACACACCTCATCTCAAAGTTCAATAGAGTCCTCGGAGTCTGGCCAGATGTCGGGGGAGTCAGCAGGGAGGAATAGGGAGGAGTATGCCGTGATGGCGGATCTACCAAAGGTCAAGCCTGTCCTCCAAAGGGAGACGGTTGGTCACGAGGGACCGACTCCACACCATCCCTCGGGGAGACAGGAGCTTTTCAAACCAGCCAGGTTAGGGTTTTCCATTGTGGACGGATAGAGGATGAGGTTGCAAGTTGTTTCTCCCTCTGTGTCTCAGCTGTGTCAATATTTTGTGACTGACAATTTTTTTTTTTTTTTGTTTTCTCTGACGTCATGGATCTGATATTTCAGCCACTCCCTCACTAAACATCCCTCCAGAGAGTGGCTGGATAACTCGGGAGACCTCGAGAGAGACCACATAGGATGGCAGAGCGGCGGCAGTGGGAGACTCTCTCGTGCACACTCGTCCACTTCTCTGCACGTGCAGGTACATTCAGTGTAATACCTCCTCACAGTCAGCCAAAACCAGCTGGGAGAAATGCCTCTGAATTCCAAAGAACAATGGGAAGTACGCCAATTCCTTGCCTCCTGACACATGGTATATTTAAGGCTCCCGATTGCTGCACAGGTGATGTCACTGTCTCGCAGTTTAGCTTGTCATTGAAATTAGAGTTCTTATCTTGGTTGCCCTCAGAGGATGCCGAATTGGGGGTGCCCGGGTTTGATGGGAGGGTTTTATAATCGTGCTCCATTGACTATTTCTGTTTGGCACCTTGAAGCTCAATTGTGGTGTTTGGCCATAGTATTTCACATTTACATTTGTTTTACATTGACATTTTAGCAATTTAGCAGATGCCCTTACCTTACCCCCCAGAGCTGCCTGCAGTTAGGGCACACATTTTAGGAAGCCTAGTGGAGCAACCCCGCAGGTCCATCAATGTCAGTGCTAGAAAGAAGGCAAAAGATATGTGAAAACAGCAAGCGAGAGTGTACAAATGACAAGTGCCTGGATTAATAATTGCGCCGCTTCCTGAGTGAGGTAATGTCGTACCCTACTAATGTTATAGAGCATGAACCTACAGGATCAAGTCACCGCCTCGAACAACAGTCTGTTGTCCAGTGGCACGCTGAGGTCCTTTTAAAAGAGTGACAGGGAGTTGTTGGTGTAGATAGGCCTTTCCCCAGAGGAGGAGGCCTGTTGCCATCCGGGTGTCAGAGAGGGAGGAAGAATCTGTTGTCATAAGGGGAGGAAGAATCTGGTGTCATTCACGTAGCAATGACTGGCCAGACACTGTGGATGTGACTTAGCATAGTGACTTGGAGTACAGATGGGAGAGGAGAGGGCTTATAATCAAGCCCTTAATTTGCCTTAATTGCGAATTGGACATCTTGAAATTGGGAGGGGGGAAAAACAGGGTAAAAACAAAATAATAATATACACTCACCTAAAGGATTATTAGGAACACCTGTTCAATTTCTCATTAATGCAATTATCTAATCAACCAATCACATGGCAGTGGCTTCAATGCATTTAGGGGTGTGGTCCTGGTCAAGACAATCTCCTGAACTCCAAACTGAATGTCAGAATGGGAAAGAAAGGAGATTTAAGCAATTTTGAGCGTGGCATGGTTGTTGGTTCCAGACGGGCCGGTCTGAGTATTTCACAATCTGCTCAGTTACTGGAATTTTCACGCACAACCATTTCTAGGGTTTACAAAGAATGGTGTGAAAAGGGAAAAACATCCAGTATGCGGCAGTCCTGTGGGCGAAAATGCCTTGTTGATGGTAGAGGTCAGAGGAGAATGGGCCGACTGATTCAAGCTGATAGAAGAGCAACTTTGACTGAAATAACCACTCGTTACAACCGAGGTATGCAGCAAAGCATTTGTGAAGCCACAACAAGCACAACCTTGAGGCGGATGGGCTACAACAGCAGAAGACCCCACCGAGTACCACTCATCTCCACTACAAATAGGAAAAAGAGGCTACAATTTGCACAAGCTCACCAAAATTGGACAATTGAAGACTGGAAGAATGTTACCTGGTCTGATGAGTCTCGATTTCTGTTGAGACATTCAGATGGTAGAGTCAGAATTTGGCGTAAACAGAATGAGAACATGGATCCATCATGCCTTGTTACCACTGTGCAGGCTGGTGGTGGTGGTGTAATGGTGTGGGGGATGTTTTCTTGGCACACTTTATGCCCCTTTTGGGCATCGTTTAAATGCCACGGCCTACCTGAGCATTGTTTCTGACCATGTCCATCCCTTTATGACCACCATGTACCCATCCTCTGATGGCTACTTTCAGCAGGATAATGCACCATGTCACAAAGCTTGAATCATTTCAAATTGGTTTCTTGAACATGACAATGAGCTCACTGTACTGAAATGGCCCCCACAGTCACCAGATCTCAACCCAATAGAGCATCTTTGGGATGTGGTGGAACGGGAGCCTCGTGCCCTGGATGTGCATCCCACAAATCTCCATCAACTGCAAGATGCTATCCTATCAATATGGGCCAACATTTCTAAAGAATACTTTCAGCACCTTGTTGAATCAATGCCATGTAGAATTAAGGCAGTTCTGAAGGCGAAAGGGGGTCAAACACAGTATTAGTATGGTGTTCCTAATATTCCTTTAGGTGAGTGTAAATCAAATCTACTATGGCTATAAAGTGCTCATTGATAGTACATGTAGCCTAATAAATAACGTGTCATCCTTCTCAGAGGTCTGCCCCCCCCACCGTGGTGGTGCATGAGGCCAGTTCATGGAGCGCCCACCACAATTCCCCATCTGAACAAATACAGGTGTGTACTTTATTTACCATTGAACTGTGCATATATTTAAATCAATAATTTTCACCTTTCAAAATGATTTTCAGGCTTCGGTACATTCTGTATTTAGACCTGGATGAGTTGACTTTGCAGGCATATAATTGGATCTAAGTACAGGTGTAGACCTGGTCGGTATGAAAGAAAGGTGAATATTTGTATTAGAAAATCGGGCTGGCATGTGGGTTAGTTGTACAGGTGTACACCTGATCTGTAAGAATCAGAAGGAATTCACATTCAACTGGAGGTCATTACAGAATGGCACAATCATAAAACAAAACATGGCAACAAAGAAAAAAATGTACCGACCCCTATGCAAAAGTCTGCATACCCTTAGTTCTTAATACTGTGTATTGCCCCTTTAGCATCAATGACAGCATACAGTCTTTTGTAATAGTTGTCTATGAGGCCCCGAATTCTTGTAGGTGGTATAGCTGCCCATTCGTCTTGGCAAAATGCCTCCAGGTCATGCACAGTCTTTGGTCGTCTTGCATGAACCGCACATTTGAGATCTCCCCAGAGTGTCTCGATGATATTAAGATCAGGAGACTGTTATGGCCACTCCAGAACCTTCACCTTTTTCTGCTGTAACCACTAAAGGGTCATCTTGGCCTTGTGCTTAGGATCATTGTTGTGCTGGAAAGTCCAAGAGCATCCCATGCGCAGCTTTGGTGCAGAAGAATGCAAATTGTCTGCCGGTATTTTCTGATAACATAGTGCATTCATCTTGCCATACATTTTCACAAGATTCCCCATGCCTTTAGAGCTTGCACCCGAAAAAAACATCAGTGAGACACCACCATGCCTCTCAGTTGTGATGGTATTCTGTTCACTTTAGGCCTTGTTGACCCCTCTCCAAACATAATGCTTATGGTTGGTCTCGTCACTCGAAATTACAGTGTGTCAGAAGCAACGAGGTGTGTCAAGGTGCTGCCGGGCATATTGTAACCAGGCTTTTTTGTGGCATTGGCGCAGTAAAGGCTTCTTTCTGGGTCAGACATGACATGGCTAAGATTCCAGAAAGATAACAGTGTTGGGGTGTGAAACAAATTGCTGGATATATATCATTTTGGGGTGCAATTCACCCAAGGAGAAAGAGGACTGGCATGGTTAAGTATGTGGATGAGGTTTATTGACAAAGGAACCAGAGTCTATGAGCAACACACAGCATTAAGGGCTACAGTTGGTCTTAAAAGTATTCCCCCCTCTTGGACCTATATATTTTATTGTGCTACAACATGAAATCAAAATGGAATTTAAGTAGGAGGTAATGCCACTGATTAACACATAAAAGTACATCATATCAAAGTGAAAAATAAAATCAGCAAATTTTTTCATCTATTTTCACCAATGCTGACTTTAAGCAAGCCAACTAACTTTAATATCAGCTGTGTTCGATGGATTGTTCCGATGTTAACAGCACTTGAACACAAAATTAACACTGCAGAGTTTCTTATGACCTAGGAGACCTGGGCTTGTTTATATTACAAGCAAGAGAATAAAATGCTAATAATTTTAGTTTGCATAATCATATAATCAAACAATTTACTAGTTTGTATTCAGACCGACATGTTCGAGATGTCCACACAGGATTTAGCCAGCAATCGCAGGGAAATTGAACGATATGTGCTCATTGCACAGAAGGTTATAGAGTTTGACACATTGTTTCCACACTTATTAACTACAGGGGATTCGTTCGAAATGATGGCAACGAAGCTAGGAAGTGGCTAGATATCGGAAGGTGGCTAGGTGGAGATATTATGTGCAAGTTTACAAAACAAAATAATCTAGTGTCTCGAGTCTTATTCTAGCGTACTGTAAACAAGCCCAAAGTAGCGTAATGTAAACAAGCCTTTTGTCAACTTTTGGGTCATGCGTTTCAAATTGAGGCTGGAACCAATAGCCTACCAAGGTTTATACCTGTTGTCAACGTAAAGACTCTACTCATGTCATGAATGCTTCGATATCTGTTTTAGTAGTACGCTATTTATGTGGTTCAGGAAGTACGCCTCTTTATATATTGTTAATTTGTCGCGTTTCCGTCTTATAGTATGTTAATATTCTGATTACTTATCACTTGATTGGTTAGGTGTCTTGTTTGCTCAAACGATTTGTATTGTATACGCCCAGGAAGTGGCAAACAGGACGGGAGTGCAGAACGAGAGACTGTGTAACAAACTGCTAGAAAAGTTGTGAAATAGTAGATTTCACAAGTTATCTGTTACAACGATGTCTAGGATATTTAGTTGCTGTTGACATATTTCATGGAAAAGAGTTTGAGCGATAAGATAAGGTTCACCGACCAAAATGGGAATAAATGGCGGGTTTTGTTTTAATTTCGCGTAGCCTCCAGCTAGACGGACAAGTTTTTACCCGAAAAGATCTGAATTTAGAAAACTGAAGGAATACTGTACAATTCCGATCGGTAGCTTAATAAATGAATTCGTTCGACGAGTAAGCTATTACCAATATAAAGTTTTATTTTAAACCTTGACTTTTTCTCTGAACTCCCTCCCGGATCCTACTAACATGACGGTAAGTGTGCCTTAATGCCACTACCTCAATCACATTTCCATGACACAATCACTTCATTTGTGTAGCTAGTGTAGCCTACCTAACCCTGTTCCAAGATGTTATAATGTTGGAAGAAGGTTAAGGGGTTCCCGGAGGAATTAGACAAGAACATGGTTTTTAAAATGTAGCCTATACATTTTTATTCGATGAGTGGGTGTGTCGTTTCTTGTGGTTTGTGGCCTTGGTAATTCTTTATTTTATTGCTTGTTTGTATGCATTTTGCGTGCCCCTTTGCTATAGTTTGTCATTATCTAGACGTATCAGGGCTTAACTAAAACGTATAGAATTTGTAAGCGCATTAGGGTTATCCAATTGTTTACAGCTATACGTGTCAACTGGTGCAACACTGAGCTCCATATGTTGACTTGCATGTGCAAACAAATACCTCACCCCCATCGTTTATTAAATCCCTTATTTGCTAATACTTGCAATTGAATTGGCCAACGATTAAACTATACACGCTCGATCTAACACTAGTTTATTCCTTTAGATTTATTCAGGATACACTTCTGCATGTATGGGGGTGGGTTGCCCCCATCCTGGAACTTCGAAAAAAACATCTATTTTTTCAATGTGAAGTTGTCAACGATGTTTCCTGTTGCCAGCTATACGTTTCTCACATCGAATGTCAACGCTAGTAGCCTATATCTTGTTTTGTAAGCCCATATCACCTGGGCACCAATGACAACACAAACATGAAATCTACTATTAATTTAGGCAATTTCTTGGAGACAGGCGCACACAGACCCTTTTGATTAGATAAGTGTTTGGTAGAGTAAATAATAAATGGGAGAATATTATAACCTTCAGGCATTAGTCTGTAAACACCCTGTAAACAGTGCACAGTGGTCTTTGGCCAAATAGATATTACATCTTTCTTGCACAGAACAAAATGAGTAAATGTCTACCTTTATCTCTCCCCAGATGGCTAAAATTACTTAATAGGGTCCAGCATAAAGGTTCTAAACCTTGTTACCACACACCTGCATGGTGAAGAGGTCATGCTATGATCAAAAGAGCTGTCTTAGGTACTTGAAGATAGATTTCCCCCCATGGAGGGACAAAAAAATCTGATCCAAGCTATTTAAAGTCCACCGTTCCACTCTCTGACCATTGTGGAAAGAAGAACGTGGGCCCACTTGTCAAAATGTGAAGATAAACCCAGTCTGTCACGTGTTGTGCTCCAAAACACTGGAGCAAATCTATAACAGGAATGGCAAAAGAATAACAATGGCCCTGGAAAATCCCTGCCTTTAATACTATAAAAATGTTGAGGGGGACTTGAAGTGGGCCATACATGCAAAAACGCCCCTGAAACATCAGTTCTATGAGGAACGGTTAGCAAACATTCCTCCCAGTTAATGTAAAAGACTGATAGGCATTTGCAAGAAACACCTATGTGAAGTTATTTCTGCAAAAGGGCTGGCAACACCAGCGATCGAAGCTAGTAGTATTCTTAACTCTACCTCAAGGAATTTGTTTTTCTTTAGTTTTTTTATTAAGTTATAACAAAGTGGACATTTTCACAGTTATTGTAATTTTGTTACAATCTGTAAATCGTGAAATAGTAACAAATATCCACATGTCCACAGGAATGTACTCCATCAAAACACTGCGTGTTAATGCTGCTCTATCATGGAATGGTTAGAATAAAGCACTGCGTTGGTTACAGTGTGACAGATTGCGTTCCTGTGAGAACAGGCAGTGATGCCAGGTAAAGTGGGGAGGGCTGAAGGTGATAACCAAACAAACTGAGGAATGTGGATGGAAAAAGTTGCCTTATCTTAATGCTGGATCACTGCTCCTGTCACTCTCTTAAATCAAAATAACCTGTATGAATATTTGCGACTGCTACTGACATGTCAGTAACCTTATTATTCTGACTTTAAAAGATTGATCGATGTTGGAACCAGTAGCGTTCCTGCACATCTCTTGATCAGATGATGTTCTGCTCTAGTTGCGTAATCTTGGGGTTCGGATAGACTCCGATCTCATGTTCACCAGTCATATCAAAGCAGACACCAAAACAGCATTCTATGATCTTAAAAATATAGCCAGAATCAAGGGCTTGGTGTCCCAAATAGACAGAGAAGCTCATCCATGCTTTTATCTCTAGTAGGTTTGACTACTGTAATGGGCTCTTAACTGGACTCCCCAAAAAGACTGTAAAACAGCTGCAGCTCCTTCAGAATGCTGCTGCTAGAATGTTAACCAGGACCAAGAGAACAGAGCACACCACTCCCAAATCTTTACAGAATAGATTTTAAAGTGGTGCTTTTATTCTATAAATCACTGAATTGTTTAGGCCCTGAATACATTTCTGATATGTTTGAAGATTATAAACCCAGCAGGGCTCTTACACTGTGTGCACAATTATTAGGCAAGTGAGTATTCTGATCGTATTATTATTTCTATGCCCATTTTCCAACTCCAAACCATATAAACTTTAATGCTCATTGGATTGAATCATTTTCAGGTGATATGTATCTGTGTAAGGATGGAGGGTGTGGAAACAGTGAATTACACCTTACATCAAGGTGTGCATAATTATTAGGCAGCTTCATGACCTCTGGTAAAATGGGCCATAAAATAGATTTAACTGACACTGAAAAGTCATAAAATTGTAAAATGCCTTTCAGACGGATGCAACACTCTTAAATAGCTAAACTATTGAGGTGTGACCACCGGACAAGCAAATAGTCAACTGGCGTCCAAAAAATATATGGGGAACAAAAGACGCAAATTAACTGTCAAAGACTTGAGAAGAATTAAACGTGAAGCTACCAGGAACCCAATATCCTCCAGTGACGCCATATTCCAGAACTGCAACCTACCTGGACTGTCCAGAAGTACAAGGTGTCAAGTGCTCAGAGACATGGCCAAGGTCAAGACGGCTGAAAGAAGACCACCACTGAATAAGATTCACACGTTGAAGAATATAGATTGGGCAAAAATCTCTGAAGACAGATTTTTCAAAGGTTTTATGGACCGATGAAATGAGTGACTCTTGATGGACCAGATGGACGGGCCCGTGGCTGGATCACTAATGGACACAGGGCACCACTTCGAGTCAGGCGCCAGCAAGGTGGAGGAGGGGTACTGGTATGAGCTGCTATCATTAAGGATGAGGTAGTTGGACCTTTTCAGGTTGAAGATGGACTGAAACTCATGGATCTCCCATACCTACTGCCAGTTTCTGGAAGATACTTTCTTCAAGCAGCATTCAAGAAGGCCGTGTACTTTATACAGGACAATGCTCCATCACATGCATCCAAGTACTCCACTGCTTGGCTAGCAAGCAAGGGCCTCAAAGATGCCCGAATAATGACTTCCTTACCCTTCCTTACCCCTTCCTTATTGAGAACTTGTGGGCCCTTCTCAATCGTGAGATTTACAGTCAGCGAAGACAATACACCTCTTTGCACAGCATTTGGGAGGCTGTGGTTGCTGCTTCAGTGAAAGTTGATCGTGAACAGATCAAGAAACTGACTGCATGGATGGAAGGCTCATGGCAGTTATTGAAAAGAAGGGTGGCTGTATCGGTCACTGAATATTTTTGAAAGGCCAGCAATGTTACTTAATTTTCATTTTGTTGTTTATTTGTTGCACTTACTCTAGAATAAATTATTTTTATAATTTAGTTGCCTAATAATTGTGCACACTAATTCCCTTGAGAGAGACCAAAACTCAAGTTTTCCTTTGTAAACATTCAGGTTTGAGGTTCAATGATATTTTGGACTGACTGAGAGCATTGTGTTTGTTTCACAATGAAATAAATCTTGAGGAATACGATTGGCCTAATGATTGTGCACGCAGTGTAGATCCATGAACTCAGGTCAGCCAGTAGATCCCAGAATCCAAACTAAACATGGCATAGCTTCATTTAGCAGGTATGCTGCCTACAACTGGAATAAACTACCAGAAGATCTTAGATGTGTCCCGAACTTATCAATTTTTAAATCCTGGTTAAAAACACTGAGTGAATGCTTAAACGTAGCAAGCAAGTTTATGTATGTAGCACAATTCATACACAGAAGCAATTCAATGTGCTTTACAATGAAAAGAAAATGCAATAGTATAAAAAAAGTCTGATTATTACAATTCTCTAACCACACTGCAGGGGGTCCATAGAGAATTGTATTTCTACTTTTCTGTTTTACCAATACATGATTTTTCTGTAATGCAAGTTCTGGTGCTATCAGAGGAATAACCTCTCTGTAAATGTAACAATCTGCTGATGACGGATAATACAAGTTCTTGTGTTGCTGTTCAGACATCGATGTAGGGTATTATCTCACAAAAGGACTGACGAATGTATCCAAGTGCTGGAGCGCGAGGATTGAGACACCGGGTGGTTCAGTAAACAGTTCTGGGAACTGTAATTCATCCAGGGTGAATATAAAATGTACAGACATGGAGAGTGCAGGGTAAGACATCGATGCAGAGATTCTCACAAAGGGACTGATGGGTTCATCCTAGCGCTGGAGTGCAAGGATTGAGATACCAAGGAGGAGAGAATAATATTCTGTCTCTCACTGATCAAATAAACCTACCATTAAAATTATATACTGGTAATTTCTTTGTCAGTGGGCAAATGTACAAAATCAGCAGGAGATGAAAACAATATAGAAGCAATTCAATGTGCTTTACAAAGAAAAAGAGAAATGCAAAAATCCAATAAAGCAACATAATATAAAAATGAAACTGTGGTTAAGTTTAAGCACTCAATCATAGGCGCACGATAAAAAGAGGATTCAAAAATGTATACGCTTGTGGCGCGTTTTAAGATCTGGCAGTTTGTTCCAGTTGTGTGCAGCATAACTGCTAAACGTAGCTTGGCCATGTTTAGTCTGGACTCTGGGCTCTACTAGCTGACCCGAGTTCATGGATCGAAGAGCCCTGCTGGGTTTTCATTCTTCAAACATATCAGAAATGTATTCGGGGCCTAAACCATTCAGAGATTTATAGACTAAAAGCACCACTTTAAAATCTATTCTGTAACTGACTGGAAGCCAGTGCATAGATTTAAGAACTGGAGTGGTGTGCTCTGTTTTCTTGGTCCTGGTTAACATTCTAGCTTGTTCCACTGGTCTTTGTGAATTGTGCTACTACTGTTACTGTATGTTTTTATAATTTTTTGCTCTCACACATTTCTTAAATGCGAGTGTTTTTGTTTCCTGTTGCCATTAACACATGTGTGAACCTTTTACCCCTCAGTGTCTATACACATTTAAATATACACTCATGTGTTTGGGTTGTGCAACGTGCCACTACATGCCTGTCCTTTGTTGAAAGTCTGTTTGGAATAATGTCGATTAATATGAACATCCTATAGTCTCCACCCGCGTCATTTCTTCTACTTCCATGAATGTCAGTTCACCAGAATCTCTCTCTCTCTCTCTCTCTCTCTCTTCATTCTTTAGCCCGACCTCCTTAACTTTAAGAAGGGCTGGATGTCCAAACTGGATGAGAATGGAGAGGTAAAAATCATATTTTTTGTTCTGTTCATCACCTTGTGGTCTTCTCTAGTCAGAAGTCAAACTATTTCACCTCTTTTGGTTGTCTCAGGCTTCCCTCCCTTCTTTTCCATTGGTTGTTTTATCCCCCTTCCTTTTGTCCTAATGAGAAAGCTGCAGACTATCCATGTGTGATCCCAGTAATAACTTTGTGTGCCCAGGCAGGCACAGCAGGGGTGATCTAGCCAGATGTGACTGAGAATGAGATGTGGCTTATTGTATCATCATGTGCTAGGTCTCCATGTTGTGTATTGACTAACTTTGAATTGAGGGGACAAACAATCAGGTGATTTATAGCATTAGTTTTTCTCATGTCTTCTATTGTGCGTGGCTGGGTTTCATTGGTCCCTTAAATTGAATTAAATACCTTGCAGTGAAATTCCTTCAGCGCGTTTTATGTATTCATGCAATGGATTTGTCATATAGTGCTGGTTTAACTGGTGGAATCTGTCCCCGCAGTGGAAGAAGCACTGGTTTGTGTTGAAGGATGCTGGTTTGAGGTACTACAGAGACTCTGGAGCGGAGGAGGTACGTGTTAATTGGCTTTAACATTATCGTCATTTAACTGTTGGGCTGTATCGTAACTGCTTTGGGTCAGTAGCCTTACTTGTATGTTCTTAATTGTTTTCTCACAGAAAGATGACCTGGATGGGGAGATTGACCTGAAATCTTGTGTAAAAGTTTCAGAGTTTGATGTAGAGAAGAACTATGGATTTCAGATACAGGTGAGTGTCTTTCATTAGTGTCACTGTTTCGTTCTTTTTTTGCTTTGTGTGAGGATCTCTGTCCGTTCCTCATCCAGTCACTTCCTCACCACAACCTTTGCATTTCTACCTCTGGCTTCCTCTCCTTTGTGTTGGTCAGACGAGGGAGGCCGTTGTCACTCTGTCTGCCATGACAGCTGGCATCAGGAGGAACTGGATCGAGGTTCTGAGGAAGAGTGTTCGGCCCAGCAGCTCTCCAGACCTTACGCAGTGAGTTCCTCTTGTTTCTGTGTCCCAGCTGGCAAATCCACAAGTCTGATAAAGAAGTCCTATTGTTTTCTAAAGCGGGTATACGCTCTTCAGTGTCCTTGGACAGTGGAGGATTACTTTAAGACTCATTAATCATTCAGAATGCCATGTTGCTTACATAATGAGTCACCAGGGCTTTCTTTTGCGTAGTGATATTTCTGTGCACAGTCACTTAATGTTCTGCCGCCTGTTGACCTGTCTGACTCAGACCCTCCCTGTCCCTCCTCTCCTCCAGACTGCCTGACAGCAGCAGTGACAAAGAAAACTCTCGCTCCCTGGCGCCAACTCATCGTTCACTTTCTCGCCACGGTGATGCTCGATCGGAAACCCCGTCGTCTGCCCCCGCTGTACACCGATTTGACTGCGTGGAGCTATCACCCGTGCCTGTCCCTTCCAGCCCTGTGCCAACCACTCAGAGGCAGGCAGGGGAGGGGCAGGGCAGGGAGCACAGCCAATGGCAGGAAGAGAGGAGCAGAGAAGCGACCAGAAGCGCGTGGGAGCAGGTGCTGTTGAGGAAAGGGACGGGTGTAGACTCGGACCCGAGGATAAGGGTAGAAGAGGAGATTGAGAGAAAGTGGGCAGAGTTTGAGCGTCTGCCCTTAAAAGAGATGAGGTCACTACTGCCGTTGGGCTCGCGTTCCAGCCAGCCAGCCAATGAGGCGCTGCAGAGGGAGGTAGTGCGTGGAGTTGTTTTTCAATTTGCAAACACAAAATAATGAATGCAAATGTACCGTTCATCTAGATTGATCCACAGATGAAGTTAAACTCTTTCCTTTCAGCCTATTAACACTATGCTGGCTCCCTTTAATGCATGCTTGATGGTAATTAGGCTCTCTGCAGTAGTTCTTTAACACACAGGGGGATGGTGTGTAAGTTAGTTTACCTGTTTACCCTGATAAACAAAAGATTACAACAGTCTATTGGTTCTTGATCCTCACCCTTGGTGGCGGAAACACTGCTGAAAGTCTCGTTCTGTCTGAGTGCTGTGTCACGTGATGACATTGTGTGTTGCTGACTGCTGTTTCACTGGGGTCAGTTTTGGACTCATGCCGACCGTGCAATCATTATTGATCTGAGAGAATCTGATACTTACAGCCACGTTATTGATTTTGGGGAATCTAATCCAGAAATATTTACTCCTTCCATTGGGGGGGGGGGGGGGGTCCTTTGTGCGTGGTCCGTAGAGTCCATAAGACTACCCCTTGGTTGGAACTGTGACCTGTGACCCACATGATGTGTCGGGTTAATATGACCACGTGGAGAATGGCATTTAAACCGTCCCACATCATGACCCACACGTAACCCGCTTCTGTTCAGTCCAGTCCAGTCCAGTCCCCCCCCCCCGTTTCTCAGTGAGCTTTACCCCCCTCCTTCTGTGACACCCAGGTGGCGTCTCTGAGGCAGCAGCTGGAGAGTTTGCTGGGGGGAGGCGGGGGGGTGCGGGCAGGCGGAGGCGGGGGTAACGGCTGCGGTCCGGAGGCACCGTGCGGCCGCAGCCTGGAGGCCATGGAGCGGGCCCACCGACAGGCCCTGGAGGAGCTCCAGAAGCAGCATGCCCGTGAGACCCGGGAGCTGGAGAGGAACAGAGACCGACTGCTGCGAGAGGAGACCCTGGCCACGGCACGAGGTCTCTGGGGGGGTGCAGGGTTGTCTGAGGCATGTCTGACCCAAAATGCAACGTGACGGTGGAGTCCGTAGACCTTCGTTTAAGGTTTTACGGTAGCGTGTTTGGAACGCGGGAGAACATGACGTGAATTCATGCCGGTGACATTTGTTTTCCTCCGTTTCAGTTGTGGAGGCGCTGAAGAAGGCCCACAGGGACGAGCTGGAGCATGAGGTGGAGAAGGCGAAGAGGCTAGGGGGAGGGAGTGCTGACACACAGACGCTACGCACACAGCAGCAGTGAGTGGTCGACACACATCTTCACTTATGTGATACAAAACATGAGCTGGGCATGTTCACATTTCTACATGTATACGCTGTCTTCGTGCCTTATTTGTGCCGTGCTAATGCACAAGACATTCAACAGGACTCCGTTAGGGATAGAAATGTTTAATGTAGAGAGACTCAACACAAAGTCCTCATGTCTTTAAGGCAATTACCACTCTGGTTCTTTTTGGGACTTGAGGAATGCAGGCACATTTGGTCACGGATTAGCCCTTTGTTAGTTTTCCCAGAGGCTTCCCAACTCCCACTGTAATACCCTAACATATTACACAATGTGTTTTTCACTGAAGGTGTCTTAAGTGTGTGTATATGCATATCTTGGTCATAGTGTTTATAAAAACATATTTTACTTGTTTGTGTTAACCCTTTATAGTTGTTTGTATGGATAACGGTAAACATAAATAGCATTATGAAAAGCATATGCATAACCATCTTTCACTGTTGATTTTGATAATTTCACCTTTAATGCACGTTTCACTGCACTTGTTGACGATGAAATATGAAAATACTTCGAACAACATGGTAATATTAATAGAACATTTGCAGTAGGCGCAATGTAAGACAAAAAACATGACAACGGTTTGAATGAGAGGAGTTTCTTCAAGTGGTCACACGCCTATACAATGTGTGAATTATATCCTGTGTCATTTCAATGCACTTTTGTGACTCAAAGAAGAGTCTTAAAATAGATAGTGCTTTTTTGAGTCCTCCCTGTTGAGCAATTAGAACAAGAACACTTGGAGGGCTGTGTTCTAAACCAACATCTCCTAAGAAAACCATGATAAGATTACTGTTGTTGTTTACGCAGTCCGAAAGGTCCATTATAAATCACAATCTGGGTCAGGTGGGTGTCATTTCAACGCTTTCTATTATTAAAATCAGGACTTGATAAGTTCTAAAATAGTGTTAGTCTTTTACAAGGCAGTTGGGAAAAGCATATTTGATGTGTCAGCGGTAAAAGTAATCATAGTTGTTGACACTGAAATTACAAATGGATGTGGGAAAAGGTCAGCGTCTGGCTATTATTTAAAAAATCCTCAAGATATTGTAACACCCCATTTTCTACACCATATAGAAAGACTGTTATGTCGTGGGTTGCGAAATTGGGTAACCTTACTAATTTCCTGGTTATCTCGAAAGCCTGCTTTCACATTTTCCAAATCAGGAGGGGAAAAGCAGGAAATCCAATGTCCTCCAGCCAGGATTGCTAGCAAACCTTTTGAAAATAAAACCGTGTAGTAATCTGCCATGTAAACAAACAATGCCGGCTACTGTTTGGACTGTACACAGTCAGTGCAGGGTAAACCTTGTACAGGATGCCATTAGGGTTTGAATCAGGTTGGCCATTTAAAAAGAGTACAGCTGGAGAGGTCCAGTCCTATGAATGTGGCTAATCTTTTAGCCATGTACATTTATCTGGCAACAGGTCTGTGGATGAACCTGCTCCAGGGCAGGCAAAGTCATGGCTAGTTATTTTTACGCTGAATAAAATGACTGATCCGGAAGTTGAGGACCAGTGTCCGACTCCCTCCCTCTTTGAAAAGAGGTTTTTAACCCTGAGGCTCCCAGGAACATTTGCAGGGCAGACTCCACAGCCCAGAATGAGTCAATGGGAGTGGTGGCATATATTTTTTTCTATAGCTGTTAATTTTCTCTAGATCTGAATGCAAAGCCAGTGTCTACGATCATTACTGTCATTATTACCATGTAACACTGGATTGATAAGGTAATGTAATTAACCATGTAAAAGTGACAAACAGATTTTTATTTTTTTTTATGGCCTTTGATTTGATGGCCTGCACATGCGCAGTTCAGTGTGACACTTCAGTCCTGACATCAGCTAATAGTGTGATCATGGATTTGCTTTTAGTTGTTTGGATTTTAGAAGGAATTGTAAATAATGAGTGAGAGTGAGTGCTAACATTTCACCATTAACAATAACGGGGCAGCTTATGTAGAGTAACAAGCTTAAAATCATTGGTCGCTAGGAATATGGGACACAATATTTACAGTGTAAGAATGTCTACACCCACTTGCACCTTTTAACATGTTTCACTACCTCAGTTTCATGCATTTACATTAGAAGTGAAATTATTTGCAACCCCCTTGTAAAACATCCCTAAATTAGCTCAGGTGTAACCAGTTACCTTCAAAAGCACAAAGTGAATTGTCTACCGCATGTAATATTGCAGTTATTTACATTATGGTCCCGATGATTATTAAAAAGTGAAGTGTATGGCACCAACAAAACACTGCCTAAGTCAAGTGGTCTGTCCAAACTTAATGACAGAGCAACTAGGCCAATTGCAACTTTTATAGAGCTGTAAGCTTTTATGACCAAGACTGCTGCATGTGAAAACAATTTCCCAGGCACTGCACAATGCTGGACTGTATAGTAGGGTGGCAATCATCACTAAAAAAGGCCACACTGAATCCAGTGTGCATGCCAAAAAACACTCAGGAGATTCTTTAGCCATGTGGCAAAACATTCTGTGGTCTGACAGAATTTAAATCCAACATTTTACGCTTAATGTCATGTTACATTTGCCGCAAATCAAACACCCAAAGAAGACCATCGCTACTGTGAAGCAAGGTGGTGGAAGCATCATGTTAGGGGAATGCTTCTCATCATGGAGTGAGGCACTTGTTCAGATCAAAGAGAATATGAAATGGACCAATGCATGTAAAAGTCAATTTAAGACAACCCTTTCCAGAAGGCCTGAACTGGAAAGGAAATGCAACTTTGAGCCTGATGACAACCCGAAGCACACAGCCATAGCTACAGTGGAGTGGCTAAGAGCCCAGTCAGAGCTATGACATGCATTCAAATATTGTTAAAAGTGTGTGTAAAATGGGTATTGACTTACATATTTAATTTCACATGAATAGAAATCACCTTAATCGTGGCGTACAGTGGGAAAAAAATCGAATTAAATTCACGATACTTTGAGACACAGCAAAATGTAGTTTGATTTTCTTTAACTTTTAGGAGAGCCAATAATGTTAACACATCAATCTGGGATATTTTTTTTATAACAAAAATCTTCTCTTAATAATTATTATAAAATAACATTGCATTATAAACAGTTATAGAGCTTTTAATTAAATAAGGATATACAAATACTGAACAGTGAAAATCTTTATCAAGGCTGCCAATTAAGCATGTTATACATTTGTATTTATTCAAGATTTGAGTCTTTTCTCTCACCCCCTCAGGGTAGAGACCCAGGCCATGCAGAGGGAACTGTCCAGTCTGTCTGAGAGATACTCCCAGAAATGTCTGGAGCTGAACAGGGCTCAGCAGAGCAGTGGGGAGAGGGAGAAAGACCTCAGTCGCAAGGAGAAAGAGATGGAGCAGCTGAGAAAAGAGAACCAGGTGAGCCCACCTGAGCCCAAGTCTTGCGACCAGCAGTGTGTGTACCCTACTATGGATTAATACTTGTTAAAGACAATCAGAGCAGACAGTTTAAACATAGCCAATTGCTGTCAACAAAATGTGCGTTATACACTAACATTGTCTTCATGTTGCAATTTATTTATTTTTATCTATTTGATTGTTTTCATAAGACACGTGCAGCTAGTAACAACTTATGTGGAATTTAAGGGTGGTACTATGTTGGATTTTGACCAAGAAATCACCAAATGTACTGTCATCATGTGGCTTCTCGCTAAAGATCTGTCTGAGGTAGCTTATGACTAGGAATAGTTTCGGGAAATGACTCGCATAGAAGAGAAAAGACAACTCACAAAGTTAGATATGCCGACATATTTTGACGCGGCTGTGCAGCTTTTTTAGATAGCTAAATTATGATTTTTTTGAGACATGGCGGATCGACTAGGAAAACGTGAAAAGATATTTTGTGAGAAATTCCCCTTTAGTGCCAACTTCAAATTGACCCCTTATTGACTTCATCTTATCATGTTACATATCCATATGACGCATCATATTCGGCCATGTGCTCATTACTTACCTGAATGTTTCAGGTCCTGCAGGCCCGTTTGATGGAGGAGATCGACCGCATGCGTTCCGTCGCCACAGGACAAGTGTCCGAAGGCATTTCCCATGACAACCAGGCCAGGCCGTTCTGTGAGCTGGAGGTGAGTCAGGAGGAAGGGAACCCGATTCCAGCGCAGAGAGACCCTCAATAATAAGCTTATGTTTGAAATAAAAAGGGAAAGCCTTTTGAGCTTTGCAACGAATATGTCATCGACTTGACAACGCACCCGAAACACTGCACCCAGAGGTGTTTTTTAATGTAGATCTGTTTGGTTTTTTGTCAGGTTCTTCTCAGGGTGAAGGAGAATGAGGTGCATTACTTACACAAGGAGATCGGTTGTCTGAGGAGTGAACTGCAGTTTCTGAACACGGTATTGATACACCGGCACATGACTGAAAACACTTCAAACAGACGTTTTTCATAAATCATTTTGAAGGGTGTAGAGTCCTTCACTACGCCAGACTAAGACGTTAGATCATGGCTGCAGGGGCCATTGAGAAGGACCTGTAGTGGAAGGACACTGAGCAACAGTCACAGGAAAACATCTACATACAACATACACGTGTGTAGAACATTTTAGGGATCTCTGTCTATTTTAAATATCAGGAAAATGCTGGGTCAGTAGCCACTACAGTGTTTTTCTCTATACCCAACCAATAGATAAGACAAGGCTGCATTGTTTACTACATACACACATTGTTAACTTGTAGATTAATATTCCAATGTTCAGAATCAACCACAATTTATTCAGTATGTATTCCCCATGTTACCAGGTTAGTTTACCGAGAACTAATTCTCATTTACAGCAACAACCTGGCATCAGAGTTGAGGAACAGAATGACCGATATTTCACCATGCTGACATGGGTTTTTGGTGACTGGAAAGATGCTCTAACCACTAGAAAACATTCTGCCTGAAACATGACACGTGTCGACTTAGGGTTAATGATCTGCACTTGGTCTATTCGGTAACCTCTATGGGTTCTTACCAGCCTGGTTGCCAGTCCTTTTTGCTAATTTGCTAATTTGGCACATGACATGGTAAAACCCTAAATGCTGTCCACTTTCTCCGATAGGAGAAACAGTCAGCTTGTGACCGGTATAACGTCGTTCAGGATGAGCTGAGTGGTGTAAAGGCCAGGAGTGAGCGGGAGATCCAGAGCCTGAGGGAGCACCTGAGACTGGCCATGACGGCGCTGCAGGAGGGCCAGAATCTAGGCAACAGCCTGGAGCACTGAGACACTGCCCTGGGGGCTCTGCTCAGAGACGCAGAGTGATAGAGGTATAGACCCTCCCCAAGTTGATTAACAGCAACGGACAATCATGTTCGCAACGCTTTGGAATAGTCAGTTGAATGCACTTACAGTTAAACTGTGATTGTCTGTGACATTTTGTTTTTCCAGTGAAACGGGAGAGGAGCGTGAGTCTTCACAACGGAAGATGTCGGCTAGGGGGAGCATGCTAGTGCCTTAGCTTTCATTCATTCAGCCAATGAGTGGCATAGAATAGCATCCGCTGATCGGTCATATTACACTGGGGCGCGCAAATATCAATCTGCACTTTTTTATAATTTTTTTTTTTTCCTTTTTTATTGTGACTGTGCAAGACTGAGTGAATGAAAATATTGGTCTGAGAAACTGGAACATTTGTGGAAAGATTCCTCTTGGTGTGATGGATGTGACCTGATACAGTACCGTGTTACCTTTCTTTTCATGCCTTTTGTACACTTACTGTTTACAGGTTTACAGTGGCCACCATGTTAACAGTAGGTTTTGCAGGCTGGCTACTGTCAAAAGCGGAGTAAGAGTTATGTAGTTCTCACCGAAAACCAACCAACTTTCATCTCGGAGCATGGCTTTGTACAGGTTAATGTTCTATGTCAACAGTGGTTGCTCTCAGTGGTTGTCATTGTTTTATTTTTACTTCACAGACCTGTAAGTAGCTTTACTGAGTGTAATATCATGTGCAAGGTCTCTTTTACCATTGGGATTGATACAGAAAGCCACATTTGCGGTTTGTTACTGTAAATTCCTGGGAAGCCAAATTGGAAATCGCAATCATTCCTAGTGTATAGATAATCTGAATATGTGCATTTTCTGTTATACGGTGCCTTTTGTGTCTGAAAAATTGCTTGTAGAACTATAATGAACTGTTGTCATCTTGCAAGTTTTTATTTTTTTAATTAAAGTTGAAATGTTACGATCCCATCCCTTCAACGTTCACCTCCAGACTTTGTGTAGAGATGTTTGTGCCACAAATATGTAGTGTTGCATCAATGAGCCAATTTCTTTTGATTAGATGAGAATTTAGACACCATGTGGTTTTCATATTTAATGTGTAGGACATGTAATATCTTTGTAAAGTACCATCCTTTTACAGTCAATAAAATACATGTTTATATATATGTGTGTAGTGTGCGTGTAGTGTGCGTGTTGTGTGGGTGTGGGTTAGGTCTTCCTGAACTCATGGGGACCGAATGTACCAATGAGCATTGTAAAACCAGAAAACATTTGACTCATTGGGACCTTTTGCCGGTCCCTGTGAGGCAAAAGTCAATTTCCGGCTCAAGGTTTAGGTTTAGGGTCAAACTTACAATTGATTCTATAGTTAAAATTGGGGTTTCTTTAAGGTCCAGGTGGTGTTGGTTAAGTTTAGGGTTAAGGTTAGGCATTAAATCTAGGATATGTTTAGGCATAAATGTTACTTTATTGAGGTTAAGTTTAGGGTTTGGTATATGATTAGGTTTAGGGTTAAGATTAGGGCAAGGGATCATGCAATTTCTATTTTCTGGTCCCCATGAGGGTAGCTGTACAAACGTGTGTGTGTGTGTGTAATCTAACAATATTATGGGAACAAATATCCCAAAACTGGTTAAATAAGAATTTACTAAAGGGGACTTTTTCCTGTTCCCATTTTGAAAAATAGAAGAAAAAAAAATTAGGTAAAGGTTAGGCTTAGTAAATGTTGGATTTTTTTGCATTCAACTTCAATGTCCCTATTTAAATAAAATCAATCAATCAAATTTATTTATAAAGCCCTTTTTCCAACAGCAGTAAAATGTGTGTGGCATCCATATTTAGTTGCACATCTTAACTTCAGTGACTTAATGGACAGCCTGTTTGACCTGTTTTACTAGGCTTAACTAGGTTATTTCAATGGGATATTACTGCCCTATTAACCATTAGTGTTCTAGCAAAACTACAGCTGTACTTATATATATACAGTCATGTTACATCAGGGTTATTCAACTCCGACGATCCTGGAGGGCCAAAACACTTACTACATACCTTTATGATTTGTGGGATGACTTGAGTGCAGATACATCTCCGGAAAAGATTGAGGCCAATGCACATATACTTTCCAAACAATCGAAAAGGAAGCTTTCGAGTGAGGAACAGAAGCGTTCAATTTGCAGTGGTCTCTTAATTTTAACCCTTCTGTTGCTCACTCAAAACCTTCCTTTTCAACTTTTTTGGAAAGGAAAGAAAAAGGTTCAGTGGTCTCTTAATAGTTTTCGGAGCTGTTGTCGCTCCAAATGATACCCTTTACACTAGGTGGCAGCACTATAAAGTGACAGTGTAAAATTATCAAAAGGCTAACCAGTGAGAGAAAAAAAAGAAAAAAAGACACAAACATGGCGTCCAGTGCAGCGGCTCGGACAGCTGCTGGTACGGCTAAAGTTGTTAAACCAATTTTCAGCCGAGATCTGGAAGAAGCCAAGCGCCGTGTTCGTGAACTGTATCGTGCCTGGTACCGAGAGGTTCCAAACACAGGTAAAATAAGCTTTCCCTGTCGTACGTGGACATGCTGGATCCCACCGTCAAGGTCGTGCTAATGTAGCTAACGCTACCTGTCAGGCACTAGTTACAGATGAGATAACGTGAGCTACATACTGATGTCATACTTTATCTCACTTATAGGATGAGCATATTTTGTATGCAAGTTAACCAGCACTTATTTTGAATAGTTGGCCTGCATGCTCTAGTCTGTAAGGCCAGAACGGAACGTTAGGACGTGATTGTGTACAGTACTCGAAGCTAGCTATTTAACTATTGGTTACAGTTGCTGCCAGGTATAAAGCAGTTATATTATCTGTGGTGGCTACGCAGTTACGCTAGTTTATCATAACAGGAACATTAGACAGGCTGTACAATTACTTCTACATTTGCAGATTGTTCAAATGAATAGGAATTAGGTTCACCTGACAAGTGACTGAATGTGTATCTATTTACATCATCGTGTCTTATTCCACAGTGACTACCTTCCAGCTGGACATCTCCGCTCGCCAGGGGAGAGACAAAGTTAGGGAGATGTTTGAAAGAAACAAGCACGTCACCGACCCCCGCGTGATTGACATGCTTGTCATTAAGGTTAGTTTGCATCCTAAGCAGTGAATGCGCTCCATCCTAAGCAGTAAATGTGCATAGTTTAAGACCTCACATTGTTCCAATAAAGGAGCTTTAACTGGAGTAGTTGCAGTTAGATGACCCAGATATGAAGACCTGTGAGTGATCATGTGTAATATTATTATTAATTTATACATTTGTTTACAATTTAGGGTAAGATGGAGCTGCAAGAGACCATAAATGTATGGAAGCAAAAGACCCACATAATGCGGTATTTCCATGAGACGGAGGTCCCACGTTCAGCTGACTTCCTGTCCAGGTTTTATGTTGGACATGACCCATGAACTGCACCCAGCACTTTCTTCCCTGGTTTGTCAAACAGACGTAGTCCCTTATTGAACTGTAAATATAGTTATGTTACCCAATCTTGTGTGATGTCGTGATTGTACTCATGCATTTATTTTGTGATTTAAAATTTAAGATATGTGGCTGTTAATTTTCACTTGGATGTAGAGAGGCCCACCTAATGCGCTCCTGCACTGCATAGCTCCAAATACTGCTTGGTCACTGCCACAGAAGAGTGTTTTTGCAAACTAGCCCTTGGGATCACCCTTTATTGAGATCCTTTAAGTTCTGAATCAACTTTAACTGCTCAGCACATGTACATATACTCAATTATATTTGGTGTAATGGTGCAAGTGGTACATGATAAGAAGGGAGAGAATACACAGTCTACAAAGCCTGGACCTAAATGCTCCCCGTTGATATCATCCTAAGATAATGCGATATGGGGGTTGAGTATAAAACATGTCTATGTTTACATATAAAAAATGTTAACATAGATTTACAGTTGATGTACACATTAGCAATTTGTGTTCAGTGTGTCTAGTGTAGGCGCAGGGAGAGGAGCAAAGTTTGAGTGCAGTGTAGTGCAGCCCTTTAGTCTCTGTGGGACCGATGGATGACAACAACATGGTTCATACAAAGTTATATCAGCATGGTTAGAATTGTCTCTACACATTCCTGTTAAATTATCAGTTTATTTTTTTCTTTAGCCTCCAATAAGATTGTGAATGAACAGGGATGACACATTATAAATTATTTATTAGATCTGTTGACCAAAAACAGTTACACCACAGGTTGTAATAAAGAGCACCAAGCGTCCTTGTTGACCATATCAGAAACCACCAAAATAGGCCCCAAATAAATCAGTGTTCTTGTATGGCTGAAAAGCATAGCACTATTTTCATTAATAACTGGCTAAATGAAGTGCTACTTTGGCAGATCGATGAGTTTATTCTTGCACATTAATGTGTGTGTGTATATATATTTGCACATGAATATGTGTATTATATTATATATGACACTGTTGAAGTGTTATCAGTGCATGCAAATATGTCCAGTAAGGAAAAATTATCACTTCTCAAAAAACACTTTGTATCCAAGCAGGCACACATTACAAGGGACAGCAGGAAAAAGCACACAAAGAGCTATAAAGGCATTGTTGAGTTTGAGTCAAGTCTTTTCAGCATTCACATCTTCCCATAGTCTTTCAGTGGTAACAACTGTTGAGAGAGAGAGAAAAAACAGTAATAGACCTAACCTTCCCTGAGGTAAAATGCAATCATATTACTTAAATTCTGAGAGATCTAGCCAGGGGGATTTATTTTTCTAGATACAGCACACCCAGGTCATGTAATATTTTGGGGCATACAGACCCTTCAATCATCATCATCATCATCCTCTGGGACAAAGATGTCATGTTCTTCCAGCAGCGCAGCAAAGTTCTTGCTGATGAGAGTTCCAACATACAGGAAGGGGATCACTACCATAGCAATCCGAAAAAGGCCAAAGGAGGTCTGGACAATGATCAGTATTCCATCACAAAAACATGTCTAGGTTAGTCCATGTTTTGACAGAAAAAGCCTGCAATGTTGTGTGATTTTATACACAATGACACAACCCCCCAAAAAAATAATGTAATTAATAATGTACACCAAATATTTCATGCTTAACGTGTTTTAAAATTTCTAGTAAAATACCAGGTAGGCCTAAATATATTAATTAAAGCTGGGATAATATTAATTGAAGCTGGGATATATATTTTACATCTAAAACACATAACGTCGATTCCATTCCCAGACTATTTTATTTTATGAAAAGAGAATGCATACCTGTTGGGGGCGTAAATACTGTAACCCAGGTTTGATAGAATTTAACACTAATTCTGCCTTAAGATATCAGCAGACTTCTATCGTTAAGAATCAAGTAGTTACTCTGGATATACGACGTAGTGTTTCACTTCCAAATATATCTGCCTAGTCATTTTCTAAAATGAATAATACGTAAACATAAAAACACGTTCTTTTTTACATATTGATAAACCCTGCCTATGTCATAATATCAAACTGCAAACATAACGGCAACCACGTTGTTCACCTAATGCCTATACTTACATGAAGTAACATTTAAAATCTAGACATCGTTTTTATGGAATATAGAATCTGTCTTTCTGACTAATCGGCATTTGTCCTATAGAATATTGTGGAAACCTTTTTGAGGACTCACCTTCTTGGGTTTTGGCAAAATACCACCCGATGGTGAGTACACAACTGTTCGATACTTAGTTAGTGCCGCTCCTAAGCTATTTACATTCATGTTTGAAGAACATTTTGGTACACGACTGCTTTTGAGCACCGTCAGTCTAGCCAGATGAGCTAAGGCCGGCGCCATATTCCGAGGCGTTGATGTTTGCAGCAATGCGGTAAGTGAAATCATTGGGCGCGTTCGAGTGATACGCCTAAAGTAGAGTTGGGTGACGTGCCTAGAACAAAAATACTGTATGTATACGTGAAAATGACGCAGCAGGCTGGTGATGCGTTATTTTATTTTTTTTATATGGTGATGCGTTATTTTATGGGGGGCCAATACCAGTGTTGAATTTAAATGGTTGATTGTTGTTTATTTTTGTTCTGATACTATGACAGGCTTATTTGATCCAATAAACTCCGTCAGTACATGCCCAATTTTTTTTTAATTACCTAGTAATGAATCAATAGCCAGGTTCCCCATTTCCGAATCTGTCGTTTATTAGAAAGAGAGGATGAAATCAGAAGTGTTTCTGCTCTCCAGGCCGAAGTATTCCTGTATAGAATGTTTGTTATGATTAGGTTTTACAGCCCATTAATTATCTTACAGCCAAAAATTATAGCCAAAAAAATTATGGCTAAACCATTGCTAAGTGAATGCTTATCTTTTTATTGAAAGGTTCACTACAGATGTCTTTAACCCTTTCAGCGTTTTAAAGCATGATAAACAGGAATGTTGTCTGACTGTCCATGGGACTCATTAATGGCTGTTCTACTTACAAAATGTTGGTTGGTGTAGTGATCCCTATCATCTGAAACTAAAACTGGAAAAGCTATTTAAAATACATTTCCCTAAGGTCATTAGCTGAAATGTTTCAATATTCTACATTTCTCAAGATTGATGAACCAACAGTATTTTTAAAAATCATTTATTGTGAACTGAGCTGCATCTTAATTATACACCTGTAAACAAAACACTGAATTTGTAGGTAACAAGAAGCAGTCACATATTTGCTTTGTATTGGAGATGTTGCTCTTCAAGATGTGCCAAACAAAAAACTATTTTTGCCAAGTTAAACAAACCATACAACTCTTAAATAAATGTAATTGTGCATAGAAATGTATGGTTTAACTTTGCAATAAGTTTTTTTTTACTTACATTGTAACACACTGAAGAATTCTTGTTTGAGAATTATTCTGTTACTGTGGAATTACCCTAAATGTTTTCCAGTAGGTTGGCATTATATACACGTAACAATATCCAGTATCCCATACACAGCCCTCAGCAATCAAGTATAATGAACAGTTATTGATTAGAGAAACTTAAAACTTTCAGTAGCATATCAATACAGCATGGGGGGAAACAATGGTGTCCCTCTTTACATAACTAGGTAATTCTGCCTGATCACAGACATCAATTGTTTAATTTAAAAAGTGTGTGTGTGTGTGTGAGAGAAAAAAAGTGAAAGGAATGTATTTAGAGAGAAACTGGTAATTACTGCTCACACTGTCGATGGAAAATATAGTAAACCAGTGGTGATTGTGCCAATGGACACTACACATGCTGAATATTCCAGTCAGTGTACTTGATCTTTCCTAGATGTTTCCTGGATATGCAGACTTATTTACATATTTTGATGTCAGTACACCCCAAACAAGGTAAATAGGAATTTATATATTACATTAAATATATATTTTAAAAGACTGGTCTTTAATAAATAATACAATTCATAAAACATTTACATGTAATAAAAACGACATACGGTAAATTAAAAAACAAAAAATCTTTGAAATGTGTAACAATGGAAATGAAAATCGTACCATGTGGACAAAAAAGAAAATCTAAACAGCTTGAGTCTCCTTCACTTCGTGTCATGGTGTGTTTCAACAGGTCAGGTGGGTTCCCTTTAGTGCCACTATTGATGTAGAACCACCAAGTGGTATCTACTCTCTACAAAGGAAATGGAGTGTTTCATGACACAAAACTAGGCAGATTCCACAAAAAACAAGTCATAAAATCCTATTGTACCTAATGTTGTTTGAAGGCGAGACGCCTGAAGAACTTGTTTATCTCAAATACTCCCGGTCTGACAGGACCCCCAGCAGTGTTGCTCTCTCCCAGCCTCACAATCTGTCCTGCAGCAATTGCTGCCCTGAGGCTCATGCTTTTCACCACCCGAGACCCAGGTCCAAGGCCGGAGGTAGGCCGGGAGGATACAGTAATGTAGGAGGCATCCTTCTGCTGCTCCATGTAACTCACTACGACAGAGAGCAGGGAGAAACCGCTGATCAGCAGTGGTGCATCCATAATCACAGCCAAAATTATATACAAATGCAGCACTCATTACCTGCAGCAGTAAGTATGGTGTCTGTAGTGCTGACAAGCTCCAGAAGGACTGTGGGATATGCAGGATGCAACATGAAGAGCTTTCTGATGACTGGCATGGCTGGAGACACCCCTGGGGCAACCTGCTAACAGAGCAAGTTTTAAGATATATCTCAAGTGTTGAACGACACATTACGATATGTGAATTAATGCATGTGTTTCAAAACATTAAAAACTTCCTCTCTCTGACATGGTATTTCTGCCCCCTATAAGAACTCTACAAAGGACTCACAGTTGTCTTTGTGAGGTTCTTCTGTGGTCTCAGTGGGTCACCAGCCCAGAAAAGGAAAGCTGACTGACCAGATGTTGTCATGACCGAGGAACCTTCCAGGTCAAGGCGCGGGCAAATAAATTCTGTCTCCCATAGACTACGCCCTCTGGCTCCATCAATCACCTGAATCTGATAGAGATGGATGTTAAACATTTACAGCAGTCTGAGAACTATAATGGCTGTACATCCCACAGATTGATGAAAGGTTATTATTACTGTAAATGGGATTATCTGGGACATCATACTTTTCTCATTCTAGGGGCCCCCGACTTCTGAACGAGGAGATCTGGGATTCTGTCATCGTTGAATTGGCCTGGTGCTGGTCGACTGAGACAATGATTCAGATTGTTTAGGCTCTGTATCTTCAAAAGCATACCTTCAACTTTCATATTGATCTCTGTGATCCTTTAGTATTTCCTACCTGTGTATGGCTGAGAGGCTGAGAGTCCATGCAGTGTGTGCGTCCTTCTCTCTCAGCACAGAGAGCTTGCTGGAGCCACACACCAGCACCCAGTCACTCCGGCTGGAGTTGAGGTTGGAAAGAGAGTCCAGGCGATTGTGGTTGTTACACAAGCCAGCCACTAGTGGGAGCAGGAACTCGACTTGCTCTGTTCCACTGGACAGAGAAAAAAACCCAAATACATTCACATTTTGAAAATGTTAGTCATTTAGGAAAAGCTATTATGCAGAGCGACTTATAGTTAGCATACATGAAATGGTGCAGTTAGCGGTTCTTCAGACGTGGACAATTTGTAATTGTGTACCCAAGACATTAGTCAGCCTTACCTGGATATGTGTATGAGAGAAGAGTTATGGTTTTTCCTAAGCTTCTCCCAGACAGGGTCCTTCAGTCTTAGGCCAGGAGATATGGGTGTTTTTCCAGTAGCCTGATTGTAAATATCTCTCAGGGATATAGCCTCTACAGTGCCTAGGGTATGTATAGCAAATACAATATTACCCATTTGGTCATTTTAAACTGCAAACCGTGTACTTGATTAAAACCAGAATCCTTTACCTACACTAAACAGAATGTAGTGCGATATAAACAGAATCCTTTACCTAGACCAAACAGAATATAGTGTGCGCCCAGCTGTGTCTCATGAAGCAAAGGACCAACTAGCTTGCCCGTGAGGTTAAAGGTTGTGAGGTTAAAGGTCACAGGATGTCCAAGCTGAGCTCCAGTCAGCCCAGACAGCAACACCAGTGACAGGTCAGACACCTGAAAATGAACCAGGCAATTATATGAACATTTTAGACTGACTGGAAAATAACTGTAATTAATGAGCATATCAAGATTATTACCTAGCCTTTTACTCGCTAATGTACGGTCACTGGCAAACAAAATGGACGAAACACGACTGAGAATCATCTCACAAACAAAGAGCCAGCCATTAAAGCTGAACTCCCTCCAGACGACCCCCCCCTCAGTCTATCCACCACAGAAGTGTCGTCTGTATTGAAGAGGGTGAATGCAAGCAAGGATGCTGGTCCTGATGGCGTCTCCAAGCATGTGCTCAGAGCATGTGCTGGGCAGCTGACCGAGGTCTTTTCTGACTATTTTAACCTGTCGTAGGACCAGGTGGTTGTCCCAACTTGCTTTAAGACCGCAACCATTGTGCCAGTGCCGAAGCACTGCGTCTGGCCTGAATTACTTCTGACCTGTCGCACTCACCCCCACAATCAAGTGCTTCGAAAGACTAGTTCTGGCCCACCTCTGCCTCCCCCTAACACTGGATCCCTACCAGTTTGTCTACCAGTCGAACAGGTTTACAGAGGACGCCATCTCCACAGCTTAACACTCTGCCCTGACCCACCTGGACCAAACCAACACCTATGTGAGAATGCTATTCATAAACTTTAGCTCAGCATTCAACACGGTCATCCCCTCGAAGCTGGTCAACAAACTCCACGACCAGGGGATCAGCCCCTCTCTCTGCAACTGGACTTTGGACTTCCTAACCAACAGATCCCAGTCTGTCAGGTTAGACAACTTAACCTCCTCCACCCTGATCCTCAACACTGGTGTTCCACAAGGCTGTGTGCTGAGCCCACTCCTGCACACAGTTCCAACACCATCAGCAAGTTTGCAGAAGACACCACGATGGTAGTCCTGATCAGTGAAAATGACGAGTCAGACTACAGAGAGGAAGAAAGGTGCCTGGTGGCATGGTGCACTGATAACAACCTGGCCCTGAAAACCGCCCAAAACATCACTTGTACCCAGCTCCCAGTCATCGTAGACCTCCAGCGCAAGCGGTGTCTGCATGGGGCACGCGACATCATCAGAGACCCTTCACATCCATCCCAAAAACTGTTTGCTGTCCTGCCATAAGGCAGGAGGAACAGGTTTCTTCATTCCCGCACCAGCAGGCTCAGGAACAGTTTCTTCCCATCCACTGTAACCCTGCTGAACTCTGTGACCCATCACTAAACACAACCCCCCTGCCTCTCAGGTCCTTGTTGCACGACTCCCTTTGTACTACTCTGACCCTGCCTTGCAAAGTCTGATAATGGAAGTTTTCAGTTGGAACAAGTACGTGTCTACCTCAGGAACCTCACTGCTGCTATCCCTGCATTTCAGCTGCACACGCACCTTACACATTCAGTTTGTCTCTTTACACATCTAGAACTGCCATCATGCTTGCATTTTTACAGTTGTTACATATACATGTCTACCTCGGGGACCTCATTGCTGCCATCTCAGCATCCCGGTTGCACATGCTACCTTACCCCTTCAATTTGCCTCAAGTGCACATCTAGAATGCCATTTAGAAGTGCCCTTTGTACCTGTTATTATCCTACTTGTAACATCCACTATACATATTACTTGTACATTTTCAGCCCTCCTCTATTTGCCTTAATTGCACATTTAGTATTGCCATTTGTACTGCATTTGCCTTCACTGCACATCTATACAATCCACCTGAAATATCCATATATTTATTGCTTGTAAATGTCATGCCCTCTTCTATTTGCACTTCTGGTTAGATGCTAACTGCATTTTGTTGTACTGTTCTTGTACTGTTCAATGACAATAAAGTTTAATCTAATCTAATCAGGGTGTATGCGCTACATTAATCATAAGGTTTATAGTGTAGTAATTGTCTTATAACTATTGTAATTAATATGTTTAGGTGTCTTGCCAGAGATTGTCATACCTGGTCAGCAGGTAAAGTAGCAATCAGCAAGTCAGGAACAGTGTCTCCTTGTAGATCTGGAACGGCGATGGCCTGGGACTCTATTTTTCCTGGGGTTACAGACCACAGCTCCCTACCTGATGGTGAAAATAAGAGGTAATCTTCTTATTGGAACATAAAAAATGTAAAAAAAACCTACTGCACATTATTTATGATTATAAACATCAACTGCTACCATTATCATGTTTCTTGCTGTGAAACTGTCGTCTGACCTGTTGTGCCATTGACAGCGGTGAGGTGTGCAGACCCACTGAGCAGACACACGGGACCGTTGGCCCTGTCTCTCAGGCCAGACAGGGGAATGGCACTGTGGGGGAAGGCTCTGAGGGCAGCACCCCCTGCTGGCAGTGGTGATGGGTGGGCTTCGTACTGCAGGCCACACTGGATGGACTCTACAGGCTCCCTGAAAACTTGTCTCCATAGCAACTCACCGCTGACTGCAGACAGTGCCAGCACACTATGCTCTGGGGGAGGCAGAAAGGGAGGAACGGCGGGTTTGTTTGTGTGTTGCAAAGTACCTCAGCAGTTTACTATGGCTAATAAGTACGGCACGACAATTCACACTTCCAATTCCAATTAGGTACCATTATGTACCAACGCTTCTAATCTCCATTTTCAACGTTTGTTAGTATTGACTGTACCTAAGAATAGCTGCACACGTCATTAAATTATGTCAAATTCCCTCTGCTCCCTACATTTGTCGATCATTGTTGTTGTCGTGTTGTGTTGTCGTCAGTTACGTGTTCATGTGTAACCGATGAGTGCATCCGTTTTGCTGCTTAAGTCAGCCCTTTCTATTTGTATGTGTTTGTTTATTAAAAAGTGAACATTGACTACCTTCTGCCTGCGCCTGCTTCCTCGCCTACGCACTCCATGATAGCATGGTTTTTGCCATGAACATTAGTGGTTGTTTGTCTCTACTCTGAAAGTTCTGTTTAGCCAGCAAGGCACTCACTGCAGTGCATTTCACAAAAACATTTAAACCATTTGACCCAAAAAATTATAATAACACTATTGTTGTTTTAGACTGGCTTGCCGTGGTATCGAGAATCGTGTAAATTTCTCTGGAAACATATCGAAATTCAACATTCACATAACGTGACATCCCTGATGGCAGGATTAACTAGATATGACAATTCATATCGCAGAATGTTTGGCTGAAGGCCTGAGAATGCCTGGAAAAGACCCCTCCTCTTACCTTTGTAGTTCCCCACAGAACTGGAAAGATGGGAGGTGTTACTCTTTTGAGTAACTCCTATTAGCACATCTTCGAATGAATCATTGTTGACATCCAACAGAGCAAGAGGAGGTGGGGTAACACCTAGAGTAAATAAAACACACTGTTACTACTATTCACTGAACCATAACTGCAGTTGCTTGGATGACATGCTGTTAAAATAATCACTGTAATCAGTCATCATAGCTTAGACACACGAAGACAAACAGTCAGCAAACTCAAACTGTCAAAGACAAACAGTCAGCAAACTCAAACAAGTCAAAGGCAAACAGTCAGCAAACTCAAACAAGTCAAAGGCAAACAGTCAGCAAACTCAAACAAGTCAAAGGCAAACAGTCAACTGCTTTCTCATACAGTTTACTGTAATGCTGACTGTGTGCATACCTTAACCTAAAGCACAACACTAAGCAACAGTATTACTGGTCTGACCAGACCTGTATCTTTGTCCACAGGTCCAAGCAGCTAAATCTGTTTTTCTCAAAACAAGCATTTTGTGGAAACGAAACTGACAAAGGATCTGTCCAACATTGTATTGAACAAAATGTATTTGCCTTCTCAAAACATGAATACAGCAAAAAAGTATGATACCAGGAAAATTCGAGATCAGCTGTTGAATCTCCTGTGCACTCTGGGTCACGATTTCTTGAAGCACCTCAATGTATTCTGCTCTGTTCATCCTTCCCTAAATCCTGGTCAGTCTCCCAGTTCCTGCCGCAGAGAAGCAGCCCCACAGCTTTATACCTCACTGTAGGGATGGCATTAGCCAGGTGATACATTTGATCTTTTAAGCCTGATGTAGCGCTTGGGATTCAGGTAGAATCGTTTGATTGTGATCAGACCTGAGAATATTATTCCTCATGCTCCCAGTGTCCTACTGGCGGCACATCACATGCATTTTAGTCAGGAGTGGCTTCCATGTAGCAAGTCTACCATACAGGCCTGATTAATATGAGTTCTACAGAGATGTGTGTTCTTCTTGCCGGTTTTCCAATCGCTGCAGAAAAACTCAAAGGTTCTATTAGTGGCCATTGGGTTCTTGATCACCTCCCTCACCTAGGCCCTCCTTGTCCAGTTATGTAGTTTGCCCGGGTGTCCAGCTCTAGGAAGCCTTGGACGTTCCAAACATTTTCCATTCGAATTCTGAAACCCACTGTGCATCTGGGAACTTTCAATGCTTTGGCAATGTGTTTACAACCTTCCCCAGACATATGACACAATTCTCTCGGAGATCACTTTTTTTTTAAATCAATTAGAAATTATATCTGTAAGTCAACAAAATGTGGAGAAAGTGAAGGAGTCTGAATATCCCAAAATCTAATCGTTTTATATAATTGCTAATGTGTGCAGGATTCATTAATTGATGATGAGTGCAACTGATATTAATTTATACAACTCAATCAACCACAAAGCAAAGCTCTACAAGCAATGGTGAAAATTGTGTCAGTGTAAAAACAGCTAGCCAACTTAATTCTCTACTCTGCATTTCCCCACAATAAACAACTGTTGAAATTAGACAGTTTCCAAAATCTTACCCTATATAAACTCATTCATTCATTCATTAATCTTCCGGGGCCAGGTCGCGGGGGCAGCAGTCTAAGCAGAGATGCCCAGACATCCCTCTCTCCAGACACTTCCTCCAGCTCTTCCGGGGGGACACTGAGGCGTTCCCAGGCCAGCCGGGAGACATTGTCCCTCCAGCGTGTCCTAGGTCTTCCCCGGGGTCTCCTCCCGGTGGGACGGGACCGGAACACCTTCCCAGGAAGGCGTTCCGGAGGCATCCGAAACAGATGCCCAAGCCACCTCAGCTGACCCCTCTCGGTGTGGAGGAGCAGCGGCTCTACTCTGAGCTCCTCCCGGGTGACCGAGCTTCTCACCCTATCTCTAAGGGATCTCCCAGCCACCCTGTTCCTATATAAACTGATTTACTAAAGCCATTCACAATGTTATGGAATCCCTTTCTTATTAAAATGTGTTGATGTTCCCCAAACAAAACACTTTACAGTGAATTTTCTGTTAGTTGATGAGAACTAGATTTTAAGTTCTGCATTACTGGGTCAAAGATAAGCCATTCCGATACAAAAGGAAGAGCTGACCAGACCTTCTGGAAAAAAACATAGTTTTTTCATTGTTGTTTTGCTATCGATACTTTCACTGAAAGATATTGTAAGAGATATCGCTCGTTGCTCACCTCCCACGTGATCACCAAACTCTCTCTCCCACTGCGGTCGTTGGTCCAGCTCCCCTTGCTGGCAAGGAACCAGAAAGGCACACAACAGCACCAGCATCATGACACAGACGAGAGGCACCAGGAAGAACGCTGCACGGATGGCTCCCCTCACGTTCGCTTTCTTTCCTTCTGGGTCAACACTGGCACTAACACCGAGTCCAGAGCCACCAGGAGCACCAGGGCCTCCTCCTTCCTCCACTCCTCCATCCCTGTTCGTCTCCCTCTGGCTCCAGTACTGCAGGCCCTTCTCCGCCTTCTCCTGCCTAGTTTTTCCCGGGAGGCGCTCTCTCCACTTGTCCTCCTCCTCTTCCTCCTCTGCCCCATCTTCGTCTGCGACAAGCCTCCCCGTTCTCCCGCCCCTCAGCTCTGAGGTGCTTGCTCCAGTGCAGTTGCCCCTTCCCAGGCCATTGTGGGGGTAATTGAGGACTAGGTCGTCATCCTCACTGTCGTCCTCACTGTCAGCCTGTGTGAGAGGATCATACTCTCCCAACTCAGAGCACTTCTTCCCTGGTGGAGAAACACACACGTCTGTTTAACAGATGTCTTTCCTCTAGCGTTTGTTTTTCAGCGGCAGTTGTATCTTCCTGCCAGTTTGTTAACACTACTGGAAACTGCATCTACTTCATTAAATAATCTATAGTAGAATCGCTAAAAAGTAGCATTATTCATTTCATTTTGTGTCTCTGAAGAAATGTACTGTATGTAACTTTTCTTTACATAATATTTTTATAACGCGCTGGCAATGATTTAATAGTGGTTAGGAACTCCTGGGAACTGAGTACAGGGAAAACACTGTATAATGGATCTGCCCCAGCGAAAATGACCTGACAGAGAGCCTGGTGGTGCTCAATAGAAAGTTCAAAACATGAAGTGTTGCCTTGTCTTATGCTCTAGTGACTACTTGTGATGGGCCAAGGGGCCTGCAAGCTCAACTGTGGTTGTTAGACAGTGAAAACGTTCCCTCATGAGCACATACGTTCTGGCAAATAGTTCCTGGTTGAGGGAGCAGAGTACTAAGAACAGAATGGCTTGGGAAGTTATGATTTGTAGGACACCTAGATCTTTGACTGTCCGCGTTCACAGTTGACCAATAAAACTTGTCATAAAGTATAAATTGGACGGGGAAAAAATTTGAAGGCAATCTGGGTCAGATTTGAACGAAAAATACACTGAAATAACGGCAGAAACAAAACATTAAATCAATTTGTTTGGAGATTCTTCTGCTATTTTGCTACTGCATATCTAGCGTTTCCCTTAATATTTGCTGATTATTTTCAGGAACTACAAGTTGCGATGCTCAAGCTGGGACCATAAACGGTTTAACGTAGTGGCACAACATCGCAACATTTGCGGAAATGCTTGCAACACAAATTCTACAGACCAGACAGTGGTTTTCTCAAGTAAATAGAAGTGCGAATGTATTCCTTATTTGTTACTTTAAATCCTACGTGAAAACTGGCATTCTAGCCAGTGTCCCAGTCATACAACCACGTGAAATCCATACTTATAATGAAAACGCATCTGGCCTACAAACTTTTTACTCAAAATAACACATTCATAGGACTTAATTGGTTGTTAAAGTGGGTTGTTTTATTTCCGAAGTTTTTATCAAAAGTATGAATTAGACCTGTTTGAAGGACTGCAGCTGTACAGGGCAAACATTGGTTTGAACAATTAACATTATTCAACGTATTGACTGTTGAGATTCTAACACTAGAATGAAAGCGAGAACAAATTAAATACAGCTCCGGAAAAGATTAAGAGACCACTGCACCTTTTTTCTTTCCTTTCCAAAAAGGTCGAAAGGGAAGGTTTTGAGTGAGGAAAAGAAGGGTTAAAAATTAAGAGACCACTGCAAATTGAACGTGTTCTGTTGCTCATTCAAAACTTCCCTTTTCAACTTTTTTGGAAAGGAAAGAAAAGGGTGCAGGGGTATCTTAATTTCTTCCGGCTCACCACAGTTGATGAATATTCGACGGAATATCTGCGTAACCACTGATAGGGGTCAGAAGGATAATATTATAACATATAACAACTATAATTATTTAGCTAGCAGCAGCACAATGGATATCTAATATGAATTAACACATTAAATTAATGATGAACACGAAATCTGAAGCTTGATGTTGTTATGACAGCGAGCAACGAAAATTTAGCAACGTATTCAACTCACGTTACTGTACCGTATTGTATTAAATTTGTCACGTTACTGTATTATAGCTATGTCAGCGCATTTGGCTATATGAATTTTTATCCTGTAAAGGTTGAATGAAAATAAATGTAAAACAGTGATAATAACTGTCTTATTTTCCAACAAAATTCAGAACCGTCAGATGAAAACACAATGACATAATTATTGCAATAGCTTTGCAATAGGCAATAGCTTCCACGCACCTGTGTTCAAGGTAATATTGTTACTAACTACAGTACTACTGTAGGTAGCTAACGTTAGCTTGTGTAAGCTAACGTAACGGAATAACAACACAACTGATTTGAGAGAAACCACGACTACAGACTACACAAAATCATGGGTTATACACAACATTAACAACATATTCAATTACTTTCACCAACATTCACCCAAATATTTGTAACGCGTTTCTTACCGGGCAATTTTAGAGCACGGGACAAAGCTGCAGCCATTGCAAATTGTAACGGCGCTGAGCTGCAGAATTTCTCTTTTCAAACGACGTGTGTGTGGGCTGTTTAGCTCAGCCCGGGGGGGGGGGGGGGGCGTTCGAAAGAGACTGAAGGACCTTTACTAACTGATCTCGAAATCATCTGACATCAAAAATAACTAAATCAATATAATTTTTAACCCACAGTGGCTTCGGAAAGTATTCAGACCCCTTCACATTCTGTTGTTGAGTTTTTGACTGAATTTATAATTTCTAAATAGCCAGCGCAAATCTTAGCAATATGCTCCTACCACCACGCTGCACCTCAGTGCAACTTCGTTAACCATTAATACGTTCACTAAAGTTAACTTCGATAACCGTTATTCAGTAAAATCGTTAATCGTTCATTTGTATTCTAAGAAAATGTCTAACTAAATTCTAAGAAGATTATCAGTGTTATTTACTTCACCTGTCCGTGGTCATAATGTTATGGCTGATTGGTGTATTTTGTTGTTTTATTTTATTATAATTTGTATAATTATACAAAATTATTTTTGTATAATTTGTCTGGCTATATTTTTGTTAACATATTCTTCTTCTTAACTCTCACTATGTAGATGTCAGATGCCATGTCACAATAATTTCATTGTGCAGGATGATGTTTTGTTGTCTGGTTCGTTTGACAAATAAATCTTGAAACTTGAAACAATCATAGATGATGTTAACAACACACCAATAGCTGCTCGCTAGTAACTTGAGGGTTCCCGAGTGTTTTTCCCCACTTTTGACCTTCATACTGAAGCCTTGAGACTTGTGTGCAATCTTACTGCATTCAAATACATGTTTGATTTTGAAAATAACATCTAGTTATTCAGGATTTGGCATCACCCTGGATTGAAGAAAAGAAAAATGGCTTGGTCTCTAGAAGGATTTAAAAGTACATTTATGAAGTTTGTGGGTAAGCAGACTTGAGTTAACTGAAGTTAAATGTAACTGTTAATTAGTCTGATAATGATTTTCACAGTTAACTTAAATATTAAATTGTTAACGAAAATTTGAACTTTGTTCATTAAAGATTAACGGATTAACGGTTTGGTGCCCAGATCTGGATTTGTACTATTTTGCCAGATGTAGCATTTAGCATTCAGGACTAATAGTTGGATTTTGTTCTCATCAGACCAGATAATAATGTTCTCATATTTCTTTAAGTGCCGTTTGGCAAACTCCCAGTGGAATGTCATATGCTTTTTACTCAGTAGTTTTTACTCATTAGTCTAGCCACATGAAGGCCTGAATGACGGAGCGCTGCTTAAATGGTTGTCCTTCTAACAGTTTTTTTCAACTATGCAGAGAAACTCAGAATGTAAGTCTTTTTTCCAATTGTGTAAAACCTTTAGGTAAAAAGTGTTGCAATGTGGTTTAATAGTAATAACGTTCTAGTGCCCAGCTAGAACGGCCATAAGGTTCTTGGCCAGCTTCATGATGGACATGAGTATCATTTAATTTTGTAGTCATAGCAAGTTTAGTTTTTCTCAAATTTCACAGGTTGCGATGCAGAATGTCCCTGCAAAGGCTGGGGTAAGACTATACTCCAGCATGTATCTCGTTTTATTACCTGACCAGCAAAAAATAGTCTAGCTCTCCCTGTATAGTGAGAGACCAATAATTTGTCCTGCTCGTAGTATTAACCAATCAGATCACCCTCTCCTCCCTCCCAAGATTCTGTTCATGACTCCTTGTTTGGCCAGATGCTGATTACTGGTCCTGCCCTGGTCAGACAGTTCTGTTGCACATTCCTATAAGAGTACAAATATTGACTGAGAACAATGCATGGGATGTGTGAAAAAGATTAGGCTACCTTTTTGTAGAATAATAGTGTTCTGTGTAGTTCTCATTCCGGATATTATTATGCAACAACTGATATTGTCTGCAATGATTAGCTACTTTCAGAATACAGGCCTGATTCTTTTATGTCTTTGAGCAATATCCTCCTAGTTGTAGATACTACATGGTTCTGTGCTAATTTATAATAGATATAATAGGTAGGTTATAATAAGGCAGTATTTAGGTAGTATTAAGGTATACAGCTCCCGTTATTATTTTCATTATGTTACTGTTATGCTGGTCTTCTGTAGGAAGGGCTGTACACTCCAAGACATGGCCTTCATGGTTGAAACCTTCACAGTGTCCCTGTTCCAAAGTACAACGTACCTTGGCTTGACCCTGGACAACACCTTGTCATTCTCCACAAACATCAGTGCGGTAACTTGCTCCTGCACATTCATGCTGTACAACAACAGTACAGTAAGAGCTCACTCACATGCTTTCTTGTGTGAAAGGTGTTTCTGTGACATTTAGCTCTTCACCTCCTTGTTCCCCTCTAACTGGGGGCAATATCAGCTGGTCATAGACCAGTAAATCAATATATATATTATTTTTTTTCCACTCCGCTGTTTGGGTCATTACTGTGCATCCTTCCTGAGATTTCACCCAATCAACTGACATCTCCCTCCCTTTTAATATAATCAACGGCCTCAAATGACATACCTGAGCTGTTTCCTTCCTCTATGGAAGGAACCGTGAGCATGCAGCCCATAAAGTAAACTTGTCTAATCTGTTAACTGTAACACATCAACCTACTAGTCCAGGAACCCCTGTTATATCTATTAAGCTGGCTTTACTTAATATCAGATCTCCCGCCAACAAATCATTCTTGGTAAATGACATTATAATATCCTACAACCTAGATTTTATGTTTCTCACTGAAACGTGGCTAACAGAAGATTGTAGTGCTGCAATTCTCAACGAGACAGCACCCGAAGGATTTGGCTATATAAATACGTGTCGAAATGGCAGGAAAGGAGGAGGAGTGGCTGCCCTATTCAAAGATACATTCCAGTGCAAAGAAAATACACTAGGTCATTTTATTTATTTTGAATACCTCTGTTTTACATTGAAGGTTACCCCCAAAATCTTGTTTTTAACCATTTACAGATCTCCACAATATTCAGCAAATTTTATTGATGATTTTGCTGAACTACTCTGTGTTATATTAGTTGATTATAACTTGTTTATTATTACTGGGAATTTTAACATCCACATAGATAATAGTACAGACAATAATGCCAAGTCACTCTTTGCACAACGTGACACTTATGATCTCACTCAACATGTGAAAGAGCGTACACACACTCAAGGTCACATTCTAGATCTGGTTATCTCTAAAGGTCTCGTCATGGTTAAAGACTTGGCCCTGTCTGATCATTTCTGTGTCTTTTTTTATTCACTTATCACCCCGGATGTTCCAGTAAACTCTGTTTCTGTTAAGAAAAGGTAAATTAATGAGAGTACCAATGCTCAGTTTATGGAAGCCATAGCTATCTCTCCAACAATAAGTGCTGAGTCAGTTGATGTACTCCTGGATCATTTTAATGCCAAAATATTGAATGTCATGGATCGTGTTGCACCGGTAAAGGTAAAGAAAACTTTGAGCAAACAGAAAACACCATGGAGAACCACCATGAAAAGAAAATGTAGGAAAGCGGAACGTAAGTGAAGGAAAACTAAACTTCTAATTCACTATGACATTTATAAACAAAGCCTTTGTAGCTTCAACAATGAGTTATGCAGGGCCAGACAGCAACATTTATCGGGAACGATCAACAAGAATATCAACAAAACCCGCACTCTATTTGTCATGGTTGACAAGCTTACAAACCCAATAAAGCAGATAGCATCAGAACTCATGTCCACTGTGAATTGTAATGAATTTGCTTGTTTCTTTATTGAAATTATGAGTATTAGACAGGACATCAGAACAACACAGTCTAACAAGGACTTTTTTCCATCACCACGACCACCAAGACATAACATGTCGCATTTTAATACAATTGATCAGAAATCCCTAGAAGAAACAGTTCAACATCTTAAAGCTTCCACTTGTTGTCTCGACACACTGCCATCAGATTCTTTAAAACAATTTTTAACTCTATAACAATGGACCTACAGCAAATAGTTAATAGTTCTCTGCAATCAGGCATTTTCCCAATGTCTCTAAAACAGCTGCCATTTAGCCCCCATTAAAAAAGAGAACACTGGATGTATCTATAATGAACAACTATAGACTGGTATCAAATCTCCCTTTTATAGCCAAGATCATTGAGAAGGTTGTTTTCAATCAACTCAGCAATTTTGTGACCTCAAGCGGTCTCTTAGACACATTTCAGTCAGGTTTCCGACCTCACCACAGTACTGAAACAGCCCTGATTAAAGTTTTAAATGATATACGGCTGAATACTGATTCTGATAAAATAGCAGTTCTGGTTCAATTAGATCTCAGTGCAGCATTTGACACTGTAGATCAAAGAACACTTACACAGTGGGGAGAACAAGTATTTGATACACTGCCGATTTTGCAGGTTTTCCTACTTACAAAGCATGTAGAGGTCTGTAATTTTTTATCATAGGTACACTTCAACTGTGAGAGACAGAATCTAAAACTGTAATGAATGCGCAGTGTTGCAGGAGCAAGGAACCAGGTGCAGGCAGGGGTAGTCGGTGTTGAATCTTTAATATACAAGGAACAAACAAACACCAAGCACAAAAAACACACAAAAGCAAAGGGCTGACTTCAGCAGCAAAAATGAAAGTACACAGGCATAAGGTACTTACAATAACCAGCACCACATTCAACAACAAACACAACAATGATCCACACTGTGGGGAGCAGAGGGGAAACATTTAAACACATACTGATGAGAAAATAGGGACCTGGTGTGAACGATGATTGAAGACATGTGACACAACAAGTCCGGGATGCATTCATGTGAGTTGGGAACTAAAGGTGTATGGAACAGTGGCGCTGCTGCTCACCGTACCATGACAAAAAAAAAAAAACAGAAAATCACATTGAATGATTTTTAAATAATTAATTAGCATTTTATTGCATGACATAAGTATTTGATCACCTACCAACCAGTAAGAATTCCGGCTCTCACAGACCTGTTAGTTTTTCTTTAAGAAGCCCTCCCATTCTCCACTCATTACCTGTATTAACTGCACCAATTTGAACTTGTTACCTGTATAAAACCTTCTAACCAGGACCTTCAGCATGCGCTGGGACGGTTTGCAGCTGAGTGTGAAGCGGTGGGGATGAGAATTAGTACCTCCAAATCCGAGGCCATGGTCCTCAGTCGGAAAAGGGTGGCTTGCCCACTTCAGGTTGGTGGAGAGTGCCTGCCTCAAGTGGAGGAGTTTAAGTATCTAGGGTCTTGTTCACGAGTGAGGGAAGGATGGAACGGGAGATTGACAGACGGATCGGTGCAGCTTCTGCAGTAATGCAGTCAATGTATCGGTCTATCGTGGTGAAGAAAGAGCTGAGCCGCAAGGCGAAGCTCTCGATTTACCAGTCAATCTACGTTCCTACTCTCACCTATGGTCATGAGCTTTGGGTCATGACCGAAAGGACAAGATCCCGGATACAGGCGGCCGAAATGAGCTTTCTCCGCAGGGTGGCCGGGCGATCCCTTAGAGATAGGGTGAGAAGCTCGGTCACCCGGGAGGAGCTCAGAGTAGAGCCGCTGCTCCTCCACATCGAGAGGGGTCAGCTGAGGTGGCTTGGGCATCTGTTTCGGATGCCTCTGGAACGCCTTCCTGGGAAGGTGTTCCGGTCCCGTCCCACCGGGAGGAGACCCCGGGGAAGACCTAGGACACGCTGGAGGGACTATGTCTCCCGGCTGGCCTGGGAACGCCTCGGTGTCCCCCCGGAAGAGCTAGAGGAAGTGTCTGGGGAGAGGGAAGTCTGGGCATCCCTGCTTAGACTGCTGCCCCCGCGACCCGGCCCCGGATAAGCGGAAGAAGATGGTATGGTACCTGTATAAAAGACACCTGTCCACACACTCAATCAAACCGACTCCAACCTCTCTACAATGGCCAAGACCAGAGAGCTGTGTAAGGACATCAGGGATAAAATTGTAGACCTGCACAAGGCTGGGATGGGCTACAGGACAATAGGCAAGCAGCTTGGTGAGAAGGCAACTTAAAAATGATACAATGTGATTTTCTGGATTTTTGTTTTAGATTCTGTCACTCACAGTTGAAGAGTACCTGTGATAAAAATTACAGATTTCTACATGCTTTGTAAATGGAAAACCTGCAACAATGGCAGTATATCAAATACTTGTTCTCCCCACTGTAGATAAGATGGAAAATTGGGTAGGACTCTCCGGGACAGTCTTATCAGAGTTACTTTGTCACCACTGGTAATCAACTGTATAGAGCACATAAATACCTGGATGAACCAAAATGTTCTACAATTAAACCAAGATAAAACCGAGATTATTGTGTTTGGCAACAAAGTATTAGTAAAGAGCTGGATTCTCGGGCCCTTAAAACCAGAGATCAAGTGCACCTCACATTTAATAGTCATATCAAAGCGGTCACCAAAACAGCATTCTATCATCTAAACAATATAGCCAGAATCAAAGGCTTGGTGTCCCAAAAAGACCAAGAGAAGCTCATCCATGCTTTTATCTCTAGTAGGGTTGACTACTGCAATGGCCTCTTAACTGGATTCTCGAAAAAGACTGTAAAACAACTGCAGTTCATTCAGAATGCTGCTGCTAGAATGTTAACCAGGACCAAGAGAACAGAGCACATCACTCTGGTTCTTAAATCTTTGCATTGGCTTCCAGTCAGTTACAGAATAGATTTTAAAGTGGTGCTTTTAGTTTCTAAATCTCTGAATGGTTTAGGACCTGAATACATTTCTGATATGTTTGAAGAATATAAACCGATCAGGGCTCTTAGATCCATGAACACAGGTCAGCTAGTAAAGCCTAGAGTCCAAACTAAACATGGCCAAGCTACATTTAGCAGTTATGCTGCACACAACTGAAACAAACTACCAGAAGATCTTAGACGTGCCCCATACGTATACATTTTTAAATCCAGGTTAAAAACACTTCTCTTCTCACATGCCTATGACTAAGCACTTAAACTTAACCACACTGTTTAGCCTTATAGCTTCCTATGTTTTTATCCCATTTTTTTTATCTTTATATGTTTTCTTATTGTATTTTTTTATTATGATGTATTCATTTGTTTGATGTTTTCATTTGAGTATTTGTTTTTATGTTAATGTACTTTCATATATTTTTCTTTGTAAAGCACATTGAATTGCTTAAATGTATGAATTGTGCTATATAAATAACTTGCTTGCTATGCAACTGAGGTTCACTTTATTAATGTAGGACAAAACAGTAGAAGGACAAAACAGGAGAAAATAATCCACAGAATGAATTATTGGAGACATGAAGCTAGGCGTAGAGTCAATTATTGTGCCAGTATTAGCATTGTAGACATTTACTTTTTTATGTTCTTCATTGTAATTTAGTAGGCTGAACAATAGAGAGATAGCAATATTCTTGAAAGGCAGGGTTACCCCTTGTCTTTACAGAGTTATACAGTCTAAAGTCTTTAAATTATTTTATTAAGAATAAATATCTTGAACTTTACGTTATGAAACTAGCCAACCAGGGGCCTGGCAAAGTAGTCCCCTGAATAAGCATTTAGCTAGCTCTGATAGGTAGTACCCAGGTTTTTCACTGTCTGACATTACATTCATATGTTCTATATGTTACCATACCATACACTTATGATTCCAGGTCATTGATCTTCCTTTTTGCTAGCCATTTGTTGTTTGACTTGTTTGTGTGCTTTGGATTGTTTTTGTTTCGAAAGGTGACATGTTTCTTTAACCTCAGCTTTCTGGCAGCGGGCAGCAGGATTTGTGCTAAAATATATTGATATTTGGTGTTATTCATTGCTGTCACGTTGCAGTGAGGATCAGTGCCACCGTCCCGTACACCTCCAGTTCCCATCACTCCACAAACACATCCTGGACTTGTCTTCGTGTCACATGTCTTCAACTATTCACACCAGGTCCCAATCATCTCGTTAGTATGTGTTTAAATGTTTCCCCTCTGCTCCCCACATTTGTCCATCATTGTTGTTGGTACTGTCTGTGTGTCACATGTAACCAGTGAGTGTTTCTGGTTTGCTGGCTAAAGAGTCAGCCCCTTTGTTTTCTTTAAGTTTGTTTTTGTATGCCCGTGTTTGATTTTCATTCAAAAACCCTACACGGAGTGTATTCGCCTGCGCCTGGTTCCTCCACTACCTCCACCGTTACAATTGTCCCCTCAATCCTGACCAGAGCCCCTCTCTGCACTGAAAAGAAGCAGCCCCATAACATAATGCTGCTGCCACCATGCTTAACAGAAAGTTCTGAACTAATGTTGGCTTTGTGCCAAAAAATATCATTTGGAATTAAGACCAAAAGGTTCTACAATTTCCTGCATGGTTTTGGGAGACTGAATGTTTCTTCTTGCAAAATGTAAATGGGCTTAGATGTTCTGTTTTATGAAAAATGTATTCCATCTTGCCGCCCTAATCTTTGCAGTATATCTGCACACCGTATATGTAATGATCTGCACCTTTCAACAAGTTCCTCTTGTTAGCTTTTTGGACCACGACTATCTCTGCAGTATGCAACCAAGAAACCTTCAAGGAAATCCTACAGGAATAGTTGATTTTTGTTTAGGCTTATCACATCATTTAATGACAGATGATGGTAAATTAAATTTGTGATTGGTTAAACCTAAACACAGTTATAACCCCTTTTATAAACATGTGCAGACATAATCAACCAACACGTTGGCAGTTTTATATTTTTATTATTTTTCCAAGAAATTGTCCATTTGTTTCTTTCATGTAAATATTGTTGGTTACAGTATCTTATTTAAAAAAAGACATTGTTTTCTTCTTGATTTCAGCCTTTGCACCTACCAAAGTTGAACTTTCAATTAGGGTGAGTAGACCGTTGATATCCACTATATTTTATTTTATTAATGTTTAGATACTATAAATGTTAATCCGACTGAGTCTGAATCAATTCACAAGTACATAAAAACACAGAAAATCAATAGAAATCTAATCATTCAACACAATATATTCCTAGTCCAGCCTTTAGTACACCAAGGACAAGACAATCATTTGTAACCCTGAGCATCACTGATATGAGACTGACAAATTTGGTATTTGTCTGAAGCTTGTTCTCCCAAACAATCCGCAGGCCACTACCCAGTTGTCGCCCTGTATCATCGAAGGCCAGCCACACACACACACACAGTATACTGTATCAACCTTAAATGACTATAACCATCACAATGATCTGTACTAATATATGCATATGTGTGAATGTCTGTAATTGCACATTAGCATCATGGTTCATATCTACTGTGCATAAAATCTATTTAAGGGTTCCCTAACTTGAGAATTTCAAAATAACTCTACCATGTAGTATAATGATGCTTTGGTCAGATATAGAGTTTATATTTTGGTGTTTCTTAAAGGTTAGCCTTTAATTATGGATTAGAAAGGAGGCTACAAAATAACATTTTGAGATTGAAATAATGCATGGGAAGATATATAGTAGGCACGGTGACCTGTTTGGTTGCCATAGTGGGTTGTCAGAAGTATAAACAGAGAAAAGAGAGATATAGAACACAGATAAAAGGTATCATTTTCACACAGAGCCAGGAAGGAAGTGATACAACAAACAATGATCTGTTAAAAAATGAATCTGCTATATCATGCTCTTACATGCCCCACACACACAGACACACACTAACTTACTGTCTAACCTGAGCTTGAGTTACATTCACGCTTTACAGTTTTCCTACAACTTTGTACAGTGTGTTTATATACAATATTGCCATCTTGTTGCACAAGAAAATAAAACAACTGAGTTTACTATTTTTTAACACTAACAATGTAACATTTTGGTGGAAATTCCAGAAACAATTTACGATCAGTAAAACAGAAGATGACACAGGGCAGCAATTTATTATTTTTGTCCTCATTTTATTATTTCTGTCCTTACTTCTGGTATACTTAACATTTCTGTTGACACCTAGATCCTCTGGCTACAATAAATGATCACAGTGTTGGTTAGTGTTACAGACATCTTTTGAAACTCCTGAGTTGGGTAGTACTGCCTTTTCATATAAAGCACCTCAAGTGTGGAATAGATTCGTTTTGTTTGGATGCCTTCATGTCCATGTTACAATTTCATTTTTTAAGTTAGATTTTTATTGTGAGAAATATGTTTGTTTTAATTGATTGAGATGGCTAATGTCAGTCTGTATGTAAATTGTATGTATTTTATATCTAATTGTTTTATTGGTTTATTCTTGGATGTATTTTATATTTTATTGTTTTATTGTTTTATTCTTGGATGTATTTTATATTTTATTGTTTTATTGTTTTATTCTTGGATGTATTTTATATTTTATTGTTTTATTGTTTTATTCTTGGATGTATTTTATATTTTATTGTTTTATTCTTGGATTAATGTTCCCAGGGCACACTTAAAAAAAGTTAAATAAAAATACAAAATAAATAGAAATAATTACTTTGTTACAAACCTATATATACAGTCTATGTTACAAACACACTAATATGTAGAAAATAGAAAGGTATTACTATTAAACCACATTGCAATACCTTTTACCTAAAGGTTTTACACAATTGGAAAAAAGACATACAGTATCTCACAAAAGTGAGTACACCCCTCCCATTTTTGCAAATACTGGATTATATCTTTTCATGTGACACTGAAGAAATGACACGTTGCTACAATGTAAAGTAGTGAGTGTACAGCTTGTATAGCAGTGTAAATTTGCTGTCCCCTCAATATAACTCAACACAAGACCATACAGCAGTTCAACAGGATAGGTTCCACTCAGAACAGGCCTCGCCATGGTCGACCAAGGAAGTTGAGTGCACGTGCTCAGCGTCATATCCAGAGGTTGTCTTTGGGAAATGGACGTATGAGTGCTGCCAGCATTGCTGCAGAGGTTGAAGGGGTGGGGGGGTCAGACCATACACCTCACACTGCATGAAAAGATATAATCAAATATTTACAAAAATGTGTGGGGAGTACTCCCATTTGTGAGATTAATTACACTTAAACTTGCTTAGAATTATTATGCTTCCACAACCACCATTACAACATTAGAAATGTTTGCAAAAGCCTAATGCATCTCAGAGGTCTTAGACTTAAAAACTTTGAAGTGTATCTAATCTTTAACTATTTAAGCAAGAATCAGTTTGCAATTGCGTATATTTATGTAGGGGAAATAGGATGACCAATGTAAATATATAAAAAATGTTGCCTCTTTTTCAACCCGTGTGTCTTTTTTTCTTTCATTAATTTTAACATTGATCTATAAACGTCATCTGAATTAGGTTTTTAACCCTAGAGAAAAATCTACAACCCTAGAGAGAAATCTGGGTAAATGGCCTTGCTCAGATTTTTCTGCTTGCCATCTGGGATTTTATCTAGTAATTTTTCAGTAACTTGTTAGATGCTACCTGCCGTCTCAGCAGACTGTACAATTAGTATCATGTTTTTTTAAATTTTATATCACCAGAAAAATCTGACTTATGTTGGTTTCACAAGGTTAGTGAAAACCAAGCCTTGTTGCTTTTAAAAAAACAGCTACTAACCAATTGGGCAGTAAAAGGTTATGTGATGCCAGGCCTGCTATCTACCTGCTCATATACCACGACTATCAGCCAATCAGCATTCAGGCCTCAAAGCACCCGTTATACCACAGTATTGTTGAATACTTATTTATACTTGGCTAGAATAAATTCTAGAATGAAGGTCTATTCCTAAAATCAGGCAGTAGTATCAAATGCAGAGCTTTAATTGGTGCATAGGTTCTGCGGCATAGATACGTCTGCCACTCATAACAAACAAAAATAAAGCAGAAAATGAAATCATTTTAATAGTACATAATTCGTCAACACCACACATTGTTAAACAACTTTGTCATGACATATGTGACAGACCGAACTAACGTAACAATGATGCTAAGCTTCACACCCAGGGGAGTTTAAGCTAAGCTCCGCCCCTGAGTAAAATGCCAATTCGTTTTTGATATGTCGAACCCCAAATCATTACGTAAAAGCCCCAAAACTATCATGTTTTATTTAGCCTACTTGTTTATGCCTGAATTTATGTTTTGATTGCAATTGATGCCTAAACAACCTAAACATGAAAAACATACATGTATTCATTAAACATAAACAGGAAGGCAATAAGTATCTACCAAAAACGTATACTGACAAATGCTCTTGAAAGTATACCTTTATTGTTGATGAACCGCTCCATTTTATCCATTACCGTGGAAAATGGACCCCACGATCATTCCATTTATCCTCTCTATGAGTAGTTACATACTGCGTTTTATTTATTTTTGACAATAAAGGGTCGGGCAGATCCTTATCCCGTTAGGCATCTCACAAAGTAGGTGAGTCACCTTTGCAGGCAGACCTGTACCCGTTCAAAAATTGCTCTCGCAAATTTGGGCGAGGACACGGGCGTCACCCCGCGTCGTTATTTTCCTTACTCATCAGTTTAAGGCATAACCAATCGATGATCGAGGACAGAGCTTACCTTTGAACGCAGACTATCACAGTCATGGTGGGGACGATTGAATTCTCTTGTAAAAAAAACTAACATTTTAATTTAATTTTATTATTTAAACGCAATATGTATTTAATTATTATACCTTTTCACTGGTCGATTGCATATGTGTGGACAGACAATTTGATAAAATATATACTTGTTATATTGAGTTCATCTATATTGAGCGCAAAGGTTCATGGGAAATATTTAACGTAACCCCACCCCCAACCACTCATATAACGTAAAACGTTGTGAAGAGCAATCGATACCAGAGGTACAAGTATGAGCAGTGAATTGCTATTTTATTTGTTTCATGTCACAATGCCATATTTACGACCCTTTCTGATTAACAACTCTGATCCTAAAACCAAAAACCAATTTTAGAGGAAAATGTGTCTACATTATTATTTAAACTTGTCAACCATATATTTATTTAATTGTATACGTAATTCCACAACGGAGCCATGTCAAAAATGTTTTTGGGGAAAGAGAGTTCTATTAAATAATGGATTTAGTTTTGCTACTTTCACCCAACGGGATATCCATCTGTTTTCTCTTTTTCAGCTTCCGTTGAAGATGGTGGATACTATGCAAAGATGTTCGGCTCTGTCCGAACATCTATAGAAAATAAAGTAAGTTTCGTCATGCTTAAAAGGGTGGGTCGCTATGAACACCAATACGATAGCTGCTGTGTATGGCTCGGTCTGGCTTCCAATGAAATACAAAAACGAAGGAATCGGACGTCTTCTCTTCCTGTTCCATCTCAGTTTCCGCCGCGCACGCGCTTGAGTCAGTCAAAGAAGATGGCAGACATTTCTTTGGACGAAGTGATACGCCGACGCGGTTTAAACAATAAAGCAACGATTAAAAGGTATTGTGTTAGTAATTTAGGGGTTTGATTGCAATGTATAAAAGTTGTGGTGCGTTATACTGAGAGTTTTATAATTAATTTTAATGAATACATACATTTCCTAGAACAACTACAGTATTTCAAGTCTTCAGCCGTCCAGTAAAACGCCCGCCTACTTGTCTTTCATTGGTTTACATGTTCTGTTTCCGGCTCTATTGCTATGGGACACCATGGCTAGTTTCTCTGGCTATCAATTAGCCACTTATCTTGCTAGCTATGTATTGCCAGGGCTCCGTTTAGCTACGTTACAAATAGTTATTTTCTGCTTTTTAGTATCGGTTTAATCAATTACCAGATACGAGTTTCGGATAACAATTCAGGGGAATTAAGTAAACCAAAGCCAAAGAATGTGTGTAAACATATAGCTAGCTAACTAGTATTATTGCTAGCTAATAAAGCATTGTACCCTGCTCTGGTCTAAACGCGAGGCGTTTTCGAAGATCCAGTTAGCTACAGTAGCTAATGTTAGCTGCGCTAGTGCTTTTACGCCAGAGATCCATATTGATTATATGACTAAATCAAATACTATTTTAGTGTTCTGTTATTATTTATGTTTGCGCTTTGTGTGTGACAAACCCGTTTTGCATATAAATGAATTATCAATATATGCGCGCAATCGTGTGTTTTGTGCATTTTTAGGACAGACTAGTATGAAACAACTAACGTCGATCTGCATTTTTGTCTTTCAGGCCTATGTTTGGTAGGGGCGCAGGAGGGGTCGGGAGGACCTTTGATGCGCGACAGAAAATTGGGATGACTGATGTTAGGCAGAGACTTGGTGGTGGAGGAACAGGTAACCAAAAACCAGACCTATGCTTTTCAGTAGTAAGAAACATTCAAGGAGATTAGAATGTTGAAACTCAGACTGTCATTTAATTCTGATCCGCTTTTGAAGAAATAGTCAAGATAATAGGCAAATTTGGCAGCCAGTCAGCAGAGTTCATATGTTAACATTCTGCTCCAGGGCAACTTTGGCATTTATCACCATGGCTTTTTTTTTATGTTGCCTGGAAATGTCATTCCTGTCTGGATTTCTGTCTCTTGTAAACAGTCCTTTACAACATAAACTTTCCAACCACATGTTTTTACTCTTACTTTGTACATGATATTAAGTATTCTAACAAGTCAGTTGGGGCCTTGAAATTGTCTGGCATCCTGGTCACTCATACTCATATCCTACGCTTTCTTCCTCCAGCTTTTCAAGTGAAGGATGCTAGAGAGAAACTTGTCCAGAAGGACGCCCGCTTCCGAATCCGTGGCAGAGGAGCAGGCGGGGTCCAGGATGCCCGACAGATGATCAACTCGAGAAAAGAAGGACAGAGTCCATTTAATGTTACCCCACAGAGCTTACAGCAGAAGCCAGAGGCACAGATACAGGCACACATGCAGCAGATTCAGATACACACTACCAATGACATTGCCAGTGCAAATGCCAGGCAGTTCACCCCAAACCTACAAGGACAGAACAATCGATCTGGGATTGCGCCCCCCGCCCCTAACAGAATGATGGATGCGCGTGACAGGCTGAGTCTTAAGAGGAGCTTTGGGACTCCCCCAAGCCAAGGAATGGTAGCCCCCATGAAGATCACCAAAACCATCCAGGTGAGGGATCGCTGAACTAAAAGTGATAGTCAGAACGGGTCTACAACATAATCGGTGTCATATTATCTAGGGTCAGGGAAACATTTACACACGTCCTCAGTATGTGCGTAGCGTAGGTCTTGCGTTGTTTCTTGTAGTAGAGCGTAGCCTCGCTCCAAGTGTAGTTGCTGGCTAAAGCTGGTGAAAATGATTCTTTGAAATATGTTTTAAATTCAGTCGTGCTTGTTTGGGTTCTGTGTGTAGTTCTGGTAGCGTCAGTATAATTTACATTCAGATTTGTACCTGTTGTTATGGTGCTGCTAGCGGTAGAGAAAGGACAGAGAGAGAATCCACAACGTCTACACAGTTGATATAGTTATATATATATATATATATATATATATATATGTGTGTGTGTGTGTATGTGTATATATAGGAGTGATGAGCATATAAGATTGCTTTGAATCACATTAAACCCTCTATTCTTCTGAAAAATTATTTACTTTAATTTCTAACAGCAAAAGCCAGTAGGGATGTCAAGTGGGATCCGTATGCATGTACCAAGCAGGAGTGCCCAGGTAAGGATTCTTTTTTTTTGGCAGACAGGTATCAAAAGTTCACTGTCAATATGACTTCAGATTGTCTTGTCTTTAAAAACTGTAGGTCTGTCAACTAAATTTGATTGTTTTCTGCTAGACGTGAGCAATGTACCATTTGTCTCTCAGTCGTTCTCAGGTGATGTTGTTATGCCCAGCAAGCCAATAAAGACCACTACAAGCAACAATATGCTGCAGTCACGGGTGAGCAGATTATGACAGACTTTTTTGTCAGTGGGGCTTTTCCCAAAATCATCAAATATTGGTTGTTTTTTTAAAGACCTTTCTGAGTCTTCTTTTTTACCTCATATATCACCTTATTTTCTTGGCCTTCCACATGTTGATGAGGGTAAGGTCAAAGGGTATGCTAGAACAGATGTATTGTTTCTGCCAGCAGTAGTACAACAAAATCACACACCATCACATTTAAATATTATTATTTTTTTAAACTTTAGTTTGCTGATCTTCAACGGTGACTTCTACAAAACCACCATTCAATAATGGTGTTGTGGAGCCCTGTCTGACATGTCGGTGCAATATCTCCAATAGGTGTTCAATTGGGTTGAGATCTGGCAACCGCGATGAAAAATTAACCCTCTTTCTTAGTCACTAAGATCCTTTCTTCTTGCCACCTTGATCCAAAATGTAGGTCAACTGGGCATGCTCAGCATTGTTATACATGTCACAGAGCATCATAGCATGTTAATTGCATTATTGTAACATGCGGGCATCTGCATTTATGTTCTGCGGGCAGTTTGATTAAGGTTTTTCTTTTAATTTGTCACCCCTGTGTATGTTTATGAAAATGATTACTCCTTTTCTTCAGTGTGTGTACTTCTGATATTGCTTTTCTATTGCTTTTCTCTCTCTTTTTTTCCAACCCCTCGAGTATGTCATCAATATTAAATGCCGTCACCCAACATGCATAACCTTCAGTAAACACCATTCATTTGCTTTCTGTTTTCCTCCCACAGCCTGGCACCATGGGCTCGCCTTTCTCAATGTCAGCCCCCATCACTAAAGTAGTGAAAAACGATGCGTACACTGCCCCTCGTCCCCCGGTGCCCGTTGCCCCCACCAGGCCCAGTCCCGGTGCGGGGGCTTCTCGCTCCTCCGCTCCCCCCTTACAGCCTGTGTCCAGGACCCTGCAGCAGGCGGGGCCTGCGTCGGAGCCCAGCCCCCAGCCTCCTCCGCCCCCGCAGGTCAGTCATCATCCATTTCCTCAGCCGTCACTGGAACACCGGATGACACGAGGTCGTCTCCGGAAAGAATGTTTCGGCAGCTCGGGGGGGAAAAAGCCCTTCGGGTCGGCGCTCGGCCTACATCTCCCTCGATAGGGATAGTCGGGCATGGAGCTTAACGTTGACCTTTCATGGCTTGGCTTGTTGGTGTTTGTGCTGCATACTTATTTGCTTTTCTATTGTTTTCCAGCCCGCCTTTAGTCCTCTGGAGGGTACTAAGATAACCGTGAATAATCTTCACCCGCGTGTCACTGAGGAGGACATAGTGGTAAACGCAGATTGTTTTATTTTAAATTCCCCTCTGCGGCTGTTGGTCACTCTGCAGGCTTGCTTATGGTGCGGCCGTGACTCATTCAGCGCACCCGACTGACCTTTTCCCTGCGTTCATGTGGCCGTCCACAGGAGCTGTTCTGTGTGTGCGGTGCCCTGAAGCGAGCGAGGCTGGTGAAGGTGGGGGTTGCTGAGGTGGTGTTTGTGAGGAAGGAGGACGCTGTGAGCGCCTACAGGAAGTACAACAACCGCTGTTTGGACGGTAAGGGGCCGGGAAGGGCAACGTTGTTTCAAGGTTGATTGCGCTTTTATGCACCAGCCTCTGTTAATGATGTAAGAGATGACTAGTGTTCTGAACCCCCCCCCCCCCCCCCCCCCCCAAACAAATAAGAATACATTTTTATCTTTTCCAGGCCAGCCAATGAAGTGCAATCTTCACATGCAGGGGAGTGTCATTACTTCCGACCAGCCCATTCTTTTGTAAGTCTCCTCCCGTCTGGTGTATTCATATGATTTGTGAAAACTGCCCCAAATTCCTATCGAACTTGGCCCTATTTCATTTCAGTCTGCGATGTGCTTGTTTTGGTCCTTTCCAATGGCTAACTGCAATGTTGGTTGTCTTGGATCATCACAAGAAACCTGACTGAGTGAGGTCTAACATTTGTTGTGCTGTTCTGCCTCTACCCCCACCCGAGTAAATGTCGATCCTCGTGCAATACACACAGTAAGACGACCCCCCCGCTGGGGGCAGGTAGCATGTGCTTGTGGCTTCACGTGAAGTTTTGCCAGGGGAGTTGTGGTGGTATAGGTGGACAGGCATTAGTGCTAGGGATGGTATCAGGACGATACTGGGCTTGTGTACTCCTAGAGATATGCCGAGACCCGGCGCTGATTCCACGTCATGGAAACATTAAGTGGAACTCTGTGGTTCTGTCGCCTCTGGACACACAGGTATAGAATATAGAACTCAGATTGGTAGAGCGGGAAGAGGGAGATGTCAGCAGTGACACAAGTACAGCAGAGTTGCTCTGCTCAATTGTCAAGAGGAAGAAAGGAAAAACACTAATTTAAAACAAGCAGTTTGATCAAACGTCTTTATACACAACACCGCAGTGCGGAACCACAACAAGCACAAACTATGCAGCGAACACTAGAGGAGCAGAATAGAAGACAGCCCGCGGGCAGGAGCAAATGAAAGACCAGAGGCTCTTGCCGAGTTCATTGCACTTGATGACCAGCCGTTGTCGGTTGTTGATAATGTGGGAGAGTACTGCCTTATTAAAGCTGCGCGACTTAGGATATTTTCAGTACAAAAACAAATGTATTTTGCAATTACTCACCGGTCAGACAGCAGTTCCACACCAATGCCTCTTTAGAGAATGAAGTTCAGAATAATAATAATATGAAAAATAGAATTTAATTACAAAAAATACGTTATTCTTAGCCTTGCTAATTTTAGCTTAGGGTTTCTGGTTGCTAGATGTAGAGAGCTAGTTTGTCTTTTGCTTCTTCGCAGTTTTCTTGGCTAATGCTGTAGTAGACAAGGGAGTGGCAGTTTGTTGTCCTGGTCTCCAGCTTCTCCCAGTTGCGAACTAATGCTATATATATCAGCAATCTGAAATCGCTTTACTACATACTATAAGTACCTACTTCACGGATTATGAAGTAAAATTGCACCTCAACATTAGATAATTTTGTCATGCATTAACATCATGCCACGTTTGAATATTTCGCTAGACACCATTAATCAGAATTAAACTGACTAACGTTTCTTATTACGTATACTTCCACCACAAATAGCATCTATGAACTGTATGGCTTTTGCCGCTGGCCGTTTTAACAGCATATTAGCCTGAAATAGGCCTACTAGTATCTCATTACTTGTCTCAACTAGCCGTCACCTCAACTAGCAATTGCTCAATAAGGATTGAGGTTTGATGAAGTTTGCACTGACAAAGATATTTCATTTCATGGCACAACAACGTTTGTTTTTCTTTCATTGGTGAATGATATTGATACAGTAACTATCAATATAGGTGACGATAACTGATCTTTTCGTGAAACAGAAAATGAAGTGAAAAGACGAGAGAATTGTGGAAACGCCAGAACCCAGTCCACCACATGTTTATAGGGGATAAAACTTTTTTTTTTGCTGACAAAATCCTACCTAGTGCAGCTTTGAGGACTTGGTATCAGTACTTGGTATCGGCAAGTACCCAAATATAAGTACAGTATTCCCCCAGCTATCCGCAGTTCCACATTCGCGAAAATTCTAGTTCGAGATGTTAAACACTCGCTAATTTCAGCCATCCAAGCTTCGATCCGGTTGCAAATATAAAGTAAACTGTCCATTACATAACGATTATGCAAATAAACGGTCACGCGCACGATATGTTGTTTTCCTAGATGCGATTGAATTAATACCTCGTGGAAACGGGGGATGTCTGGAAAAAAAAAAAGCTGTATTGGTACATCGCTTGTAAATGCTGTTGACATGAGACCTCAGTGCTTGCAGGTTTGAATCGCCAGAGTTGCATAGTATTCCTGTTTTCTGACCTTTCCCCTAAACTTTACCACCCTGGTAACCTTTTCCATTGATTTTAGCACAGGGTTTCCTGCTCCATTCATTGGAATTTGGGGTGTTGATGTCACCAGTGCAAATTTGACAGTCCAGACTTTTTGGATTTGAAAATGAGCTTTTGCTGACAATTTTGTGTGGACTACAAGAGAGGACTCAGCATGATGACTGCACTTATTTCTGCTTTTTTATAGCATTTAAGCTGCTGAATTGATAGGTTAATCAGTGAGGGTGACAAAGCGTCCCCCTGTTTGATATAAGTAGATGCTCACCCATTACTATGACTAACATACAGGAATGTAAACTTACAGATCCATCTCAAATAGGCCCGGTTCCTGTAGACATTTTGTTTTAGAATGGAAAATGAATGTTCTTGTGGCATGTTTTAACATAAAAGTTTAGATCCTGCATAGTATCAGAGCCTATGTAAGTTTTTTTTATTTCTAAATGGTTTAAGATGACTGCACATCTACTTTTATGTTGCCAGGTTCACTTTAAGTAACAGTTTTGTGCTTTGAACAGTCAATGCATTTGGCCATTTTACATGAGCCTTCATATAAAGGACGGCAGTCCCTTTCATGAGCTGTACTTTATGCCTGTGATTGGAGCACAATACTTTTTTTTGGAGCAGGATATGGTAGCTCTTTCCTTTCACTTTTGAAACTGGATGAAAGTACATAAACACCCTCAAATTTAAGCTAGCCGAGTTCACTTGAATTAATTACAAATCCAAAGTGTTGGGAGTTGAGCCAATAGAATGTCACTGTCCCTATCCTTTAAGACCTAAATGTCTCATGTTTTCTTTTCCTATAGGAGGCTCAGTGACACTCCTGGCAGTGGAAGGAAAGAAGGCCTTCCCCACTCATTGTCTCGTCCTGGGGGTCGGCCAGCCTCCTCTCAGCCCACTCCTGAGGTGGATCCCCAGACTATCCTCAAGGCCCTGTTTAAATCTACCGCCCAAAACCCCTCTACAACTGAGTCCCCCGGTTCACAGTCCACTGCCTTCCGCATCAAGATATAACTTTATTTTTAATTATTTTCAACCTCCTGTTTGATAGGAGGTTGATCAACTGACATGCTAAAAAAAAAAAAAGTGATACTGTATATACATTTCCCAGGTCGTTGTCATGTTACAAAACATTAACACACTGTACATCATTTGTAGCTGTGGCATACATGGATTTGTCGCAACAGAAAACGGAGTCTCATTTCTCCATTTATTCTTTTTATTAATTTTGGAATGGGGGAAAAAAATGTGAGCTGGGTATATTTTGGTATTACGTAACATGGTTCACTTTGATAAATGTCCAAATAGTTCACATTGATCACCATTCCTCTGAGAAAGTTAGTTTTTCTTCTGAATTTCCCCCCCGCAAACCGATTCTATGGGATTTATGCAAACCGTAGTCATAATTTGAACCACTAGCAAATGTGGTTAAGTAATAAGGTGTTTAATTTTAGCAAAATGACTTACACATGCTCAAATTCCATTGTTATATTTGATCCGACATTCTTTTTCCCCACATTCAAATTCAGTGCTTATTTGTGGCTGTTATTTTACTGTTTATTCATTTTGAGCGGCTTAGAGATGTGAAGTTAGTTCATCAATTTATGTTAAATTTTCTGTAAATGACTTTCTACAGCTGCCTCATCTATAAAGCTGTAGTTGTGAGGTCAGATGTATGTACATGTGAATTTCTGCCAATAAATGTTGCTTTGTAAAGAAATGATTTCACACCCTTTAGTTATTAATTACATTTTGCATCAGTAGCTACTGTAGGTAGCTTTTTAATTGGTGAGACCGTCTAACACATTTTCTAAAATCAGCATAAAGCAAATATTTCTCTGATTTCCACCAAATGACTTTTACTAGTGTTTGATGATGTAATACACAAGGTACCTTATCATGTCCAAATAAAAATGTGACATTCTGTGTTTCCATTGTATTTTCCACTCTACTGTTGTATTAACCCTGGTTTTGGAACCCACACTCTAATAAACTAAAGATATTTGCTGTGGTAGAAATGAGATTAAATCATGGTGTCAGTGATCACTGGGTTGGAAAGTTGGATTTTGGATACTTTCTGCAAGTTCCCAACTAGGAATTGGATGATAGTTTGAAACCAAACTATGTACCAAACTAACTATTTAGTTCAAGCACTGGGGTCATAGGTCAGAGATTTCAGTGTGTGTTATGTGTTGCATGTTAGGGAGATTACACATTCCTTTACAAATAGGTTTGGGTTAAGTTTGGGTTCTTCTGAGAAACTCTTAACAGGCAAATTTGTTTCCATCAAGTCTGTTTTTACATTTATTCATTTAAAAAACAAATCTTGATTCAAAATATGCTTTAAAATGTAATAATTATATTTAATTAGAAGTGAAACATTAGAATAATTCCGAAAAAGGAGTACGCCTGTTTCTTTATACTTCCTGTGTGAAAGGTCACAAAGAAGATGGCGCCGTCCAATGCGAAACATGCCAGCCAGGCTTGCATTATTTCTGGAGGATTTACAGGTAATTATTGAGAAAAAAAAGCACATTTAGATTAACCTAATGATCACTGTAATAAGTATTATATATATATATAAATTGGGATTTTATAGCATTTTGTAGCCAACGCATTTAGGTTTCAAGCGCTCATTAGCTTTCTTCAGGAGTCATTTACTCATAGCCACTGCAGCGTTGTAAACAGGCTGTTTACAACATCAGGCTGTTGATGTAGTATGGTGTGTAACTGCTTGAAGTATTGTGACTTAAAAACTCTCTCGTTCTCAGTGCTGTCTCTACAGTTCAGTACCGAAAGTACTGCCCAGCACAACATATTTGTAAAAGAACATCGGGTACGAGCAGAGAAAACCACACACAGGCCACTAGACCGAACACTGTTTGTCCTCAACATTCCCCCATATTGCTCAGAGGTATGTTTATGTTGTTAAGGCTGTCAGTACCTATCAATGTTTCTTCATAGTTTAGTGTTGTGTTGATGTGATGGCTGTAAGGTTTCTTGTTAGTGGCTTCATAGTTTATTGGTGTTTATAGGTTTCTGTCTGTGTTGTTTGTCCTTTTGATTTAATCCCTACAGGCATTCTTTGTAAAATAATGTGTCCTTAACTGACTTGCCTGGTAAAATAAAGGTTAAATTAAAAAACACCCCTGCATTATGCAAGTGTTCAGTTACGTGAAATAGTTTTAACTTTTTCCATAAATACAACAATTTGCTTTTCAATAAGTCATATGTATGAGTCCCCCAGTTGTTTAGATCTGTATGGCACAAGGAATTGTAATATTTTGTGGGGGGGAGACAATGCAATTAGATTTTTGTTTGCCCATTTTCTAGCATACCTGTGCTGCTGTGGTCTGGCTGGATACTGCCACATCGAATACTAATCGCTTTCGTCTTTCAGAGTGTTATTAGGGAGCTCTTCTCCCAGTTTGGTCCAGTTCAGTCAGTGGAGCTGAGGGAGAAACCAGGGTCATCTGAGAATGCTACATCCAAACTGGCAAAGTATTTCACCACAGCACAGAAACAGGTACTCGCTGAATCTACACAAACGAGCTGTGCCTAGATCATTGTACTGCTGTTTCTGTGGACAGTCAAATGAGCTTCAGAATTGAGCCTTTTCTCTTTCCATCACCTACAGGGATTTGTAGTGGGTTACATCGTGTTTCAGAAGGCCACCAGCATTGCCGCTGCCAAGTCTCATCCCCACAATGTCCCATTGGTTGTGTCCACTGAGCAGCAACCGGTGTGGACCGGTCTAAAAAGTGAGTATGCTTCAAAGTCGTCTTGGATGCATTTGTCTTTTCTTTCTGGGTGGTTGTAGAATTATAGAAACTGGGAATGCATTTCTCCCAGATTTACTGCAGTGTAATTAAAATACAACACTGTCTGTGTTGTCTGGTTTCTGTCTTTTAGAATGGATTCATCAGTACAAGCAGTCAATTGTTCAGACAGACAAACTACAGGAGGCAGTTGATGCCTTCATGCAGGATTATGATCAGAGAAAAAACGAGGTCTGATTCTCTCTTTGCATTTGTTAAATCTTGCCTCTACATTTTTCTTAAAACAAACTTTGGTATCATGTTATCACATTGTTTTCCCCACCCAGGAGGCTAAACGACAGAAGAAGCAGGCCGAGGAGCAGCAGGAGGACGAGGAGGGCTGGGTAAAAGTTACCAGGGGTAAAGGTGGGGCCAAGGCCCGACCCCACAGCGAGGTAGCAAATCAGAAAGCTCTGCAGAAGGAGACCAGAAAGAGAAAGAGGAAGGAGCTCATAAACTTCTACACCTGGCAGCACAGGAACACACAGAAGGAACGTAAGTTGACATTTATCACATGTATTGAACTCATTGTGCTTTAGTGCAAAATGCTTACAATTCTTCATTTTTCAGACATTGCTGAACTAAGGAAAAAGTTTGAGGAGGACAAACAGCGAATTGCTTTGCTTAGAGCACAAAGGAAGTTCCGACCTTACTAAAACAGCTTCCTATCCGCCTGACTTTCCTGGTGTTTTTTGTTTTTTTTAACAACCCCACTGTTGCTTTCCCCCAATCAATAAAGATTTTTTTCTCTTCCTAGGTCTCTGTTATTTGTCAGTAAACTGTAATTTATGGAGTCAAGTGATCTCTTTATTTGATTAAGAGCATAGCAATGCATGTTGTTTGAATGAATACCTTAAGGATCATTTTAGGTTTAATGTTGTCAAGGCAGACATGCATGTTGCTTTAACTGTGGATGCAATGTCAAGTAGGATAAGTGTTTTTAGTCAGTCTATTGGTTATTTACATTTTAGGTGCAGCACTGTTTACTAAATTTACGTCATCTTTGCCCAAGTGTTGAGGTAAACCGTCAACACACTGCATGTGAAGTGATTTGGAAGTAGGTGCAACAGAGTTTATATATTCAGCAAATCAAACAAACCAATAATTTTTTTCTTCAATCAGCTTAAGAGAAGTAAAAACTTGTTTATATTTTAAAATAAAGATTCAAAGATGGCATAATTTCCTTTTAGGAGGTGTGGAGGTTGTGCTACTAGCAATATAAAGATGGATTTTGCTTGCCCCAGTGTGCAATTATTTCATGTGCTTGAGATGCCCATGTTGCTCAAAAATTACGAGGTAATGAAAACCGGGTATTGTTTTTCTTTTGCCACAGAAGTATGTGCTTTCGGTTGCAACTGCAGTCATTTCTGGGTGAATCAATATTGTAAACACTCATGAGTATTACTGCAAATATTATGGAGATTGTGATATTACAATGCAGGAATCTGAGATTGGAGCTCAGTGCTTATAGCTTTTTATTGTTTTCTTTTCAAAATGTCAACCTGTCAAATACTTTCTGCTTTGCATCTCTTTTGCTTTCTTCATTACCAACAGAGAAGAGAATCTCATGGAGGTCGATGTGACAGTGGGCGTCTCCATTGACAGCTGACTTGCTGAGGGAGGTCGAGAGAAACCAGAGAAAGATGTTAAATCATCATTGTTTATTTCCACCGATAGATTAGCTGTATGTTGAATGTGCTTACCTAAATTCACTGTGATTTACCCAAACGACACTAACTGGGAGACTTGATCTGAACCAGCCTCTCTCTTCATTCTCTCAGCAGCCGGGGCTGAATTTATGAAAATAAGACATGATGATTGCATTAAATGACAATTCACTGTTTTAGGGTAAATGCATAAGAACACAAATCACCTACAGGTAATGGAGCATGGTTGTTCACACTTAACCTCTTCTGGGCAGATTTCCACCCAGCAGTAGAAGTACACCTCAGAAATAAGATTCGGTAGAAAACGGGTCATTCTGGTTCGACGATTATATTGTACGTTCGCTAGATTTACCAACTCTTCTAATTGACCAAATTCACCTTACCTCCTCCACACTGGGAAGGCCAGTCTCAGGATCCAAAAAGGCAAAGGTCTTGACATCAAATCTCCTGACCTGAGAGTGAGAGGTTGTCTTCCCCTGACTGTCTACCGGGACAGAGCTCCTCATGTTGTCCAGGGGATTGGGGCAGCTTTCAGGGAGAGGAAAGAGAGGAGAGGACAACAACCAAACCAATGAATATAGCATCTCCATATTCTCTTTAATTGCTCTTGAGTCAGTAAAGGGAAACCTTTGTCTCCCCCTCTTACCCATCATAGAGCAGTGTCCATACAGAGTGTCTGGAGGAAGGGTAGGCAAAGCAGTCACGCACATGCAGGGACAGGCTGGGGTCCGGGGAGGGCGGGGCAATAGACACCTCCACAAACACAGGCTTACGAAGGGAGACGGTCAGGGGCAAATGGCCTCCAGGGAGGAAAGAGGTGAAGGACTCATCTGGAAAACACAGAAAAGGCAGGGATAACGGAGGTCGACAAGACCGAGTGTTGGTGGTGACAACTCGCGATGCTACGCAAGATTCAGCCTCCCTTGCTGGGTCTGGGAATCATCGTGTTCCCACGTCACCTGTGGCTATTCTCATCTGCACTCGGACGCTCCCCAGCGCAGTCACAGGTGGAGGGTTAGTTGGGTTTAGGGACCGCAGATTAGCGTGGTGGTGTGCAGAACGCTCATATTGACACTGCACCTGCAGACTACAAACAAAGTATAATTGAAAACATTGTTTCTAACAGTGAGGTTCTGGTCCAACTCAAAATATGTCAATTTAGCCCAAATCGTAGTGCACGAACCACAGGCAGGAAAATAAATAGGTAGCTACCTGAAAGGAAGATGTTTTCCGATACTTTTTGGACGCATCACCTCTACCTCCACCTCATAGCTTACAACATCTCCTTTAACCTGCGAGAGATGAGGAAAGGGGGTACTTAAAAGTATTCAACACTACAAGAAAAAGCCACATACATGACTCCCAGTGGCATTCAGAACATTAGTATCTTACTGTAGATTATGCCAGAATCAAAAATGGGCCTCACCATCATCTTTGTACCACACTCCATCACCCCGATTTTAAAGATGGCTCTATCTGCAAAGGTAGCTACAGGAGAGCACTGTGGGTGATCTTTGACTATGAGGTCACTGGGGTTGAATGGCGGGTTAGTGTCTGTCGCCTTCACAGAGAACACAAAATGGCCGTCCAGAGAACATGCTGAGAGGCAGAGTCAGCAACATCATGTAACAAAACAGATGAGTTCATATTGACATTAAATTGATATTACAGAAACGTCATCCTGAGCATTCAAAACTGTAATCAACTATTTTTACGAATTAAACATGTTCCTTTTATTAATACAGCTGAGATCCTTAGTTTGTGTAGTTTCAGACTTAACAGTATAACTGAAAAATAACCACTGACTCTTGAAAAAAGTGTAACATTCTTATCAGAAATCAAAATGTTAATAAGCTTGTTTTACCCCAACATTTGTAAAATCCAAAATGGGCCCTACAGGCACACATGAAAAGTTTAATTAATATTTTGTCCGAGTGTTGGAATACACACGTGAACTAAAACAACGCCAATTACCATTCATTCTGTAATAGCAAGTCGAGCGATGATAATCATAGCAACAACCCAGCCTGAGACAGCCATCACTGGAGACATCCTGGGGTCCACAGTTCACACGCAAAGCTCTGTGAATGTTACATTTTCCTGGTGGTGCTGATGGAAATCAAGTTGGAAAAATTGCTTTTACAGAGAATGTTGTTCTAAATGGCATTGTCTATACTTATGGCCAAATATAGACTTCAGTTTACACTGAGAAATAATATGCACTCACACATGGTTCTGATGTGAGGTTTGTGGACCATCTTATGCAGTGGGCAGGTAATATTGACCCTGTACCATTGATTACCCGAAATCAACTGGACTTCCAAAGATACAACCAGTGTGTGGTCCTACAGAAAATTTAATTATTTGCCGTTCAATACGTTTACACACAGACCAAATCAGAAGAAGTCTCAAAGCAACAATCATCAAGGAAACATTTTCATACCTTAACCTGTGTGTAACAACTGTCATATCGACTATAGAAAGAAAGGGTTCCATTCTTCTCACCCATTTTCACTCCGCAAAGTTCTATTGCTTTAGGCACCGGCACACTAACTCCAGACCTGTCTGAGGGAATTGAGATCAAACAACTACAAAGATCATTATTCAGCATAAAAAAACTCACCGATAAAGAAAATGTATGTATAATTACCTTTTACGTGCAGGTTGGGTAGAACCGCATGACTGAAAACTGCTCGTATTCGTCGGCCGGTGCAGATGACTCGAGGCAGGGCGTCGTGTTTTCTAGTTTGAAATGTTTCGTGCGGCTGGACTAGAGAAAAGGATTGGTAATGTGCCAGAAATATTGAAAAGAATATGCCGATCAAAAGTTGCATTGTTTGGCTTTGTGTTTTTTTCGTGTGATGTTTTTATTAAACGAATCACGATTGAACAATACAATTTTGGGACAAAAGTAATATGTTGCGTGATATTTTTGTGAATTTTGGTCGTCTTGAAACGAGCGGTGCGAGGTCACTAATTGGATTGATTAGACCTTGAAGTCACTTTCGACCCAAATGGGATGCATTCATTATGTGTTAACGTTCTGGAACATTCAATTGAAGGGAAATATAGGCGTATTAAACAGACAGAGATGCAAGAAAGTTTAAATGGGGAATATGTCACTGCTTAATTTAGTAAAAAAAGATTAACTAAAAACATTAACTGCAGATGTATTTTGGTCATTTTTGCTTGTTTTTATGCTAGTAGTTCAGTAAAAATCGTACATATTGACCCCCTTTAACGTGCAAGTTGTCGAGCCTCAAGCCCAAACCACTAGTTAAAACGGAGAAATGCATGGCTGTATTTACAGTTAAAGGAAACGACTGATAGACAGTTTCAAGAAACGGGGGGGCAACACCATGTTATTAAAGCTATGGGTGTACTTATTTTTTCTGTACTTTGGGAAATGCATTTCTGTCAATTTTGGGGGAATATATTTACTACCGCGCCATTGAGGACCCAACGAGGCCTACATTCAACTTCCACCGCCATGTTTTCTCAAGTCCCCTACTGTGGGAAAGTCTTACAGTTTTAATTCAACGACAAAATAAGGATGTAATCTAATACCTTTGAAAAGGTCAATGTGGAAGTAACATATTACACATTGGCACTGAGCAATACATTACTACCAAAATTCAGTACAATTATTACATAACATGGTATTATCCCCATTTCCTCACAGTCACTATGCTCATTGCCCAGTACCTTCTTTGGTTATACTTGTATAACCAATGTAGATTGCTATTAACCACCCATTCTATGCTATGCCCTTTATAATATGAGCACTTATTTTTTTTCTATTCTATGACGACGTGCCAATTTTATTGCCTGTGTGTCAATTTGTGTTTTTATTGGTGTGGTAAGTATTAGTGGAATAAAATGTCCCTTTGGGCTCATAAATTACATACAATTAAATACAAAAAAACCCACAAAAAATAATATAACCTTGTGTCTTTATGCTGGAAACAATATCAGGTGGACCTCCTGTCACTGTGGCTACACACAGCAGAGGTGGCTAGAAGAAATGTGATGAAGATATTTGAAGTCAGAAAATGCAGTGGAAGACCCAAAAAGCTGTCTGAACAATAATGAAAGGTCACTTCCTTGAGGGACAGAAGCCAAGTGAAGTACTTCCCTAGCATCTAGCATGATTTAAACTTCTGAGGAAATATGTTACACTTAAAATATCAGATTACAGTAACTTAAAGTGATTCTGTAGTTATTACTCAATTTGACAGAATCCCTACGAATCAGTAGAGGATCCAGATTGAAGTTGTATCAAGCCACGGCTGACGTGAGGAGAGCTTTTAAAAGAACCCGTGGAAGTCACCAGGACCAGATGACATTCCAGGCTGTGTCCTCAGGGGGTTTGCCGACCAGCTAGCGGAGGTATTCACCTCTATATTCAACCTCTCCCTGAATCAGTCTGCAGTCCCCACCTGCTTCAAACAGACCACCATTGTCCCCATACCGAAGAAACCTTCAATCACCTGCCTGAATGACTACCGCCCTGTAGCACTGACCTTCACCATCATGAAGTGAATGACTACCGCCCTGTAGCACTGACCTCCATCATCATGAAGTGAATGACTACTGCCCTGTAGCACTGACCTCCACCATCATGAAGTGAATGACTACCGCCCTGTAGCACTGACCTCCACCATCATGAAGTGAATGACTACCGCCCTGTAGCACTGACCTCCATCATCATGAAGTGAATGACTACCGCCCTGTAGCACTGACCTCCATCATCATGAAGTGAATGACTACCGCCCTGTAGCACTGACCTCCACCATCATGAAGTGAATGACTACCGCCCTGTAGCACTGACCTCCATCATCATGAAGTGAATGACTACCGCCCTGTAGCACTGACCTCCATCATCATGAAGTGAATGACTACCGCCCTGTAGCACTGACCTCCACCATCATGAAGTGAATGACTACCGCCCTGTAGCACTGAGCTCCATCATCATGAAGTGAATGACTACCGCCCTGTAGCACTGACCTCCACCATCATGAAGTGAATGACTACCACCCTGTAGCACTGACTTCCATCATCATGAAGTGAATGACTACCGCCCTGTAGCACTGACCTCCATCATCATGAAGTGAATGACTACCGCCCTGTAGCACTGACCTCCATCATCATGAAGTGAATGACTACCGCCCTGTAGCACTGACCTCCATCATCATGAAGTGAATGACTACCGCCCTGTAGCACTGACCTCCATCATCATGAAGTGAATGACTACCGCCCTGTAGCACTGACCTCCATCATCATAAAGTAATTTGTGCGGCTGATCAGAACCCACATCTACTCCACCCTTCCTGACACCTTGGACCCCCTTCAATTTGCATACCGCCCCAACAGATCTACGGATCTGACGACACACACACCCCTCCCCCACCTGGAAAAGGGTAACACATATGTGAGCATGTGTCAAACTGTCCAGCATCTAATACAGACTATAGGCTGTTTTTGTTTCATATAATGAAAAATAATTAGTGTTTAAAGGATTTTTTTTTCATAATAATTAAAGGGAGTAGGGCTGTTCCAGGGGATAGACAGGCAGGGCTGCTGAGCCTGAAGCTGCATCGCTTGGGCCTGATTTAGTATTAACAGTTTGCTAAACATTTGCCTGCATTGATTAAATGTTGACTAAAAGAGGAATGACATTTTAAAAGATTCATTATTTTCCGTGAAGATTTTAAGTAGCTAATGTTAAGGGAGCCAAAGTTGCCTATTTCACTATGGACTAAGCTAAGACTAAGCTAACTTAATTTCCACCACTCAGACTACACCCACCTTCTTTTTTTAAAAATTGGGTAGGATACTGTCACCCTTTCTTGTCTCTCTCCTGTCTTTTCTTTCTTTTCATTGTAGGAAACCAGAGAGATCATTGATTCTCCACCACTCCTCACTCACAATTCACTGCTAGCAAATACTGTTCATGTCTGGTTTGGAGACTGGACCCAAACCAGACTTGTATAATACTTGCCTGCATTAAGTAAACATCTCTCTGGATGTTTACTTAATACAAAACATAAGAAAAGAAAATTGGATGGGGGTATAGGTTAATAATTTAATGTTACATTTTTTTTTACTTAATGTTCTAATAACTTTTCAAAACCCCTGTTGGGTCATGGGTGCTTAGAATCGTCCTAACTTCCCCATACGGCGCCCCTGACCTCACCTCCTCTCCACTGACCCTGAGCCTCGGAGCTCCCCAGGGCTGCGTAATCAGTCCCCTCCTGTACTCCCTGTTCATGCATGACTGTGTGGCCTCACACAGCTCCAATGTCATACATAAGTTTACGAATGACACCACCAACCTGGGTCTCATCTCCAACAAGTTCCTTAGTATGTTAATCAATGACCTCACCTGGTCCAGGCAAACAGACTCAATGGTAAAAACTTCCCAAAAGCGCCTATACTTCTTGAGGAGACTTAAGAAGTTTGGCAAGTCTGCAAAAACTCTCACCAACCTTTACAGGTTTACCACTGAGAGCGTCCTCTCAGGCTGCATTACTGCCTGGTACGGCAGCTGCTCCGCGGCGGACTGCAAAGCCCTCCAGAGGATGGTGAAGTCAGTGGAGCGCATCATCGGCTGTCATTTCCATTCTGTGCAAGGCTACCATACACAATCCCTAAGGAAAGCATGGAACATCATAAAAGACTACAGCCACCCAGGCTATGGCCTGTTCACACTGCTGCCGTCTGGTTGACGTTACCGGAGCATCAGGACACGCACTTCCAGACTCACAAACAGTTTTCTACATTCTCAATTTTCTATGGTTTTACATTCCTTAATGCCTACAGTTGCGTGCCATGTCACAAGAATTTCATTGTTCAGAATGACGCGGTTATTTGGTGCATTTGATTTAAAAAACTTTGACTATAACCTTGAATATGTTTTTAATATTATTTTTTAATATTATTTTTTACCTCGTCGTATTGAACCGCAACCTTTATTCGTAATACTTGCCAGAGAGGTAAAGTTAGTTTTACAATGCACTTTCAGTGGACATTCATATTCGCCCGTCAAAACCAACTTTTTTTTTAGTTTAGCCTTAGAAATTCAATAGCGTCTATGAAAAGTGTGCCATGACATCAAACGTAGTATATTCTGACTTGGTAGGATGGGCTACACCATACTGCCCTTAGTTTTTTGAAGATGTTTTTAAAAGAAATTAAGTTTTCAACATTTTCAAAAAACTGAAAGCCGTAGATTGTAGCCCATCCTCCCCCAGTCATATTACTTTTGTTGTAATGCCACACTTTTCGTAAAAACGCTATTTAATTTTTAAGGTTCTAACCAATAAAAATGATATTTGGAAAAACGACAAAGTCAAAAAAATTATAATTTATAGATTGAAAAGTGTGGATTGTAGCCCACCTTCATCTGATCAAGAACCCTTACAGTTGTCTTGGAATAATTGGTTTTGACGGGCGAATATGAATGTCCATGAATGTCCACTATATAAAACTAACTTTACCTCGCTACTTACCTGCCAGGGTTACATAACTGTTCAGTAAATAAATGTAGCTATAAAAGCATAAAAAGTTTGTTTACTAAGTCTAAGGTTCCGTTTGTTTCATATAATGTTCCCTTTGTTTCATATAAGGTTGTGGTTTAAGTTTAAAAATATGGAAAAAGGAAATCAGAAACAGTTAAAACACATTTCACAGCCGTTTAAACCCCAATCTGGAATGTATAGCCATACTTTAGGCGAGCTAGTGTAGGTCAGTTATCTCAAATATATCCCACACAAACAGTAGGCCAATCTACGTTCAAATGCTTGTTGACAGTCTGGGAAACAGCGTTGCGCAACAGAACATTGCAGAGTCACAGGATATGAAACAGCTGATCCCGTAACGTAACACATTGACGTTTTGGGGCATATTCTTGTTTCCAGTGTTTACTGACACTGAACTCACTGTGCAGCTGACTACGCCTGGCACTGAAAAGAATCCACCGGACTCTCCAGTCATGGCTTTAAACAGAAATCATTCTCAAAACGGAGGAATTTTGATAAACAATGGCGAGAGGTTAGTGAATCGGCATTAATCGCTAGGAAAACTCATTATACAGTCAGGTTGCTAGCCAGCAAGTTAACGTTAGCTGTATGCTAATGTAAGCTAACTAGCAAAATAGCTATTTACCGTCATTAGATATCTAGTTGCTCAGTCAGTTTTGTACTTCTTTTTCAGATACATGACTGGCTAAAACTAATCATGTAACGATGTTGTAGTTTAGCGTCATTTAATTCCGAATTATGTCGCTACGTCGTAAGTGGGTGTAGCTAGCTGTAGTAGTAGTACAGTTGCTGGAATTGTTTTTGGACTCTCTAGCTAGCTAACTCAGCTGCTGGCAATAGAGCCAACTTTAGTTCGTAAAGAAAGCCACCCTATGATTAAGACCAAACCTGACCATTATGTTCAATAATACACGTCCTTAGGGGATAATGCTAATATAACCACCATCTTTGCTGTTCTCAGTAATTACCATTATTTGTCTTTTCCTGTCGTTAAGTATAACGTGGTTGACTAATACGTAAAAAACAAGCCGTTACGACGGACTAGACGCAATGGTAGAGATTTGGGGTATGGTCTGCTTGACTGGTTTGAGAGAAATCGTTTGCTCTTGCGTCTCTTGCAGACAGCCAGTACAACCAACTTAAGTGGGAAAGTAGTTTTTGCAGTAGAGAAGGGGGAAGAAATGTTGCACATTACAACTTATCAGGTGATGGACAGAAAAATATATCGAAATAAAAAAGGATTGTCCGAAATTCTGGAATACTGCCCGTGCCATGGTGAATTTCTAACAGACAACGTTTTGATTAGACTAATCAGAAATGTATTGGTGGGTGTGCCCGCAGAAATGTCGGTGGGGCAGAAATGTAAGCCCTCAAAATCACATCAATACATTGTAGTGTAAATCATAGAACATCACTCTAAAACACCAGACAGAATAGTGTCAAGAGAGGAAGATGTTTCAACTTGTTCATTTTTTAATGTAGAAGATTTTGTGGTTTAAGGGAGAATGGAATGGAGGTTATAAATGTGAAGATGTTACTAAGTAAAAACTCAGGAGATAAGGTGGTTTTTAGTGTTGAATTCTTGTTTGATTAATAGTTGGCATGTATTTGGTGGAGAAGGTTGAATGGGTATATAAGTAAGCAATAAGGCAAGGGGGTGTGGTATATGGTAAGTATAACAACTAAGAGCTATTCTTTGGCACAACACATTGTGGTATATTGGCAATAAACTCCCAAGATGCCTTATTGCTCAAATAAACAGATTAGCTATGGAAGAAGTCAGACAATTAGCTCTTTGATAAAGTTTTCAAAGCTACGTGAGGCATCTAAGAGTTGCCAAGACGCCAAGTTGTTAGTGACCAAAGTGGAACAGTCTCAAACCGTGACGGTATATGCCGAACACGCATATATTTCATTGGCAAAGGGGAAGAGTGGTCGCTTTTGTAGATAGCCAAAGGATGCCTTCAGCCCATAATGTCGGCTGCCAACTGTTATACATGGTGGGGTACGCCCCCATTACAGACGGCTAAACAAATTCAAGGGTAGTTTCATGAACATCACATTTACGTCAAACGCCTTCAGTGGCCTCCCCAATCACAAGATCCGAACCTCATCACTGAACCTTTATTGGACATCCTGGGGTGTGGGGTGAAAAATTCCACACCTAGCTAGTTGAAGACGTTTTCCCCCCAGTCAAACGACATGAAAGTAACCCAAGAGAGTGGGCCCTAATAACACTTGAGTGGACATTTTAGGAAGCTGGTAATGTAACTTGTATGTAACAGGAACTTAGGACATATATAAAGATATGCAATTGGCGTAATTACTGAAATTGCCATTGTTGAAAGATCAAACAAACCAGCCACAATGACGTGGGATCCTGTGTTTGATTCACTACATGCGTCTATGCTGAACATGTATCCATCCCTAGTGTGTTGAGGGAATGCAAGAACGTGGAGCTGTCCTTCAGCGATGTAACCAGCAAGACAGACCTGCTGAAGGGGACCAAGAAGGGGACAGTTTACCTCACTCCATACAGAGTACGTCAACTATCTGACCGTGCGGTTACAGTGTGCCTGCTGGGAAACTGGCAGACAGTCCGTTGCTCTGTATCCCATCTCTTTACCCTCTTCCCCTCTGTCTGTCCTGGTTCCAGTTGGTGTTTTTGTCTAGCAATGCCAAGGACAGCCTGGGTTCTGCGATGTTCCCGTACTACCTGATGAAGGGCTGCAGCATTGAGCAACCCGTCTTTGCCGCCAATTACATCCGGGGCACGGTGTCTGCTGAGGCAGGGGGTAAGTTGTCAACCACCCTTTAGAATACAGTTATTAGGAGCTGTGGCCTCCTCCCCAGGCATGGGGCTGATTTATCCTAGGGACACAAACACACACACACACACACACTGCAAGGTTGATTAGCCAACTCTGATGTTTTCAGTGCTAATGTCAGTCTGTACACTACAGTCTCAATACTTCATTAGACGTGTTTCATTCTGAGCAGCCGAGCTACACGTTCAAGTGTGACATCTTTTGTTCTTGTGGCACTGATTATATTTCAAAATGAGACTTGCTATTTAATGTAAACAGTAGTTACTTCGTGGTCGTCAGTGCATTGAACACCTTTGTGTTTTGTTTTCAGGAGGCTGGGAGGGCCAGGCAAGTTTCAAGATGTCCTTTCCCAGTGGGGGGGCCATAGAGTTGGGCCAGCACCTCTTCAAACTGGCAACAAATGGTAATGCCATTGTGTATGTAATCTGGAGAAGTATTCTCCAAGTGCCCGGCCAATGCTTGGCCATACTCACTGTGTGTCATGTTTGTTAGTATAGGGCCTACATATATTACTCAGTTAATATAATTAGCAATTTCTGAATGAATTTTAAACTTCACTGAAGCACTTCTGGGTAATGCATTCAATGTTTACAATATTTGTTGGGCTACATATTTGTTATTGTTACTACATTTCTCAGGTCCAATCTAAAGATTTACACCTCAATTTTGTTTTAGCTTCTCGTGCCCCTCCTGCTCAAAACGGCGGCGCTTCCCATGGTTACCCCTCACCTGGAGTGATGAATGGCTACGGCCCTCCACCTGTTCCTCAGAACTACCCATATGCACCACCCCCCCAGCAGAATGGTTTCTACCAGGCCCCCCCCCAAGGCAACATGGGCTATCCATATCCCTATCCCGTGGCAGCTGCAGGTCTGTTGTTATGGAGCTTTGGGATTACTTTATTACCGTTTTCATGATGTGCTGTAGTGACTCCTTGTGGTGGATCGGGCTCCTGCAAATGCAGTTGTGTATGTAATCTGGGGAAATATTCTCCAAAAGCACCGCCCGTGCCAGGCTGTAATCACGGGGATGCTTTGTCTCTCCGCAGACTGCATTCTTTTGTATGATATAATCAGGCTATGTTGTAATAACATAAACATTTCTGTAAATTCTACTTAATAGTTATGCTACAACGGAATCTCTTAAACCAGGCCAATTTGTATATTTTCATATATACTGACTGTGGGTGTTGCACTTGTGTTCTTGCTGAAGATATGTGGATTGATTTTTGCATCCACATGAGTACATTTTCTTTGACAGAGTTACATTCTGGTGAACTGGATGTCACACCTACGCCAAGCTGATGCCAATATATCTGTAGTGTAAGGCTACTGTAATAACTTTTTTGTGTGTGTGTTCTATCTGATGTAGGAATGTACCCATCTGCCCCTGCCTACATGGCCCCACCTCCTCCATATCCTGGCCCCCCCCAGAACTGGGCTGCCCCCCCTGCAGGTCTGTCTCCTGTCTCTCTCACTCTGTATGTCTGCATCGTTGCATCTCATCCCATCAGTGAGCCTCAACATGAAGCACATGATGCATGAGAAAGCTGTGCTGATGTCCAAACCTGTACACATCAAATTTAAAGGAGAATCAAACAAAATACCATCATCTCTACTATCAGTTGGCATATACTCAGTTCTCCTAATTTACTTGTCAGTTGTATTTCCATTTGTGGGCTATTTGTGGTGAGTTGGACGTCTGCCTCATTCTGTCCGGAGTATGGATTCTGCTGTGAGTGACTGTGGATGTGGGCTAATTTCAGTGTACTGGGCTTTGTGTGCTCAGTTACAGGAGCATGTTTATTATTGCTGAATGTGTATGGTCCTATCTCAATCTGTCTGTCTCTCTCTCTCAGGTAATGCCAAGGCAGCAGAGGCAGCAGGCAGTGCCTATTACAACCCCAACAACCCCCACAATGTCTACATGCCCATGGTAAAACACCTGTTATAATACCTATTACAACACCAACAATGTCTACATGCCAGTGGTAATACAACTGTTATAACACCTATTACAATCCCAACAATGTCTACATGCCCATATTTAAACACCTGTTATAATACCTATTACAACCCCAACAATGTCTACATGCCCATGGTAAAACACGTTATAATACCTATTACAACCCCAACAATGTCTTCACACGCGTGGTGGTTTTCGGTGTTCGTTTGAGTTAAAACTGCAACTTCTAGCAACCGTGTCAAATTACTACAGGACAGTCAGATTCTAGACAGCTAGCCAGTGGCTGTAGACAAACACAGGCAAGTGCTGTTGTCTTCATTACCATGGAAACCTCCTTTTAGTTCCAGCTGAATATTTCCAATCTCTAATATTTTGGCTTAGAGTAGACTCAGGTGTGGACACAAGATTTGAATATAATCGACACATTTGCTGGTCAACAAAAAAAGTTAACTCATGGTAATACACCTGTTACAATACCTATTTCAACCTATGTCCCACTATGTCTACTTCCCCATGATTACTTGTTTACATTTCTTCTAAAATTATATTTTATAGTATTACCTATGCCTGCACTGTTGAGGACATTTTTGGAAACCACGCAATTCATTACAAATAACCCTATTGTTAATGTCTAATGAAAAACCCGAATTAGTAATACACCTGTTATAATACCTGTTACAACACCCACAATGTCTTTGACTGTATGAATGTTATTATATGTCTACTCCTTGCGTGCATTTCATGCTGTGTTGATGTTTTTAGTTAAGTATTTCTAACATACTTTCTGTCCTACTTAGGAGCACCCTCCTCCCTACGCTCCTTCTGCCCCACCTGCACCTTCTGCTCCTTATCCAGGCTATCCAGAGAAGAAAAACAACTGATTTTCAACAGCCATCATGTTGAGCCATCATGTTGAGTACCTCGATAATAAATACAACAGCAAATGATTACGGGGTGACAATTATTACTGTAAATTTTGAAGTACAAAAATAATACATTGACAGAACAGGCCAGTCAATGTAACTGGCAAATCACACACAGGTAATTTGTGGGCTTTACAATTTTAGGTTTCCTATAGAATTGTAAATCTTTTCTGACCCACCCGGTTTGTTTTATTCTTTAGAATACCAACTACATTCATAATAACTTTACAGATGAGCATTCAATATTTCCTATCATCATGGTGGGCTTTCTCTCCTTCAGTCTGTTAGAGTTTGGCACTGTCCTGTACATGGGAATGGGTTTCTAACGTCCATGCTGAGTTGCAGTGAGTGTGATGGGCAGAATGGGGAGTGTATAGACATTCAATATTTTCTGTGTTTTTTAAACCCAGAGGTTTATTACCAAAATACATTTTGTATCAATTTTAGATAAATTATTATGTTTATTAACAACAACAATTTCTATTCCTGCTAGTATTGTAAAGTATTTTTACATTCACAAGTGTTTCTTTTCTCTTTGTATTGTTGTTCCAGGGAACCTTGAATGAAAGCAAATGTTCCCAGAAATCACATTGCACTCCATACCTTTGAACATTCTTTTTTGGGGCTTTTTACAAAATGGAATGAATTGGATGAGTTGTTTGATTATGGGGAATAAATGGAGAGACTGCTTACATATGTTCCATTACATATGCAAGATTAATGGTAATGTGCAATATTCCTACAGCTTGCAGATAACCTGTTGATCCTAGAGATTATAACTGCTCACCTGAACAACCAAGGCGTCTATATATATATATATATATATATATATATATATATATATATATATATATATATATATATATATATATATATATATATATATATATATATATATATATATATATATATATATATATATATATATATATTGCATTAATGAATGAATGCATAGCCTGGCTGAAACCAAAACCCTAGTCTGTGTAGTCACAAACGTGTGGGGTTACCAGGCCTTGTATTCATGTAGCCGCTAGCCACTGTGGAAACCACTCATTTATTCCTGATTAAACTTGTGACTAACAGACCATATTGCTTCCCCCCCCTCCCCCCCCCAGACATTTGGAATAGGTATTGCACTAGTTTTTGGTTAGAGGTTTGGTTGGTTTGAAGGGTTCTCCCAAAATGAATCAAATGTCTGTAATATCAGTTTCCTTTTTTTTTTTTTTTTAGTTCCTTCATATTGATAGAAACATCTAATAATGAATCATAAATAAATGTTTGACATCTATCTGAAACTGTGTTGTTCCAGTATTTTATGCATTCTCTTTTTTAATTGGGAAAAAATAATACATTGAATAACACATTTATTTTGATATTAAAGCAATCAAAACCTGATAATCTTCATTTCATATTTTATACAGAAATGCACACACTAAACGGAGGTACATTGCAATCCACATTTTGACAGTGACCAGTTTTGTTGTTTTAGCTTTTTACTCCAGCTCTGTCAGACTCATTTTCAGGATATTTGCCTCCATAAACTGGGAACCTGTAGGAATTTGAACCTTTTGTATACATTTGGAGTAATTAGACAATAGGCTGCTCACATATTTATTGGCCAGGTGTGTTGATGCACAAGAGAGCTAACGACAGTATCTATAGGTGATTCTGTTTGGCATTTGCATTCGAAGCCTATTGCTTCTCAGCATAAGTAGTGAAGAAGAGTCATTGTTCAAAGAATACCTGGCCATTGACAAGAAGGCCATGTTGAGGCTTGGTTATGTATGGTTCCCACTGGAACTGGCTCATATTTACTGATGATGGGACTGCTGACAGCAGCAGGACGAATTCTGCCGTGTACAGAGATGTCTGCTCGGATTCAAACAAATGCCTAAAGCTCATTGGGGAAGTACTTCACCTTGCAGCAGAACAATGACCTCAAACATACTGCTAAAGCAACTAAGGTGTTTTTTCAGGGTAGAATGTGGAGTGTCTTCACCCAACCTGAATCCAGTCGAGCCTGCGTTTCAGGGTAACATGACAGCCATCCAAGTAGCGAGCTAGTTCTAGCTCTGTCTGGCCTTACTAGCCTATGTTACAGTTATAGTTATGCCACAGGCAGGCCAGGCTATAACGTTGAAATTCTGAACCACACGTTGTCTACCATTACCAAGAACGGCAGACTAGCTAGCGGTTATATAGACATTTCAGGAAGACTAATCGTAGGAAGCTATCTGTCTGTCCTGTGCCACTAGCCTAGTCAGATACAAAAGTGTTTACTTGCTCGGTTACAATCATGCACCATGTATGATGAGAACAGGAAATGTAAATCAAACTTTGTAGCTATACAGTTACTATATTACTAGCTACTAGTCTATCTAGAGTTGTAAATACATTGTTTCTGTTATTCCCCCATAATTTGTCCAATCACCTATGGTCCCCTAAAATGGAGTGACTATGTATATATAGGGCTGTAATACCTAAATGGTTCACGGTTTACGGATGTAATTATGATCAAATTAAAGCTGACAGTCTGCTCTTTACTCTGTTAGTTGTTGGTTAATTTCAAATCCAATGTGCTGGAGTATAGCCAAAACAACTTGCTTCACTGTACCTATACCCTGTACAATACTTATGGAATGCACTGTATTTCAAAATACAATTTCAAGAATCATAATAAATAACATTAAAGTCAGACTACAAATACAAGCACACCAAGACATAACAACTGTCTTCAACTTTTCATGTCATCACCACAAAAGGATTAGGCATCTCTTATTATAACACTTAAGAAATGGCTTTAATACAATATAAGTCCCTTTATAACCTCCCTATGAACCAATTTATACCAATGGAAACTATTTGACAAAATTACGTACTGAAAACTGAACCACTGAATTATAGACTGTTAGTTGTTTACAGTGGTATGTTTACCACCAAGTTATTATTATTTATTTTTTTCACTAGCATGATGTCAGTGTACTTGTCATTACACCCAGAAGTTGTTTTTGGTAAGTGGCACCTACCTATTACTCTGTACTCTACCAATTACTCTGTACTCTACCTTTTACTCTGTACTCTACCTTTTACTCTGTACTCTACCTTTTACTCTGTACTCTACCTTTTACTCTGTACTCTACCTTTTACTCTGTACTCTACCTTTTACTCTGTACTCTACCTTTTACTCTGTACTCTACCTTTTACTCTGTACTCTACCTTTTACTCTGTACTCTACCTTTTACTCTGTACTCTACCTTTTACTCTGTCCCACCTTGCAAACAAAACATATTTGAACATTGGCAGCAGAGATAGAAAATATTTAGTTTTAGGGACATTTGCTGCAATTTTACACATTCTCCCATTGGACAGGAGGGGAAAATAATTTTCAAAGGAATGTTTATGAAACTATAAACATTTTGATTTAAGGTGGAGAGAAATACTTGTAATATTTATGATATCATAAAAACTATATAGGGAGCCTCACTGGTCTGTACAAGGACAATGATCACTACACGTTTAGCTTGGCTTGGTTGCTATAAGCGTATTTACCAATCTAAAATTGAAATTCATAATCTGATGCGTAACCACATTTCAAATTGCTTCTTGTGTATTCTACTGTCACTAAACAGCAAGTTGAGGCTCCGTTATATATCCCAAATTAGTTTGTTATACAGATTTTCGAAGCATAGTCAAATCCGTTTTCACATAACATGCTTTAGAAATTGTGTCTTTTCTCATAACCCGAAATGTCTACTATTTAGAACCGAAGTGTGAGTATTCAGACATGGCTAATCCTTATTAATGATTCCTTCATGGCTCCTCTTGTAGGAACCAGACCTCGTTGCGTCGGCCGTAGGGTTTCATGGGTGGATCGTAGGTGCAGCAGAAGTACTGTTTGTGCTGAAAAGGGGCAGTCTCACCCAGGGTCTTGGCCAAGCGAGAGGCCTCTGCTCGGAACTCAGTCTCCCCTGCAAAGCCTCCAAACTGCCTGCAAAAAGACAGGTGGGTCGGAAAAGAGAACAGACGAGAGTATGTTCTACAAATATTAATGAACATTACGGGATATTTAATAATGACGGTTTGTGCGTGACAGAACAAAGGAACACTGCACAGGAAACCCACAGCGAGTAGACAGTCATGCCGGGTCGATCTTCGATCTTGATGGCACTGTCATTGGGCACTGGGGCACAGACTTGGTAGTTGGTGGGAATCCTGAGGCTAACTACCAGGCGGCGTGACATCACACCATCGTCCCTGGGATACACTGTGATGATAACGGGTGATGTTGTCCCCATTGCCTCACCTTGGACATAAGATAGAGGGGATGTATGGAGGGGATAGATAGAGGGGATGGATGGGTGGAGGGGGGGATAGAGGGGATGGATGAGGGGATGATAGAGGGGATGAATGGAGGGGATGGGTGGAGGGGATGGGTGGAGGGGGGGGTGGAGGGGATGCATGGAGGGGATGATAGAGAGGATGGATGGAGGGGATGATAGAAGTGATGGATGGAAGGGATGATAGAGAGGATGGATGGAGGGGATGATAGAGAGGATGGATGAGGGGATGATAGAGGGGATGAATGGAGGGGATGATTGAGGATGGATGGAGAGGATGGATGGAGGGGATGGGTTGGGGGTGATGGATGGAGGGGATGGATGGAGGGGATGATAGAGAGGATGGATGGAGGGGATGATAGAGAGGATGGATGAGGGGATGATAGAAGGGATGAATGGAGGGGATGATAGAGGATGGATGGAGGGGATGGATGGAGGGGATGGGTTGGGGGTGATGGATGGAGGGGATGGATGGAGGGGATGGATGGAGGGGATGATAGAGAGGATGGATGGAGGGGATGATAGAAGTGATGGATGGAAGGGATGATAGAGAGGATGGATGGAGGGGATGATAGAGAGGATGGATGAGGGGATGATAGAGGGGATGGATGGAGGGGATGATAGAGGATGGATGGAGGGGATGGGTTGGGGGGGATGGATGGAGGGGATGGGTGGAGGGGGGGATAGAAGTGATGGATGGAAGGGATGATAGAGAGGATGGATGGAGGGGATGATAGAGAGGATGGATGAGGGGATGATAGAGGGGATGGATGGAGGGGATGGATGGAGGGGATGATAGAGAGGATGGATGGAGGGGATGGATGAGGGGATGATAGAGAGGATGGATTAAATGTAATCCAAAAGTGTTATATGTGCAGTTTATTGTCTCATTGCCCTGGGTTTAAAATTACCACTAGTCTTAAACATCAGAATTACATGGATTGATCCTTGAAGATCTCAAAGTACTGAACACTATCCAAACCTCTGGCACATGAAAGGTTTCACCATATTGCACTCTTCAATCAATGTAATACTTTCATATATATTCAGATTACATCAACCCTCTGATCTTTTCATGCATTTTTATGATTTATTTGACAAAAAAGTGGGGAGAGAAGAGATTTTTGGATGAAAGAGCGGTTGGCCCAATTTGAACTCAGTACATGTGCACCCGAGGCAGCAGCTCAGGCTGCTGGACCACCCCAGGGATAAAGGGATATTTTACCCAAAATATTTATTAAGTATTTTGAACATTAGGCTACTTTAAATGCAATCCCCAAAACATGTGCATATCAGCATTCAAGTTGTTTCGATAAAGATGCATAACGAAATACACAAAATTGTGTTTCTTTTTAGTTAAACAGTTCTTAAAAACCTTGGACACCTGTAAGAAGGCCCTGCCTCTCTGTATTTGTCTCACCTTGGTCGTTGCTCCCCCCAATGTACATGAGCAGCTTCCTCACTAGTTCCCCCGTCACCTGGTCGAAGCTCCTCCCCTCCGAGGCCACTGAGGCATACTTTGCGCCATCATACCTACGCACCTCGTAGTTGACCCCATCCTGGAGAAGATAGCAAGAGGCAGTGACACACGTTGACAGATGTTAGACTAGGGGCGGGGGCGGGGATATATCTGGGATGCTGTGATTGGTGATATGCAATTAGCAGAATATGTGCTCACTGATTCTGGTGAAACACATGGAGTGGAAAGGAACAGAGGACAGCTAAATGCCCCCAGAAAATGAGGCAGATCAAAAATATTACGCTGATTTGATTCCAGTTCTTTCCAGCTCTGCTCTTAGGATCCTGCGGGGTTTCATCAGCCTAAAGTGAAAATTGGTACAATAATGCCTGTTCTTACATAAGAACATAGGCCAACACACACACACACTACACACCAGAGTAGGGTTAATGCAGTGCACACTCAATGACTTGCTGCCTGTTGTTATTCATGTGATTCTATACTTGAGTTAATCTGTTCCAGCTGAAAGGGACCTCAAGAAATGCCACAACAAGAGTTTATAATTTGGGATTTAGACCCATTCCACTAAGCTTTCCCTTGTATTGTGAGTCACCCGTGCTGAATAAATGGAAGGAACTGCTACATGACTAACCATGGTACCCAGCTTAATATTACATAAGGCACTGAAAACATGACTAAACTAGGGCTGTAAATACATAGACTTTTATTAACTTAGTCAACAATGTTTATAACTACTATTAGTCAACAACAATTTTGCTCAAATGTTTGACTTCTGCAACAATTTTGATTTGCTCAGATTAACCTTTATGCCATAAGACCGTGCTACTGGTGTCCCTGTTATATGTTATTATGACCAACATTGACAGCACATGTAGGTGACATGTTCCAAAAGGTAATAATTAAAGTGTCTAAAGATGCAATTAGTGTCTTTTGTCTTGAAACCTGCCCTCTCTGCACACACTGAAATAACCATGCCACCATTAGCTAGATGTAGCCATAATTATAGTGTAGATGAGCTAATATTAGATGTATTAAATATTTAACCATCCCTCTGACTCTAGCACATAAACAGATTGTTGAATTTTTTGGGAATGTAACCACAAAGGTAATGTAAAATGTGTAACTCGTTTTAATCTTATATGCAATCTACGGCTTCTAGCTTGTCTTGCAGTCATTTGCATCAAAAAATAAATAATGTGCTGTCATACAGGCATGGATTCAAATACACATATTTGAATCATTCTTTTGACTGTAATTTTGATCCATAATCAGTTTTCTCCTGTATAATCTATTGAACTCAGTAGATATTTTAAATCCCCAATGGGAGTTTTCCTTCCTGTCTTTCAGTTCAGAAGGACATCTTTGATGGGTCAGGGTGGTTTATTACATCCACCACAACAAAGGTAACTTGACCAAGCTTAACCAGGTACTTGATATGCGATTGTTAGGTATCTACTAATTACCGTCCCTCCTTTTGAGGCTTTTCAAAATCTTTTTCTTTTGTTGTCTTCTGATTTTAATTCAAAACTTTAGTAAGTGAATTTGCAGTTTTTTATTTATCTATGTGGGACAGAGCAAGGGGTAGTCACTTTAAAATTATTAAATTGCTCACTTGGTTACAGACAGGAACATGTCCTATTAATAGATTTATAGAAAATGCGTATCGTGCTAGCGGGGAGAGGGCTAACTTATGACTAACAAATTAGCCGGTTAAAAATGTTTCTGCTCTGGCTATTAAGCTAACGGCCTGTACTTAAGGAAAAATCTGGAAAGTCTAAACTCGTCGGACGGATTTGATGTTTGTTTTCGATTGAGTTTCACAGTTATTAAGTGCCCTACCGCAATGCATGCTAATTATTTATTTTAATCATTGCAGAGTCACTTTTACTGTAAATAAGAACATCATGTTTTAAAACATTTCTACAGTGACGTGGAAGCTCCCATTAAGCAGTTGACCTCACATACGCGATGTCGGAACTGTGCATCGCCTGAAGGGAGGGAGGGGCAGTTGTTGGTGAAACCACCCAGAGACAGGTGTATATAACCTGTCTCTGGGTAAAACGCCTTCTTTTTTAACACAGGTGGACTCCATTCAACTAAATACATGAGTGGTAAAGACAACTTGTTCCACCACAGCTCCAACAAGATCATAGCAAATCCATCACAAAAACATGATATGCAATCAATTCCATCCATCCATCATCTTCTGCTTATCCGGGGCCGGGTCGCGGGGGCAGCAGTCTAAGCAGGGATGCCCAGACTTCCCTCTCCCCAGACACTTCCTCCAGCTCTTCCGGGGGGACACAGAGGCGTTCCCAGGCCAGCCAGGAGACATAGTCCCTCCAGCGTGTCCTAGGTCTTCCCCGGGGTCTCCTCCCGGTGGGACGGGACCGGAACACCTTCCCAGGAAGGCGTTCCAGAGGCATCCGAAACAGATGCCCAAGCCACCTCAGCTGACCCCTCTCGATGTGGAGGAGCAGCGGCTCTACTCTGAGCTCCTCCCGGGTGACCGAGCTTCTCACCCTATCTCTAAGGGATCGCCCGGCCACCCTGCGGAGAAAGCTCATTTCGGCCGCCTGTATCCGGGATCTTGTCCTTTCGGTCATGACCCAAAGCTCATGACCATAGGTGAGAGTAGGAACGTAGATTGACCGGTAAATCGAGAGCTTCGCCTTGCGGCTCAGCTCTTTCTTCACCACGACAGACCGATACATCGACCGCATTAATGCAGAAGCTGCACCGATCCGTCTGTCAATCTCCCTTTCCATCCTTCCCTCACTCGTGAACAGGACCCCTAGATACTTAAACTCATCCACTTGAGGCAGGCACTCTCCACCAACCTGAAGTGGGCAAGCCACCCTTTTCCGACTGAGGACCATGGCCTCGGATTTGGAGGTACTGATTTTCATCCCCACCGCTTCACACTCGGCTGCAAACTGTCCCAGTGCATGCTGAAGGTCCTGGTTTGAAGGGGCCAACACGACAACATCATCCGCAAAGAGCAGAGACGAAATCGTGTGGTCCCCAAACCTGACACCCTCCGGCCCCTGGCTGCACCTAGAAATTCTGTCCATAAAAATTACGAACAGAACCGGTGACAAAGGGCAGCCCTGCTGGAGTCCAACATGCACAGGGAACAAGTCTGACTTACTGCCGGCAATGCGGACCAAGCTCCTGCTTTGGTCGTACAGGGACCTGACAGCCCTTAGCAAAGGACCCAGGACCCCATATTCCCAAAGCACCCTCCACAGGATGCCGCAAGGGACACAGTTAAATGCCTTCTCCAAATCCACAAAACACATGTGGATTGGTTGGGCAAACTCCCATGAACCCTCTATCACCCTGTAGAGGGTATAGATCTGGTCCAGTGTTCCACGGCCTGGACGAAAACCACACTGTTCCTCCTGAATCCGAGGTTCTACTATCGGCCGTATTCTCCTCTCCAGAACCCTGGCATAGACTTTCCTGGGGAGGCTGAGAAGTGTGATCCCCCTATAGTTGGAACACACCCTCCGGTCCCCCTTCTTAAAAAGAGGGACCACCACCCCGGTCTGCCATCCCAGAGGCACTGTCCCCGACCGCCACGCGATGTTGCACAGGCGTGTCAACCAAGACAGCCCCACAACATCCAGAGCCTTGAGGTACTCAGGGCGGATCTCATCCACCCCCGGTGCCTTGCCACCGAGGAGTTTCTTGACCACCTCTGTGACTTCAGCCCGGGTGATGCAATCAATTATTTTCCATTTTATTTTTGTAATTCATTTAGAAGAGGTTTTATTTTTCACTTTGACATTATGGACATTTTGTGTAGATCAGTGGCAAAAACTAAATTTGTATTGTATTTTTAACTAAACAAAATTTTCTCTGACTTGCCTGCAATGTTACAATAATGTAGAATTAAAGCTTTTTTAATTTGTTGAACAGTGTTATTGGATGTGTTAACACTGTATACCAAAGGTACAGTGTTTGTTGACCAAAAATAAGCTGTGAGTTCACTAACAGTCATGAAACGATGTAGCCTGACCCACGATACAAATGTCATTTTAAACCTAAGGGAATTTTTTTACCACAATTGTTTTTGTGATGGCATCAACTCCTTTGTAGTTCCTTTTGCCAAACTTATATCAGGTTTATAACCAGTTTGTGTACAGATATTTGATGCAAGTTAGCAATATTAACATTTTAACATTTATCTTAATTAGAAGCTAGCTTATTACTGCAAGGGTAAGGGCTGGTTGCAAGAAAATGGTACATGTTTTATTTTCATGGAGCACAATTCCAAGTCCAAGGAGGTCTAGTTGGGAAGCTGGGAATGCAAATGATGGGCCTTACCAAGCCTGTAACCAAGGACAGTCATACCATCGTCACAACTGCAACTCTGATTAAGTGAACATGTCCACTATCAGTCCTACACATTCACACAAACATGCACAGAGACACACAGATACAGCTCTGGAAAAAATTCAGAGAACACCGCACCTTTTACAAGCCTTCAATTTGCAGTGGTCTCTTAATTTTAACCCTTCTGTTCCTCACTCAAAACCTTCCTTTCCAACTTTTTTGGAAAGGAAAGAAAAAGGGTTAAAAAAAAAAGAAAAAGGTGGTCTCTTAATAAAAAAAATTAATATCAGCCATAACATTATGGCTGACAGGTGAAGTGAATAACACTAATAATCTCGCTATCATGGCACCTGTCAGTGGGTGGGATATATTAGGCAGCAAGTGAACATTCTGTCTTCAAAGTTGATGTATTTGAAGCAAGAAAAATTGCGTAAGGATCTGAGCGACTTTGACAAGGGCCAAATTGTGATGGCTAGACGACAGGATCGGACCATCTCCAGAACTGCAGCCATTGTGGGGTGTTCCCAGTCTGCAATGGTCAGTACCTATCAACAGTGGTCCAAGGAAGGAAAAGCAGTGAACCGGCAACAGGGTCATGAGCGGCCAAGGCTCACTGATGCACGTGGGGAGTGAAGGCTGGCCAGTGTGGTCTGATCTAAAAGACAAGCTACTGTAGCTCAAACTGCTGAAAAAGTTAATGCTGTTACTGATAGAAAGGTGTCAGAACACACAGTGCATCGCAGTTTGTTGCGTATGGGGCTGCGTTGCCGCAGACCAGTCAGGGTGCCCATGCTGACCCCTGTCCAGTGCCGAAAGCGCCTACAATGGGCACGTGAGCATCAGAACTGGACCACGGAGCAATGGAAGAAGGTGGCCTGGTCTGATGAATTACGTTATATCACATGGATGGGCAGGTGCGTGTGAGTCAATTACCTGGAGAACACATGGCACCAGGATGCACTATGGGAAGGAGGCAGGCCGGCAGAGGCAGTGTGATGCTTTGAGCAATGTTCTGCTGGGAAACCTTGAGTCCTGCCATTCATGTGGATGTTACTTTGACACATACCACCTACCTAAGTATTGTTGCAGACCATGTATACCCTTTCATGGCCATGGTATCCTCTGATGGCATTGACCTCTTTCAGCAGGATAATTCACCCTGCCACAAAGCAAAACATTTTCAGGAATGGTTTGAGGAACACAACAACGAGTTCAAGGTGTTGACTTGGCCTCCATATTCCCCAGATCTCAATCCAATCGAGCATCTGTGGGATGTGCTGGTCCAATCCATGGAGGCCCCATCTCGCAACTTACAGGTCTTAAAGGATCTGCTAACGTCTTGGTGACAGATACCACAGCACACATTCAGAGGCCTAGTGGAGTCCATGTCTCGACGGGTTCGGGTTGTTTTGGCTGCAAAAGGGGGACCTACACAATATTAGGCAGGTGGTCATAATATTATGGCTGATCAATGTACAGTTGTCTGGAAATAAGTGGACACTGAAACAGATTTTGTTATTTTGGCTGTATATCAAAATATATTCAAGTTCCAGTTGATTAAAGAACATGGGCTTAAAGTGCTATGTCTCAGCTTTAATGTGAGAATATTCATATCCAAACCGGAGGAAGGGTTTAGGTATTACAGCTCTTTACTATGTTGCTCCCTCTTTTCAAAGGACCAAAAGTAATTGTACAATTGACTCAAAAGCTGTTTCTTCGACAGGTGTGGGCTATTCCTTCGTTATTTCTTCATCAATTAAGCAAGTAAAAGGTCTGTAGTTGATTCCAGGTGTGGCATTTGCATTTGGAAGCTGTTGCTATGAACCCACAACATGCGGTCAAAGGAGCTCTCAATGCAAGTAAGAAATACTGCCGCAAAAACAAAACCCATCAAGGAGATAGCAGGAACATTAGGAGTGGCTAAATCAACAGTTTGGTACATTCTGAGAATAAATAACTCACTGGTGAGCCCTGCAACACAAAAAGGCCTGTACGTCCACAGAAGACAACAGTGGTGGCCGATCGTAGGATCCAAAGGTGTAGGAGTGACTCGGATATTGACTACAGTGTGAATGTTAATGTATTCACCAAAATGTCTATTTAATATGTAGTTTAATATGTGTTTATTCACTTCTAGTTCGATTCTCTTTGTCCATGACTATGTTAGATATAGACATGCTCTGGCTTAAAAAAGGTGTCTGCATTATTGACCAATGACGTGCGAATAGGACCAGTGCGACCGATAGTTTAGCTCGGAGGTAGTCAGGTTGAAAATAATAGGGCCGATTATTGTTTCTACAACGCTGGCTTGCAATACTCATTATGTCTGGAATGGTTGTAGCAAATAGAAAGTTACCCCAAACAATTATGTCTTTCTGTACCGATGCCTTGCAGGAGTTGATGGGACTGTTCAGTGTGAAAATTCCAGTTTGACTTCAAGAAAGTAGTGACTTCTGAACATGCAATAGTCCTAACTAGCATCTGTAAATGTGTGTGAATTTTTTTCCTGGTGGGACTTTTCAGTTGGAAAGTCCCACCAGGGATTTCAGATAGATGATAATGTAACCAGAGTGCATCTTTTAAAATGACTAATACTAAAATTATGTTGGTGACATCTCAGTCAGGCATGTTTGTCCTGCTTTAAGTGACAGATCAAGTCTGTCTTAGTGTGGCACTTATCAATAATTTACCTGTTGTTTTGTGCCTGTTTGTTCATGTCTATCACTTTCCTGCCTTGATCAAACCTAGAATAAATGAAATTCTGTAACTATTGAACACAGTTTACATGAAAATGTATTGATGTTTATACAGGTTGTGAAAACAAAACTTATAGCAACAGTAATCCACTTAGCCAGCCTACACACACTGCTCGTCATGAAAGAATGATTGAGAATGTTGGATTTGGTCGTGACGGAGTTCCAAAAAGTAATTTCTTCAACAAAAAAAGTGTGACGCAAAACAACATTATGGGGGGGGGGGGGGGGGGGCACTTTAACCTGTTTCTAATATTGGGGGACATGTCCAATCAGTCCCTCCCGGCTCCTACACCCTTGTTAGGATCCTTTCCATGGTAATAAAATTAATAATTCACAACATCCAGCCAAGTGAAGGACACTCTTCACTTGCAGGAAGGCATATCATTATCCAAATCTACCATAATGAGAAGACTTCACGAGAGCAAATACAGAGGGTTCACCACAAGGTGCAAACCATTCATAAGCCTCAAGTATAGAAAGGCCAGATTACACTTTGCCAAAAAATATCCAAAAAAGCACGCCCAGCTCTGGAACATCATTCTTTGGACAGAAGAAACTAAGATCAATCTGTACCAGAATGGTGGGAAGAAAAAAGGATGGAGAAAACTTGGAACGGCTCATTATTTGAAGCAAACCACATCATCTGTAAAACATAGTGGAGGCAGTGTGATGACATGGCCATGCATGGCTTCCAGTGGCACTGGGTCACTAGTGTCACTAGTATTGATGATGTGACAGAAGACAGAAGCAGCTGGATTAATTCTGAAGGGATATATTGTCAGCTCAGATTCAGCCAAATTCAGCGAAGTTGATTGGACAGCGCCTCACAGATTGACAATGACCCAAAACATACTGCAAAAGCAACCATGGGGTTTTTTAAGGCAAAGACGTAGAATATTCTGCAATGGCTGAGTCAATCAGCTGATCTCAACCCAGCTGAGCATGCATTTCACTTGATGAAGACAAAACTTAAGGCAGAAAGACCCACAAACAAACAACAACTGTCAACAGCTGCAGTAAAGGCCTGGCAAAGCATCACATAGGAGGAATATCTGTGCATTCTAGACTTCAAGCAGTCATTGCCTGCAAAGGATTCTAGACAAAGTAACAAAAATGAAAATTGTATTTATGATTGTGTTCATTTGTCCAATTACATTTGAGCCCCTGAAATAAGTGGACTGTGTATGAAAATGGTTGCAATTCCTAAACGTTTCATACCATAATTTTGTTCAACCCCTTGTATTTAATCTGAAAGTCTGCACTTCAAATGCATCTCGATTGTTTAATTTCAAATAAATTGTGGTGGTGTACAGAGACAAAATTATAAAAATTGTGTCAGTGTCCAAATATACAGTGACCTAAATGTATATACACACCACAAATGTTCAGGTATTTCGTTTAGACGAATTGTTGTTTGGTTTAGAAAGCTCATTTAGCGGAGGATGAAATAATAAACATTTTATTAGTTATTATTTCCACCAAACAAAATGTTAAACTTGTTGGTGTTGCTCTTTTGGTCTCGAGCTGTTCAATGATCAGTTGCATATCATGATTTATACACTTTTCAATCTATTACAATTCACCCAGGCATTGTTACAACTAACCCAGACCATGGGGTAAATTGTAACACTTCACTCAGTATTTCAAACAACACCATTGCATTTCTAGTTTGATATACAGCTCCGGAAAAAATTAAGAGACCACTGCACCTTTTTCTTTCCTTTCCAAAAAGTCGAAAAGGAAGGTTTTGAGTGAGGAACAAAAGGGTTCAAATGAAGGGACCACTGCAAATTTAACGATTCTGTTCCTCACTGAAAACTTTCGGGCATGCCTATGTTTTTAAGTAAAATACAATTATCACCCTCCAGTACGCCGTCTACAAGAACACAATTTATACTTGCATTTATTTAAAGGTGAGCACAAAACTGCTCCTGTAAACTGCAGTGAGAATGCCTTTTGAATACCCCGAGCGCGCTGATATTAACGAACTTTTGGTAGATTTTTTTTAATTGTCCTCCTAAAACGTTTCACACCAACATAACCTAGAAGATGGAAATTAGATCCGATCTGGGGGAAAAACACGTTGATGATACTATATAATTAACTTGAGTCTTAGAAAAGTAGTTTCAGTAAATGCAAGGACTTGAGTTCGAAATATCATATTATAATAGCTGTTTTTATGTAGAAAATACAGGTTCTAGATGCGGTCTGAGCGGCATCACCCTTGTCACAAGGCCATGTTGAGATAAGTCAGGATAAGTAGTATTGCTGTTGGATTAATCACTTAATATTAGTAGGTATGTGTGCATTTTTTTTTAAATATATTTTTTATTCGCTGTAGCCTATATTATTATTTTTACCTAAAAGTAGTACTATATAGTGTCTCTACAAAAAAACCACAGTGTAGTTGTTTTACACATACAACAAGTGTCAAGTTGTGGACAGTTTGACGGTCAGGTTGACAGACACAATTTAACGCGGAAACTGATCGATGTGTGTCTTACCTTAGTCTCGCTGCTCAGAATTTTGTACTCCGTTTCTTCGGTGTTCCCGAAAATCGTGTTCTTTATCATCCCAAACATCACGCTCAAGCAAGGTCACCACTCTTCCAGTGCTGTCCGTTTGTCTTTTAATCCTATTTTGCGTTACAGCTAATTTTTCAGTAGCTTGCGCTTCCCTTGAAAAATAATTTGTTTTTATTTCATATTCTAAATTTAGCCTACCTAATATTTCCGTTTAAAAACAAGTAGGAGATTCTCACTAGAATTCTGTACACTGCTTATTCTGTTGGATTAGGCTATTGTCCAACTCAAATCAGTACCAATAATTTATTCCCAAATCAAAAACGTTCCGCTCTTTAAATAAATGATGCGACGAATTAGTTCAATTAAGGGTGAGTCGCAGTTTCTTAGTCTACATCACGAGTTCACATGCACCTACTAGAATATAACCAACTCTGGGAAGACTTCAATGTAATACTCCTCACGTCCTCTCGCCTTTTCTCCTTAAAAGCCATTGGATAAGAAAGCTTAAGTGCTCATGAGAAGGTCCCATCGCTCTTACCTCCTCCAATGGCTTTGGAGAAGGAGGAATAACCCGCCCCATGGATACATTTTATTTGGCTGAAAGGAATCGGCGTGAGAAGATAACATATGCCGAGAAACTCATGAAAATGCGGTCAAATAAGATATTCAGTACATTAAAGATAGACTGAGTGAAATTGCTATAGCATGCTCACCTATAGTCGGTCTGTGTACTTTTTGACCACTGGATTATATTGTACAATGGTGATTTCAGATTCAAAATTAATTTTGGCCCAACAGAGAACATCTCTTCTTTAGTTTTTCATTTCTGAATTTGAAACAAAAATATGATTTGTTCCTTTGAAATTGCATATGGAAATCATAAAAGAAAAACGTGTTTTGTTCATATCAGTAATTGCACACCTTAAATATTAAAAAGGGAACTCATATAATATTGATAGTTCTTTGCAGGGTGTGTGTTTACAGTCTAGTTAGGCATCACAAACAAAATAATTAATATGTATTCATACTAATGTAATAACAAAAAGTTGTCATGATGTTAGCATGACTACATAGCAAATTCAACACCAACCTTACTAACCTTTCACTTAGTAAAGTTTCCTCAAGCCAGCAACTAACTAGCTAGCAGGCTGGCTCGCTAGCCATACCTAATTACTGACAATGGCAATGCCAGCTTGTGGAAGTAAAACTGCATGCTCTTACAACTCCCAAATCGCTCAAATCTCTGGCAAGCTGTCGCTGAGCCCTTCTTCAAGTGCACACTGCGTGCACATTAGCATAAAGTTGAACATTTATCTACTTTTCATGGTTAGGCTCAAATTTGCATATTTGAAAATATTAACCTACTAATAGGTTAACAATTTCCCTGAGTCGCCTCTTTACTTTTGAGGTTGAGAATGGTGTTTTGCTGGTACTATTTAATGAAGCTGCTAGTTGAGGAAGCATAAGGCGACTATTTCTCAAACTAGACAAACTAATGTATTTGTCCTCTTGCTCATTTGAGCACTGGGGCCTCCCACTCCTTTTTATATTCTGGTTAGAGACAGTCTGCGCTGTTCGGTTGTTTATTGCTTCTTTTAATGCACAAGATTTTAAATAACATAATTGCCAAAGGGTTTTCTAATGATCACATAGCCTTTTAAAATGATTAACTTGGATTAGCAAACAATGTGCCATTTGAACACAGGACTGGTGGTTGCTGATAATGGGCTTCTGTACACCTATGTAGATATTCCATAAAAAATCTGCTGTTTCCAGCTACAACAGTCATTTACAAAATGATCAATATCTACACAGTATTTCTGATCAATTTTATGTTATTTTAATGGACAGAAAATTGTTTCTATTTTAAAAACAAGTAACCCCAAACTTTTGAATTATATTGTATTTACATACACACACACATACATACCTTTTGTAGACTGGGTCTTGATTCTCACTGATTGTCATTTGCCTGATTCCTTTGACTTTAATTGGTATTTAGTGTAACCCCACTGTGTAAGGTTACACTCACATAAAAAATTCATACTGAATAGTAAATGTAGCCTATTGTACATAGTAATGCAGAATTTGGATTGAAATGAGACCTTCATTCACAATGACACAGATATCCAATCTCTTGTTAAACATGCAATGACTGTGGGGTTGTAGGAAAGTGTGTTATTCTGTGGCTTTCTAACATAATTTGACACCATATGTTGGTGGGGTTTCATTATGCATTGCATTTTCACTGTATGTGTGAGTTTGTCTGGACTGCGGGTGCTGCTGTGCATGTGCATTCATTTGTGCCAGTCTGCTGGGTAGCTCTAAGGTAAATCTATTTAAACCCAGGCTAAAGGCAACGTTAGTCATCAATTTAGCACTGGGAATTGCTTACTTGTGTCACACCACGCCATCCCTTAATGCTCATGTGATAGGAGTGGACTCAAGCTACACTCACACTTGTGGTCGGTTGGTGTCCCTTTGGTCTGATGCTTGGCCAAGTAGGTGGAGTTATTTCATGTCTGGTTAGCCGAGTCCCGGGTTACATTCTGTTTAGGCCAAAGTCTCTCTGGACCCCCAACTCAGGCCCTAGTTTTATGCTGCAATAATGTTGTGCCACTGGGCTAGGGTAAGCCTGTCCTGCTTTAAGTACCAACAGTTTACACTGGATAAGTTAATTTGATTGGGGGCTAGGGTCAGGCTAAATTGTAAGGGCAGGTATGGAGAGGTAGTAGGCAAAAGGTTAATACAGTTACTTTATTACAAAGCTACATTTAAAATATCGCTCACTATTTCACCTGCAATAGAACAATAGAAAATGAAAAGGTTTTGAACAGACAATATGTAAAAGAGCAGAAAAACCAATTGATTCCAGATAGAAAGGAAAAACACAACTGTTGGTGCTAAGGCAGCAAATAATGCAATACTGTTCAAATGTTAGGTAATAAAAGACACAATTCGCAGTTGTATTTATATTTATTCCATTACTGCTACACAGATTAAAAATATTGGATAGTACAGTAGTGGAAGACTAACATTGTGTTCAGTAACAATTAATTGGGCTTATCAACTGCTTTACATGCTTTGGGTGACAATCTTAAGCACCTACATATGGTGAAAAAGTATTTGACACCTATTTGATTTTCTGCATTGTCGATATATGGAGGTGTATAGGCTGTTCATGTCTGCTATGATGAACAGATTCTCAACCGGAAGTTCCAAGATGTCATCTGCACTCACCTAGCTTTTTTTTGTTAGATATTGTAATGGGTTATTAGGCCAACATTGTATTTTAACGGTATACTAATCCATTGTTATTTTTCTAAAAGTCATGGAAAAACAGTGATGCAGATGATGATTTACAAAAAATCTTGGTTGCACAGTATAGATTTTCTGCAAGTTTGTTGAGGAACAAATTCACAATCATTTGCCAAGTTTTACTGGTTTTTATATAATTCCGTTTTTGTCCCATTTCTGTCAGTATGACTGTCCACAACTGGGTTTATACCGCAGCTCATTTAGTTGCGGTTATATCTAAGACAATATGACAAAGGTTTCGGGTTCAAGTGCCCTGCCCAATAAGAACACTTCTGCAACTAGTCAAGCCGGCCCGCAATTAATTGCCATAAACGTGGTTACCACCCTCAATGGATTCGAACCTGGACCTCCCACGTGAGTGGCTGTGTCGTTAACCGCAACATCAGGCGTTACTATCATGCCAAGTTTGAATATTTCGTTTCTTATGAGGTTTACCTCCACCACAAACAGCATCTATGAAATGTATGGCTTTTGCCACAAGCATTTTCATAGGTGACGATAACTTAATTTGTCAAGTGAAAAGACGAGAAAATCGTGGAAACCCCTTTTTTCCTGCCCAAGGGGTTTGAGCTAGCCTATATTACCACAAAAATAATGCACGCATGCGTACTTCCACCAGAAATAGTCACAATATAGTTTTATTTAAGGCTTTACTATAACGTAGTTTCTGAAGCGAAGTTTCAATTATGCGTACTTAGAAAATCCACCAGAAATAGTCGCAATATAACCGTGGACAGTTTTATTTCTGAAGGTTGTAGCCACGGACGTTTTTACTCATAGATGTGAACAGCTTTACATCACTTTCCTCTCGACCGAATGACCACGCCTCCTTTTGGGGGACAGCAGCTAGCGCTGTAGAAGTGTAGAAAGACAACGGCGCAAAATTTGAAATATTACTGGTACCATGCCTAAAAGCTGCTGCGTTTTGTTATGTGTGTCGAATAACAGGAAAAACCCTAGTTTACGCTTTTCTTTACTTCTCAAAAATGTGAAGGACAGCAAAAGAAGAGATCTGTGGCTTCTGGCAATCCGCAGTGAATGAAATTGGTCAACTATGGGACCCGTCCTGTCAACACCTTTATGTGTGTGGTGGCAAACACTTCAACACCGGCCAAAAAGTGAATGTTGATGCTGCATTGAAAAGGCAAATTCGCTTCCCTTAAGTGATTTTATGATTATTGTTATAGTAATCCCAATTCAAAGTGTGTCTAAATGCTGACAATGCCATGATAAGAAAATTATAGGGAATTTAATCTTCAAAAATTAAATTAAGCAACAGGTGGTATTGTTCATTGCAAACTATTGTAGCAATACACATCATTCATTGTAGCCTACCGTATAGTTGCAGGGTGCTAGCTCGTTAACTTGCTAAACATGTTAGCGATTTAATTTGTTTCAAGCGTGCCGCACAAGCCCTGAAAAGTGAAGCCAAAACGTCTCGATCGCCCCCTGGTGAGTGGTCCCAGTATAGGTCATAAACCCCGCCCTCCCCATGTTATTCAATGGGACGCGAGACCAACTAAACAATTAAATTACCCTTCAAATATATTTTTTCCGAAGCTGGTTTCTGTCATTTACTGTAGTTTGTATCACGCTAATGTAAATTCAAGAGTTTGTTTTTAAAATAAGTTTGTTTTTAGTTAGTTATTTAATGCTCTAAAAACGGTGGTGTGATGTCGTGATTCACAGCTGTGATTGACAGCTATCTGAGCCGAGGAGCCACTGAATCTTCGGAGGACTGAGAAGATTGGAACTTTACATTTAATCTCTAAATTTATATAATTGATATAATTTCACACGGACATAATGGGTTGTTCTGCAGTACATTGTGCTAACCGATCTGGCATTTCCAATCGATCTTTGAATTTTTTTCGGTAAGTTAACTTTATAAGCTATTTAATTAGTAAATAAATGTAATGGGCTAGCTAACGTTAGCTAAAAGACAACAAGCCTCGTTAATAGCCATGTTAATAGTTAGCAGGTGATCGTTAGCTAGAAGTTACCAATTATTTTTGTATTAGGCCTATTCTAAATTAAGGTTAAACATGATGTAAGTTAGGCTATAACATATCGTCTAGGTTTAACAAGCAAAGGTTGTACTGTACTTGGACTTGCGATTGATTACGGTATGCGCATTCTGCGAGGGAGAGTGAGTGCGGGGCACAGGGGTGGGGCCGTTGATTTCGCGGCTTTACGGCTTTACTTCCTTCTCGCTACTGCGCATAACTACTGCGCAGAACTGGTCCCAAGATCGCTATCTGCGCAGACGCAAGTCCAAGATGTCAGCGCCGTATCAGGACACTAGTGGCTTCATTTTTCACCAATGGAAAAGAGCGAAAGGGCGTCGTCCATTATTTATACAGTCTATGATTTGTTTACAGTAACATTGGACAGATTTCCAAAATAAAACAAAGTGACAGATGTCATAAGTACATCACCTGGAGATTCAATAAGGTACGTGTACAAAGCATATCAGGATATGACACCTCCGGCCACTGGGTTGGGTCGTGCGTCCACTTTGATGGAGGCAGACAGAATGGACACACTATTTCTTGGGTTGTCTCTATATAACTTAAAGACAGTGTAAACAGCTTTTATGTATAACACTGAAAACAGAACAGAGACATCGTTAAAGCATATTGTCAACACGGTTTTTGGGGTGCTGCAATAGAAATGTGAGATTAACTGCTACAAATATTAGCAACATTAACATGAAGCAATAGCAGATTTGTTTTGGTATTATTTGTCCACAATCTGCTTCTGAACAACTACCAGTCATAACTCTTATGTACCAAAGACACTACCTTTCTTCCTGGTCATCTCAGTTTAATGCTAAATTCGCTAACCAAGGTGAAGCATTCCCTTCTTAGTTAAAAGACCACCCAATGTTTTCATATCGTCCTGACAACCCCATAAGTCATGCTTCATCTTTAACGCATTCATTGTATTTGCTCGACGTGCTCATGACTGAATTCTTATCTCCGTCGTTTTATGTGCTGAGTATGTGAGCTTTATCAGAACATCAAAAAATGGTCCCAGTAAAACATAAAATGGAGGTCATATGAGAGATGTGGCATTATTTATGGTATCACACTGAATACATTTAATTTAATGTTCAATTATTAACAGGTACTAGCAGAATATGGATTGCAAGACAACAAATTACAGTGATTCAGTGCGCTTAATGAGCCACAAATAAATATTTAAGTAGATCCATTGTTTCCAGCCTTACAGACACCAAGTGAGTGGTGGTAGAGATATTTGAGAATTTCATAATTCTTAATAGTTTCTATCCTCAATTGGATCATGACAATTCAGAGTCCTTGTTCATTGCAGAGTTTGTCTCTTCTGAGTAAAATAGCATTAGGTCCACCGTGATGATTATATTCCTCTGGTGTGGCAAGAGGCTTTTCCCTCCTTCTTACTTCTCCCAGCCCTTCCCTCCGGGCTGAGTGGGCAGCCGGAGTCCCACTATTCCTGCCATCTCCTCTGTGCCACGCTGACCTTTCCCATGGTACATGTCATAGAGAGCAATGTGTTGTCGTGTGGAGCTGAGCAGACAGAGGTAGGTATGGGAAGCATGTAGAGCCTCTTCCTGAGCACGGCAATATCTCTCACTGGTGATCTAAACAGGCAAAGACATAATTAAGACATAAGAACAAAAACATATATATGGCTTGCGGGTAGGAATGTTAGCAGAGTTTAGAATTTAATTTTGATTGAGATGTTGTGCTGGCACGAATACACTGCTCAACAAATATTAAAAGAACATGTAATCATCATAGTTTAACACCAAGTCAATTAAACTTCAAGGAAATATATCTGTCCAGTTAGGAAGCATAAGTGATTGTGATTCAGGGTCACCTGTTTTGGTGCAAATGGAAGTGAGAACAGGTGCACTGGAGAGGCAACTGCAAGACAACCCCCAAAAAGGGAATGGTTTTGCAGGTGGTGGCCACAGACCATTCATGTCTCCTTATCCTTCCTGACTAATTATTCTCTAGTTGTGCATTTATCTAGTATCCTGGTCACTACTGGTAGCATGAGGCAGTATCTGCAGCCCATTTGGTTACACAGGCAGTCCAGCTCCTTCAGGATGGCATATCTATACGTGCTGTCGCAAGGTTTGCTGTGTCTCCCCGTACAGTCTCCAGAGCATGGAGCAGATACCAAGAGACGGGTCGCTACACAAGGAAGGCTGGACAGGGGCCGTAGAAGGGAATCAACCCAGCAGCAGGACCAGTATCTGCCCCTATCTGTCAAGAGTAACAGGAGCACCGCACAGTTCGATTCTGGTGTTCTCCGGTGAATGCCAATCAAGCTGCACAGTGCTGGGCTGTGAGCACAGGTCCCACTAGAGGATGTCAGGCCCTCATGGAGTCGGTTTCTGACAGTTTGGTCAGAAACATGCACACCAGTAGCCCACTGGAAGTCATTTTGTAGGGCTCTGGCAGTGATCCTCCTGTTCCTCCTCCCATAATGGAGCAGATACCGGTCCTGCTGCAGGACTGGTTCCCTTACATGTACCCCAGTGTATGTCAGGATAGGAATTATGCATTTATGCTTGCTTAAACATCCTGAATGAAATGCAGAAAATACCTAAGTTAGCAAATGAAGATGTCACATTTTCTACTTAATGAAACCATTCAGGATAAATCACTGTGAAGAAAATGAAATGTAATTGTAGAGTACAGCTATGGATACCATGGTATGATATCACTTTGTTTCCATCATTATGTTACTGGCTGTACTTCACCTACTGTTTTTCTATAACTAAAGGTTTTACCAATCAAAAGGTGGCATATCATAGCTGACACTAGGACTGGGCCATAAAATTATAACACACTTATTTGACAAGGTAAGTCAACTGAGAATGTGGACAGGACAACACAATGCCAATCTTAAGTAATTTAAAAATCCAAACAAATAACCAATTACACCATCTACAGTGGGACAAATGTAGAGTTAGGTTTGATGCACAGGAATAGCAATAATAACAGTAGCTTGGTTATTTTGAATGAGTTAGGTGTGATGAGTGTCATATTCAAGGAGATTCTGTAGATGTTCCTGTAGTTCATGTAGTCAGCCAAATTATAGAAGTGTGGCAAATTATATATTCTAATTTTCTGAGGTTGTTTTTGTGGTAAGCCTGTCTCTATAGCACATTCTTCTATGAGTCCCATTTCTTACGTCAGCCATGAAGGAAGCGTTTTATAACCCTATTTTAAGTAAGATGATTGAGAACACATTAACAACAACATTGTAAAACGATCCTAAACAATTAAACCAGATTCTGCCTAAAAGAGTAGTCTTTTGGCTGACGTCCCTCCTGTAATTATGATTGGGATCCTCAATCGAGAAACTAAGGATAGGCAACCCAACAGAAAATCCTATTTTTTATCATGATGAAATAACAATATTGATGATAAACATCTGAAGGAGATCTTAATGCAAGTAAAACTGGCTGCAAAAAAAAAAATCCAGCAGGGAGATAGCAGGAACATTAGAAGTGGCCAAATCAACAGTTTGGTACATTCTGAGAATAAATAACTCACTGGTGAGCCCTGCAACACAAAAAGGCCTGTACGTCCACAAAGACAACAGTGGTGGATGATCGTAGGATCCTTTCCATGGTAAAGAAAAACTCCTTCACAACTTCCAGCCAAGTGAAGAACACTCTCCAGGAGGTAGGCATATCATTATCCAAGTCTACCATAAAGACTTCACAAGAGCAAATGCAGAGGGTTCACTAAGGTGCAAACCATTCATAAGCCTCAAGTATAGACAGGCCAGATTACACTTGGCTAAAAAACATCTAAAAAAGCAAGCCCAGTTCTGGAACAACATTCTTTGCACAGATGAAACTAAGATCAACCTGTACCAGAATGATAGGAAGAAAAAAATATGGAGAAGGCTTGAAACGGCCCATGATCCGAAGCATACCACATCATCTGTAAAACACGGTGGAGGCAGTGTGATGGCATGGGCATGCATGGCTTCCATTGGCACTGGGTCATTAGTGTTTATTGATGATGTGACAGAAGACAGAAGCAGCTTAATTATGAAGTATATTGGGATATATTGTCTGCTCAGATTGTGTGTATGAAAATGGCTGCAATTCCTAAATGTTTCATACAATATTTTTGTTCAACCCCTTGAATTAAAGCTGAAAGTCTGCACTTCAATTGAGTCTCGGTGATTTTATATCAAATCCACTGTAGTGGGGTACAAAGCCAAAATTATGAAAATTGTGTCAGCATCCAAATATTTCCAGACCTAACTGTATTTCAACATACCTGAGGTTAAACAAGAAACCCAAGTTGCCCAACTATTGAGGCAGGTTGTAATGTACAATTGTATGGCATGATTAAGAAATTAAATAATAGATTTATCATGTGGGACTAATTACCATTACAATTGAAAAAGAGGCAATTTTTACACCCAGTGGCAGCCCTATTCCACATTATAAATAACTTTTAATAGGGTAAGCACAACATACACCGATCAGTCCTAACATTATGACCACTGACAGGTGAAGTGAATAACACTGATAATCTCATTATCATGGCACCTGTCAGTGGGTGGGATTTTACATGATTTAAAGGTATAGTTTCGACCTAGATTCATATTTGGGTGAAATTGAATTTAGGACAAACTCTCTCTTTAATTAGTCAAAATTTTAAGAATGAACATTCCTTAAACCTCTAGCAGTATCTCTTGAAACGTTCAAGCTAGAGACCAACTGTTTCACACGTTTAGGCTCCACTGAAAATCTGAATATCTGCTGTTATTTATAATCAATAAATAGCATAAATGATCCCATTAACAGAATCTCTTCAACTGTTACAACTAGGGACACGAAACAACGTTTTTTTTTTCCAAACATGTTAAGATTATCCCAAATTCAAATCCAAACTTTCAAACGTAAACAAGCTGGCAAGCACATGACATTTACATCACTTTTGAAGCATCAAAAAGGGCAGTTGTTCACGGTCACCTTGACGTTGCTAGCCAGCTAACGTAACTCTATGCGGGGGTAAGAATAACTTACAGCCATTCTGAAGTTGAGTACACAGCAAACTACGGTTATTGGTCCGAATTGAGTGCTGCCATTACCCACCCATAACAACTCATTTTACTAAGTTCCTAACGTTTGCCTGCAAGATAACCCGTTCACCAAGAGTCCAACAATGACTAGGGGGTTGGTAACGGGAAGCATCATCATACTAGCTACTAGTGCAGCAATAAAAGCACTATTGCTAACTAACACGTAGTTGTACCTAGACGTCACGGTGACACTGATGTAACATGTCAATAGCGCAACTTACCAGATTTTTACGGAATTGTTGGAAAACGTAATTGTACGCCAAAGTCTGTTTGTATTCTGGTCCTTTAATTGCTCGGATCTCTTTTAGTATTCCCCTGCAAACGCGGAGAGGTGAGGACAGCCCCGCCATTTTGGACAGACTTCTTCCTCAACGATATCGCATACTAGCTGCTGCCGCCTCCTGCTGGATTGGGTCAACCCTGACAAACTTTAACGAAACTAAGGTAAGATAAAAATTTGTTTTGGACAATACAGTTCTTGTACGTGACGCCCATTTGTTTATGGTTTGATAATATTACCTATAGAATATGTTTAGGGTGCTGTGTGGAGCTGTCCGCGAGGTGTTTATCATATTTGTTTGTTTTTGTTTTGTTTTAAAGCTGGTGCCACCAGCAGGGGGCGGTGAAAGATCGCGACTGCAGCGAGTTTCTTGCTTTCCCTGGCCTGCTGAAGGGTCTGTCTGCGGCCCGCGGCAGGGAAGATCCGCCCATATAGAACACCCCATCTTCCAATGGTTGCTCATAGCTTGCGGCGCCTTGTTTTCTCTGGTTATGTGCCGATTTGTTTTTTTTCCTTTTGAAGAAGATGAGAAACGATGGCCGTATCTAACGATTGTTTCGTGTCTAAAATAGTGAAAATCACATCATCTTACTTTTTTTTTACTGTAAAACATGAATATAGTTTGAGGGCGAATTACAACAGATAATAAACGAAGTAAACTAAACAATGAAAGAAAATCGAACGTGGGGCCATGAATGGGCAGTGTAAGGTTCTTCAGTTTCGCTAGCAATTGATCAATTCTTATGACTATTTCAAGTAGTAATATACTAGTAGTATTACTGGCTAATAAGCTACTAAAACGGCCAGTGGCAAAAGCCTTACAGTTCCTTAATGCAATTTGTGGTGGAAGTAAACTTCATAAGAAACGTTAGTTTAACACAATGCTTAACGGTGTCTAGCTAAATATTCAAACTTGCCTCAATGAAAATTCCTGACAAAATAATCTAGTGTTGCGACACCATTTCACAAGGAGGTAGTATGTCCCAATCATTCCCAATAGTGGCATACTAGCTTACTTTGCTAAACAATACGTACTTGTAGTATGTAGTAGCTAAGTGATTTGATATTCAGACATGGCCTAGTTTTTACGATGCACGTTACTTTTCCAGACATCCGAACTCTCCCGGAAGTTTCTGGTCTTCCCCATTTTAATAGCGTCTCCGGAATCTCTCCGCAATCTCCGGGAGATATACAGCTCCGAAAAAAATGAAAGAAAAAGGTGCAGTTCTCTTAAATTTTATCCGGACCTGTACAAGTCAAAATTATTTGGTAGCGAACGAGAGTTAAGTGTGAAATTACGAATCACATTCTGCATACTTGGCGAAGTACGTACATTTTAGTGTATAGTAGGCTATTAGCCTAGCACATACGAATAAATATAAATATGACGAATGCAATGTGCCTGCCTTCTTTACTTCAGGGAACTATGGCCAACTAGCCACTGTACACAAGTTTATAACTTAATAATAATTTAAAATACATACATACATAACTTAATAATAATAATTTAAAATACATACATACCTATCTTCTTCAGCTTCATCCGGGGCCGGGTCGCGGGGGCAGCAGTCTAAGCAGGGATGCCCAGACTTCCCTCTCCCCAGACACTTCCTCCAGCTCTTCCGGGGAGACACCGAGGCGTTCCCAGGCCAGCCGGGAGACATAGTCCCTCCAGCGTGTCCTAGGTCTTCCCCGGGGTCTCCTCCCGGTGGGACAGGACCGGAACATCTTCCCAGGAAAGCGTTCCGGAGGCATCCGAAACAGATGCCCAAGCCACCTCAGCTGACCCCTCTCGATGTGTAGGAGCAGCGGCTCTACTCTGAGCTCCTCCCGGGTGACCGAGCTTCTCACCCTATCTCTAAGGGATTGCCCAGCCACCCTGCGGAGAACGCTCATTTCGGCCGCCTGTATCCGGGATTTTGTCCTTTCGGTCATGACCCAAAGCTCATGACCATAGGGGAGAGTAGGAATGTAGATTGACCGGTAAATCAAGAGCTTCGCCTTGCGGCTCAGCTCTTTCTTCAGCACGACAGACCAATACATTACTGCAGAAGCTGCACCGATCTGTCTGTCAATCTCCCATTCCAACAAGACCCCTAGATACTTAAACTCCTCCACTTGAGGCAGGCACTCTCCACCAACCTGAAGTGGGCAAGCCATCCTTTTCCGACTGAGGACCATTGCCTCGGACTGAGGACCATTTTGCCTCCACAACCACCCGGGCTGCAGTCCGCTTGGCCTGCCGGTACCCGTCAGCTGCCTCAGGAGTCCCACAAGCCAACCAGGCCTGATAGGACTCCTTCTTCAGCTTGACGGCATCCCTTACTTCCGGTGTCCACCACTGGGTTCGGGGATTGCCGCCTCGCCAGGCACCGGAGACCTTACGGCCACAGCGCCGAGCGGCCGCTTCGACAATGGCGGTGGAGAACATGGTCCACTCGGACTCAATATCTCCAGCCTCCCTCGGGACCCAGTCGAAGCTCTGCCGGAGGTGGGAGTTAAAGATCTCTCTGACAGGAGACTCGGCCAGACGTTCCCAGCAGACCCTTACAGTACGCTTGGGTCTGCTGAGTCTGTCCAGCTTCCTCCCCCGCCATCGGATCCAACTCACCACCAGGTGGTGATCAGTTGACAGCTCCGCCCCTCTCTTCACCCGAGTGTCCAAGACATACGGCCGCAGGTCAGATGAAACGACAACAAAGTCGATCATCAACCTACGGCCTAGGGTGTCCTGGTGCCACGTGCACTGATGGACACCCTTATGCTTGAACATGGTGTTCGTTATGGACAAACTGTGACTAGCACAGAAGTCCAATAACTGAACACCGCTCGGGTTCAGATCAGGGGGGCCGTTCCTCCCAATCACGCCCCTCCAGGTGTCACTGTCGTTGCCCACGTGGGCGTTGAAGTCCCCCAGTAGAACGACAGTCCCTAGTCAGAGCACTTTCCAGCACCCCTCCCAGAGACTCCAAGAAGGTCGGGTATTCTGCACTGCCGTTTGGCCCGTAGGCACAAACAACAGTAAGAGACCTATCCCCGACCCGTAGGCGCAGGGAAATGACCCTCTCGTTCACCGGGGTAAACTCCAACACATGGCGGCAGAGCTGTTGAGCTATAAGCAAACCCACACCAGCCCGCCGCCTCTCACCATGGGCAACTCCAGAGTGGTGAAGAGTCCATCCTCTCTGAAGGAGTGTGGTTCCAGAGCCCAAGCCGTGCATAGAGGTGATCCCGACTATCTCTTTTTAACTGTACCCCTAATAACCACTGATTTATAGACCTCCCTAACCATGCAAAGGGGAAGCGAATAGTTCAGTGGTATATTTAGGAAAATCACTGATATAGGCCAGTGTAGCCCATTCAATATGCAATCTGTGCTGGCAATGTAAACTGTTCATGTAAATAAGCAAAATTCTTAAGACTCTGTCATTTTGGCTGTTACTGTGACCCGTAGAACAGGGAAGTATTCAAAAAGAACGATAAGCGCTGAGGCACCTTGAGGACAGTGTTGCCAACTCCTCAGTAAGGAAAGTCGCTAGAAGTCGCTAAATGATGTCATCGCCTAATTTGCATAATTTCCCATCAGCATCATGAATGGATTTTTCTTTTCTTTTTTAACGTACAAAACTCTCGTTGGGGAAAATAATATACATGCGTATTTACATGCGCATGCGCGATTCATTTTCAGTCTGGATGCGGAGGAGTTAACATCTCCTGCTCTGACTGCAACTCGGAGGAACTGCTGTGCTAGAACTGTGAGTGCTTTCAGATGGGGGAGGGGCCCACGGCGGCACCCGCTGCTCATTGAGAAGAGTAAGAACAAGTCTCCAATAACACCACAAAAAGTCGCTAGATTTGTCGTTAGTTGCTTTTTTGAAAATAAGTCATTAAGGGGGTCTGACAAGTCGCTAAATCTAGCGACAAAGTCGCTAAATCTAGCGACAAAGTCGCTAAGTTGGCAACACTGCTTGAGGAACGAATTGAAAGAGAGCATTTTAAATATTGATGGAGCATCCCTGGGCGGAGTTTCTTTATAGCGGGCCCCAGAGGAACGAATTGGTAGACGGGGAGGGTGTTCAATATGGGTGGAGCTTCTCTGGGAGGAGCTTCTCTGATCGGCTTGATGGGCACTTCTTATGTTCCATATGGTCAAGCTGCTCCCAGAAAAGCTCAATAGGGTTGAGTTCCGATATCTAGGCTGGCCCCTCCATTATAGACAGAATACCAGCTGACTGCTTCTTCTCTAAGTAGTTCTTTGGAGCTGTGCTTTGGGTCATTGTCCTGTTGTAGGAGGAAATTGGCTCCAATCAAGCACCGTCCACAGGGCATGGCCCTAAGAACTCGAGTATGCAGATGAATGAGGAATGCCATATTTTTATGTAACACAATTTATTCCAATCCAGTAATACAGTTACAATACAGAACATAGTTACAAGTATTTGGGTAAATATTAGGCTACAACACAGCCTGTCAGGAGTTGTCTTTAACGAGAACAAACTCCTAAATAGTAAGCTACAACATAAAGTGTTGGGGAACAAAATTAGAGTACAAAATTAAAAAACTTTTTTTAGCAAATGTTATGCAAGACGCCAGATAATCATCACAAGGCTCTGTTGGAGTGGGGCCAGACACTACTCTTCGTCGAATACACTTCCCCACTTCTTCAACAGATATTTCTTATTACACTACACTTTGGTCTGAGGACCTTTTCACAGTTTGAATAGGTTTAAAGTACTAGCTTTTTATTTAAATTAGATAGTGTTTACCTAGAAACCTTTTGTCTTTCAGGGGTTATCAAATGACCCCGTCAGGCATGATGAAATATCTGTTCATGTGGGCCATGTGACCTTTTGTTCTTCTAACCACTGTGTAATTAGTTATAAAAGGAAATCTGACTCCATATTGCTCATAGAAACTTGACTAGCAACCATGTTTCATCTCCACGTCCATGTAAACTGTCATTAAAGAATTCAGCTATACTTTATTATCCTCTGTGTCCATGTAATATTCTTCCACATTCTTCCACACTGAACAGGATACTTCGGGATGTGATAGCAAAAGACAGCTGCAACTAGGACCTGATGATTCTGTATGTTCTGTCCATGGTGTGCAAGATAACACCCAGCGACATCACTAGAGGTCTTATAACCGAGCAGGCCAGGGATAATGCAGTATTGTTGGTTCCCACCACTGCCTGCAAGTTCCTTGCCACCTGGCAGGGGCCCTACACCATCAAGCAGCGTAGAGGGGCAGTGAAGCGCCGGTTTAGAAAGCTGGGCATCTCCAGCAGGAGGAGTTGTACTAGATTCATTTAAATTGAGTGTTGGGAGGCACCTCCTCATGTCACCACCACACAGGAAGGGGTCACCATGGGACAGGACCTGGTCCTTCACCAGTGGCAGGAACTACATTTTTGGATGTGTTCTTGTTGAACCCTGGCCTAACCCACATTATTCCACATCACATTCACGCTGAGCCATGGTCTGACAGCATCCCTATCTTCTGTTCATCTTGTGTCCTTGCTTTGCCCTGCTACAGTATGATACTGTAACCCAATGCCTCATTACTGTTCCTATAATTTTTAAACATGTGTAGGCAGGGCTTTCTCCAATTGTGCAATCTGTGGAATCTGCTGATCCATGTGAGAGATGGTCTTTACTGAAAACGAAATTTCTTCAAGTGTAGTCTGGCCCAGGGATGTGAAGGTAAGTTACTGGATTGAGGAACCATCCTTGCGGTCTGGCCCTGGTGGGCTCCCCTCACTCTACAGCAATATCCTCTCACCAGTGCCAGTATAAGGGCTGAGTCACTGGTTTACTTGTTTTGCCTCTTGCTGTCCCTAGAAGGTGCTGACAGGCAGAAATTAGAACTGAAACAAAACTAGATTGACTTTGGACAGGGACAGCTTAGAGTTTTCAGGCCAAGTACTCCAAGAGGACTGCAGATTAATTTGAGAGATTATTCCTTAGTCCAGGGGTGTCCAAACAGTTCCATGGAGGGCCGAGTGTCTGCAGGTTTTTGGTTTTTCCTATAAATTGGTTCCCAATTCAGACCTAAATGACCAGGTGAGTATAGAAACTAACCAATTAGTAACCTAATTAGTCAATCAAGTACAAGGTGAGAGCGAAAACCTGCAGACACTCGGCCCTCCGTGTATAGACTTCAGACTGACCCGAGACCTCCAGGACATAATCTATTGCAGCCTAGAAACTAGGAACTGGGACACTTAGGTCGAGAGGCACAGTGGAAAGTCAGACCCTGGTGAGGTTCTCTTTCATATGGCTCCAATCAAGGCAGTGGTAACATGTTTATAAATGATTGTCTTTATAATGTACACAAAGATTACTAACCTCAACACTGGTTAAGAAGAAAAGGTTCCCTCAGAATATGTACCACAGCAGGGTATAATGACTTGCTAGGGAAGTGTCTAGGGATGTACTATCGATTAAAGATATGAAATGTTTGCTATTACTACTTTCATATCAGACACTGTAAGGAATAAAAGAATGAAGTTGCAAACTCAAATTTGGCTGAATCGTATTAAAAATAAATGTAATAATGATACTAACAATTAAAAACATTATATAAACTCTGTTTGAAAAAATACAAATGTCCCAAACACTTACACAAACAAACGAGAAAGAAAAACAAGTCTAGTTCAGCTGGCATGTGGGTAGAAGTGACTGTGGTGTGCCAGGGAAGAGGCTTGAAGAGCAGATTCCTTTGGGCCAAGGCCATCTTTGTTGTGAGAAGTGGTTGAGACTTGGTTCCTGTATGTGATGTTGTATGTGATATCAGCATGTGTGGAGATGTGATGTCTATTTACGTCTTCATTGTTAAAACATGCAAGAGTTAAAATTTTAAGGGGACCGCATTGGTGTAAACAGGACCGCATTTGTGGTGAATTTAAGGAGAGCTGGTCAAGAAGACCGACCGACCCTTGTTAAATAGTGTAGTAGTTAGATAAGCGGACCTGCAAACAATAGGTCCCGCGTTTCGTCACAGTCAAAACAAATGATGCATTAGGATTTGATCCATATAGACAAAAACTTTGCTGGCTACAACCTTCAGTAGCTGCGTTATAGTAAGCAGCAAAAGAGTAGGGGTTTTCACGATTCTCTAGTCTTTTCACTTGACGAAAAAGTCAGTTATCCTCACCTATACTGATAATTATTGTATCAATGTCATTCACAAATGAAAGAAAAATGTATGTCTTTGTGCCGTTAAATTAAATTGCTTTGGCAATGTAAAATACATCATTAGTCTAGAAGCATGAATATTGTGTGTAGTAAGTTAGTAAATACTGGTAAGCCTATTACTGGCTAATAAACTTAAAACGGCAAGTGGCAAAAGCCATACAGTTCATGATGCTATTTGTGGTGGAGATAAACTTAATCAGAAATGTTAGTGAGTTTAACACAATGCTTAATGGTGTCTAGCGACTGGGCAAATGTTTAGTGCCGTGGCGTAGGGGTCAAAGACACTGCCTCTCACTTGGGAGACTTTGGTTTGAATCCAGTGAGGGCAACAACTGCAGGCCAGCTGAACTAGGCTTGCCTGGTTCCTTTTCTGGTTTCTTTTGGCTTGTTTGCTTGGTTTACAAGCCAAATTAAATGTATGTAGCTACTGATGCTTGTAGCCAAATTGTCCTCAGGTAATCTTTCTTGTCCCTAGCCAGACTTGACACCCGCTCTACTGAGTGTCAGTCGGAGTCTCTTACCACTACACAATTTAACAATAGGGAGTCAGTCCGTCAATCACTCAGGGCTTGTTTACACTACGATAGAGAGAACAACAATGCCAGAGATTTATATTGTGACTTGTTTCCATCACGCTACATTTATCGAGACATATCAAAGAACACTTGAAAAGCCAGATAGTTTAGTTGTGTCAACTTGCAGACATCTATAGCTTGAGGCATCACCTTCTGAGGTAGAGTGCACCACATTTTCAATTTATACATCAGTCCTTTATCATCCTTTGGACTGAAGGCGCAGAAGTCCCAGACGGTTCCTTGGTACATGGCAAAGTTGTTTGAGACCCATCTTTGGTCATGTTTGTTTTTCTTGACCAAAACCACCCTAATGATTAGTTGACAAAACCTAAAATGAAACAGGCAACGTTTGCATGGTGCAGTTAGAGAAGCAATTACAGCAACTTGAGGGCAAAATATTTACAGTAAAACTGTAAAGGTTAATTCAGTTGAAATATATGAAACTTTGATGTTGCTTGAGCAAAGTTGTTCACTTGTCCCCTCACTTGCAGGGTTGATATCAGCAACAATAAAATGCAGTATAGTCATCTCTCTAAAGCTAGTGGCTACTAGACAGATTTATTTAGTTTTTATCAGACACTAACCTCATTGGTCAGACTTCTTGTAATGTGTGTAGCTAATTCGCGAACTCCTTAGCAAGTTTGCTAATTCCGATCATCAATTTCTTGCTTGAGCAAGTGGACTTGCGAGTACACTTGGATGTTATGATGTAAAAGGTCATTCAAGGCTAGAGGGCGTAGGACATAGGTCAGAGGGGCTGTCTACTTTGCATTTGGAGTGCAGCCCATGTCTTATTTTTATACAACCCTGTTTCTAAAGAAGTTTGGACGCTGTGTAAAATGCAAATAAAAACAGAATGCAAGGATGGCCAAATTATTTATACCTATATTTAATTTAAAATAGAACAAAGACAACATATCAAATGTGCTGCCAAGCAACATATGCTGCCATCCAGACATCTTTTTCAGAGAAAGACTTGCTTATTTATTTCAGCAAGAAAATGCCATGCAGTGATTTTCACTACAGAATCGTGTCTGTTTTTAGTGCAGTGCCACCCGAGGGCCCGATGATCACGGTCATCCAATATTAGTTTTCAGCTTTGTCCCTTGCATACAGAGATTTCTCCAGATTCTCTGAATCTTTTAATTATATTATGTACTGTAGATGAAGAGATCCCAAACTCTTTGCAATTTTACATTAAGAAACGTTATTGTTAAATTGTTGCACCATTTGCCCATGCAAGTCTTTCACAGAGTGGTGAACCCCTCCCCATCCTCACTTCTGACAGGCCCATCCTCTCTGGAATGATCTTTTAATACCCAATCATGTTACTGAGCCGTTGCCAATTGACCTATTTACTTCTGTGATATTCCACCAAGTTAAGATTTTTAGCATTACACTACTTTTCCAGTCTTTTGTTGTCTCTGTCCAAACTTTTTTTTAAACATTTTGCTGGCTTCAAATTCAGGGTGGGATTTTTTTTTTTTAACCCTAACCCTATTTTTCAAGAAACAATAAAATGTCTCATTTTCAACATTTTATATGTTGTCTTTGTACTATTTTCTATTGAATATGGTATTTAGAAAAATGGCTATGTTAAAAATACAAACCAATGGTTTTGAAATATGTTAATTCATACTATGGCATATTTTATAAATTCTGGGTATGTTACCTAATAAGATGATGTGAATGTAATTTATAAACATACATTCAACTAAGCCTGCCTATGGGGTGGAGAACCTTTTAAAATAGGTACATATAGGGCCGGTTTCGCAGACATGGATTAAGCCTAGTCTAGGACAAAAAAACTATTCAATAGAAAAATCCATTGAGCATGTTTTTTTAGTTCTAGACTAGGCTTAATCTGTATCTGCGAAACTGGGCCATAATGTTTTGTGATTATTCTTTATGCTTGAACATTGAATTGAACACATTGATTTGAATCTGATTACAGTAATCAATGGTTTGGAGTTTGTAGGAGGAGCCTAATGTAACTCACTTTGTTCAAAGACGGTGCCCTCGCCTCCTGCCTGCATTCGGGGGTTTATCCCTAGCCCATTTAAAAAAAAAAAAATGTTTAAAGCCCTGCCCCCGTCATACTTCCTGCTTTGTTTTGAGAGGGAAATAACTGCTGCACTGTGTAGGCTAGCTGTGTTCTGTAACATTCAGAACATCATAAGAAGCGAGTTTTGAGTGGTTGTTGTAGATGTTTGTGAAACTCTCCTAATCACTGAAACAACTGACTGGAGCAACAGATAGGTCAGTTAGGTTGTTACATGTGCAAGTAGCACAAATTAGCACATAGCGAGTTCTGGTCCCTACAGGATGCTCTTTGAAAACTGGTTGTAAAGGGTGAGTGGCCCCTCTAAAATGTTATCAGACTTTTTTTTTTGTAAATCAGTGTATTAAACTACACTACAAGTTAAGTGAATTAATATAAATATTGTGATGTATTGCTAATGTCGTTGATGCATCTGCAGACTCAAATAGAAACGACAGTTTTATTTAACACCGTATAACTGAAATACTGAAAATGTTCTGCCAATAGAGATGCCATATTCGCACGGGATTCGTTAACCTGGGGGAAATATATTCGTGCAAGAATATTTCTAGTAGAATATTTCTTGCACGAGCACAAAGTACTGTCCCCACAATGTTACCGATGTTAATATTATCTCTTATGTCCTCTAGTCCCGTTCTAATACCCACTTGTATTTTAGGAAAAATATTGGAGATTGACAGGTGTTGTTAACATAAATTTTAAAAACTAAGTGCAGCCTGTATGTGAACTTTTGCAATTAATGTTTCCATACTACGTTTTTACACATTTAAAAAAATATTCTAACCAATATACATTTGGGAGCACACCTTGAGCGTGTAACGTCTTAAAATGACAAAGTCTAGAATAAAAACCTGTAGGTTTCTTTAATGGTCACCATTGTCCGTCAGCATGTCCACCAGATCCTGCGCAGATTGATTTTAGAGGCAGTGTTTGTCATGTCTTTAAATTGGAATCCTTCCATGTCCGTAGTGATTATTTGAGAGAAGATACAGCTCCTATCCTGACCCAAATACTTTCTAAACGCAAATACATCTCGCGCTTTTACTATAAGCGCGAAATAAATGTACAAAAGGTTTAAAAACTACAATAGAAACCTTCTATACATACGGTTCCCTCCTCGCAAATATTTAAGGCAGACGCTATCACATGGGCAAATTAGCTACATGCGAACACCTGTGGGGACAATGACGCAAGAAACGTGTCAGCTTAGAAAATAGCCAGCTGCAACTGTGCTGAAGCCGATGAACACTGTAGCCTTATGTAAGTGTATATTTTACATTTGTGAAAAGTGATGAAAGGGCATAATTTTTCTAGCACTATATCAAGATTTGAATTTATGGCAAAGCCCGTTTGGCTCTTGCTGCCAGAGCCAGTCTATCTCTGAAAATATACTTTCTTGCAGCTTAAAGTGTAGGTAGCATAAACAACCACATGTAACATGGTTTTGCATATTGTGCACTAAAATGTTTTACTGAGTTGTATGGTTATACTCCTTAGCTATTTTAAGATGAATACACTAAAGTTAATTTGTATTTTGTTTGGATTTGGTCCTAATCACTCCATTGTTAAATGTAAGTCCCATTAAAGGGGGCTCATTCAAAGTAATGAGTTATTAGGAAGACTTTACAATTTTAATTTAAACACTTTTACAGGGCTAACAAACTGGTAGTAAGCACAAAATGTTGCATGGAGCACCTTTACCATGCCAAAATCTGATCTGAGCCTTATTTGTCCAGCATTACTAGCTGTTTGACGTCAACTAAGCTAGCTACTGTAGTAACAAGAGCAGCACCATAACAAGCGAATGGATGTGCCTCCAAAAGCTAAGCTCTTTGATGAAGAGTCTTTGTCTTTGACCAGGCCCCATAATACATTTTTTTTTTTAAAAGGTTTAAGTCTAAGTCAGGACTTTAAGCATACATATCTCTTCTCTTCTCTGTCCGTTAGCTAACATTAGTCCCTGGGACATGTGGGTTTGATTTAACAGAACACTGCTGTTGTTCTGAGGTGCCTACAGAGAGTGTGTTGCTCCTTTTATTTTTGTTCTGGTGATCAGGGAGGCCAGGAAAGGCATTTGATGCCATCCTGGTGTTAATGAAACCACTCTTGAATTAATTTTGCAGTGTACATATGGCCATTATCATCCAATCATACGTGCGTTTGCACCACTGAAAGCACTTGGTCTGGTAAAATGACTCCTGTGAGATGGCTGCCCGTAACATTACGGATTCCCCACCATGTTAAACAGTTGGCAGCAAAAATTGTGGGCTGAAGGCATCATTAGGGTTTTTCCCAAACAAACTTATCCAGATGTAGGACATAGGGTGAAAGATGTCTCATTAGACTATATTAATTCATTCCATTGCTGAGGGCTCCAGGTTTTGTGCCCCTTATGCCAAGTAATGTCTTTGTGCATTGACTTTGGATCCAAGTGGTTTCTGAATAGCAGCCCTGCTTTTAGGGCATTGAGCAACTATCCTGTTAATTGTTCATCTATACCTGTTGGTCAGCTTGGACTTGCAACCTATGTTCCTCTTTATCGATTTAATTTATCCTTGTTCCCCTTGACATACAGAATATTTTGGTAGTTTTTGTGACCAATGCATCTGCAGATCGGTCACCAACCACATGGCCGTTTTGGAACTCTTAGTTGCCGGATGTTGCTTAGAAAACTCAAAAAAAATAAGTCTAACACGAATTCAATGAAACCTCAGAGATATCAATCTGTCCAGTTAGGAAGCATAAGCGATTGTGAATCAGTGTCACCTGTTCTAATGCAAATGAAAGTGACAACAGATGCTCTGGAGAGGCAACAGCAAGACAACCCCGAAATAGGGAATGGTTTTGCAGGTGGTGGCCACAGACAGTTGCTCTCTCCTTATCCTTCCTGACTGATTCTTCTCTAGTTTTGCTAGTGACCTTGTGTCACGATCCGGCTCACAAGCCGAGACAAAAATGTGAGTCCGTTTTTTACAAACTCAAAGATAATGCCATCAATCAAACATAACAAGGAATCTGCCCCCGCAATCCTCCAGGATTGGAAGCCTTATATCTTCCTAGCTCAGGTGTCTCCACTAATGACCATCCAATCTCCGCCCACCAACTCTGCAAAAGAAAACAACAGAAAGAGGAAGACAGGGCAGGACGGCCATCACCACCCCCTTAATACATCTGACATACCATCTCCTTCTCTATAATCCTCTGGTTCTGACACATGCGTCGTTCTAAGGAAAATCAGGGGATTACCATCCGTAAAGACCACCAGTGGAAATTCATCAGACCCCACATACACCTCAAAATGCCGAGGCGCCAAGGTGAGGGCCAAGGCTGGCAGTAATTCAGCTGGCAGTGATGAAACTTTTTTAGAGAAAAAACTAACGGGTCAATCAACACCAGCACCATCAGCCTGCAGTAACACCGCACCAGCCCTGACATTACTGGGATCCACATGGATCAGAAAAGGCTGATCCAGACTCGGAGCACTAAGCACAGGAGCAGTTGACCAAAGAGACTTTGCATTGTCAAAGGCACCAGAGTGGAGACATTTCTCCAGAAACTCCTGTAACATCTCACCATTAGCTCCTTTTTGGTTGTAGAATGTGGAAGAAATTCTATTGCCAATAGTGGTGGGAGGTACGACTCACTTTACTGATCCGGATCTTTTCGAATGATTTTGTAAAAAGAACAAATCTTTCGACTCATTTCGTTTATTTGAGTCAGCCCAGCCCCCATGTATGGCTCCCACTCGTTTGTGGAAACATTACAGTATTTTTATCATTATTGTGGTGAAAACCGGGACAATTTGGTAGTGAATGTCAGGAACCGGGACATTTTAGTGTTTTACAGATATGTCTGGACCCGTGGCACCCAGCTTGAAACCAGGACAGTCCCGGGCAAACCAGGATGTCTGGTCACCCTATGCTACACCATATTATGCACTGCAGGCCATTATTGTACAACAAATGCACAAGTGCAACTCATTGTCCAGAGTCAAAATGAAGAGGCATTAGTAAATAGTGATAAAAGTTCATTCGAAAACCTAATGATATTTATCCTATAATTACAGCTTTTAAAATGGACTAATACTACTATTTTAATCTAACAGAAGATAATACACCAAATACCTTTTTTGCATTAATTCTGTATACTAAGGCTGATAATGAGAAGACTTGGAGATCCAAAAGATTAAAAGACTTATGCCATCTTCTCCTCAGTCATTGTCATTCCTTCCGGTGATCCAAAAGATTTGTTTATGGGATGAAAAAGACCATGAGAAAAGGTTTATTAATACATCTGATCAGTTTACAATTTTACCAATAGACATGCATATAACTGTCACGATATTGGATGGAGGCAGGACACAAGCGCAGGGAGAATTACATTTTTCTAAATACTTTTAAAATTCCAATGTATTTTTTTACCTATTACGATATCCAAAAGTATACCGTTTAAGTCGTTTTTATAACATGCGCTCCTTCACACGTTTGTTGTTTACGTTCCTCAATCAAAGCGGTAGTAGTGTGGTCGGGCCCAGTCAGAATGACGCGCCATATATATATATATACATACACTTCTTAGCCTATTGTTAGCAAGCAGATGAAAGTCAACTAATTCAAGGGAAGTTGGAATATACACTCACCTAAAGGATTATTAGGAACGTCATACTAATACTGTGTTTGACCCCCTTTCGCCTTCAGAACTGCCTTAATTCTACGTGGCATTGATTCAACAAGGTGCTGAAAGCATTCTTTAGAAATGTTGGCCCATATTGAAAGGATAGCATCTTGCAGTTGATGGAGATTTGTGGGATGCACATCCAGGGCACGAAGCTCCCGTTCCATCACATGGGAGGTGGGAAAGTGTGGGAATATGGGAGAATAGACCTGAACGCTTTCTGAGAGCTCCGAGAAGTACTGTTAGGTTTGAAATCACTAGACACATTTGTGGTGAAAAAAACCCAAAAACGAGAAATACTTTCTTCATGCACAAATAAGTCACTACATTTATTTAGATCTTTCTCATCACAGGTGATTGTGATGCTTCGAGGATACTTCGCAGTTAACTTATGTGTAACTGGGGTAATGTTAGCCTTCGAGCTAGCTTGCCTTAATGTTACTTAACTGTTTGTTTTTGTCATGTGAATACTCTCACCTAAAACTTCTGAAATGAAACACAATGAAAAATTCCAGAATCTATAAAACATTTGAGGAAGGACTAGATGTCATTTCAAGGATTAAAACCTGATAATTGAAGTTTTTATGTGGAAAAAAATCATATCAGTTATACTATTCAAAGTGTGATATTAAAAAAGTTAATAATGTATGTTTTTATGTCATGTATGCTTTTTTCAGCAATTCAATTTTTTTATTTGTAAGCTCAAAATTTTCAGTGTCCTTTGTGCCCTAAACTTTTTTTGTGACACCCAAGGTCAAATGGCCTTGCCCCTAAAATTACAAAATTCCAAGCCTGGTTACAACTACTGGCCATGTCAACTGACCCATTTGGGAGATTACCAAAAGTTGGCTCTGCTCGCAATGTAACGTTCCTATCCGGGCAGTCAACAGAAAATCTTTCCCAACAGTCCCATTCACACCTCAAACGAATCCTCTCAAAACGACCTCTATAAGTCAGAACGTATTAATCCGACAACACAGCAGCCTCAGACACGTTCTGGCCATACAATCAGGAACTGTTTCCTTAAATTTCCTTAAATCCCGCTGGTATGATAAGAGCAACCAGCACGCTGGTATAAAGAAATAACTGTGTTTATTACAGACTCAAAGATAATGCCATCAATCAAACATAACAAGGAGTTGGACCCCTTAACCTCCAGGATTGTAAGCCTTATATCTTCCTAGCGCAGGTGTCTCCGCTAATGACCCTCCTTGCTCCACCCACCAACTCTGCAAAAGAAAACGACAGAAAGAGGAAGACCAAGCAGGAGGGTCGTCACAATTGTCACTACTGGTGGCATGAAGCAGTACAGGCAGCCCATTCAGGTTGCACAGGCAGTCCAGCTCCTCCAGGATTCCACATCCATACTGGTGTGCATGTTCGTGACCAAACTGTCAGATACGGACTCCATGAGGGCCTGACATCCTCTAGTGGGACCTGTGCTCACAGCCCATCACCGTGCAGCTTGATTGGCATTCTCCAGAGAACACCAGATTTTGCAGGTCTGCCATTGGCTCTGCATTCTCTTCATTGGTGAGAGCAGGTTCACACTGAGCACATTTGACAGACCAGAAAGTCTGGAGATGCTGTAGTGAACATTATGCTGCAACATCATCCAGCATGACTGGTTTGGGGGTGGGTCAGTGATGGTCTGGAGGGGCATATTCTTGGAGGGTCGCACAGACCTGCTAGCCAACAGTACCCTGACTGCAGTTAGGTACCGTGACCGCTCGTCAGACCTTACGCTGGTGCAGTGGGCCCTGGGTTCCTCCTGGTGCAGGACAATGCCTGGCCTCACCTGGCGAGGCAGTTCCTGGGTGACCGGAAAATGCCCGGCCTCACATTCCCCAGACCTGAATCCAATTGAGAACCTCTGGGACGTTATGTATCGGTGCATCCGACACTGCAAAGTTGCACCACAGGCTGTACAGGAGCTCACTGATGCCCTGATCAGGGTCTGGGAGGAGATCCCCCAGGACACCATTCTTGGTCTAATTGTTTCATGAGCTGAAATAAAAGATCCCAGGGGATGCTTCTCATCAGATGGGACTGGGCAATTTCTTTAAATTGAATGAAGAGAAGGTCAAAAAAACATTCAAGTGGCTTATGAACACGGTCATTGTCCTATAGTGGCCCAGTCAATGTTCTCCTGAGAATCTGTGGCACTATTTAAAAATGATGGTCCATAAGCGTCATTCAACCAACCTGAACAACCTGAAGCAGATGTAAAGAAGAATTGGGCACAATTCCCAAGTTTTCCAGCTTAGGAGTTCCAGCTTACCAATTGGAGATGGTGGAAGTGTGTCATGAAGTTCCCGATCCCTTTCTTTTGCGAATAATACAGTTTCGAACACCGCAATTCTCTGTAGCTGTCGGTGGCATTCTGTTGTCCTCCCTGCGGGGAGAGACAAGACTGAGGAGACCTGTTGTCTCCATGCGGTTTTCTCAAAACCAATTACTTTTGAATAGTTTCCCAAAAATCACTTCAAGTAGCTTCCCAATGCGAAAGATATCACTTATCACAATCTTCTTTGCAAGCTTCTTTTCTGGCTAAACAGCACAAAGACTTAAAGACTTGTTGCAATTAATGGATGCTCTACTAAATATTAATGTGTGGAAACTGAATTAAATGTCAGTAGACCATTTTTTATTCCGCAATAGTAGACACATGGTTTCAAAACCTTTTCAAAGCAGTGTATCTTTTCGTTGCTCTGTAGATTATTTTTTTGGTAAAATATGTTTAGTAGTTAATGGTAATCTTTATCATGGCTTAGGCCCCCGTTTTGAGAACAATACTGGGCTATATCCAAAGCTAACATCTCCAGGATGGAAGATGAAGGGGATTTTCCAGCAAGATGACAAAAAAAAGAAATCAGGGTTTCCTGAACATATCTGGCCTCTCTTAACCAGCTGAGAGGGACCCAAAGTTTTTGGTGTCAGAATGTCTGGTACTCATATGAATCATTAGGCTGGTACTCGTATGAATCATTAATCCTAAGTAAAGACGACAACATTTGCAAAGGTCCTCCTGATGATGGCATAAAACTCTATGACTATGATGGAGTCAAAAGATTAGAGAAAACGACTTAAATAGTTTGAAACCAAACATTATCGTTACCACCTACAATGGTAATTTATTTGATTAGATTCAACTTTGTCATTGAACAGTACAAGTACAGTACAATGAAATGCAGTTAGAATCTAACCAGAAGTGCAAATAAAGGAGGGTAGAACATGTATTTGGGTATATGTATATTACCAGTGGAATGTGTAGATGTGCAGTGAAGGCAAATATTTTCATCTGTTGGACAACTACACCTGATACCAGTGAAAAACATAGCCTAAAACCTGGTCCCAACTAGGGCTGCATGATTTGGACAAAATATAGAATCACGATTTATTTGACAAATATTGTAATTACGCTTATGAGTTGCGATTTTTCAAATATGGGGGTGAACAGCGTAGATAATCTCACTTAATAGAGATCAAAGCCTACAGAATGTGCTATTAAACTGAATACAAATTGAGTTAAAGTTCAGTGTTTTCTATTTTACTCAATCAAACTATTCGTAGTCCTGCACCCCACCCTCCCCCCCCAACACTGGATCCCTACCAGTTTGCCTACCGGTCAAACAGGTGCAGAATAAATAAATAGCTTAATATTGTGTGACCTATATGGTCTGTTGCCAAGAAAACAGCGAGCCTCCGCTCGCTCTTACAGTAAAACGTTAAGGAGTGTTTGGTCATGTGACTAAGCATGGCGTGAGATTCAAAAGCTGTACACTCCCGCTGCAACTCCAGCATAGTGCTACCGGCACACTGTCCCCTTCCAACTTGCTCATGCATCTCCTTCCCTAAGCCTGAAAATTACTAAAAAAATCTTATATTTAATACCACAATGAGGGCAGTAAGGGACGTTACAAAGACTATATATTTGTATGCTACCTGTTTTGGGAGGTAGTAATCAAGTTTACTAATGCTGGCCTGGTAGACAAAAGCGTTTTAGAGAACCACATCGATGCCTGCTTGCCGCCTTCTGTGAAGAACTGTGACAGCTTTGGCGAGGTCTGTGGGGTTTGGTCAATATTGGAATTATGAATGCTGAGAAATACAAACAGATTTTGATTAATCATGCTCTTCCTTTGGGAAACGATCTGAGAAACGTTATATTTCTGCCATTAATGGCCCAAACCCTCTTCAAACACCACTTTGAGCCGATAGCTGTTGATCAAACAATCCAAGTATTATATTAGCTTGTATTAGAGCCCTGACTTCAATATAATTGAGGCTGTGTGGTCATTTAGGAAAAAGAATATAAAGCACCCAATGTCAAAGTAGTTATTGCAATTTCTGTATAAGATAACCTGAAGATATCTTATGATGACTTGAAGAACAAACCTTACTGTAGATTCTTCCATGTCAAGTGGTTAATTGTATTTCTTGAATCCTCAGAACTCTTGGAATATGCCTTTAAAAATTGGCCTAATGCACTCAACCAATCAGAGTTGACAGAGTGTAAAGAGGAGGAGATGGGTGTCTTATCTTGTACTCAGAGACCTTGTAGTGTACATTGTATGTCAGTGCTCCCACACCATTTTGAATAATACAGTGACTTGGGTAATTAAAATGATTTGATTTTAGTATAATTTATTAACAATAGTATAGTAGCAACACACTTCAAAACCCAATGCAACAATTAATTAGCAAGAATCAATAGGGAATGAATGCAATTTCATTAGAGAAAGAAGTGAGACTATCATTGATTTTCTTGCTCTCTCCAACACATTGTAGGTCAGGTATGGATGGTGCTGTCCCAGAGGAAACCTTGAGGAAAATATTCAGAGCAAAAAAGACCATGAAAGTCAGCAATCGAAAACAATTGGAGTTCCTACACACAAGTCTTCCCTCTCCACGTTCCGTCCCAACCCAACCTCCACAAGCAATTGTACATGTGGAACTCTCTGAAGATGCGGTGTCAATGGAAGTAGATGATGAAATACATGGAACCACGCACACCGCCCATCCAACAACTCCCTCCCCGACGACGACGACGACATCCCTCACCTCAGAGACCTGTAAGAGAAAATCTTCCTCGATTGTTGCCTCGTCACAGAACACTCATGTAATAGAACTTTGGGGAAATGAAACCGAGGGCGACAAGGAGTCCAAACAACCTAGCCTTGAGGAAGTGGAGAATATGAATGGTATGATAAAGGGGCATAGAAATCCCACACAGGACGTTATCCCTGGCTATCATGTGACCTCCGAGAGAGCAGATGAGTTGATGGAGAAAGATATTGTTGGGATGGAAATCTGCCTCTTGCCCGTTTCCACTCAGGACACTGTTCCAGTTTTGGACCCCGCCTCCTGTCCTCTCCTGTCCCCCATTACGGCTGTACAGTCTACCTCTTCTCCTTCCCTCTCCCCAACGCACACGGCAGAGACAGACCCGGATGTCCGGCCAGGATTCCTGGTGCTTAGTGAAGATGATGATGATGATGTCCAGGATGAGAGCGATGTGGAGAAGGATGAGGAGCAGTGTGAAAATGAAGACCGATGCGTGGAAACGTTGGAGGTTAACATGAAGAAGCCAGAACAGTTTGAAAGTGGCTCCCCTGTGGACTGTTCTTTCCCTTCATCACCTTTGCCTCTTCAGATTGATGAAGGTTGTCCTATAGTTGTATTGTTTCTTCAGTTGCACATAGTGTTAACTAGGTTGTAGTAATTGATTATATTTTGACTTTTCTGCACAATAGTTAGGACATTTTAATTTGTTTTGATGTTTGCTTTGATCATTAAGTTTTTGTTTTGATAGTTTAATTAAACTATAATGTGTTATATTTTCTCTAAAGATGTAGAGAGTAATGGTGCTTTACAGGGGAAACAAGCCCTGTTTGTAGACTCAGAAGAATGTGGCCAAGAGCTGGGGGAAAGAGACTTGGAAGTGGTAGAGACGCCACACAAGAGGCCAAGAATTGACTGTGAGGAACTGGAGACCCATGTGGAAATTAAGATCAGTGGGAGCGCTGACAAGCAAAGCAAACTGAAGAAGGTTTGTCCTTAAATTATCTTTTCTTTATATGAAAGACAAAATACACATCAGTTTGCAATTTAGAATGCTGTTTCCTGAGATGCATGGCATAACTTTACTGGTCTTTTTACTGGAGCAACATTTTTATTTTTATGCCAACCCTTTATTCTTTAAATCATATTTGGACTTACCTGTTTAAATTAAAGCTATAATAAATAAAAGCTGAATATGAATCCCCTGTCCCTCACATCCGTAGGTGGTGCAGCAGCTGGTAGATGAGCATTTGCGTGTTCTTCAGATCACACTGTTTGACCAGAGTCTGCAGGAGCTCAGAGAACGAATGGACCGAATAGACAAACAACAGAGGCTGCACTCAAACCTCAAAAGACTGCAGGTTAGTTGTAGAAGCGTGGTCTAGTTAAAGAACACATGTATTGCCCATAAGCCAATCCATACTTCACGTGTGATATTTCAGGCAAAATTTGACCGACTTTCCACGAAAGTTGGAACTGCCAACCAGGCCAAGGAGATTCCCGATAAAATATCAGAGGTTAGTAAAAATTGACACTATTCCAATCACACTTTTTGTAAAGCTTTGCAATGTCCTGTAAAACAGTTGATGGTACCATTGAATACTCTGTCTATCCATACTGTATTATCCTTCCCTGTATTCATCAGGTACTCTTGCCTTCTGCCTGTACTGACGCCACAGCAACCTCGACATTGTCAGCAACCACCACCATCGCCCCAGCCTCCTCCACAGACTCCGCCCCAGCCTCCTCCACCGTAGCCTCCACATCGGCATCAGCTATTGTCGGCCTGAGGTTAGCCAGTGGTTTGAATTTGCAAATCGTTTTGTTATTGAGAGTTTTCTTTGAGATGGTGCGGCATCCGATGAGCTGCTTTACTCTGCCTTTACAAATATTCCTCTCCTCTGCTTGTGAACAGAATGCTGGTGAATAACATACCCAATCCAAAGTGTATTGATCAGAGAGGTCAAGTCACTACTCATGTATCCTCAGGTAATCTGGAACGAGTTCTGCACTATTGAGATTACAAATCTTTTGTGAAATGCTTCGCTTGATATACCTATTGGTTTCATAAAACTGTTCTCCACCGACTTTCCACACTGCGTTTTGGGGCGAATTTAGTCATAACCGTGACCTTTTGTTCAAACTGTCAATTGTTCAACCACAAAATGTCTTAAATAACCAAACATTGTTTGATAAACCTGTGCTGCAGAAAAGTAATGCTGATGTAATAGAAATGTAATATATTATTTGTCTCGGTTATCACATGCTCTAAAACTCCCATTAACTAGCAAATCACGATTCTTGGTAATTGGCTTTTTTATAATGTCAAAAGTCATTGAATAGCCTGGTTTGAATTTAGATGTAGTTAATATATGAACATGTATAAGAACAGTGAAATACATTTTCTGGTAAGCTATATCAAACAGAGACGTACTTATCCCTTACCAACTAAACTAACATTATTACATCTTTTTTAAATTCCTATTTCTCTTCCAGGTTCGCCATTGCTACCTTCACCCTCTATCGCATTCTCAACTGAATCTGAGGCCTTGATGCTGAGCTCCTGTGTAACACCCACACCAGTCCACTCTGGCTTCTCTCTCCAGCCTTTGCTCATACAGCTGCCTGGTAGAGGGACAGCCATCTTCAGTAACCCAACCAGCTCCCGGCTAATCCCAATGTCTGCGCTTACGACCCTGACAAATTCCACCCCAACCCACACGACTGCCTTCATCCTGCAGAGGTCCACTCCCTACACCTCTGCCCTGCCCACGGACCCTTCAGCATCTGCCCTCTTATCTCATTATGCTGCCTCACTTACAACTGTACCCACAACTATAACTGCGCCCATTGACATGCCAGCTGCCACAACCTCACACATGACCACACCCATAACTACATTAAGGACCGCACCTACAACTCTGGCCAGGACTACACCTACAACTCTGGCCAGGACTACACCTACAACTCTGGCCAGGACCACACCTACAACTCTGGCCAGGACCACACCTACAACTCTGGCCAGGACCACACCTACAACTCTGGCCAGGACCACACCCATAACTACATCCCGGTACCCACCCATAACTACGTCCTGGACTACACCCATAACTACATCCAGGAACATGACCATGGCCACACTAACAACCAGCTCCTGGGTCACATCCACAACTACACACACATCCATAACCACGGCTACAACCATGGCTACACCCACATCCTGGACCACACCCACAATTACACCCAAGGCCACAACAACCACAACATCCAAGGCCACAACAAAAAACTTAACCATGGCTACAACCACACCCATAACCCCATCTTGTGCCATGGCTAATGGCGCATCCAATATTGTCCACCTTGCAGCCTCTGGGACAGTCAACAAACCCAGCTCAGGTGTGTCTGTCTCAGTATGTGAGTCCACTTCGCTTGTGTCTCTGGTGAACTCAACTTCAAGTGCGTCCGTACCAAGACTGTCAGTGCCTGGCACAACAGTGCAACAAGCTGTCCCAGCACAACTAGCTTGCCCTGTGGAACCACAGGTGCCCATAAAGACAGGTTAGCTTACAACTCAACTTTGGCCAGCTATCTTAAAATGTTAAGAGATATTCTTCCCATTGTACATCATTCTAACTAAGCTGGTTTCTCCTACAATTTCCTATGTAGGTAGTCAAGCAACAAACCCTCCTTTAGACTTAACGAAGACTTTTCACTGCAACATATCTGAAGCATTCATAGACTTGACAGAGGATGATGATGATGATGATGATGTTCTAGGTAAGATTGATATTCCTATTACTGCCAATGGCTATAGATCCACAGTTTTGGGGATTTTCTTTTTTTACCAGACCAAAAGATCTGGAGCTTTCTGTATATTCTGCACATGTGGAGATCAACTGGCATCTGTCACATTGATTATTATACAATAGGGGTCTGACAGCTGGGTTGTCCATGGTTACAATACTCCTCTTTTTTTCCATGACTTATAACTTTGTGTTATTTGCAGTGACAGGAGTGCTGCAGGCTCCAATGGTCTTAAAGGCTTCCCCCATGCCTCCAACAGCAGGTCAGCAAACCACAATCACACAGCAAACAACCACTTCCACTCCGGTTGGAAAAAAGGCTGGTAAGTGTTGTCTTGTTCCATCCATGTGTGTCTGGATATTTTGACAGGAATTGTTATTGTATTTAATCTTTTGATGTTTTTGCTTTTCAGTGAGGTTTTCTCTTGATCACACGCTAGCTGGAACCACGCTGGAAATCGTCAGTCATCGCCCTCTGCAGGTGAGATTCCCCGTGAAGGAACCACATTATCCTGGCCTATAATGATTTAAAGATATCCGACGTGGCAAATGGTGAACGAATGGCTGAAAATACTGACCTTGCAATGTCTAAATCTAGCAGGGTTTGCCATCTGAAAATGCCAAAGAAACCACGTCTACGTCTTCCTGCCAGACCTCCCCAGTTCCACCGTTGCCTGCCGTACCTCCAACCCTCAGCCTTCCCCTGGAGGCGGTGAACACCAAGCCTCCGCAGCAGCCTCTGCTCAAGCTAACCCAGGTTCAAACCAAGAACAATGGGATTGTCCTCTCCTGGTCTGTGACTGAGGTAGACAGGAGCTGTGCTGCCGTGGACTGCTACCACCTGTACGCCTACCACCAGGAGCACTCTGGCCCCGCCGACACCGACGCAACCTCCTCATCCTGGAAGAAGATTGGGGAGGTGAAGGCCTTAGCCCTGCCCATGGCCTGTACACTCACGCAGTTTGTCTCTGGCGCAAAGTATTACTTTGTGGTCCATGCCAGGGATGTATATGGTCGTTTTGGACCCTTCTGTGAGCCCCAGTGCACTGATGTCTTAATGCCGACTTCGTCAGATGTTTAGGGCGGGACTGTTAGGCGTGTTGTTTAAGTGTTCACTTAAAAATTTGGGATGGTTATTTGGTGCGAATGCCCACAAATATATATTTATTAGGCCTGTCAGAGTTAAGTTCACTCAAGTTAGCCTTTTGTACTTTTAGTGCAAAATTATAACATTTTTGATTGCGGTTAATCACATTTTCTGGAAGTGTGCACAATACACTGAAAATATCCTAAATGCATAATAAATTGAAGAAGTGTCAGGGGTGAAAATAATTGTGTCCAATTCCACGACCTGGCAAATAAGGGTAAGCTGTACCGTTAAAACGTGAGTACAAGGAAATGCAACGAATATGCACTACTAATCACTTGTATTACATGTCCGCTGCATGGACATTAGTGGGTACACAGTGCACTGCTTCAAAATGTAATTGTTTAGGCAGACTACAAGGTGATATTTAACATAGGTTATGACAAATCTTGGAACAGGTCTACTAGCCACGTCTTAGCATTAATATACCCATAAAAAAACATTCTGTAGAGAAATGTAATCTACTTGCACTTCTGAAGTGTGCTTTACTGACGTTGCTTACTGTTCTTTTTGATGATATCAAGACAGGAATTTTTCTGTAATGCTTTTTATGGGAAAATCTTTGATTGCCACTAAACTTTAGGATATTCAGAATTTTGCGATTAATTGTCATGTTTTAAACGTTTGACAGCCCATGTTATTACAATGGCCATTGACCAACATTTTGAAAGGAGTGTTTTTCTTTCTTAATGAAACAATAAAAAAGATTAACAAAGTTAGACGTTTTTGAGTATGTTTCATGTTTAACCAAGGCAACAGTAAATGTCATCTTTCACCAGGGATGTAGTGCTCCTTGGCCTATCAGTGTAATTTTGGAAATTACTCGTCTAGATCACAAAATGCATTATTTACCTACATTTAATCAAAATTGGACTAGAGATGTCTGAGATCCCTTTTTACAAACCGAGTAAATGCAATTAATAACTATAATGCTTCTCAGGCCAATTAGGGCAATTTGGTAAATGCTGGATTGCAATGGCAAGATGAAACATTTCCCCAGACCTGTAATGTCTTAGTTGACTAAAATTCCTGAGCATGTGTGCCAAAGTTCATTCTGATATAAACAAATCAAGAGATGTAAACATATTCCCGTTACAGTAATTGCTACAATACTGTATGTTGATTCATGTGTTTGCAAGATGGTTTACCCTGCAAAAAATCTGTCTTATCAAGTATATTAAACTTAAAATAAGGTAAATTTTTCTTTACAAGCTAGAATATACCGCTTGTTTTTAGAAAATATGCCTTGAATATCGTGTAATTTGTCTTGTTCCACTGGCAGGTAATTTCACTTATTTCAAGCAAATATCTCCTCAAAAATAGTGAAATTGTTTCATCCATTGGCAATTATTTTTGCTGTGTAGTTATAGTTTCATTAAGTTAACTTTATCCATAGATCCTTTATGTAGATATCTTGCATGTGAGGAGAGAGACATACAGCTCTGGAAAACATTTAGACCACTCCAAATTTTTCTTACAGTGGGGAGAACAAATATTTGATTTAATGCCGATTTTGCAGGTTTTCCTACTTACAAAGCATGTAGAGGTCTGTAAATTTTATCACAGGTTCACTTCAACTGTGAGAGACAGAATCTAAAAATCCAGATAATCACATTGTAGGATTTTTAAATAATTAATTTGCATTATAATTTGCATATTATTTATAATAATAATTACAGGCATTTGTCTATTACTTTTAAGATATTGTCATGGAATTTCATATAGATATTGATAAGATTAATAACACAAAGACACCTTCATTTACAAAGTATAGCTGAGTCATTTAATACGTTTTAACATGTTGCATGGAGAGAGTCCGCATGCAAGGAATCTCTCCTGAATGAACTGATCCCTCCTGCTTATATAGAATCTATCATTGTAATCTTAACCAATGGAAGTTAAGACAAATCCTCTATCATAGTATACCTTACTGAGGCCCAAATAAGGGCTTTGGACAACGAGTCACTGAATCTTGCCAGACAGGGCGAGTGGTACACCACAGAAGGTGCAGGAGGTAACACAAGGTCGGGATGTTTTGGGTATAAAGTGGGGAGCAGGTACAGGAAGGGGGTTGCAGAGTTACATGACAATGTGGACAGTAGAAACAATGGACCTCAAACACCTTGGCCTTATGTCGCATTATTCAAGAGAGACTTCTATGCTAGAAATATAACATATGGAAAGGATTTGAAGTGTAAGGCTAAATAAGTACAATTTCTCCCACATTATGCAAGATATGTTTCCTAGAATGGAAAGGTTGGGGAACTGCTTTATATTGTGACTGACAGGGTCAGGTGATGTCTTAATGGCTGCTCACTGGACCTGACAATAGATTACCAAAATCTTTTAGTGGCTAGAGTTCAGGTAGACAAAAAAAAAAAAATGTGTGTGAGAACTTTGCCAGTACATTTTGTGTGTTTGACTCTAGATGGAGCTAGTCGCATATCGGTTGTATTCACAGCCACACCGGCATCTGTTGGAAAATCACTCCCGCCTCTTCCTCCTCTCTCACTCAATGCATACAAATGCTGCGAGAAGACCCTCCTCCCTGTCATCCAGCTCTCAGGGAGGGGCGGGAGTGGGGGCAGATAGCAATTTCATCTCACTATCCTTTCTCTTGAGGCAGGCAATGCTTGTCTTATAGCCCCATGTCTTTCCAGTAAGCAATATTTATGAGACTGTGCAACATGTCTAACCTGTGTGAGTGGCATGTAGTAGACCACAGTTAAGGGAAGAAAAGGACCTTTTTTCATCTGGATGGGAAGTCCTTTTTTTGTTGAAAGGAAAGAAGAAAGAAGAGAAGCTGGGAGGGGGAATAACTGGCACTTGCCAATCCCCCTTCCACATAAAGACAAGACAAAACGGAGGCTACTGGAGTATTTGTTTTTTTCTTTCGTTTTTTGTTTTTCTTCTTACTCATCGCGTTGCTGGAAGGTGCTTTATCCTTTCACCTGCTCGCTCTCTCCGTCCTCTGCCTCATCATCTATTTCTCCATTTACCTCGTCTACAATTTCTTCTATTTATGAACGAGAAAAGGAAGAAAAAAGAGAGAGGAGGGGGATTTTTTTTCCCATTTTATCTTTTTCATTTCCTTATCCATTCTCCCATCCCTTAGCATTCCTTACACTCCGAATCTCCTCCTCCAGTCCTACCCACGCTCCCCCTCCCTGTGCCTTTACCCCACCACCCCTCTCATTGCTCCACACCGCTAACTTAGACTAGTTCCATTAATCCACCAGTGTTTCAATGATCCAGATTCCCCCCTCCTCCAAAACCAAACCAGATTATTAACATAACACTCTGTTTTACCTTTTTCCATTTTTTCCCCTTCTTTTTTTTTTTAACCTCCTCTTCTACCATCCTTTGCATCTCTATTTTGGGGATTCTTATTTGTATTTATAGGTAGGTCTCTTAGTGTTCAGTGTCTGTCTCTATTTTTACATGTGAGTGTGTGTGTGTGTCTGTGTGTGTTTGTGCGTGTTACACGTCCATATAACACACATAAACACACGTTATACAACAGTATGGTTCAGTACAAGAGTGGTTCTTTCATTAGGTCATCAAGCTGATACACCTGCTCTGACATTCCTACTATAGGCCAGTCCATCCCAAACATCACCGTTTTTGCTTTTGACCTCAATGGAAACCTGTATTTAATTTTGCAACGCCTTCACCCCTTCACGGTCTTACATATGTTACGTGTTGCACAACAGTCTGTTCTCCTCACATTACTTGTTCCATTTTCTTATCATTTACCCGAACACAAGATGAAGGCTGTTGAGAGAAATTGAGGCAGACACCATTTTTTTATTGCCGAACATAAAAAGTATTTTCAACAGATGTTTATGTAGAAAAACAGGGACCAAAACCAAGATATCTGACCGTTCTCACATTATCCTGCACCTCTTATAAAATCACTGCAGTCTGATGAAGGGTGCAAAACATAATCTTCAGATCTGCTCTTGCTTTTCTCTCTCCCTTCGCTCATTCCACTGGTCTGTCACCTGTGTTTGCTTCCAGTCCCACCAGCACTCTGTCTGACACACACAAACCCTCAACAGAATGGACTAAAATCCTCGCTGCGATTCTCTGCCTTCCAAAGGATTTTGGTCACATCTTTCACCCAAGACGTTTCTCGTTATCTGTCATTCCCTTTTAAGATCCCTTTGTCTGTAAACCGTTGCTGTTATGCTCCCTTTAGTCATCGATCAGTTTGTTACACCATCTGTTCCATTTTCCACAAGATATCTTTTCATGTCCCAATCTTCATTCCACATTGTCTCGCTATTGTTAAATGTAGAAGGAAAGGTCATTTTTCCAATATATATTTAAATATATAATTTGGGAATTTTGTTCACATATAGCAGGGGAATTCTCAATTTTTATAAGTTAATACTGGGACAACTGTGATCTATTTTCGAGGGGCTTGTCATTTAATGTGGATATATCAGAGAAGGAAAGTGTTCGCAGCATGGTAAAATGGTTGTTTGGAATTAGATATATTGGGAACTAACCAAAAACTGTTGGACTTTTGGTGTGTGTATGCGTGTGTATGCGTGTGTGTATGTGTGTGTGTGTGTGAGAGAGAGAGAGATAGAGAGAGAGGGAGTGAGTGTGAGGTAAAGAGAGTGTATTACACTCAGCAATAGACAGATTCATAGATAAGAAGAGCAAACCACATAATTCATTCTTTCTCCACCTCTCTCTTTATATTTCCTTTATTTTTTCTTTTGAAGTAGAATTGAACACTCCTCTACATTATAGGAAGATATTGGGGAATGGGGTTTTTTGAATATTCTTCACAATGATAAATTCATTCTGGATGTAGCTGTTTTCCTGAGGAAGTACTCTACGATTGGAATTCCAAATGAAAACTTCTAATTAACTGTTATTATAAACAACACTTATATTCAGGACATTTTGCTATTTTTCCCCCTAATGGACTAAAGCAGATTTTAATACTTTTTTCCACTATTGAATTTTAATGTTTTTTTACTGTCAAGGATTAAGGACATAACATCTTTACTTCTAGTGATTTATTTGTCACATTTTCTTCTATCTACAAAAACGATTACATTTAGAATCACTCAGTTTTAAGGGTTAATTAGGTGAGTACAGTGCCTCTCTTACACACAAGCTATCTCTATTGCTCTTCATTCTGTTATAATTGATAACCACCTGTATGTATACCTGTATGTATGTATAAATGTTATATGGATGTTAATACATATTAATATATATGTGTGTATATATATATGTATATATATATATGTATACACACCACTTATTGTCTTTCATATCATTGCACCATGGAATGTATGTATGCGTGTATGTGTGTGTGAGAAAGAGATTGAGGTGTATATTGAATAAGTTGATAGATTATTGAAGATCAGTAATTTCCCCTATACATGAATAGATCTTTCTTCCTTGAGCCTTTAATACCCTTTTTGAGCTCATGTGTGTCCAATGTCCATCCAGATAATCAGAAACTGATCTCACACACTTTCTATATATTTTGGAGTTTTTAGTTTTTTATCTGTATGTAGGTCATTCCACATTAAGTTTAAGCAGAATATATTGTGCACCAATATATATTTTTCCATATAGACCACAGTGTAAAATGCAGTATCTGAGGCTAGATTGTTATACCTAGATTGAACCTATTGGTTGAATGAGGACTCCTGTTCTATTGATTCTATTTCTATGATTGTTCTCAGCAGTAGTATTCCAGGTGGATGTTTGTAGAAAAAAAGTCAAATTATTTATATGAATTAAAAACAAGTTTAGTCCTACTTCTAGAGATTTGTAAGCACTTGAAAAATGTTCCCTAAGTTATCACCAACACTGGTAACAGTAGTTTTATGTTGCTTTAAAAAACATTATTATTGTTATATTTTCTTCTAATGAATATTGTTTAATGCCTGTGATAAATTATTCAATTATGTTCCCCTCAATTTAAGCGCAACTATATTAAGTGAACTGAATTCTCATTTTACTGTAAAAAAAAAAAAAAAAGAAAAGATTTTTAAACAATCTTTTCTTTCTAAGAAACAATTAAACTCTAACAGTGAAAACATAGTTTTAAAAGTAGGGGAGCTACCGTAATCTTATATTTTGGTAAATTTCTGGTGTTTTGTGGGGGAAACTGAGCACTTTGAACACGTCAACCCACAGTCATCCCTGTTGCACTGGCTTGTACATATTTCAGCAATAAAAGCTATCCACTTCTTTTGGTCCGTGGCCAATCTTTCTACCCCATGCTTTCAGACAGTCTTGACTGTTCTCAGCCACCCTGTCTTGGGTGATGCTTATGCTCGCCTTCTGGAGTCCAATAAACTGCTACTCTTGGGCTGAAAGTCTGTGCTCTTACTCAAAATGTGTATAATCCAGTTCCAGTGGCATCTGTTTATGGCTTCTATTGCTTCGTGCATTTCTAAATCTTAGAAGGTTGGTGGTCAATGCTGTATTAGATCAGAAACACTGTATTTCTTCCAAGAACTGTGGAAAGCTGATCAACTTTGTAGTTGATCCAGCAAGTTTCCAGCAATTCGAACCATAGAGAAGTGTTGATAATACACAGCTGATATTTTTATTGTTTTTGTTTTACTGAATTGTCTAGATTTACAGATTTTTTTAATTCCAGAGTTGAATATGAAGGTCCATCTCATTCCTGTAGCCTGATCTTCTGTGTGACGCATGGCCCAGTCCATTGCCAGGTTGATCCTCACAGATTTGCTGGTGCTTCAAATGTTAAGGGTGGGGATTCCAGTGTTAATATGGGTGGGGATTCCAGTGTTAATATGGGTGGGGATTCCAGTGTTAATATGGGTGGGGATTCCAGTGTTCATATGGGTGGGGATTCCAGTGTTAATTTGGGTGGGGATTCCAGTGTTAATTTGGCTTCTTGGGATCTTCCATAGGCTTTAGTGGTGGTCGCTGTGGAAAGACTTCCTCAGTGTAAAAATCCTTCAGAGGTACCTGTATGATGATACATTTGGTCCAGTTTGAAGGTGACTTTCACTTCCCTTAGATCTCAGGGAAAGGTGGAAGAAGGATGTTGACATTACTGGACAAATTTTGAACAGTTCTGTCATTAGGTCTTTAGTATTTAGAGCTTTCCCTCTCTTTTAAGATTTCATGGTTAGGATGATTTTATCTGTAGTTTAAGGATCAAGATCTTCTAAAGCTGCCTAGTTCAGTAGAAGGATCCACATGGGCTCTTTTTCCACAGTTTAGTTTACTGATGATGCACTTAACCATTTTCCCATTTCAAGTGGTTTTCATTTATTACTGTGTCGGAATATATGGGAATACATTCAGCATGTACACTAATGAGACAAAACATTATGACCACCTGTGTAAGATGCTGTTGATCCTCTGGATCCCGCCAAAACAGTGTCAACCCGCTGAGGTATGGACTCTACAAGACCCCTGAAGGTGTCCTGTGGTATCTGGCACCAAGACATTAGCAGCAGATCCTTCAAGTCCTGTAAATTGCAAGGTGGAGCCACGGTGGATTGGACTTGTTGGTCCAGCACATCCCACAGATGCTCAATCGGAGTGAGATCTGGGGAGTTTAGAGACTGGGGCAACAACTTCCACCCTGTTCCTCAAACCATTCCCGAACAGTGTGTGCAGTGTGGTAGGGCACATTATCCTGCTGAAAGAGGCCACTGCCATCAGGGAATACCATTGCCATGAAGGTGTGTATCTGATCTGCAACAATGTGTTACGTAGGTGACATGTGTCAAATTGACGTCCACATCAATGCCCAGGGCATCACACACCCTCCACTGGCTTATAATCTTCCCCCAGCGCATCCTGGTGCCATAACTTCTCCCAATAAATGATACATCTTTACATGGCCATCCATGTGATTTTAAAGAAAATGGGACTCATCAGACCAAGCAACCTTCTTCCACTGCTCCAAGGTCCATTTCATACACTTGCCTGCCCATTGTAGGCGCTTTCCACAGTGGACAGGGGTCATCATGGTCACTCTGACCAGTCTGTGGGCACGCAGCCCCATATGCATCAGGTGTTGTGACACTTTGCTCCCGTAACCGCCATTCAAACATTCTGTGACTTGTGCCACAGACCTTGGCTGTTTGGACCAGATGGGATAGCCTTTGTTGCCCTCGCGCATCGATGATCTTTGGGCGCCCAACCCCCTGTCGCTGGTTTGAGATGTGTCCCTCCTTGGACCCTTGACAGTAGGTCCTCACTACCGCCGATGTGGGAGCCCTGCACAAGCCTTGCCATTTCAGAGATGCTCTGACCCAGTTGTCTGGCTATAACAAGTTGGCCCCTGTCAAACTCAGTCAGGTCTTCACTCCTGCCCATTTCTCCAGCATCCGACACGTTGACTACCAGAATTGATTGTTCGCTGACCATCTATAACCTACCCAGACCTTGACATGTGCCCTTGTTAGGAGATGATCAACTTTGTTCACAACTTTATTCACCTATGAGTGGTCATAATGTTTTGGCTCATCAGTGTGTAGTATACACCGATCAGCCATCACATTATAATCACCTGCCTAATATTGTGTATGTCCAGCTTCTGCCGCCAAAACAGCCCTGACCCGTTGAGGCATGGACTCCACTAGACCTCTGAAGGGGCGCTGTGGTATCTAGCAACAAGATGTTAGCAGCAGATCCTTTAAGTCCAGTAAGTTGCGAGATGGGGCCTCCATGGATCGGACCAGCATTTGTCCAGCCCGTCCCCCAGATGCCCAATTGGATTGAGGGAATATGGAGGCTAAGTCAACAACTTGAACTCGTTGTTGTTTTCCTCAAACCATTCCTGAACTATTTGCTTTGTGGCAGGGCTCATTATCCTGCTGAAATAGACCAATGCTATCAGGGAATATCGTTGCCATGAAAGGGTGCACATGGTCTGCAACAATGCTTAGGTAGGTGGTACATGTCAAAGTAACATCCACATGAATGGCAGGACCCAAGGTTTCCCAGCAGAACATTGCCCAAAGCATCACACTGCGTCCGCCGGCTTGCCTCCTTCCCATAGTGCATCCTGGTGCCTTGTGTTCTCCAGGTAAGCGATGCACACGCACCCGGCCATCCACGTGAAAACGTGATTCATCAGATCAGGCCACCTTCTTCCATTGCTCCGTGGTCCAGTTCGGATGTTCACGTGCCCATCGTCGGTGCTTTCGGCAGTGGTACAGGGGTCAGCATGGGCACCCTGACTGGTTTGTGGCTACGCAGCCCCATACCCAGCCCCCTGTGTGTTCTGACACCTTTCTATCAGTAACAGCATTAACTTTTTCATCAGTTTGAGCTACAGTAGCCAGTCTGTCGGAAAGGACCACACCGGCCAGCTTTCACTCCCCCCTGCATTGATGAGCCATGACTCTGACGTCGGTTCACTGCTTTTCTTTCCAGTTATGTAATGTTATGGCTGATCGGTGTATGTGGTTCATTTTATAAAGTATATATAGTACCAGTCTAAAATGTTGACACACCTACTCAATCAAGGGGGTTTCTTTACTTGTACTATTTTCCACATTGTAGAATATTAGTAAAAACTATCAAATAACATAAATTAAATCATGTAGCAACCAAAGAAGTGTTACGCAGATCGCAATACATTTTGATATTGTACAACCCTGTTTCCAAGAATGTGCTAATAAAAAAAGAATGCAATGATGTGAAAAATCATTTATCCCTGTATTTAATTGAAAATAGTACAAGGAAAACATAAAATGTTGAAACTGAGAAACCTTATTGTTTTTTGAAAAATGCATGCCCATTTTGAATTTAATGCCAGCAACATGTTTAAAAAAAGTTGGGACAGGGGCAACAAAAGCAAACACAATGTACAGCTGCAACAAACGTTGTGTATTTTTCAAGAAATAATAACATTTCTCAATTTCAATTTTGGATATGTTGTCTTTTCATACAGAGTTTAAACGATTTGCACATCATTGCATTCTGTTTTACATTTTACACAGTGTCACAACTTTTCTAGAAAGATTCTTCAAAGTAGTCACCCTTTTCTTTAATGACAGCTTTGCACACTCTTGGCATTCTATCAACCCAGTTCCTGAGTAAGTCACCTGGAATGCATTTCAATTAACATGGGTGCCTTTTTAAAAGAGTCATTTATTAAGCCAATTGGTTGCTTTGTAATAGAGGACCATCATTATGCCTGTACTGTGGTAGTCTAAACTGCGGCAAGAACAGCTCAAATAAACAATGAGAAACAAGAGTCCATCATTATTTAAAATATGAAGGTTAGTCAATCTTCATGTGCACTCACAAAAACCATCAAGCACAGTGATAAAACTGGCTCTCATGAGGACCGCCACAGGAAAGGAAGACCCAGAGTTACATCTGCTGCTGCAGAGGAGATGTTCATTAGAGTTACCAGACTCAAAAATCGGCAATTAATTGCACCTCAGATTGCAGCCTAAATAAATGCTTCACAGAGTTCAAGTAAAAGACATCAACATCAACCGTTCCAAGGAATCTGTGTGAATCAGGTTATCATCGTCCAATTGCTGCAAACAAACCACTACTGAAGTAACCCAATAAGAAGAAGAGACTTAATTTGGCCAAGAGACATGAGAAATAGACTTTACACCAGTGGACATTTGTCCTTTGGTTTGATGACTCCAAATGTGAGATTATTGGGTTCTACCTCTGTCTGTGGATGTGAGTGAACAAATGATCTCTGCATGTTTGGTTTCCACCGTGGAACTTAGAGGAGGGAGTGTGATATTGCGGTGGATTTATTTAGAATTCAAAGCACACTCAAAACAACATGGCTACCATAGCACTCCGCTGCGATACGCCATCCCAGCTGGTTTCGCTTAGTGGGACTATGTCACGGTTCTCCAGAGGTAGGGTGGCAGGACATACTCTAACACGACAACTGTACAATGCAGCAACAATATCCACAGTGACAGCAACAATGACCAACAAGAACCACATGTGTAGCGGGGACTTGAATAGGGATTAAACAAGGGGTTAGCGAGGAACAGGTGACCAGACTAAATAAAACAGATGAAATTAATAAACCAAGGTGAACCAAACTGAAAATAGAAATCAAGAAACTAGTACAGAAAGGCATGGAACATAGAAATATAATGACCAGCACAGCATGGACTATCATTGGTTTTTCAACAGGACAATGACCCAAAAGCTGCATTAGGGCTTTTTGACCAAAAAGGAGATTGATGGAGGGCTTCATCAGATGACCTGGCCTACATAATCACCCAACCTCAACCCCATTGAAATGTTTGCTATAAGTTGGACCGCAGAGTGAAGGAAAAGCAGTCATCAAGGTATATGGTGGCTACTTTGAAGAATCTAAAATATAAATGTTTTTTCATTTGTTTAATATTTTATTTTGGTTTCTACATGATTCCACATGTGTTGTTTAATAGTTTTCATGTTTTCACTCTTATTCTACCATGTGGAGAAGAATCAAACTAAAGAAACACCCTTGAATGAGTAGCTGCATCCAAACCTTTGATTGGTACTGTATATGTTACATGATATATCTACAGCTCCGGAAAGAATTAAGAGATCACTGCGAAATTATCAGTTTCTCTGGTTTTACTATTAATTGGTATGTGTTTGAGTAAACAGTTTTGTTTTATTCTATAAACTACTGACAACATTACTCCAAAATTCCAAATGCAAATACTGTCATTTAGAGTATTTATTTGTAGAAAATAACAACTGGTCAAAATAACCAAAAAAACATGCCTTGTTTTCAGACCTCATATAATGTAAAGAAAACAAATTCATATTCATTTTTCAACAACAAAGTACTAATGTTTTAATTTAGGAAGAGTTTAGAAATCAATATTTTTTGGAATAACCTTGATTTTTAATCCCAGCTTTCATGTGTCTTGGCATGCTCTCCACCAGTCTGTCACATTGCTGTTGGGTGACTTTATGCCAGTCCTGGCACAAATATTCAAGTAGCTCAGCTTTGTTTGATGGCTTGTGACCATCCATCTTCCTCTTGATCAAATTCCAGAAGTTTTCAATGGGGTTCAGGTCTGGAGATTGAGCTGGCCATGGCTGGGTCTTGATCTGGTGGTCCTCCAATCAGTGGTTGTTGAGTGACATTCGAATGAGTTGACGGTCATCTTGGTCAGTGGACAGTCATTTTCGCCCTCTGCCAGTCTGTAGCTTTGTTGTTCCCAATGACTGTTGCTTGACCTTGTTTTTATGAACCACCGTATTTGAAATGTTCAGGATGGAAGAAACCTGATGCTCACTGTATCCCTCTGCCAGTAAAGCCAGAATTGAACCCTTCTTTTCTTCACTCAAAGATTTTCTTTTCAACTCTTTTGTGATGCTGAATAGTTGTTACTCAGATTACATCTGAGGTACTTCTTGCACAGTTTTTTCCATCCAGCTGGTCCTATTGCAAGAGGATAGTGATGACCACAGCAGTGGTTTTTATACTTTTTCTCGTTAAATTAGATTTGGTTCAGGTAATCACCTAATCAGTACCTCATAAAGCAAAATGAGGTGAGCCTGTGTTGGAATTTAACAGACACTAGAATGGAATGGCTGCCATGCATGTAGAGATGCTGATTTAAGAAAATTACGAGGGGTCTCTTAATTCTTTCCAGAGCTGTTTATACACTATTGTTAAAATGTTTGGGTCACTTGGAAATATTCTTTCATTTTTTGTCCTCTAAAATAACATCAAATTGATCAGAATTGCGGTGTGGACATTGTTAATGTTGTAAACGACTATTTTAGCAGGAAACAGCTTATTTTATATGGAATATCTATGCAGGTGTACTACAGGGGCCCATTATCATCACTCATCACTCCTGTATTCCAATGGCACGTTCTGTTTGCTAGTCTTATAATTTTAAAAGGCTAATTGATCATTAGAAAACCCAATGTTAAACTGATTATGTTAGCACTGACAAATACATTAGAGTGTTTAGTTTGAGAAACAGATGCCGTTCCTCATCTGGCAGCGTCATTAAATGGTACCCACAAAACACCAATCCCAATATTAACAGTGAAGGGGTGACTACGGGATGCTGGCCTTCTAGGCAGAGTTGCCAATAAAAATAAAAGATTAAGATGGGCAAAATAACATAGAAACGGGACAGAGGTAGAACTCTGCCTAGAAGGCCAGCACTTGGATTTGCAAACCCAGCATGCCATTGGAACACAGGAGCGATGGTTGCTGATAATGGTCCCCTGTACGCTTGCACAGAAACTCCCCTGAAAATCTGCCGTTTCCAGCTACAACAGTCATTTACAACATTAACAATGTCTACATTGTATTTCTGATTAATTTGATGTTATTTTAGAGAACAAAAAAGTGCTTTTCCTTCAAAAACAAGTGCATTTCTAAGCGACCCCAAACTTTTGAACTACTGTAGGGTTCACCTCTGGAAAATATTAAGAGACCACTGCAACTTTTTCTTTCCCTTTCCAAAAAAGTCGAAAAGGAAGGTTTTGAGTGAAAAAAGTGAACTTTAACCCTTATTTCACACCCACTCTCCAATGCAGTTCTAGACACTTCTGTTAATGCACAGGCGTGTGTGTGACTGTGAGAGTCCACTGCCTTTTCCACCTACTTCTCCCTGCAGCTCATCTGGTGAATACATCATCATTTCAAAGGAAAACATCAATGTTTTTCCCAACGTACGGTATTGTTCACTCTTTTTAGATCTCTCCCCGCTCTGGGTTGAGAGCTTTAAGCTCAGTGTGTCCGCTGCTACACACTTGTCTGTCCATCCATCATATGTCCTTCCGCATTTGACCCCTTTTTTCTGATTAACTTTTTCGTCATTTGTCTGACAGGGTTTAGATTTATACTGTGCGCTGGGCATCGGTCAAGGTTACAGCTCTATACAGTTCGATTCCTCCTGGGACAGGGTCTTACAGCACTGGCCATTATCCACAGTGTTCTCAGTTTTAACCCTTTGTGTGACTGTCAGAGTCTACCTGATGATGTGCCCATAAACCATTGGACTCTGTTACATTTGACAGTAACATTGCAGGAAGGCCAGAACGCCAACCAGTTTGTAACTATGAGCTAAACCATAAGATTGGTTCTCCAAAAGAAAAAAAACCCAACAACAACAACAAAGTGGAGCTAGTTGACTATCATTACATTAATCTGTTATAATGTTTGCACTAGTGTTTGTGCTATTGTTATTTGTTAATATCGAATTAGTTTAGATTCTGGTTGCACCAGTAATGGACTAGGGCAAATCCTGTATTTTTTGGTTTCACATGGGGTTGTAGATTTTCTGTTGTCTGTGGCATATACATATATTCAAGTTTATAGCTTTGTCAGAACCTTGTGCTTGTGCCATTACAGTGGGTTTGATCCATGGGACCATACACAAATGAATGCACTCATGACTAAATCACTTCGGATAAAAGCATCTGCTAAATGGCATATTATTGCCATAAATAGACATATTCTAAAATGCCATTTGGCACTGCAAGGCCAGTGAACATGAATTATTATATTCTCAGGATACCTTCAGAAATTATTCATGCTAAGTAACCATTTACATGAACTGAACTTTCATCCTATAAAACATAAACGTTATCCTGCATGTTTCATATGCTATTGCCATTGCTGACCAAATAAAAAGGCCAGGAGATGGCTAGGGCTGTGGACGTTCATAATCTCCATTCAACCACTTGTAATTTTGCAACCTGTTATGCTATCTAACAGATACTGACAGACAGGGTCTAACGTCATTTGTCCCAAGTCCGAGGCCTACTTCTGTTTTCAGATTGCGAAACCATCTTAAACTTCCAGTAATCACCATCTACTGTACCAGCCCATTGAACACATCTGTGGGCCAAACATTAGGTTTGTTCCCATAGCGACTGAAGGAAGCAACAGTACTACTGTACTTACTGTACTTACTGTACTACTGTACTTACTGTACTTACTGGCGGTTTATTCACTCATAGACTACTGGATATGGGTCATGAACTGCTCTCAAAAAATCCTGTTTAATAATTAATCAAAGCAGATTTAAAATAATGGCATTAAGGAAGGATATAACCACGGAAATTAAGAAAAGCGTCTCTGCATTTTTGTTGGGTATTAAATGGTAGAAATAGTGTCTGAATTTGAGTACTCGATTCTTCTCTCCGATTTTTGCATTCATGGGCACCAACTTGGTTCAAGTTGGTATATGTCACAGTGGTTATGTGGTGTACAGCATTTGTCTGTGTGAGGCCTATCATAAATATAGAAATTACAATCTGTTGCCCTAGAGACATTGTTCATTATTCATCAGCATATTTAATTAATAATGTATTCATTTAAAGTATGGCCTTTGCAACATAGCCTTGGACTGACACATTCACTTCCATTGATTGAGAGTAGTTTGTGGGGCTAATTAAGAAATGCGGGGTTATAATTAGGATCAATAGTTATTTAGGACTGAAAGTTACTTAGCATAGTCCTACTTTATTAAGATATAAAGAGATACCATTTCAAGTTTGTTCTGCTTTAAACCATGTTCAGTGAATTACTAAGGTTTATTAACCTCCTAAGACCTGAGCTTTGATAATGTATGCATTTTTAATTTCTCCTAGCTATTCGGGATTAGTAGGACCTGATAAGTATACAATCTAAGCATGGCGCAGGCAACTGTCCTCTAATAAGGACAATAGGTTTAGGTTAAGCAGAATGAAGTAAAGCCTTTAACAGTGTCCTCATGTGTGGGTCTGAGGAGGTTAAAGTGTCATGTGTGCAAGCACCATTTCATTCTCTTATTTTGCAGGAATGTAGACCTCCCGGACCAGGTATTAAAGCTGCCTTCAGAATCAAGTGGGAAGTGGGAAATGATCAGTTCATCATAAACAACAATTGGGTGCATTCTTAAGCTTGATGAACCATAAACAAAACACAGTTGTTATGCTTGTAAACAAATTATAGTGTTCAAAAATCATATCAAACATAGTTCAGTATTTATATAAAAATAAGCTACTTCACCAATACAAATTCCCAGGTCACAGTTAGGTGATGTCATTAGCTAACACAGATCATGCAGAAAACGTCATCTCCAGCTTTTTTCCTTTTGGCTATAAGTCCTTGTAGCCAACTTTAATGGAGGATAACTGTGACTATAGTGGATACGTAATAAAATCTGACACACCCCCTTTTGAATCAGCTTTTCTTTTGTCTGAAAAGAAAAACATGCACATATGCTACTTATAAAAAGTCATGGACAACTAAATTCTTTTTTACTTTGGGACCCGTCTCAGTAAATGCAATTTGCTTAAGAAGATCCGTTGCATAAATTCTCATGCACTTTTCTAGACGCTTCTCCTTGATTACCTTTGAACTTCTCTAAAGGACGCCAGAGGATGAATGAGAGGAAATTCTTCTGAGAGAACACCCTGGTCTAAAGTTGTTTTTCAATGTGTCAGTTTCACATTACTGTAATAATGAGAAATGATGTTTCAGCTAATTAAAGGCAAGCCGTGATGAATTGACGTTGCCTCACGAACCACTGCAGAATTCCTTCGTGAAACTTTGCTCTTGAAGTCACCCATGCAGTAGCACCTGCACACCGTTTCACTTCCGACTTATACCCTCTGGTTACCATGTGACCAAAAGAACTGGGAAGTTGAACATTGCTCACCAGCTTTGTTAGCTGTCACGTAAATTGATCCGCTTTGTTGTTTACTTTGCGCACATCTGTCATACTGGTGAATCCACCATCAAGATATTGACTTGAAATGCCAAACACCAAATCTGGAAGTCCTTTTTGAAAACTGCTATGATTTTAATAGATTGCATTTATATATTGCCAAAAAAGCTCTTATCAGGGTAATCTCGTTAGTATGGCTGATATGTCGTGGATGATAAATGAGTTTACCATTAGTAATTGTCCCCCACCAATGAAATTGGGAGGGCGACTATCAATCTGTCTCTGCCCATTTGTTGTTTTGTACATTAGCATGTCTGCCACACTCAATATCTTGGACCCCACTAAGGTTTAGCATTTAGAACATTTCACTGATTGACCCTAGGGGGTCGCATAATGTTTTGTAGACGACATGCTTACTGCAGCTTTGTAAACATGTAGAGGGCCAGTCAAGTGGTTCATTCCGACTTCTCACCAAAAGAGAGACAATTGAGGATCCTTTGGATGTCCCGCTCTGACTTCACCCCATTCAAATAAAAATGTTAACATGTTGAGAGCGTTTAAATGTAAATTTAAACCATGTTCAGTGAATTATTAAGGTTTATTAACCTCCTAAGACCTGAGCTTTGATAATGTATGCATTTTTAATTTCTCCTAGTTATTTGGGATTAGTAGGACCTGATAAGTATACAATCTAAGCATGGCGCAGGCAGCTGTCCTCTAATAAGGACAATAGGTTGAAGTTAAGTAGAATGAAGTAAAGCCTAAAACAGTGTCCTCATGTGTGGACCTGGGTCTCAGGAGGTTAAAGTTAGGTAAACCTTCTGGTTCACATTTTTACACTGGTTTAGGTGAAAAGAACCTTGCATAGACACGCGACTCAAACAACAGGAACCAATAGGCCTCTGACTCACTTGACCCTTTCAATGGATTTATTTTTCAGAACAATGTAAATATTTGCATTTTAATGAGTTAGTGACTTACACAAGCAATTAAGGTTAAGCACTTTGGCCAAGGGCGAAACAGAAAGGTCTTGTCAGTGATGGGTGAAAAGCCTGGCATGTCATCATGCATTGTCTTTCAAGACAGCATGGGAGAGCGCCAGCAAGCCAGTGACTAAGCCCTTGTGTCTTTCCCAGGAATTGGCAGATCATTCTTGACAAAATGTAGCCATAGGGAAAAGACCTGCCTCCAGCTGTTTTTTTTTTGGAATTCTAGGAATATTAAGCTGGCCGGTGTCTTGTGAACGTAGCATACATGTAGGTATGTACAGATGTACAGCAGGACCAATTCACTGAGTTTCAGGCCGAAATCCATGTAATGATATTAACAGGAAAACCTTGAGTTCAGCACTAGCCAAAACAGAAGTCTAGTATTAGAGTCATTTTACTTGTGTGTGTGTGTGTGTGTGTGGTGAGTGTTTATGTGCATTCAAAAGTAGAACAAATTCTTATGACTGAAACATGGTCTTCCAGTGTAGGCAATTTTGGGGCTTTACAATGTTTCATTGAATGTGCATCTGAGTGTTGACTGCATATAAATTAAAATTGACTGTATTTACGAATGACATAATCTAGAGGTAGCATATCGAAAACAAAACTGGTCTTAAAATAGAACCTTAAAGCACATCAAAAGGTACCTTTGATATGTTGCAGAACAGATCAACCACAGAGATTAAATGATATCATTATGGTGGATATTTAATAAACCAAGCAATTACCTTGTCCATGTAGACTAATTTAGGTTTTTAAGCTATCCAAAAGAATGTGGTCTAGAAGCATAATCAAGTCTAAAACCAGATTGGAGCATTTTACATTCATTATTTGTTTAAGGAAGACATCAATTTGGTGGGAAAACAGTTTTTTTCTGATTAAGGATAGGCATTTCTGTTTACCATGTTTTTTGCTGCAATGTTTTGTTGTGCCAATGCATCCTGAATAATATGCAGAGGTATGTTTAAATCCTTAGTTCGGTGTCGTAAATGTTGCCACTGTAAACATAATAAGGTGGTGTTCTAATACTCCAGGATTTAAAAGACACACATTTAGATCTTCAATATCTACGAATTCCAAGGGACAACAAAATCCAGGTCATGATAATACCAATGCATAGATCCGAAAACAGATTGAATAAAATACACTGAGATAATTATGGCTAACGTTTATATTTTGCCCCAAGGCTTTTTGGAATGAGTCAGTGGACTTCTCTGTGAAGTTTGAAGTCATCAAATATTTGAATTATAGGGCTACATATGGCTCAATGTTCAAATTATAGAACCTCAAAAAACATGCAGACATCTCCTCCCTGTAAATCAAAATTTCGGGCTGGTTTTGCGGACATAAATTAAGCCCAGTGTTGGCTTTAAAAATATCAAGCTCAGCTGTGATTCTTCATTGAGATTTACTTTTATAGTCCAGGAATACAATAACTTTGTGTCTGGAAAACCGGACCTTGGCGTCATATCTGTTAGCAGAACAATCTCCTTTGTGGGATATAAGGAATCACTAGTTGAACCAGATGAGTAGGCCTCATTTAGGGCAGGACATTCATCATGCTAAAGCCAGGTTTCACACAGGCTACACACATAAATCAAAGACTATGATTGGTTTGGAGGAATGGGATATGAGTCAGCTGATTACTATAGCACCTCCTTACGCGAATTACATTTAGTAAATGCTGTCTATGAAAATTATTTGTTTTGGGGAGATCCCTGAAAAAATATTTCAGATATTTCTAAAAACATCACTGGTGCATCTTTTTATTGGGCCTATTAAGAGATTTATTTTTCGGGCTGGTATTTAGGCTTGCATGTTCAGTATAATCATATCATTATTTATCACAGCCTTGAATTACACTTGGCTTGTAGATATACCACAACATGTTAATGTGTTATCATTCCATGAAAGAGAAAGGTTACATTTCTATGTTTTGATTATTATATTTCTTCTTTTCCATGTGTGCATCAGTTCACCCACCCTCAGTCTGAGGCTATGAGAGGGAGAGAGGAGTCCCAGACCACACCATCATGCTACTTCTGAGAAGCAGGGATGACATTTTGGCTGGCAATAAACAAGGTAGGATACCTTCTTTAACTACCTTCAGCAACAATCCAACAATTCATCTCATCTCATGTGTATAAATACACAGGGAGCATCTCCCAAAAGTATTTATTTCAATTATGTATTTTTTTTTGTAATAACATGTTATTGTGCATTAATTGTTTTTATTTTATTTGGCCTGACCTTCAAAATGGGAAAACACAAAAAAAAAACGATTATGGATTTGCATAAAGAGATTTGTGCTTGAATAATTGTTTCTGACTGGGGAGAGGGAATACATTTGTGTGTACACTGAAAATGTGAATAGAAACACCAAATCAACGAGTTAGGGAGGTTCAGAGATAATATTGGTTTTGTGGAAGTAGGGAGGGAAAAGGGGCTAATAGACTAATATAATATATATAAAAAATGTAAATGGACTTTTACATTTGACAAATATCTATAACGAATGGTAAAAAGATGATTACATTGGATTTAAAAAGTATATGCACATGAGACTAAAATGAGACTAAGATAAATCATGTCAGAACTTTTTCCACCTTTAATGTGACCTATACCATGAACAATTCAATTGAAAAACAAACTGAAATCTTTGAGGGGGAAAATAAAACAAAAAACTCACAATAACCTGGTTGCATAAGTGTGCACATCCTTAAACTAAAACCTAGAAGAAACCCCTTTTAATTTTATTACAGCACTTTTTGGGTAGGAGTCTATTAGCAAGGCACATCATGATGTGGCAATATTTGCCCACTCTTCTTTGCAAAAGTGCTCCAAATCCATCAGATTGCGAGGACATCTCCTGTGCACAGCCCTTTTCAGATCACCCCATAGATATTCAACTGGATTCAGGTCTGGGCTCTGGCTGGGCCATTCCAAAACTATAATCTTCTTCTGATGAAGTCATGCTTTTATGGATTTAGATGTGTGCTTTGGGTTGTTGTTGTACTGAAAGGTGAACTTCCTCTTTATCTTC